>NC_137944.1:19779370-20444641 GCF_963969265.1 Rhamphochromis sp. 'chilingali'
TGAAGGTTGGGTGGTGTGTGGCCATGGCCAATTATGATCTGGCGCTTTTATGATGCAGCTGAGGTCCACCATTTAGAAGTTTTAGCACCACCAAAAGCAGGTTTACAGATTTTAAATGTCACGATGATTTCTGAGAGACAATCACAAGGACAATAATTAGGAGCAAAGGCAGCCGTCCTCCATGTCCTTTTGTCTTCTTCCACTGAATGTAAATCTGTCCAAGTCAGTTAACCGAAACCTGGCAGATGACAGTTTAAAATCTATTTTGGAAGTGCCTGCTCACTTATTTACAGTCCTGCTCTGCTGCCTCCTCGCAGCTTTAGATCTTATTGGAGACACCAAAGACCAGGGAGGCCCCTTATTGGATTATGGAGTAAAAGGATATTCCACTGTTGTCCTATTTGGGAACAATTTATGTAGATCTTCCTCAGCAGATGGTTGTTAGATGTCAGACTCGCCAATGGCTAACTTTCAATTAACTTTATCGCTCCCCTCCTCGCAGCATAAGGCCTCTTTGTTGAGGAAGACATCTGTGGGATAGTTTTGGCTAAATGCAGAAGATTTAACAGCACTGAACTCAATTCAAAGAAGGCTGCACAGCAGTGGGCTTTCTAGCTTTCCTAATAGTTATTTCATCGCTAAACATAACAATACCAAAAAAAACCTGAGAGCAAATCAAGCACATCTGCACCGAAAGATCCCCGATACACGCTGCGCTGTCACAACATTTAGCGTGTATGGTTGCTGCTTATATGAAGAAATATCTTATTGCTCCCTTTGAGGTGAAATTACATGCAACAGTTCTAAATGCATTATAGCCTCTCCCACGGTGTAAATATCTTTGATGCATCTGTTAGCCCAGAAGGTGCATTCATCTCACATCTGGATATTAACACTCATGTAGACATAATGGTTTTGGCTCGTTACATAAGTCAGGATCGGATGAAGGCCCTGTTTAATCTACAAATTTGTTACTGTACTTTTATTTTTACTGCAAATGAACAGAAAAGTGCTTTTACAGACTGCTTTTTTTTTTCCTTTTCTTTTTTTACAGCTTGGCTGTAACCCAGGCGGTAACTGACAATCGCTTTCAACATCAGTTCTTTAAACACTAAAACGTATTCCTGTGGTTAAAACTCAGTTCTCTATCAACATGATGGTGTGTAATGTTGTTTCAAACAGCTAATTAGCAGGTAATGTGTCCTCCTCTGATCAATACTCAACTGTCATTGGATTAATACAAAAACCTTTGATACCATTAGTAGAGGATTATGGGGTCAAAGCTCTTCTAAAGGAAGAAAGGAAAAATTGAAAAATGTGAGATTTGTCCATCCAACCACAAGTGTTGGGGGGGGGATTATTGCACTCAAGATATTTTGCTGCACAGCAAAGGGTTTTTGAAACAGAGCCAAAGGAAAATGACTAGTAAAATAATCATAGATTATAGAAGGCATGTCACGATACCAGAAAATCAGTAGTCAGAGCCAAAGCCAGCAAACATGCAGGATTCTCCATACCCAAATTAAAACCAAAACAATCTCATGTACTTAAATTTAAACTTAAACAAACTCCTTTATTTAAAAGTAATTTTAAAATCAAAATCAACAAATATTATCATTATATTTTGTAGACAGGACAGACTGAAATGTTAGAATAGTGGCTGATTAGCCTACTAAGGTTACGATGAGGTATAATGTTAGTTACATCACAGAATGCCATGGAAGTCTATTGGATTATGGATTTTGGTCTATGGATTTCGCTACAGCAATGCCAGCTGTCTCAAACAAAATGGTAATGTGTATTTCAGGTTAAAAACCAAAGTACTTTCATACCTGACTCTTACTGCCTTGTCAACAAGTTGGGGCGGCGCCATCGTGGAAGCTACACTAATCTTTCATGTTGTTTTGTGAGCCATGTGGGCGTCCTTCTTCAGCACAAAACGATAGACTAGAACACTTCGAGGTGTCTGATGCCTGGATGAATTGCTGCTGCGGAGGGCTGGAGAATATCCCAGCTGTCATAGGGCGTGAGGCAGCATACACTAGGGCTGCACGATTTTGCATAAAATGAGAATCACAATTTTTTGGTTTAGAATTGAGATCACGATTCTCTCACGATTTTCTTTTCCAATATAAATATTTATTGCACTTATTAACTGCACATCAACTTCGTAACAGTTGAAACTAAACATAAAAACAATAAATAAACATAAAAACAAATGTCTCACGTTTTGTGGTTGCCGCAAAATGTTGTACTGCTTGAAATTCCGTCTCCACCGTTGCTCGACACTGCGTGTATAGAGCAGGTAGCAGAGGTGTGGACTCGAGTCACATGACTTGGACTCGAGTCAGACTCGAGTCATTAATTTTATGACTTTAGACTTGACTTGAAAAAATGTTCTAAGACTTGTGACTTGACTTGGACTTTTACACCAATGACTTGGGACTTGAATTGGACTTGAACCGGTTTACTTGAAAAGACTTGATATTTTACCCCAAATATAAAATTTAACATGCATATTATATAGAGATTGAAAATGTGACGTCATTCACGGGTAAAACCGCAAAGGATTATGGGAACTCGTGGCAAGCGGTACTAGCGCACGCAGGCTTTCAATTGAAATCAGTTATACAGCGATAAAAAGAAACACAAAAATGTCAAGAAGCCGTTGTATTATTAACTGCAATAGCCGGTCGCATGACAGCCACGAGAAGCTGACGGGTAAAGAGATCGGTTGTTATCGGATTACCTCGTTGAAGAGAAATTGTTCAAGCCATGTTTCCGAAGTAACAAAGACGCGACGGATGGCCTGGATCGCAGCCATTCAAAGATCAAATATAACGTCCCAGAACCCTCCAGCTCACAGGTTAGTCTGCTCCAAGCATTTACACGAAGGTCAGTGTTTTTTAGTAGTTAATACCTCATTTTCATAACATAATTAGTGATATAGGTTACAAGCAAGTCTGGCGCTGAACAGAAATTGTCGCGCTATGCTCCTTTATTTATTGTGCATAAATAGTGAATTGTCCTGACACAATATTGCGTTTCGCTTCTGTTATTATGGTACATTGACAAAAACATATACTTTTATTCACAGGATAAAACAGTTGTTTTGTATCACTAATTGCCCAGTACGATTACAGCATACAATATTATTGTCACTGCTACATTTCTGTGATGGGTACCAGAAATTATTTCCACTACTAATTAATTACCGTTGAGCTCAAAGGTCCTATTAATAAACGGTTAAGGAATGTGTATTTATGACGACGATTTGTGAGACTGGTAAACTTATGATACGTACGATGGTCTTTACTTTCTACACGGTGCATTTCAAGGTCCTGTACCCATCCGTCGGTAAACTGTACCTGGGCTTGTTGCAGTGACCTGAAGTTACTAAACTTCATGAGTGTATGCACTCACTCCAAGAACCGTATGATTATAAATATGCATATAAATATGCTAAGATGAGATAGCTGACTTCATCTAACTAGCAAATGTTGTCCAGGCTACGTTGGTGATACAGTTTTTTTTAATGTGTATGATATTTTTGTCATGCGATTTTAAAGCTGGTCCTACAACCGCATCCAAGAATAACATGCAGCTTATCTCAGAACTGTCGGTGAAAATTATTCTTGGAGCTAGGTTTAATTGAGCTGCATTTTAAAGAGGTGCAATTTCACAATTTGTGTATATTTTCTAAGTTCACTATTTTGTCATGTGTTGAGAAAAACACAGATTTTAAAATTACATGGTCTAATATTTACATTTAGCATAACTGCAACATTATTTTTTCTTTTTTTTTTTTAAAGACTCGAAAGGACTTGAAATTCAAAGTTTCAGACTTGTGACTTGACTCGGACTTTTACACCAGTGACTTGAGACTCGACTCTGACTTGCCTGACATTACTTGAGACTTGACTTGAGACTTGAGGATAAAGACTTGAGACTTACTTGAGACTTGCAAAACAATGACTTGGTCCCACCTCTGGCAGGTAGTGCAACAATAGAAAAATAGTTGCGGGACGGCACTGTGTAACGTTTGTCTAGGGTGTTGATCATTTTCCTAAATCCCTCTTTTTGCACAGTGTTGATGGGAGCCATATCTTTGGTCAGGTGATAAGTGATAGCCTCCGTAATTTCTTTGTGCCTGCGGGAGTTCGACGGGTATAGGGAAGCGCTGTATAAGGTTCCCGTTATTGATGTTTGGGTGGTTGACCGGGACGGATTTTCTCCTGTCACTTTCTCGTCATCCCTGACGTGCTCTCCGTTGTTTTTTTCCCTGCTAATGTTAGCATCACACGGCACAGCTTCTGTATCACGTGGTATAAGGCTCCGCCCTTGTCATTTGTCAAGCAGGAAGAGTGAGCGCTTGTTTTCATGCAGATTACGTCCCGGATCAAAATGCGGTACAGTCGTTGTCGTCTTTTTTTTTTTTTTAAATCGTTGTCATTTGGAAATGAGATCGCACATAAGTATGAATCGAGATCGCGATTTTCTAACGATTAATCGTGCAGCCCTAGCATACACCCTGGACAGCCTATCACAGGGCTAACACAGAGAGACAGACAGCCATTCACATTCACACCTACGGCGAATTCTGACTCACCAAGTATTCCTTTGAACTTTTGGAAGAATGTAGAGTACATGGAGAGAAACCACAGGGAGAACATTCAAACTCAACACAGAGAAACCCCGGTCGCCCAGTGGATTCAAACCCATGACTTCCTCGCTGTGAGGCAAAATTGCTAACCAGTTTACCAGGACCTATGGCATATTTGCGTTTTCTGAATTTTGCTATCAAAAGGTATCAACAGCTTTGGTACTGATGACATCCCTAACTTAGAAACCTTTGTTGTGACCTGAAATAACCCGATATAAGAAAAACGCTGTTGGTGAGTAATATGGTAGGATTGAAACAATAAAAAGGAATTACAACATCCTTACCACACGTATATTAATGTCCCTGAAAATATATACTAGCCATAAAAGAACATGCACAGACACACAATTAATTTGATAAAAAAAATATGCACTGAACCATGCTAAGCAAGTCTCACAGCAATTTACACATTTCATTCAAAGATCTGAGAGACTAATTGAAAGATGTTCCTGCATAATACCAAGATAAGTTACTGAAGACAGCACACCAAACAGTTTTTATATGGTGCCTCAGTCCAGCGTCTCAGCAGATTAAAAATACAATTAAGGGCCCCGCAATAAAACATATGGCGAGCAGTTTATAGGAGGAACTACCACGGGTATGCCGTTGACTTTAATTTGCACTTATCTGCTGAGATTATAACGAAGAATAACGGATGTTTCCATGCAAACACCACAAACAAAGTAAGAAAACCATTACAACATCTGGTCTATAAAGCGGACGATGCTAGCATTCCGCATAGTGACAACTCAAAAGTAGAAGAGTAAACACATACACACATGCAGATTAATGAAACACAATCAAACCAGGGTACCTCCACCCTGCCTTCACCGCCACTTCGACATGCCTCGCCCACTCTGCCAAACCGCGATAAAACTGATGTGCGACACTCAAATTAAAAGGTGGCTGCAGTTAAGACACCCTCATGTGGTGCTCTTAATTAGTACATCTCCATTTTAATTAATAAAGCCTGTCAGCCTGACAGACATCAATAATTTAAAACAGACAGGTCAGTGAAGCTTTACAATTGATGGCCCTAATTAGAAATAATGTGTGCAGGTGGGAGGGACTTCAGCAGCGCCGGGTTTATGTTTGGGTTAGACTTGCAAATTCCTAATGGTACCACAATATTTTTGTGCCCCTGGGTCAGTGTAATAGTACTGATATCAAATTATGACAGAAATTGTAAAATCTGTGAGACATCACTTTGAGTTCTCTGTGTTTTTTAGAGCATTTTTTCTACAGCATGCGAGACATGAAACACACAGAAACTGGGAAACAAGGTAGTAGACTGCAGCTTAATTCCAAAAAAAAAATCGAACAAACGTGCTTAAACAACAAGCTGCAATATATATTCCAAACCTGTAAGCACATTCTTAAAATGTCTTAGTATGGCAGAGCAGCACACAAATGCTTCACTATTTGAATATTTGTTTAATGGGTTTTCTGCTGAAAAGTCACACATGCATAGACTGGTCGGCAATCCCCTTGAAACCACTGGTTGCTAGGGAAAAATATGTATTCCTTATTTGGTTGCTGGAGGTGACTGACACCAAAAGTATTGACTTCCTTTCACACACATGAACATCCCATTCTTAATCCATAGGGGTTTAGGATGATGTCAGCCCACCCTTTACAGCTATAACCCCTCAAACCTTCTGGGAAGGCTTTTCACAAGGTTTAGGAGTGTGTGTATTGGAATTTTTGACCATTCTTCCAGAAGCACATTTGTGAGGTCAGATACTGATGTTGAACGAGAAAGCCTGGTTCACAGTCTCTGCTCTAATTCATCCCAAAGGTGTTCTGTCGGGTTGAGGTCAGGACTCTGTGCAGGCCAGTCAAGTTCTTCCACACCAAACTCACTCATTCATGTTTTTATGGACCTCGCTTTGTGCACTGGTGCACAGACATGTTGGAACAGGAAGAGGCCATCCCCAAACTGTTCCCACAAAGTAGGTAGGATGAAATTGTCCAACATGTCTTTGTATGCTGAAGAGTTCCTGAGACTAAGGGGCACGGGTGAGTGAATACTTTTGGCAATATAGTGTATCTATTGAGATTTGTGGGGTATTTTGGGAGCCTCTACAGTATTGGCATGCATGTCAATAATGCTATATGTAAGACTTTGCTGTAGCTTCAAACAAATATTACACACATATTGTCATTTCAAAAGCACAGCAGCCCACGTAATCCACCCTGTTGCTTTTCTTGCTTTTGTTCAGCATCTGTTCACTAGTTAAATGTTTGAGCTTTGAGGAAATCTAAGTAAAATCCACATTAACTTTAGGTCATCATTAGTTCTTATGTTTGAATACGATGTGTGCCACTTGATAATGCTGTTAATTAGTACTACCTTATATACACACACACACACCACAGATGAGAATAATGCACATGCGTCAATAGGATCAATGGGTGCTTTTCTTTTCCTACAGCACTCAGCAATCAGTCCATTAACAATGGGGACTATAGATTAGTCCACTGCAGCAGCGGAGGGCCCACAGAGCTAACGTCACACAAACACTGGGTTTTAACCACTGCTGTATACATTTCAGGCATATGACAACTGAATACAAAACCACTTGGTGGAAAACAGTGATAGAACAAATGAGCAAATTTCTGGTATTTTCCGAGAGGCTTTAATTCATTGATAAATTGTGATTCTGTGCTGTCACGTCAAAGCATTTAGTCACCCTCCCCTGACAGTAATAGTGAACATTATTGCCACGTTATCTTTATTTACGGCCTCAATACCTGTTTTACCCAAGTTTTTGCTGATGGCTTCAAAACAAATGTGGGCTATAATGAGTCAATTACACTGATAGACATCAATAGTGGACATCTTGAGTTTCAAATACATTATTTAGACCAAGTCAATCAAACCACATGCAGTGAACCTTCAAATTAAGACAGGAGATCATTAATGTTTGTAATTAGTGTGCCAGATGTATGCTGGTGCTTTCAAATCTCCATCGTTAATGTCAGTGTAAATCCCGGACTACACGGATGGTCAGAGCAGAGTTTTTAATAACTGCGCCATCCAATTATGAAATCAATTGAAATGAACCACTCAAACCCAACCTGACCAACAACTCCACTGCAAGACAGCTTATCCATAATTCTACAATTTTACAGCCACAATCCAGGCTATAAGCTAAAGCCCAACCAATACTACATATTTAGGTGCTAAAGACCACAGCAGGTGTTACTCCTGTCAGCAAAGAACAGGAAAGTGAGAATACAATTCACACACAAAATTTGGGCAAAAATAATCTCAAACTGGTTTGAGATTATAGACAAGAAATAATGCAGTACTGACAGTAAATGTGGTTCCAAACAGGTACTAGCAACGTGTATCTGACAAATTGTTTAAGAAGTTATATATATTATTATGTTCGGGTACTCATATATTTGTGATAGACAGAAACCTGCCAGTAATATCAGTCATGCCGAGCCTTTTAAGTTACAGGATATTGAATTATGTATAAATGTAGCTGGAGTGCAGTCTGTGCAGGGGGAAGAATAGGTGTAAGGTATACTAGCAATCACAGCCCAGCCAATAGCATAAAATATTTTTTTGATTTATTCAGCCTATAACAGTCTTTGTCGCTTTTTGACCCTGACCTGCTCGAACTTATATTATTTTTTATATTAAGCTTACCCAGACCCATGGGTTAGAGGTCAACTTGCACATAACTCACTATGAGAGCCCAACAATAACACACACCTTGCCTGCACACTTCCTGCGTCCAGCGCTTTGGCAAAAGTTCATATTGGATTCAGGCCAGCCGACTAATCCATAGCTACCTATTCCCCCATGTACACTAGCAGCACACTTAATTAAAAACCCATTTGCATATAAATTTAAACTCACAATTATACTCCTGTCAGGTTTGTTGTTCTCGGGAGCGAGATCCTTTCAAATGTCCTGGCAGACCAACTCAGTGTGGCTCTCACTTGCGTGCCTCAGATATTGAGAGGAGGAAGAGGAGTTTGCCTTTGATTAGTCTACGTGTAATAAATCTAAAGCTTCATTAACAGCAGGGTGAGGTTGATCTGTGAATACTGTATTTGAGATTAGATGGCGGCAGCAAATCCTGCTGAACAGAGTTAGCCAATTTAACCTACTTTCTTCACTTATCAACAACATGTCACCAATTTGTGGAGGCAGAACCCCCGAGAAACAACAGGCATGATATTTAAGTAATCCATGCAGGCCTCTGTTTAATAAGATGCGCTCCACGAAAAAAAAAAAATCCTTCATGCGCGAAAGCTCCAACGACACCCTGCGGCACATGCGCTGCTTTTTTGTCTCAGCTGGGTTTCACGTCTCCTGTGCATTTATTCTTTATCCCCACAGAGAAGATCTAATTTGGGCTCATTACGCTGAGTTATATTTTACTGAGACACCAAAGATGTAAAATGGGAGGTTAGAGAGAAAGGGTGTGGTATTGCACTGATGCACGTGATAGTTACCGCACAACCCTGACACTAATTAGATTGTATCAGTCTAATTTGGGCATGTTTACACTGGTTAGCTGATCCTCTCAGAATTGATTTTAAGATTCTGCTGATCCATTATAAAAAAAAAAAAACATACACAAAAAAAAAACCCCATATGCACCTGGTACCGAGATATGATCAGAGACCTTTTAACCCCACATAAGCCAGAGCCAACACCTTGAGACGATCCCTAGTGGCTGCTGGGGCTTCTTCTATCAGGGCTCCACGACAATAAAGCATAAAAATAAAGCTGTCTTTATCCTACTCTAAGGCTAAGGCAAGATAAAAAATCTAAGAGTGATTTAATCGGGATGCAATGAATGTGAAATCCTGAGCTGATATCGATGTTTAAAACGATTTGGCCAACAGATGATACAGACGTCATTATTTATCTCCCCTCGTGTTCAAGAGAAACAAAGAAATGTTTGTTTTAAGCTCCTTCAGCTCTGAGTCACATGCTCTTTAACCCTTTAGCCTGTACAAACTGTAGTGACACAACAGATGAATATCGGCCACTGACGTTCAATTAAAAGTTATTTATACAGCACCAAATCAAGCATCTTTAAAGTTTTCTGATCAGTGTTCAGGTTTTATTCACCACAGGACATCCAGTGGTGTTTGGGGTGGGAGCTACTGGGTGGCCTGTAAACACACTGCATCCAAATGTGTTTTTTTCCTTCTTTTCTTTTGTTCTCTCCATTTTCCATTTGCTTGTATTTAAGGAATGTGCTAAAGGAAAAAAACTTTTTCCTTTAGCTTTAAATAAAAAAAAAAAAACTAAATAAATAAATTAAAAAATCCCAGCTAAGGCTGCCATCAAAATAAATCACAACATTCGTATTTTCAGAAGCTGTTTTTATGGTTCAAAAGCAGGAACGCTGATTTACACATGCTGAACAATGTTCCTTTTATATGAATACAAACACGTTTCTGTTATTTTTAGCTGTGTGTGGTAAAGCCAATCAGATTGTCGGAATATTTGCCTCAGCACACCTGGTTTGGTCAAACTGTTGTGAGGAGAAAAAAAAAAACCCCATCAACATCCAATCAGATAAAGGCCCACTGAGATTAGGAAAGTTAGACAGTGGAGGAGAAGGAATGATTTGTCTTTTCAGATAGTAATCTTCTGGTTTCTAAACTCCACTGGCATCCAAACCAAGAAAACTGTTTTCTTTGGCAAATGCACAGTGCGCTTTTTCCCTCCCTCTCTCGCTTTCCCTCTATGTCACTCACTCTTTCGAAAACCCACGCCGCTCCCCTACTTTCTCTTATTTCGAAACTCGAGCGCCGGCGCTCACCGCAAACACAAACACGTTGTGCAAAAGCAGCGAGAGCTGCAGCGGTGTTTCCAAAAAGGTAAGAAAACTCCATAAACACAAACAAAACCACCGAACAGCAGGAAAACAAACTGATTACAGGCCGTGCCACTTTATCAAAAGACAAACGATAATTTGAGAGTCCCTCTGGGCCTCTTTTTGTCTTTGGCCTTGTTCCATGCCTGAGTTGGCTGATGCAGGCGGCTCTGAGAGTGGAGCACATGGTTGGCTCAGCGCACTAAACTGGGTGATCTGCAAGCACACTGATCAACAATAAAAAAAATTGACAATAACAAAATGCTCTTGGCAACAATGCTGGTTTTGAAGTTGGTCCCCTCCCAAATTCCAGTCCACCCCACCAGACTCCTTGTCATCAGTTACCATAATTAAATTACATGTGTAACTTTGTTGAGCTTTTATGTATTAAAAAAAGAAACAAGGAAAGAAAAAACATCATGGAGGAACAGCAAGGGGTCCAGTCATTTAGAAATACATGAATAACCTCTGTTAATGCTAGACAGATTTGGGGTGGGGTGGGGGGGTTGCTGGCTTTCTGAAGAGAAGAGGATTTAAACCCTCAGATCTGCTGTTTTGGGATTTTGTAATAACAAGCAAAGCACTCTTGATTTTGCCTTCATCTAGGGTTATACTTCACTTCCCCTGCTAGCAATTAGTCTCCTGAATGCTATTTGTCAAGAGCCAAGCCATTCGTTTTCCACTGGTCTGGCCCCACTAGCTCTTGTTACAATTGGCCGTTTCCTGAATAAAGAAAACATAAGCCCTTGAAGGAAGGAGCAGACCCAGCAGCTGGCTGAGACTACAGTCTGACAATGTTTAACCATGTCTGATAATTCAGCAAAGACAAACATGGCAATAAACAAATCAGAACCTGCCGCAGTGAGCAAATCTTTCTACTCTTAATGTGCAGAATAAATCTTTTTTTTAAAGACAAAAAAAGGAAATCATTTCTGAGCGTTTGAGGGTTGTAGTGATGGAAAAAAATATCAGTCAACACATGTCAATCATGCAATGCCATCGATTTCTGTTTGCAGGACTCATAAAAAGTTGCCAAAGCAAGCATCCTGCAAACAAAAGCAATGTACGCAGCTACTCGATAAAGCACAGAGAGTTGGACAAGCTGGCAGAAGCATGAAATGTAGTTACAAAAAGCCCCCCGAGGTCCAACATCTTATATGGCACACTGTCATTTTTCCTCTAGTTTCCCAATGATTGCAGAAGAGGCATTTGGGTACTTCACTGAATCCCAGCGAGGGAGGGAACCTATTGTATTCTAGGTTGCAAGGGATCTGGAGAGCCATCAAACAGCCAGACATTTTCTTGGTAAATCACAAGTTGAGAGGGAACTTTTTTTTTTTCAGAGCGCAATTAACAACCTCAAGGTCAGACTTCTCTGGAGAGTTCTCTCTGACAAAAATCCTCAGGCATTTTCTCCCTTTCCTCTCTCTTTTGCTGTTAACTTAATAGCTACACATGCTCTCTCAGCTCCGTTACCTTCTTCCCCTCCGCTGTATGCACAAATTTCCCCTCGGTGCTTGGGCTTCCTTGGGCTCCCTCGTCCCTTTGCCACCATTACTCCTCGCCACCTCCCTCCCTCTCGTCTCTTTGCCCCTTTGTCTTCATTACAGATAAACGTTACTCTGTGGTCAGCGGCGACACAATTTCTTCCCCAGTGTGGGAGCAGGTTTAAAATTGGTCGCAGGTGCGCAGCGGATGAGACCTTTGGATCTTAATCTTGAGGCAATAATGGAGCTGTATACCGACGAGGTCACTGTGGGGATATCTAAAGAAAGAGCTTAGAATCATACCTGCTCTCAGGGGCAGCAACAATGAACTTTCCATCTTCTTGATTGTGCAAGCACACTTTATGAATTGGGCTGAAAATTGATTTTCTTTTTTTTTTGGGGGGGGGGGGGGGGGGGGGGGGGGGGGGGGGGAGTCTGCTTTTGCACAATTATAATCCACAATTATTCTTCTTCAATGCTGAAACTTTATTAAGGGGCAAACAAGTCATCTGCACATATAGACATTTGCTTTATCTTCCCATGTCTCCTGTCTCTGTCATTACTGTGTCTGCCGAATGAAGGCAGAAAAATAATGTTCAGAAACAGAAGAGAGGTGTCTTTCAGGTATAAATGAAAGTAGAGTACTGTACAGAAGTTCATTTGTTTAAATTTATTGCGATGAAAATAGGAAGGTGGTGCAGCGATTTATTGAAAAATGGAAAAATCTATGGAAAAGTGGCTTATGACTTCAAATGGTATTTATGTGACTTTCATTTTTTGGCTCACGAAGTGAAATAACTAACAAATCCCTAATAATGACAAAGTTGCTGATGTGCAAAAAGGCAGTAACACAAACAACCCCAGAAAAGACTTAAAAATACAAGATCTGATAAGGCCAGAGCATTTCAGCATGTTTGACTGTTTTTGCTTTTTTAGCAGCTTTTGGTTCAGATGCAGATGGAAATTGTCAAGCTAAAAAAAACAAAAAAAGTGAAGTGTAACCTTGACTTGTCAAATGAAGATAACACTTGCTATCATTTCACAAAAGTCTGTACACAGAATTGGTTTCAAGGACTTCTTCTTAAATGTTCGTATTAGTGTTTCAACAAGTGGCAGCCAGAGCTTCATTAGAACAAAGCAGGGAAAAAAACCAAAACATAATTACAGGGTTCTTTCCAAGTTTACTGTGAAAGATCTGCTGCCCTTCATTAGAGTGGATAGTGGGTTTAGGTACCATATCCTAACCTCTAACCATGAGATTGGAATTAGTGCGATCTATTCTGACAATCTGACACGACTAGTTTTTGTTATAGCACAGCCCCCGACTCCAGAAGCACATTGCAAAACGCCATCATGCCATGGCAATGTGCTAAAAGTAGCCATGGCAGCCATTGTTAGCTTTTCATTTCACACCCAAATACGCAAAGGTGTTCATAGTTTAAAACCAAATCTAACTTTAGTCATTGGTTGCTTCTATATACACACGTATTTAAGAAGTATTGCACACAGTGCTCATGTTTTTGGTGCCTTAGAGATGTCTGCACAGTCTAAATAAGATCACAGCATACATAATCCAGTTGGAATTCTGGCTGGAGAGCCAATTTGGATTTTCGGAGTGCTGTGTGTGAGAGGGAACTTTTTCTGAATGTGACTTATAAGACATCTCCCCGTGGCTACAATGTTTTTAGCTGGCCTCAGCGGGAGGAGGTGCAATCACTAGACAACATGAAGTTGGTCTAGTGATTGCACATAAACTTGAGCAGCAAGATAATCAATAAGACATCCAACCATAAACACATAAATATCAATATTTTTGCAATCCCCATCCAAAGGACAAGTATGAAATTCCAGTCTAATCTATGCGATAGACCTTTCTTCCTTCTTAATGGGCCATAAGGCAGCTTCTAATCAATGACTCATCAACAAATAACAGTTAAATTTAAGGCAATAGCTCAGGATGGAGTGATAAAGTTGCACAAATGGGAAACTTTTGCTGTACTTTTCAGCAAGTTGCCATCGATTGGACTCCAGCAGCAGAGTGAAGGCAGGTAATGAGGAGTGATGTCCAATAACAGCAAAGTGCTTTACAAGGTATTAGGGTTTCACATTTAATTGAGAAAGAGTGTTGTTCCTTTATTAGATAGAACTTCACTGTCGTGCACTGCTGCCCACCAATGGTTAACTGCTCTATTGTGGAAATGGCTTATGTGGGGAATTAGTCTGGTGGTCTAAAATAATATTTGTGTGCACGTGTGTGTGCACGTGTGTGTGTGCAGTGTAAAGAGAACCACCGAATGAGTAAAGAAATAACTAATGCATCATAACATAATAATTATTTCCAGTTGTATAGGGTTATGTTCTGCATGTAGGATCAGTTTGGAATATGTGCCACAATGTTTATACCACATGAAAGCAACAACTGTACACGCGGGCTATAAGGGCAAAGTATTCTGCAAGGCCACGGTGTCTTTGCTGTGTAGCAGGAAAGACGCTCAACAGGGTAACTGTTGAGAAACCACCAGAGAGGCATGCCGTTTAAATAACAATACCCATAAATGCTTCTGAAAGTTAAAGAAACAGCATCCAAAAGCAACATTTTGCTGAAAACCTTTTAATATTCAGAACACGGATAGAATCCTAAATCAACAAAATGTCTGGATCGGTTTATAGAGGACCTATTATGCTCATTTCCGCCTCCATATTTTTACTCTTGGATTCTACTAAACTAGCTTTATGTGAGTCACGATTCATAATAATCCACATTTATCTTATAGTAGACACTGGTGTAGTTCACGCTATGTCAGGAAGCAGTTTTAGCTACCCTCTCCCTCCCTTGAAGTCAACTTTCTTGTCTCGATCACAAGGAGAAGGTTTGAAAAGCAGTTCTTTGAGGCATGTTCTCAGACAGCTGTCTGCCCAAGATGACATCATCCACATTAACAGTAGAAAAAAAACAAACAAACTGTTGAGTGTTTACATCAGTCTGAAGCCTTACTTGCACATACACATCTATGCAACTATATATCTATCTATTTATAATAAACACACACACACACAACACTGTATGTTGGAAGAGTGTAGCATGTGTGAGGCCATATAATAAAATATTTATGTAATGGAGTAAAGCAGACTCTTGCCAAATTATCTTGTAAACTATGTGCTGCAAAATTGGCTTCGAGGATCAAATAAAATACAGGATGTCAGCCCACATAAGGTCTGTCCTATTTGTGAGATGACATATCTATGTCATAAACTTTTCGTGAACTTTGCCTGTACCACTCTAGCTAAGCTGCCTGCAGGATAGGAATCAGACTGTCACTGCTAGAGAACTTCATATACACAGTCCTACCTAGCGTGGGGGACGTCAATGCTGGAGGAGACTACTTTGCGTTTCTGCTCCAGCAGGGACACCGATCGGGTGTCAGAGTCCCGGCTAACACGTTTTCCGTCCGTTGAACGCTGCTCCTCCGCTGGCTCTGGGCTCAGACAGCTGCCCTCCACCTTCTGGCCATCTGGAGCTCCGTTACTGGAGCTCTGCTGTAGAGAGGCGAAAAAAAGAAATAATTCAGTGCTTGTGCAGAAATACCACATAAATAAGTTGGAAGAAATGATGAAGTAGCAATCAGCTCCTTCAAATGGCCTCTTTTTTTATTTAACAAGGTCATAATGATAAATATCTTTTGCAATTCTGTTACTGGTGAAGAACACATCTACAGAATGAGTCCATTTCAATTTATTATTAAAGAGAGTAACCAAAAGTAAAAATAGACAGAAAATAAGGTCTGGGCATTGGCTGCCTCAAAACCTGGCAGCTAAAATTTGAATTTGAATGTTTACATTTCAAATGTGATAGAACACAGTCTAAATACGGTTTAAGAAAATTTCCACATTCTTGGGCCTAAAAAAAGTCTTTGCCAAAACACACTGGACAGAGTAAAAAATGAACAGTGGTCAGTCACAAAACCAGTCTGTTATTCTTCCTGCAGACGTTTTGGAGGGATGAGGTTTTCCACAAAAGACTGCACTGTCATGAGCAAAAATATAATAAAACATTACATAATAGCACCACACTTGCTTTTAAAGTAATTTGTTTAAAAAAAAAGAAAATTCATTTTTAAAAACAGCATCATCTGTACTTTCACAAACACCATCAGGTTTTAGTGGAAGAAATGTGAGCAATTTATTGATAAGGCCAGAGAGTGAAAGAAGGGTTTGCATGTATGTATGTATCACAGCCACCTTATTAGGAACATCTGCTTAACTCCTTGGTAACACAAATATCTAGTCAACCAATAACATTTCAGCAAGTTGATGCATTTAGCCATGCAGACATGCTGAAGTTCAAACTGACCATGAGAATGGCGAGGAAAGGTCATTTAAGTAACTTTGAATGGGGCATGGTTGTTGGTGCCCAAAAGGCTGGGTGAGGATTTCAGAAACTGCTGATCTACTGGGATTTTTCCCCACATAACCATCTCTATGGTTTACAAAGAAAGGTCTTAAAAAGAGACAACATCCAGAAAACTGCCAGACCGGTTCAAGCGGACAGGACGCTGGTTACAACCAGTGTGTGCAGACGATATGGTCAGAATTTGGCATAAACAACAGTAAAGTGTAAATCTGTCCTTACTAGGCCTTACTTGAAATTGATGGCCTTTCCGGCTTTTTAATGCTTAAAAAAAACAAATTATATATATTATTATCCTAAGTCTTTGGTCCCAGACATTCTTATACACAGAAAAAACCCTATCATTGTATTTTAAACAAATACATAGAGAGGAAGTATATTTCACTGGTTTCACTACATCATCACATTGGTTACTTATCTCCCATAGCCAAGCCTCAAACAGAGTGGCTTTGTCAGATATAAGAAGCAAGGGTTGGATCAGACTGAGAAACTTGGGGACACTGCACACTTATTCAGTAACTTCTCAAGAAATAAGAATATAGGTCAACCCTGCTGCATTGCATTGGTTTTACTTAGAGCTGGGCAATATAAGATTTTTTCATATCACGATATGTTTTTTTCATTTCAGGCGATAACGATATCTATCACGATATAAGCCAAATAACTATATTTGTAAGATTTAAATGTGCCGTTGCTCACAAGTAAAATGTGAAATAATCAGCAGCTTGTTTTTATTTAAATATTTATTTCCCATAATAAGTTCAACAGGGTAGATGTACTTAAGGAACATGAGACTTTTTCAGATAAATAAAGGCAAATATTGCAAACTACACAAAAGGCAGCCGCTAAAGCGTTTAAGTTTCAAAATAGAACAAACAAAACAGACTAAATTGTCAATTCCACTTAGAAACAAAATATTAATTCTAAAAATAAATCTTAGTTTGTTTTACAGAAGAACAGACAAAATTGACTAACTTTTGTCAATATCAAATAAACTGAGAACTAAAAGGAAATTCTCAATCTCTCCTTGTTGTATAGCTGAGCTTTTCAAACAGTTTTAACAGGTACTTTAGTCTGACAAAAGCCGAATGACGAATTAGCGCTTCCAGTCAGAGATTGAGCATGCACCGCTTTATTGTATTTCCAGACTTGTTTTCGGCACAATTTACAGTGCGTGCTATTCTGTTTTTTGTCAGACTTGAAATAGCCAAAATACTTTCACACTAAGGAACTTCTATGGCTCTTCCGTTCGACAACCATCATCTGTTTTCTCTTCGGTAACCTTCGGTCACGCTCTCGGTTGATTTTTCTCTAGTCGGCGCACTCTTTTCCTCCATTACCCGGGCGGCACGGCGGCTGGCTGCTTCCCAAACAAATACACATGTGCGGCTTGGCACTTGTGCTGTACGTAACAAGTCACGTGATGTGACGCTGCGGTTGTGATTGGTTCGGCTCTGCGCTACTTAATTTGGATTGGCTGTTCTTTTTTTTTTTTTTTAAGAGGACAAGAGCGGTGAGGTCTATTGCAATAGTTTAATTTTTCTATCGAGAAAAAGTTATTTCGCAATACATATCGTTATCGTGCTATCGCCCAGCTCTAGTTTTACTGTAAGACTACAGATTTCATAACGTAAACATTGTGTTTTATTAAATAAGAATCAAACTGTCAACAGAGACTAACATCATAGTTCACGGAAGCCAAGGAGCATTTTCACATAAATAGTCATCTTTTATGTACAGTCTATTGCCACAACCAAAGTAATGGTGTTTATTAATTAAATAAATCCTTAAAGGGTAATAAAAACAACATTTTTTTTTGTTACGGCAAAATAAAGTCTCAGATAAACTGCCTGTTTTATCTCACAGACATACTGATTCATCTTGCTACGATTCGGGCAACATTGCAGAAGCAATAAAAAAGCAGAATGAAGTTCAAGGTAGACTGGGGTAACCAGCAACAATGGCTTTCTTTGTTTCAGGGCTTCAGCCATTAAGGTGACCTGCTCTGGCAAGATTGTCGGATCAAAAAACAAGCGCAAATGCACCCACCAACACAGACACACAAATACACACGCACCTCTGTTTGTAGCTAAAGCCACGGTGATCTTAGAAAAACACACTGAGAAAATGGCAAAACAAAAGCAGAGTGACACACACAGCTGCCCACACCGAGCGCTGAGGAGAATGGCATTCAGGCCAGTGTGTGTCTGTTCGTGTGTGTGAACTAGATTAGGGCTGAACGATATATCACATTTGCGATAATATCGCGACATGATCAAGTGCAATTTTCTAACCGCAAAGGCTGCGATTATACTCTGGACATGTCCAAATTCATGGGCTGCATCCTCCTGAGGCCGCATTTGTAGACCGATTACGTCACAGCGACGCGCCGAAGGCTGTCCAAATTACTACCATATCCCAGAATTCATAGCGCGGCCCAGCCAAACTCCAGTTTCCAACAATGGCGGCCGCTACTAAGTTTTAAAATTACTCATACTAATCTTTCTGGGTCACAAAATAAACTTTTAACATATTTTCAGGCGAGAAAGTAGTTGTGTAAACATCAAATATCTGCTCGGTTTATCAAGATATCCCATATTTGCAAAAGTGCTTCGACGTTTTCAGAAGTGTCTGCTACCCACCAGCTCGACAGCTAGCCGGGAGCTCGAGGGTTACTGATGCGGCCGAGAACGGCACAACTCCCGGCACATCATTTTCAGATCACCGCGGAGTTTCGCTGCTCGGGTTAAACGTAATATATAAGTCACTTAGACAACCTAAAAATGTTATTGTTGGGCTTTTTTCAGTGTTTTGTTTGTTCGTGAGTAAATCGGTTTGGCTGAGATTAAAGTTATTAGATTAGATAAAATAAAACTTTATTAATCCCCCGGGTGGGTTCCTCCTTGGTTTTCACACAGCTGACTAAACGTCAAACAGAAAACTTATTAAACAGAAGTATGAGACAGTCGAGAATTTACACCAGTGTCTGGTTATATTTTAGATAGCAAGAAGCAGACGGCCGAGTTTATTAAACTCCACCGAGACAGCGGTGACGCTAATCAGAACTAGACCGTCCAATTTCACGCCTTTAAACTTTAAAGGCGTGTTTGTGTGTGTGTTTATACAATTGCTATTATGTTTGCACTTTATGTGTAATGTTACTGACTGCAGAGATCAGTAAGATGTGTGTATTTTTTATTTATTAGTTTTATTTATTTAATATTATTTTTTAATTGAATGACTGTCTAGTAGTTCACAGATGTCGAAAAACTGAGTGTGGTAAAGCCACTGATTTTGTTTATGTATATTTCTGCAATCTGCACATTGTACTGACTTTCATTTTAATGTTTACACCAGGGTTCCTTGTCAGCACTTTATGCTCAGATGTTTGTAAGCTAAAAATAAACTATTGTGTATGTTCAAATATACTGTTGTGATTGAAGAAGTTAAATAAAAATGTCAGTCATCAATTCATGCATCACCTCATGTCATCATAACAGAGGTCTGTCTTCCAGGAAAGAACAGTTTAAAATTAATGTAATATAGTATTGGCCATACTATATGATGTATTGCTTGTCTTTGTTTAATAATACAGAAGACAAATACCTTAAAAAATAATCGCATATCGCATCGCAATCGCAATATTGGGGCAAAAAATCGCAATTAGATTATTTTCCATAATCGTTCAGCCCTAAACTAGATCATTATCTTAAAGCAGTGCAACAGGATTAGTCTTTACTGTGGAAAAGTCAACACACACACACACAGAATGCACACGCCCAACACACAACACCATTCATTTCGATTAATGAGACAGAAAAAAAACATGACGAATGGATATCAAATATCATTCATGATATAGTCTCGTCACAAAAAATGCCCAGTGCTGTGCAAAATACACAATGAAAACACAAACTTGAGCAAAACAACAAGATGGATTACACCGGCTGGGAGAAGATTAGGTGTTGTGTGTAAGATGAGTGTATTCCTCAGATAAAACCAACCGTAATTCCTTCCTTTCACCGGGCTTATGAATTATAGCGTTGCAGAGAGCCAGGAAATTGTGAATCATGCCAAATCGGTGGTGAAATGTGAGTTGCATATGTCAAAGCTGGTGTGTGTGTGTGTGTGTGCGTGCGTGAGTGCCTGTGCAGAGAACAAATACCCGGAGTGTCCCTCCTCTCCTCATCTATCATTCTCGTTCTGTGTCCCACTCAAAGAGACACAAATTAAAACTCGTAACCTACTTACAGCAGTTTGTGAAGCGTAAAGATTCTTCTACCTGTGCAGGTCAAAGGTCATAATAAAGAATTTCAGTGGAAACCACGTCTGTTAGCTCATGTGGGTCTTTGTTGCTGGGAGGAATTTCTATTATGACTATTAAAAATAGTTCTGATAAAGACAGTTAATGGCTTACTCATAATCTCAGTTTTTCCAATATGGCATTCCTGGACTGAACCACATCCTGACCACAAGTTTAAAAAAAAATGCAAACAAACATTGGCTTTTTTTAAAACACAATTTCATTCAAAAAAAGTGCAGCAATATATTTTTTGGATGTTTTAAATATTAAATTAAGGGGGAAAAGTGTATCATCCTCATACAAAAATATCCTGGCACATGGCAATAACATCACTTTTTTTTTTTTTAATTAAAATTAACTTACAATATGAATACTTTGTCAAAATGACCCTTTGGCATGGTGCCTGGTGAGTCAATCTAATCAGGCTGGGCCAAATATCCTGAGCATAACATGTGCCAAACTGTGGGCTATAGCTGCCTGTAGGGTGTTATGTACAAATTGAAAAATCTACATTTTAATTACACAGCCCAAGGTTTCTAACTAATTTAAAAATAAAAGACAGATTTAAATGACTGTGTTTAGTTTGATTATTTTAGCTGGGCTCCAAATGATCTCAGCTGGATGCACTGTATACATTAAGGTTTAGTGAGTGGATGAAGTTATCACCTTTTTTATCCTTTTACTTATGATGTACTGGTTCCTTGACTTGAGAACATGTCGGTAACGCACAATAGCTTTAGCAGCTAAGGATGTTTGCTGGTGTCATCTTCTTTTATATTCAGAGTATTACTGACACACACAATAGACTGTGTATGAAAAATGAAAGTCGCTTCAAGGTCTGAAAAGGGAAGCCAATGCAGAAGAGTCTAACCAATACGGGATTTTTAAGACCAATTTCGACAGACATTTGGTGATTAAAAAAAATCGTATATTCTGATATTGCCAATATTTTTTTCTTTCAGACACACGAGACATACACAGATTTCTCTAATATTTGTAACATGTATTTACTCGTGTACACTCTGACCGACTCCACTCAGGTCAGCTGGTTGTTGTGTAGGTAGCTTCCAAACCCGGTTTCGGAACAGAAAAATTGTGGAGTGCCCTCTGGTGGACAAACTATGCATCATCAACAATCATAACATCAGTGAAGGGCTCTTTCTCTGATTTCTTTTTCTTTTTTTTCCATCTGTCTTTATAAACGTCAATACCAACAGTTCAATAGATAACTAATAATGGCTGAAAATATCGGCCCACCGATAAATCGGTCGGGCTCCACTTAAGCCTGCATTCTTTTCAATGGCCAGCAGGCTGCAAATTTTTCAAACTCTATAACTGCCCCAATGTGTGATCTCATTAACAGTTTCTTAATGAGTTTATGAGCTCCATCACTACTTTTAAAATCATACTGAATACATTAGTGTCAAAAAAAGAGGCTAAAACCAACTCACTGTGTACCTGTCGATCACAAGTTGTAAACCAGTGAGTGTGTGGTGTCCCTGAGTCCACTTCTGATTGGTTACATCTTAATACCAAGATGATACTGGTAAAAATACTCAGCTCGAAGCTTCACAGCAGAACTTCACTAACCCGCCATTGCCATCTTAAATAGTCTATAAAATGGACACAGCTGGAGAGTCTTATCAGTATAACAAGTGGATGTAACACCTTGTAGACATAGTCCATAGTCTAGTATGGTCAATGTCAAACACTCAGAAGCAAATGATGGTAAATGAGCCTTTATGTACAAATTATTATTATTAGTAATACTTTTTTTGTAGATAGGTTACCACTTATATATATATATATATATATATATATATATATATATATATATATATATATATATATATATATATATATATATATATATATATATATATATATATATATATATATATATATATATATATATAAACTCATAACCTTCCTTCACCCTCAAAGGATTACTCATCCATTTCCACATGGGTGCCAGCATCCAGACTGACTGTAGTTCCTGCTGATGTTGCTCAGCGAACCAATAAGCTCAGCCAGCGACGGGCCCGCCTGAGATCACCGCCTTAGAACAAAGAGTCACAGCCTCTGTCAACAAGCTTGCTTCATTGACTCCCGCATCGGTGTGCAACAAACACAAACAACGACAGCTCCGGCCCAACAAGAAGTGAGTGAGATCTCTTTGTTAGCAGCTGGAGAAATCACCGTAACTTAGTTCTCACACAACATACATTTGCACAAAACAGCAAGTCAACAAGTGGCATCGCGCCCCCCCACTCCCGCCCCATGCAAAACAGGGACCATTCGTTCGCCATTCTGGGCACAGAGCCAAGCATCCAGATTCTTTGGAGCACGCCACCCGTTGCCAACCTGGGGGCGCCCACTTTGTCGGCCGTACAGCTGCTGCTGTTCAAACGGGGTGGCATGCTCTCACAAACAGCTCCTGTTCCAGGATTTAAAGCAGTCACATCTCACTCGTTAAAGATCCAAAACACACAACAGATGAAAATCACATTTATATTAGCGCCCTAATGCACACAAAAAGCAACACAGATGCACATGTGAATGCATACACACACAGACACACACGCACATACAGAGCATACCCCTCCTCCTCATTTTATGGCTTGTTTTCGACATCAGCGGGAATTGAGTCGTGCTGAAAGAGAATTGACCATTGTGCTGACAGGAATACGTTCTCACCCTCAGCTGCACTTCTCCAGCCTGCGCTGGGGACTGTAACAGAATTGTGCAACAGCTTTTGTGTTGATCACTGCATGCACAACTGCAAAACGGGAGACCTAAGTTCACACTGCATTTCCCATCACTCACAGATCTAACAAGTCCCCCCGAAGAGCGGGTTTATCTTTGGGAAGATCTGGCATCTGTTTGTAACGATTTAAATAACAGTTTACGAGATTTATGTGCATTTTCAGGCAGAAGAGTACAATTTACTGCTGCAGGAACTGTGACAGATCCACAAACTGTGGCTCAACATTTCAGCTTTGGTCATAGAAATAAGACTGAAGATTACAGCCTGCAAGTTTCTGCATCAACAACATGAAAACACACACACAAGAAATGCAATCAAAATCACAGCATCAAAAAAAGTTGTTATTCAGCCACAAGCATTCCTCAGTCACTCCCTCGCTATAAAAAGGATGAACACAATACCCCACACACACACACTTCCCCTATGTTAGAAACAGTGTGCTCATCCAAGAGCTGAATTGGCCTTTTCTTCCTCGCACAATCTTTATTTGGGGCCACGTGACAGAAAAGCATTCAAGTTGGATTGCAAGGCAATCAGATCATCGCTTGTTAGGCCTACATCAGGACTGCAGATTTGGACACCGTCACAACTTACTATCTTGACTCTAATGCAACAAGAAGTGCGCGTGATCTCTTTTATAATAGCTCTTAAAACAATAACACCCTTGAGCAGAATGAGTGCACACAGAGACGATCGATTTTAAACTGTGTAACATGCATTAATATATGAATGAGAGAAAAATAAACAACAACAAAAAAAACCTAAATGTAATTAAGTCTTTAACCAAATGTGCAATTAAATGCCGGTTGCGCAGAATTATCTGTAAGAAATGTCACATTCACATACATATATGTATAAAATATAAGGCGGCGAGCATGCAAAAACCTTTAAATCTTTACATTTACATCAATCTAAAACGCTGCAGTCAGAGCGTGTTTGTTTGCCTCATCTTACCCACCCACTAGCCCACATAAACATTGCGCAGGCCCCATCAAGCCCTTTGTCCTATATATCTGATGTCGCCAAATGTCATGACAGTCCGTTATATGCTTCAATATGCAAACGACTCATTATAGCAATAACAGCATAATGCATTTTTTAAAATCCCAGCCGGTTAAATCGAGAGATTTAACCGGCTGGACTCTCGTTCCCGCCGCCGCGGGGCGGCGGTGACACCGTTAAATCCGCTCCGTGCAGGAAGCGGTTAAACGCTGCAAAACACCGCACAACAACAACAGTGAAGCGTCGCCTGCCGGTCGGACCCACGTACCTTCAGGCTGGACTTGAGTGGTCCTTTGGCTGCGGTGTGGTTGAAGCCCGAGGCTATCTCCTCCTCGGAGAACTCCTTGAGGCTCCCGTCTTGCATGAGCACGGTGTAGACGCTTCGCCGGGCTCCCGCAGCCGACAAGTCTCTGTTTTCCTGCTTGACAGCCTGGACCACTCCTGTCACCGGGGCACCGTCCCCCGTCGGACTCGGCGCATAAACGCGGCTGCCGAGGACCGAGCGCTTCACCAGGCGCCTCGTGTGCATCTCTAAAAACTGTTTCACTGTATTCAAAGCCGGCGAGCCGGTAAAATTAAATCATTAAGCGTCGAATTATAGCCGGTAAACAGCGTCGTGAAAAACACAAAACTGCAGCGGGTAGACTACGCGCTCCAACAGCCCTGACAAAATGTTAGAAAGGGGCAACATACTCGGAGGAGGGGGAAACTCCAAACAGCGTCCGGAATGCACCGCGCACAAGCACCCCGTAAAAAAAGAAACAAGAAACCGACCAGCTCTGAATTAGTAGCCGACGACTACGATTCATTCGCCGCTAAACAACCTCTACATCCAACCGGCTACCAATCTTCCTCCGTTCGACCTGTTTGTTTTCCTCTCTGCTCCCTGCGAGCTGAAGGGGCGGCGGGAAAACGCGGACTAATCGCCGTAGTCGTGAGCCGAGGCGACACTTATACACGATTATGTAAAAATGGTGGCTAATACAGGGCAAACAGCTTGAGCATAGAGGCACGGGAGCCAGCACGTCGAATTTTTCCGCCCCACACGGCTCTGTACCCCGACACCTCGCCGTATGTGTTACAAAAGATTGAAATTTGACCGTTAACCGGCTCCGGTTCCAACTACTGCCGCATCCAGTCCGCCGTCACCTCAGACCGAGCGGGGACTCTACCGGCGGAATGCTGCCTGTAAACATGTGCGGTCCGGCGGCCACGGCGGTCTCTAATTGGTCGGCGCTGCACACGCCTCCACAAGCCCCCACCGCTCCCCTTCTCCGAAAGAAGGTAATGCAACCGGGGAGGATGCTCCATTGAAAACAATGACGCAAGGAGAGATTGGAAGCGAGAAGGGAGGGGGTTATGGCAGAGGGAAGAAAGGAAAAAGGCGGGAATTTAGGCTGTGGAAGAGAGAAGATTTGGACCAGGCAGCAAAGCTTCATGCTTTAACCTACTTGTACAGCCTACTTTTCAGGTGCCGTGGGACCTCTGAATTACTATGATCTGGTTAAAAATAAATAAATAAAATGAGCTGAACTGGTCTGCGTTTTTGCTTATAAAAACAACAGGTTATTTCCCTTTTTTTAACATGCCAGTTTTGTTCTGGTAAAACTGGTTGTCGAACATAAGGTCCGGGGACCATAATCGCCCTGGCAAAGACTTTAACCGGTCCCACAGTTTTATAACAAATAAAGGAGGGTATAACTTTGGACTCTTAAATATATTTTCACAACTTTTACTGCTGTTTTGTTTTTTATAGATGGATAGATAGATACAATTGCATTGTTTTTTATCATTTTTCATCTTTATACCAGCACAGTGGATTTTACACCAAGTGCAAACTTTCACTTTGAATTCAAGGGGTTGCATTCATACAGTCATTTTCATACAGATGCTCAAAAGTAATTGGAGAGTTAACCAAAGGACGATGATGTGGCTACTGATAGAAGTAGCAGGATAAACAGCAGGATGTGAAGTGTACAGGGCTACACTCTCCGGATAATGTCTCAAAGCATGCTGCAAAAGCAACCCAAAAGTTTCTCAAATCAAAGAAATTGGATATTTTTCAATTGCCAGGTCAGTCACCTAATCCCAGCCCAATAGAGCATGCTTTTCAGTCCCTGAAGAAAAAACTGAAACCAGAGAGAACCCCACAAACAAGCAAAGAGGCAATACAAATAAAAAAATGTGCTGCTGTATACTAATGGACCTAATTGTACAGAACATCGTAGAGCAGGGATGTCAAACTCATTTTACATACTGGATCATATAAAGCCCATTGTCATCTTAATTGGGCCTGACCAGTGAAATTTGCTTTTTAGTCAGTGCAAAGAAGTTGATTAAAATGATTAAAATATAGTTAAAAAGATGTCCAATAGGCCAGATTGGAGGCTTTGTTGGTCAATTCTGACCCCTGGGCCTTATTTTTGACAACCCTGCAATTGAGCCTGAAAAGGAGGGAAAGGAGTAGAAGAAGCAGAAAGACACAAAGAACCGAAAGGGGAGCAGAGGAGGACAGGAGGGAGACAACAACAGGTGTGAGGACCCTTCGATTAAACAGCATTATCCTTATAGGAAGAAGGAAAAAAAATACTTTACATACTTAGGGATGAATTTATATCATCATAAATACATTTTAATTTTCCAAGGATAGACAGCGCCCTCCATAACGTTTTAGAACTGTAAGAAAAAAGTCAGCAGGGTCTTATTAAACACTTGTGCCCAGGGGTCTCTAACTTGATGACCGGGGTAGTCCCCTTCCTTCAAATAATCTTAAAGCCGCCTCAGAGGGCTGTTAACTCTCATATAGCTGGCATCACGTACTAAATGAGACATTTAAAAGTGTGATTTCACAAGCTATCGCTCTCTGAGAACCAAAAAAGTCCCGGGATAAATCTCTCTCTTTTGAAAAGAAAGTTCAGTTTGATAAATCAAGTGTGCCAGCACGCTGATTCATCGTAATTATCACCCAGCGTGGCAGAGAAAATACACCAAAGAATGTTATCACAGAAACAAATGACCTAATTAATGTCAAACGTTAATGTTTTTGGAAACTCTTACCCAGCGTACAATCCTTCTACAAGACATCGCCCCAGAGAATTAAAAGACAAAATGGCACCATTTATTATACTTATATATTTAATAGAACAATTCATGTCATAAAATATTTACATGCACAGAATGGAAATTGGACAGAGTGGAGTGACAGATGTGGCTATAACCGCCAAACCAGGCTTTGCCCTTTAATCAAAGGCGGGTGTCACCATAGAGTTGTCTGATGGTCGTGAGCGGGAGGAGGGGGAGGAGAAGGGAGGGGGCGGGGGGCAAATCATCTCATTTAGTGAGGGTGCTTCTCCACTCCCCCCCAATCCCTATAAGGAAATAGGTGTTTATCTGACCAACAGCTTGAGAGAATAATCTTTTGGTGCAAGTAAGCATCTTTTAGCGGTGTGTTTAAGTTTTGTCCTGATTAGATTTGGCACCAACACCCCCCCCAACTTTGGCAGATCTTCCTTCCTAGTGAAAAAGAAAACAACAAAACTGATAATTAAAGATGTTTTTCTCATAAAATACTGGGAGGTGGGTGTGTGGGGGGGGGAGTGGCATTTAAAATCCTCTTTCACAGTAGCAACACTGGGAGATACAACAGCACTTCAAATGTATATAATTTATTAATCCGATAGCAGTCAGAGCAGGCCGTATGAAACCACGGGCGAGCTCCAGCATGTCTAATGAAACCACGGGCGAGCTCCAGCATGTCTAATGAAACACAAACCCGATGCTGGAGATACTGTAACGCTGTAATATTCTGATGTGGGTGGAAACAGATGACACCGATTTTTCTGCTAAGAGGTTACATACTGTAGCAATGATAAAAATAATAATGATGACAAAAAAAAGATATTTACAGCACAAAGCAGAGGCAGTATTCATTTAAAAATAAACAGTAACGAGGCAATTTCTTTTTTGTGTTTAATAAAAGTACCACAGGTTTCTTAATATGCATGTACCAAAGGGAGCTGTACCATATGTCTGGCATTTCAATGGATATTCTCAGATATGAAACGCCATCAACTTTGAGTTAAAATAACATGAAAACATGGTTGAAGTTGTTGTTTTTTCTTAAAACAAGTCATACAATCAGTGCTTTTAATCTTATTTTAAAACTATATGACTCTGGACATTGTACAAATAAGTAAAAGCTCACATTAAATTTTCCAGCGAGTAACAGTTGATTAAAATACTCCTCTAACTACAAGCCTCGATTGGCACTGTCGTCAGTTCAAGCTACACAGAGACAGGCATGGTTTCCTGTATTTAAAAGAAAAAAAGAAGCGCTAGATGTTGAAAAGTGTGCAGCGATGTTAACTGCTTTCGATAATCTGTACTTGTGCTTTAATGCCGACAGAAGACTGTACCAAGAATAGACTCGAGGAAACATACGAAGTACAATAATACAAGCTCGTCGCGTCATTTCATCACAATATGTCATCTGAACTTGTTTGACCAAAGTGTGCAAAATGACAATATACACTGACACATTCATTTTTCTTTCTTTCTTTCATTTGTTTGTTGTTTTTTTAAAAACAATGAACTCTTTAAATGCTCTGGGGGGAACACGTACCTAACTGCCACAATCCTCGCAACTCATTTTCATTTAGTATCTCAGTAAAAACGCTAGAAATTTAATTTTTTTTATAAATGCCTATTCGCTTTTTTCTCTCACAGACATACTTTAACATTTCACAATTACACAACAATAATCGTCTTCAAATAAATATGAAATTCACAAAAAAAACCCTTTGACATCGACTGTAGCTCTTCTAAAAGAACAACAACAAAAAAAAGCTTTAAAAACGTGTTGCGACACTTCCCTTCTTCCTTCACTCCTCGTTTTCCGTTTTTTTTGGCTCGCCACAGATGACTAGCGTCAACCTGCGACACGCTAAGCCCACACACATGCGCCGTGTAGTCTGAGCAATGACACGTGTGCGCGGCAGGGAATTCATCAGCTGTGTTAAATGGTGAAAATCTACTGAATGCAACCTCTGTCTCTGCTAACCGTTTGGCAGCAAAACTGAGAGGGGTGGGAGAAACCTCATTTCTTGTGGAGAATGCACAGTGGAGGTGTTGCCGACCTGACAGGAAAAAAGCCTAAAAATACACCACCTGACACCTCAATAAAACATGACACTGAGTCACTCGGAAGAAACTAGAAAGACTAGCAGCTGCAGAGAGAGCACACAAATAATATAACCTTCACGTGTGTAAGTGCATGAATTTCACCATCACTTTATGGCACTGAATTACTTTTTTCTTTTTCTTAGATAGTGTCGTTAGCTAACTATTAAAATGCTGCATGAGTGTTGCGATTGGATATTTATTTGGTAGTTTAACTATTGAATATTTTTCTTCCACAATCAAGTGTTGTTAAGGCCCACCAGTACCGATGACATTCACCATGACTGATGAACTAAAGGAGTCAAGTTTGGATATGATAAACCGTACCCAGGCTATAAGGAGGATGCTCGTGCACGGCTGGGTGGATGCTGCGGCGAGCTGTTTTCTGTTCACAAGTCATGCGCCCAAAGCATCCTTGATAGCAAGCTTAAAGCACTGCAGCGAAGTCTGTTAGATGCATCCAGGCGATACGAGGAGGGGAGCGGGGACGATGACTTAAAGGCGGGACATTTCTGGGCCCAGACCCAGCTCTCCGACGCTTTCATAGTCGGGCTCCGCCTTGCCCACGTCTGACCCCTCGGCTCGGTGCTCGTCCTCTGAGCTATTAGTCTTTGGGATGCGGATGGTTTCGTAGCCTGGGTCTGTGCTGTCGGCGGGGCCGGGCTCATCGGGTTGGCTGTAGATATCTCGAACGGTGGCGTAGAGGTCACCGGAGGAGGAGGCCGGGACCAGACCTTTAATCTCCGCTATGCTGCTGTAGTCGTGCTCTTTGTCCTCCTCGTTAACAGCGTCGTCACAGTTTGTTTTGTTGACTGTGGAGTACACCGCTGACTGAAAGGCACAGAGAGAGAGAGAGAACGACAAAAATGACACAAACCGTTAACCACAATCGTGTTGTTTTTCTTCTTCTTCTTTAGTTGGGTTATTACTCATCTAATATCGCCAAAAAAGCTGCACGTCAAAAACGGCACAACAGTGGAGATAATAAGATTGTTAAAACACTGACGCATTCATACTCAAGGACCCCTGCTACGTCCCCCCCCCCCCTCCCCAAGCACATTGTGTGATGTTATCTGACTATTTTTCCACTGTGTTCTATTTTTTTTTCTCGGGTGCTCGGAGCATTTGCATTCGCACAGCAGAGGAGCTGCTGTCTCGGGACCGGAGACGTCAGTTTTGGGAATAAGGGAGTTTAACACACACTTACCTCATTGTCTGACAGAACGTGGTTGTCGAACTTCGGTGCAGGAGACGGAGGGGAGTGTAACTGGAGGAGAAAAGAACAAAAAAAACAAAAAGAACATTTAGATATGGGAGTCGGTGTATAAAAGGAAAAGAGTGAGGTTTTAAAAGCTTCCACGGTTGCTTAAATCACCCAACAGCGTCCGATAAAAGAATCTGAAGGTATGTTACACATTTTCATTTTCAGGAATTTAGATGTAAAAAAAACCTCTTTTTAATATATATCAAAGCAAGGCAAACCCAATACAGCAAACAGAGCTGATCCAAACGCCTTTGAAGGAATTAAATGAAGACATAGTGGACTTCATATCGAGCTTTATTATTAAAACATGCTGGCAAACAGTACCCAGCAGAAAAGCACCATGAGTATGAAAGAACGCCTGGTAGCTGATCGATAGTGAAATTCTAAAGTGTTCCCAGCAGTGGGAGGAAAACACGCTCTGCATTTTCGCTTTAAACAGTCGAGCACGCGAAGCTACAGCTCGCAACAGGCACTCGTTCATTAAAAAAATTAATAAATAATGGAGTGAAAGTCGGTAGGCAGCGACGGAGAATGCGATGCTTTTGTGCAGTCTCTGTCCACTCCGTCTTATGATCAATGAGAGGGCCATTAATCAAAAAAGCACATCTGACAGCAGCACAAAACACCTCAGGAGCCTAATAAGAATCTCAATAACCCCGCCAGCACTGACTAAAGAGTTTATGTCTAGTGGAAAATAAGGGAAAATATTGTTAGGTTTTTTTAAATTCAGATGTAGTCCTTGGACAATCCAAGGTTAACGGTAATACACTTAAAAAGAAAAAGGGGAAATGTGCTCCCTGCTGAGGCACAGCACTCGATGCCTCACGCGAGCTACAACGTTAGGTACTGAATGAAAACCTGTGCTCGGAGCCCATCCATCAAACTGTCCACCGCAGCTGTACAGCCGAGTATCTTCATGCAGACACATGTTTCTCCAGCGTTTTCTCCAAGCACTTAAATCAATATGATGACTTTATGGTTAATGCATGTTTGGAGACATGATTACTTTTATAGATCCAACATACACTCGTGATGCAGCTGACGCCTTTTACGTTTCACTTTAATTAGCCAACCAATTAGGCAGAATGCCCCCAGAGGAGTGTTTGCACGAAACAAGGACGTAGGTGACATGACCCAGACACCGCACCTCCAAGTTTGTTAATCTAATGTGAAGCTCGCCTCAAGTATTATTGCAAATTAGAGTGGAATTTTTCATTTAGTCGGACGCGCATCAAGCATCTAAACTGCAGATGGGTGTTAAAATTTGAGTCGTAAAAACTCAATTGTGTCCGCGTGAAACATTTCTTTTATTAAACGAAGAACCGCGACAGGACGGGTGCTTGTTTTGTGTCGATACACATCAGGACATTACGTCTGACAGATTAATATTTTGCTGTGTTGCAGTAAGGTGGTATGCTTATGTCTGTGGGTATAAGGGAGGATTATGGGAGCTTGTTTATGTGCACGTAGGTGACACAGTGATATACGGGGCAACAGGTTTGACTGTAAGCTGATTATAGCTGTCTCAGAGGATGGGCGAGTCAGGTGTCAGTGTGTCCGTCACAGTGACGCGCATGTTAAGACACATATATATTATATGAGCATGAATAGACCAGTTCAGGGTGTTGGAGCTGCATGTAGTTGGTCAAGTACATACGGTTAGGTTTTGCCTCTGTGAACAGTTGAGATATAATTTGAAGGAAGACTTTCAGCTTCAATTTAAGGGGTTCAGCAAAAGAAATGCATTAAATGCAGGCCTTTTTATTTCTGCAGCCACCTGTAGTTGCAACTTGTTTGTGGGTCTTTCTGCCTTCAGTAACTTAGAAGCTGCTTTAGTGGGCAGGAAATCAGGTGACTGACTTCAAGAGTATCACATTTCTTTGAGAAACTTTTGGGTTGCTTTTTCACTTCACTTTGAATCATTATCCATTTTTGCAGTGACGCATGTTCCAATCAGTTTAGCAGCATTTGTCTGAATCTGATAAGGGAGTATAGCCCTGTACACTTCACAATTCATCCTGCTGCTTCTATCAGCGTTCACATCATCAATAAACACCAGTATCCCAGTTTTACATGCTCATACCATAACATTGTCTGCAGCATGTTTGTTCATCTCTATTTGGTCCTAAGAATTTTTTAGTGCGGGCAAAGTCTAAGCTGGACTTCATGTTCTTGAGTGTAACCAGTGGTTTGCACCTCTTTTAAGCTCTCTCTGTTTCTCCATACCTTGTAGACCAGGGGTGTCAAACACGATGCCCGGGGATTAGAATCAGATTCCATTCCAGCCTACTGGATGTAAAGAAGGGAATAAATTTGGACGTTTAACTGCATTTTCAAAGTTTACAGCTTTATCTCGACTGATAAAGAGAACCCCCATGGCCATTCATGCTTACACCAAAGTAATTAGACCTCATTTTGACAGTTCCATTGAACAGCTATGCTAACACTTTGAGAAGAACCTTCACACAACACTGAAAATGCTTCAGTTGAGCCTTTGAAAATGGGGTACTATGTACAAAAATGGCTAAAATTCCTAAAAAGTTAATGCAATAATTTTGTGAGACCACTTCAATTAAAGCTGAAAGTCTGCACTTCAATCACATCTTGACTGTTTGATGTTCACCACCAACTGCGATGGCGTACAGCCGCAAACTTGTAAACTACATTAAGACTAATATATATTCTCTCCCATGCCACAAAAGCCATCAATAGTGATTCTCTTTAGCAACAGCTCAGCAGTGCTGACACGCCACATATCACAGTTCACCTGGACCGTGCCCCCCCAATGTATACCCCGGCAGCCCAGAGGCTGGGTCAAATTCATTTCCTGCACCTTGCATGAAAAGCCTGCAGGCGACACACAAGCAAATGATTGCAAACAAGTGTTAGTGCTGTTTATGGCAGTTCAATCACTGTTCAGTGCACACAATCACAGAAGCCGCGAAGAAAAGGTCACAAAGGCTGCGGACGTGTGTTTCAGTGTAGCTGCAGCAAATATTACAATAATAATAAGCAGGTGTGTGTGTGTGTGTATGGAAATTTACTGCATATAAGAAAAAAGTGCCACTGTGTGTGTGTGTGTGTGTGTGTGTGTGTGGGTGTGTGTGTGTGTGTGAGAGAGAGAGCAGCATTTACTGAGCTGCTACCTGGGGGCATTCCTTTCAGACATTTACATTCATGCACCTCTGAGATTGCCTGTGTGTGTGCGTAAGAGACAGAGATGGAGAAAGAGTTTCTATAGTCCATATCATCCATCATGAAGCCAGACTAACTGTCGTAGAGATGGTGGCCAGCTGGTGCTCACTAGGCGCGCGCATACTCACACACACTTGGTCAGACAAGACAAATCACAGACGACTCCTGGTCATACATGGGCGTAAACCACAGGGAGCCAAGAACATTCATGCTTAACCTTAAATACGCCCCAGGGTGTCTATGCGTAGCAGAATATATGTAAACACACACACATCATAAAACCTGCATATGTGTTTGGTGTGTGTGTGTGTGTTTAACTTGAGGGGATGGGGGAAACTAATATATATGCGGGTGGATGTTAAATTCTGTGTATTTTAAAAATGTGCAAGTGTGTGTGTGTGTGTGGGTGTATGGTTTCCAGAGCTGTGTGAAGATACATTTGGAATTTGCAAGATTAAGATTTTATCACAGATATGGGGGTTAGACGAGGCCATGCCTGCTGTCCAAACGAGCAGCAGTGATGAACTAATTGGCTACAAAAACACCAGAGACAAAGGAACAAAGACGTGTGAATAAAGTAAAAAGATACATCAACACAGAAAAGAGGGACCCAAACCTAAAGTTCAGAAAAATACAGAATAGTTCCGGTTTATAACAACATGGGTCTTCTTGTTGCTTAGTGCTGTTATTTGTATCAGTTGCAACAACTTACAACATTACTAAGAGGAAAGCAGCAGTTAGACAAACGAGCAACCAGACAGATTATCATAAAGAGCGTATTTAAAGCAAGGACAGTAAAAACATAAATAAATGGATTTACCTTCCGAGTTGGAAAAGCAAAGCCAATGTGGAGGTGCCTCAAACCTGCATTCTATCTGATGGCCACCAGATGGCGACAGCTGTGGTTGCAGAAAGACTTTTACTCCTATAAAAGGCTAATCCGCTTTCCCTTCGAATTTCCTTTCATCCACTCATTTTCGATGATATTAAATAAAAATTTTAGTCTATTTTGAAAGTTTTGGTCTTGGTTTGTATTTTAAACGGAGGATTATCTGAAGTATGATATTGCACGCTCATTGGCTAATAAGTTATCTGTCACAAGTTGCAGTCAGATGTCTTTTTACAACCAAGATGGCGATGGCAGAAACACTCATCTCCGGGTACTGCACCTCCCTCCCACATTTTAAAGACATGTGTAGGGTTAGTTTAACTGGTTACTGTAATGTTTACCGCTGTAACCACTTTAATCTAGTTGGCTAACCGACAAATATTCACTAAATAGAAACACAAAGCATAACAGAGCATCAGTGTATTTAATTAGAAAGTAAAGCAAGTTATTGACCTGACGCTAACTTATCTTAAGAGGAACAAGAACACCTGTGCTAAAATGCAATGGACCAACAACACCACAAACTCGTATATCTTTTTACACTGCCCCCTGGTGACAGCACACTGGCACAACACTGTAAACAAATGTATGTAAAAAGTGCTGTAACATTAGAAGCATAATTTAAAAGTACTTTAAGTTAAGAGATGATCTCTGTGGCAGGCTGATAATGTGATTCTTTGTCTGATGCAATTCTTTGAGCTGAGAGTGTGTTGGTTCTCTGATGGATCTCAGCATGCTGTAAGCAGCAGCAGCAGCAGCAGCTCTGCCCTGCCTTGTTCAGTCCACGATAATGAACTGCTATGCTTCTCTTTTTACCTTTTCTTTTACTCTTCCTCCATCTCTTCTTCTACACATCTCCACATCTCACCCTCTGTAGCAGTTTTCTTCTCCCTCATCCTTTTTTTCTCGCCGCCTCCTTGTCGATGACTTTGTTTGTATGCTCCTGGCTTTCTTTCTTTCTTTTTTTTCCCTCCTTGTCTCTCACTCCTCTCTTTCCTCCTCACCCGTCATGCCTGCCAGTCCTTTCCGAGTTTTTTCAACTCTCCCATCATCTCTCTGTCACTATCTCCATTTCATCTATTACTCTCTCCTGCTCTTCTCACTTCGGCTCCCATTTTCATTTTTTTCTCTCCTCCCTTCACTCCCACACCGTGTTTTTTTGTGGTTTTTTTCCCCTTCTCACCATCAAATTTCTTTCTTCGGTCTGCCAGTCTCCATAAAGCAGCACGAGATGTCAGCTTAGCGGATAATAATTGTAGCGGAGAGACACATCTCTCTTTTTCTTTCTTCTCCGTGGTCTTTATCTCAAGCCAGGCATGATGTTGAGAAGATGACCGACATCAGCTATATATTGGTATAAATTGTGTTATTAAGATGGGGAGAATGAAAGAGTGAATCCCTATCATTACCGTAGGATGATAAGTTTCAGCCTTTTTATGCGTGTGGGTTTGTCAAATGGAAATCTTATATTAAGACTAAACTGACTCAACTTTTTCCAACAACGTTCCGTTTTTCCTCGTGGAATAATGCCACAATTAAAGCCCATTTGTTCAAGAGAAGCTTTGCTGTGTTTGTGGTTGTTGTGCTTCGAGAAAAAACCTCGGCATCCCCTTCAGTAGCAGTGCAACATTTTTTGGGTGGTGCATCAAGTGCCATGATGCTACCCACTTCTACTGCTCTTACCCATTTATGTGATATCTGCTAATTTAACAAAAGTTTAAGAGCAGTTTGCAGTTTAAGAGCTCCAGGGTCACAGCGTAACTGAAAATTACAACTCTACTTATTATTCTTGTTGTTAAAAATGTAAAAATTAATTTCGTTTCTCCCCTTTTTTCCCTGCACAGCTCCATTAAAAGCTTTTCATTTCTCTGTTCCATCAAATTAACAATGTTCATTATGCAGATTCTAGCTGATTAAATCTACATGCAGGAGACGCATAACACACGCTGGGCACCGCACTCAGTGGAAGCTGAGAAGCGGCGAACACGTCTTTCTCGACCGCACGACTGAATCAAACAAAAGAAAGTAAAATGCAATGTTATATTTTTAGGGTGACATCATCGTATCAAAGATTTATTTGGGTGTTGTAAAATATTTGTAAAGATTTTATGACATCCAGTGCTTAACAAATTTATTAGACCACCACTCAATATATAAGGTTCGAGCCACACTTGATGAAAATTAACATTATTGGTAATTACCAAATTGTTTTCTTAATTTAATCAAAATGGACTTGATTTGATTTTCTGATTAAAATATAATTGTTTTTAGCTGAGAATTTTCAAATTGACCACTTTACAAAAAAACGTAATTTTCAGTGTTATTTTAGCATTATATTTTATATTTTAACATTATGTTTTTAATGCGACAATATAATTATTGTTATCCATGAATTTTCAAATGTGCTGTTTTACAAAAAAGTAAAAAATGTTAAAGTACATTATTATTTTTTTCTACTTACATCCCTGAACAGAAAAAATAGTTTTATGTCTACAAAAAAAAAACACATTTAAACAATTTTTTGACTGATTTGTAAAATTGAAAGGTGATCTAATAAGTTTGTTAAGCGCTCTAAACGACAAACGTTTTTTTACTATAATGTCTAGAACTGCATTGCATTGCTGTATTTTTCTTTTTTGTTTCATTCTACATAATCTTAACAACAATAGCTGCTTCATTCCTCCCCTCCATGTAACCTGTCCTCCCTGGCCTTTAAACACCCTCATGCTCTCTCTGAATGCATTATAGCGAATACGAATGAAATACTATCACTATCACTTTCTTTTCAAAGCAGTGTTTTGTCAAGATGGTCGAGAATGGATTCATAGTTTTTACCGATCTGAGTATTTTATGCCAAGGGAAATTGAAAAATGACTTTCCCTGTCATATAGTTTCATCATCTGACTAATGCTCATTTTCCCCGTCGTCACAGGTTACTTTTCTTCTTTCCTGCCACGCTTCCTCTCGCTCACGATGACACATTGAATGAAAGTTGACTCTAATAAAACTGCTCGCTCTTTAATCAGACGCCGCCTGTAATAAGCAACTGCGGTTATACAGTACAAATATTCAATCACTGGAACGCTCCTACATGCAGCACAGCATAAATGAGACCTTACTTACAATTCACGTGGGGCTTTCTCACAAACATAAGCTAATAAGCACACCCACGAGCACCATCTTTGGTTGCTGGTTGATTCAGAGTGTGTGGAATCATCTAGCGTCCCCTTAGTTATAGTTAATGGATTGGAAAATGGAATTTATCCAAATTTCATCAAAAATGTTTGTTTTCAGTTCTTGTTTTAAAGTTGTTGTTTTTTTTAGTAGAAATAAAACCAAATTATGATCCATTCACAAAAACACATAACGTTACCTTTTCACATCTGTATGTAAGTATACGGAGAGAAATTTGCCTCAAAAGTGTTGAAAATGTGAACGATGTCATATCAAGTATAAACTAAGATTTCCAACCGCGTTCGGTGATTTGTGCGTAACTCACACGAGCATGCTTCATTCCATGCACAAAAACGATGCAATTATTTTACACATGCACACATCCAAACCTGAATAAATACGAATCATTTATGCACAATTTATTAAGTTCTCCTCATCAATCTAATCATTTTACCTTTCAAAAACCTTTCTGTGCGTACAAATGTCGAAAACTACACATATTGATGCCCACGTAGGGTTTTGAGACAAATTCAACACTGCCAGCTTCACAAATGTAAGATGCATTTAAGTCCCATAAATACTTTGAAATCTGTTACAGTATTCATTACTGCTGTCACTGCAACGTTTATAGAATATTTATGAGCCTTTAGTACACAAGATCAGAAAGACCTCTCATTTATCTGAAATATAAATGAGAGGTCCCCCCCCTGAACATTTATGCAGTAGATCAGCTGTGTCTGTTTGTTGGCTGAGGGAGCCACACCTGATGTGCGGATCAAGTCCATCCCAGCTTCGGCTCAGCACTGTGCACGATGCAGACGGCAACAGATTTGTAACAGACGGCAAAAGATTTGCAATGTATCACAGTTAATTGCTGCATTACTGCAAACAGATTAATGTAACTGCCAACTTGACCTCACTCACTCAAAAACTGACCGCAGACTGACTCCGTCTTATTGCTGTTTCTCCCATTTTATTGCCGTCTTGATGCACCAAAGACGGTTTGAGGACGCCAATTCACTCTAGTAGTAGTAGTAGTTTCAGACCACGACCCCGTTTCAGTGTTATTCTACTTCAAAGGCATAAAGATCATGAGCTGATTGCACATGTTCACAGCAATGTTGGTGGCGCTGTGGTCTCTAACCAGTGTTTCCGCCAGTGTGACTGTAGACTTGGTTTGCGTTCGTTTTTACATTGAAACAGGTGTTTGATGGCATCGTGAAATCTGGAGCATGCCTTAGTGAAGTCATCAAACTGACATAATGCTTTCTCTAACCTCAAAAATGCCAATTTTTGGTCCTCACAAAGATGTTTAAACAAGTAGACACACACACACACACACACAGTACCCTATAGTCACTCAAAAAAAATCTCCCAAAAAGTCCTAGAGACACACACTCAAACAAGCTTACCTCTCCATTGTGCAGCCCAGCCTCCGCGAGCCCGTTCATCATCAGCGCTGGCTGGTTGTCATTTTCATCCAGAACCTTCTCCGGTACCGGTGGCGGTAAATCCTCCTCTGGCTCCTCCTGAGGCTTTTGTTGAGGAACGGCAGCATTACCAGAGCGCCTTTTGGCCTCCATGTCTGCGCTGTGACGGCTCTTCTTATTCAGGTTGACAGAGGCGTACTCCGCCCCGGCGAAGATGGGCCCCCGCTCAGGTGTGCTTGGGCTGATGTGGCCGTTAAGAAGAGCGGGAGGATGAGGCGGAGGTTCGTCTGGACTCGGCTGGATGGTACCGTTTGGGAGGCCAGCCTCTGCAGGACCATCTTTGAGCTCCTTGACCGTCTCGTACAGGGATTCATCGGCACTGACGTCACGTGAGGCCACGGCCATCTCCTTCACCACCTTAACATCAGAAACACACACTGGTCTTACGTGCATTCAAAAACAAGAAATAACTTTTTGATGTTTCTGCCTCCTGGCTCGAAAATCACTCAATTCACCAGCCACTTGTGAAAAGATCCCTAGGCGTAATCAATCAATCAGTCATTTACTCAGTCAAGCAGCATTCAACATTACAAGCTTTAATCTCCTCCAGTGAGCATGTCCGAACTTACTATGAGTAAAGAAAAAAACCCATCATTCTGCTGTTTAAAGGTGACTTTTAAACACTGACCTCATAAGTGCTGTCTCCTGAGGGTGGGGGTCCGTTCCCAATAAGGGCGTTGTTGGGAGGGATGCTGGGAAGCTGGCGGGCCTGAGGGCACTTGGAGGACCTGAGCTCTGATTGGCTGGAGAGCATCTCCTCTGACAACTGGGGACTGGTGTCCTGTGTGTCCGTGAGAACTGGAGGGAAGAAGAAAAGAGTCAGGGCGAGGAGGAAACAGCATCTTTTTACGACTGCATTTAACATTGACTATAACACGAACCAAAGCTGACCAGCAAACACGCTTCATAACAGCCATTACGTGTCAGGAAAAAACACACTGCATGGATGTTGTATCACGCGGTCTAAATATTAACTACGCAGACAACAATGGCAGGACATGACGAGCTGATAGGAACTCTATCGGCTTACTTGTACCGCTGGTGAGAGGCCCATTGTGAGAGGTGCTGACCGCCGCGTCAGTCGCTGGACTGTCTGCTGATTGGCTGATGTCTCTCTCTGAAACCTGCACAACAAAGGATAAGCTCTTTGTCACTGCTGCACCACAGCTCGCAGGCTTGGAGGCTTCAAGCAAATAAAACCTCAGTCTCAGATTCTTTAAATTACAAAAACCTACAGAAATGAATTTGCACGTCTTCCTTATGTTGCACGGGATGGACATCCGTCACACCTCCGTGCAATCGAAAAGCCATATGTGCGGTGCATTACCTTCAGGATCCTTGAAGCCCAAATTTAAATTTTCATGCTTTCCTGACTCTTTATCTCGCTTCGTCTAAGCTTTTCCAAACACATTATTTATTACTTTAAGGTAATTATAAAACCGTTATGCATTCCTAATTAAGTGTAGCTTATTTTTACCTACCAAGAAAAGACATCTAAAGACAGCTAACAGCTTCTGCGAGTATGAGTAACAGGCAGCTCTTGTTTTATGCAGCTGATTTCATATTAATTCATTTATAAGAGGCACTAAAATTGAATCAAGCATAAGCAACACATCAAGCCGAACAGGGTAAAAGGACGGCGTCTGTAGTGTCACATTAATAATTATAATAACAATAGGAAGACGCTACCTTAAGGATACCCACAGGGTAATTTGTCTCCCTGCTTGTCTCAATAGGAGGCTAAAGAACAACAGCTGTGAAGCTGGCAGGGACTCAGTTGTGTTGCAGTCGGGTTTAAACCATGCTCTGACAGTTTCTGTGCTTGCAACATCATATAAGCATGGAAAAAAATCTGCATCTCTAACTCAACTTGCACAGTACAAAAAAAGCAGAAGAAGAAGAAGAAGAAGAAGGGTTTAAAAAAAGCTCAAGTTTCCTGTTTTATCAGCCTAAGCTGAGCAGAATCAACTCTGAGAGTGAGCAAACACTCAGATCAACAGTGAGAAGAAACTAGTAATTAACAGAGGACGATTTATCAACATGCACTTCATGCATAAACTGTAATGCTTTAGTTTCCACGACGATTGCTCAGTCAGTCACTAATGAGAGAGCAGAGAAAGTCAAAACCTTTCAAAGAGTGCACACCAAGACTGCTCTTTGTCTGGGGTTTGCGGTTTTTCCTTGTGTGAGCAGAGGGACATGCATCAGAAGCTCCATAACTCCACCTAGTGGTCACGCACTCTCATAGCTGTCGGTGCCAATGACGTAATCTTTAGCTGTTTTATGAAACCACTAATTTTATGCTGTCGTTTCGTGATTTAGGCACACGTTACATCCATCTTTCTTTTTATAGTCCATTAATCTTGTGTCATCCGTCCCAATGAGAATATCTTGTGTACACCACAGATGCAATAACTCACAACTTCACCACCACTCAGGAATCACAGAGGAGTGTAACGCTGTTTTGTGACTCGGACATGTCATCTTTGTTCTTATTAACCCCAGGCAGTGACAAAAGAAGCGTAAAATAAAGCATAAAGTTATAATACTCTCCAAAAATGAAAGCTAAACAAGAACCAGCGTCACTCTGATCCAAGCCGTCAAGGACGATAATCACTGTAATTCTCTTTTTTTGCAAATTCTGTTACAATCCCATGACAATGTCTCATTAATTGCTCTCCCCAGACATTCACATTCTTTTACAGTTTCAACACAGCTAACATTAACATCTCCTTGCTGGTGTGTCAAATTATTTTTTTGTAGGTCACTAACTGTAAAAAATCTGAGTGACACAAAGTATTGACAGCACAGAAGGTGCTGGAAACATTCCTCAGAGGTTTTGGTTGGACTTGTTTGCTGTACATCTGTGACGTGAATCTCCCGTTGCACTGGTTCCAGCGTCAAGAAACCAGTTTGAGATGATGTGAGATTTGTGACATGCTGTTATCCTGCTGGAAGCAGCCAACAGAAGCTAACTGTGGTCATAAAGAGATGGACAAGGTCAGCAACGACACTCAGGTAGGCTGCGGTGTTTAATCAATCCTCAGCCGGTACTACGATGTGTCCCAGGAAAATATTACACCACATTGCATCATTGTATCACCAGCCTGAAATGTTGAAACAAGGCAGGAGGAATCTAGAACATTGCTTTCACCTTATTCTGACCCTACCATCCGAGTATCACATCAGCTACAGAGTCTTATAAAACCAGGTAATGTTTTTCCAATCTTCTACTCTCCAATTTGGGTGAGCCTCGTTTTCCTTTTGTCAGCTGAGTAACGTACACTCAGCGTGGTGTGTTGTGTGTTTAGAGATGGTTTTCAGCATCCCTTTGTTGTAAGATATGAAGCGGCCATTCTCCTCTGACCTCGGGCATCGACCCAGAGGACTCACTCTCATCACCATCTTCTGTAAACTCTAGAGATGGTTGTGTGGGAAAATCCCCGCTGATCGGCAGTTTCAGAAATACTCAGACCAGCACATCTGAAACCGACAATCATGCCAAAGTCACTGAACTCTTTCTTCCTCATTCTGATGCTCAGTTTGAACTTCAGCAGGTCGTCTCGGCTTGCTGCCTTGCTGTAATGTGACTGCCTGATTAGATATTTGCATTAATCAGCAACTGAACAGATTGAACCTGTTGATGTGTTTGTCCTACACTGTGTCGCAGACACTCTTTGCATTTGTGATCAAACTGATTGAGCAACTGCTAAACAATCACAGAGGCTGGTCTTTAATCCTCTTAGAACAAAACGGATCACTTTGCCCTGCTTCTGATGGACCTCCACGGGGTGCTTCCTGTATCTAAACTGACTTAAATACTAATTTTGGTTAATCTGCACCCTGTGAGTTTAAAACACTTGAACTCTCTAACAATGGGGAGAAACAGGAGGGACAGCGTTCACTGATGCTGGCTGCAGGAGAGACAGACAGATTGCAGCTCAGCGAGGAAGAGTTAATCTACTCAACCACGAAGACAAAAACCCCCATTTAACCTGTCAGGCTACGACACGGTCCGTCGTACAAATGGGTCCCTCTTGAAACAATTTGATCACCTGGCAATTGGGCTAATGCTTAAAGGTTGCAGTGAAGATATCAATCAAATGCAAAAAGGCTCTGAAGAACACACACACACACACACACACACACACACACACACACACACACACACACACACACACACACACACACACACACACACACACACACACACACAAACGCATATAAACACACAAACCCCCAGAGGGGAAGTCAGAATAAGAAAGTAAGTGGATGTCACTTAACCTGTGAAAGCTCGACATTTGTCACACTTAAGTGGTGCTTGGTTACTGAAGCATCAATATTATAGTAGTTTGTAATGACTACCTCTGCCCATTACACAGTCTTCAAAAGGACATAGCGGACGTTCGCCACGCATCATTATGAGCGTCGCATAGCACGGGGTAAAAGGTCAACTCTACAAATAATAATAATCTTTTGTTTTTCTTAATAGTATCCCTTATTTCTGTTTTAAGGCAGCACGACATTAAAATAAGTGACATGTGACGAGCAGGCAGTGGAGTTTCCCACGTGTTTTCTTAGCGGGAGAAACCACTTCCCTGTTGGCAGCCGTGAGCCGTTCAGAAACAACCTCTCGCTAACAACTGGAGGCTGTCAATCAGCCGTACGCAGGGAGGCTTTGTTCTCTGTATGTTTCTGTGTCAGCGTGATCGACGTGGGTTACGACGCAAAGAGTCGGAGGGTGTGTTCTAGTGTCACAGGACGTCACGTAAGGGCGGAGATGTGTGTCAGTGTGCACGCGTGTTACTGAGGAGGCACGCAGCTAAACTCTATCCACAGCTCCACTTGCCGATCGCTCCAGCGCCTGACTAAAGATACACACTCTCCCACACTTGGACTAATGAGAAGAGTATGCGTGGGTGCTTTTGTTTAAGGCTCTGAGTCGATATTTTGACAGAGTTTAAACCAAATGGCTGATCTTTGACTGCAAGAGCTGACGGTTTCTTAAACTTCCTGAAATCTGACCTGATGTATCTTTTAAAAAAACAATTATGTTTAGAGAAAATATTTTTTATGCAAAAAAAAGTGCCTTTCAGTGTATGAGTGTAATCACACTATGATTAAGCCTGAAAACATTCAGCTGTTCACTCTACTTGTTCTTCTTTCAGCTGCTCCCGTTAGGGGTCGCCACAGCGCATCGGCACCCTATCCCCAGTTTCCTCCCCTGTCACACCAGCCCTCTGCATGTCCTTCACTACATTCATGAATCTCCTCTGCGGTCTTGTTTTCCTCCTGCCTGTGAGCTCCATATTCAGCATCATCTCATCCAACTCATCTAAACTTTGTCTCCAAACCCTCATCTCTCTTCAACCTGCTCCCTACTCTTACAGACACCAATGCCGTCTGCGAACATCATAGAGACACGCCTGCCTGAATTCATTTAACAAAAACAAGCTTTATCAACTTTTCATTCACTGTCATTAACCCCCTCCCCCAGGGGGTTGGTGTTAGCTGGTGCTGCAAAACAGCAAAGTGTGAAACCATTTTTGATTAGTTGTCTTTCAGAGGTAATACCCACAGACCTCAAATACCTGCCTTAGAGCTTCCTATGTTAAGGATCAAATAATGGACCTTGCAGATTAAAAACCAAACCACAGACAGGTTTTGCAAATAAACTGTGCCTTGAAGTTCTGCATACACACCGCTTGACTTTTTAAAAATGTAACAGTGTTAGTATGCATCCTTGCTATTAAAAATAAACAAATAAAACATTATTATTTCATTCCTCTTCAGGACTGTAGCTTTGATATATTGAGAGAAAAGGCTGTGGAAACCTGAAGGAAAAACTCACTCCATTCACCAGGCTCTGATGATCTCCCGCTGGGTGTCCATTCACCGCTTTCTTCTGCCTGAAGAGAAGAAGAAAGGAGAGATGAGAAAACAGAGCAACACATCAAGTGTTAGAGCAGCCTGCACAGCTAAACACGGGGGCTCAGCTGTGCATGGAAAGAACTGTGAAAGCAAAGCGTGCCTCCAGATTAGGGACCAAAAACCTGTTTTATAATTGTACAACTCTTCCACATATTATGCTTTCAACCCAACCATCAAATAAATCCAAGAAAATTCTAATCTTGAATCTTCTGACAAATTAAAAAAAAACACAGAAATCAAATATTAATTTGCAAATATGAGTTTTATTTATTACATTTGTTGCTTTATAGCTTTTTTAAATAGCACTCCTTTTTCTTCTGTTAGAGTAATCTAAAATTAAATCAAACATTCAAACAAAAACAACTGAACTGGGATCAGTAAAATGTAATAATAACCATCACTAATAAATATTACATTCCTTCAGACACGTCCGCTTTAACCTCCTAAAACCTGAACTCTTTCATGGAATGGCTTTATAAATTTCTCTTTGCTATTTGGGCTGATTGGGACCTGATGAATGTAAAAACAAAGAATTACCTGATTTTTTTGTTTCTGAGAAAAATAAGATCCACATAAGGGGACATCTGTTTTAAATTTCGATAAAACAGTGGCAGTATAATGTCCTCGTCAGTGGATATCAGGCCCTTGTAGAGCAAAATTTAGTATTTTGGTCTAGACAACCCAAAATGTGATGTCTATATATGTGGAGGCCAGGTCCTAGGAGGTTAAGGCAGACCTGCTGTGAGCAGGTAAACCCTGTGAGGCTCAGCCTTCAGCCTGCTCAGAAACACTCCATTTCAGACATTTTTGTTCTACTCTGGCTCTCTGTGATGTCACTGAGAACAGATAATCTAACTGTGGGCATCTAAAGATAGACAACTGTCTATCTTTAGCTCCACCTCGAAACTCCTGTTCTAATCAGATGAAGAAGTTGCTCTAAAGGAGGAGGAGCTATGTCGAGGGACAAATAAAGACTGCATTACGTGGAAGCTCCATTACGCGCTGGGTCGTTAAGTCGGTCAAATTAACTTTTAGTTTCAGTTGTGCTGCTTTATTTGGAGTCTGCTTGCATCAGCTCTTTACGGGGATTACACGAAAGGAAAGTTAAATGACAAGGAAACGTGTTTCTCTTTTATATATATAGATAGATGGGAGTGTGTACGGCTGCTTAGAGACAGCACATGCTTCCATTCATAATTATTAATTAAATAATTATGGCCTACTACCCTAGAGGGCATTTTTAGTGTTACTCAGCAGCACTGCTCTGTACTGCTGCTGTACCTATAATTACTGTAGCTAAGAACGGCCTCTCAGGTATTTGTGCACTGTCTGCATTTCCCAGCAGAGCAGATCTGCTTTGGATAGCTGACACAGCAGGAAGTGAAGCTTTTTTTGATATGTGAGCGTGCCCTAACAGCGATGACAATAACACCAGTACACGGCATATATGGGTGTGTTTGCTTGGTGATGGCGCTCACCCCTGGCAGCTAGCGCAGAGCAGCAGCAGCACCGACACCAGCAGCAAAGCGGTGAGGATGCTGAGGGTGACGATCAAGATCAGCTGCCCGCTCCCCAGCCACGACGCCACACCAGTAGAAGCTGCCGTCCCCGACCCGACGACGCCTGCCTCCGGCCCCCACCACACTCCACTCAGCACCGGAGCCATGGCACATCACACTGTGGGGGGAGAGGACATCGGACTGGTACCAGCTGGGGAAACACGAGAAAAACAAAACTTTTTTTGTAGATGTGAAATTACAATCACATTTAAACCGAAGCAAAACTATTTATTTTTTACAGTTTTACCAGGAATGACGTATATTGTAGATTTTTTTATGTTTTTAAATGTGAAAAAAAACTTGTGCAGCGTTTTTTTTTAAACTTTTCAGCAGATACTGAGAGATCGCCGTTGGCTGAGGAGGAGCAACGTTTACTGAAGGATACAGTCAGCCAAACCGTGCAAGCTGTGCTCTGTTTGTTAGGAAAACATACTGAGAGGAGAATTTGAATTCAGCAGCCACCTTAAAGCTCTATCATGGAAACCTAAAGGCGAATCATGCTCGTCAGACAATCACTGTTTATAAACACCTTATGAATCTTTCAAACCCAGGTTGACTCGAATGCAGACAGAAACAGAAATAATGACTTTTTATTGTTTGCTATTATAAAGAAATCTGAAGTTTTCCAAAATATGACCTGCGGGCAAAAAACTGCTTCGCCAAGTGTCCACTGGGTGACTTCTTCTTCTTTTCTTTTCTTTTTTAAATAAAATAGAGTGAAAATGTGTAACTTTAGATTTGAAAAGCTAAAAAGGGACACTTTGCCACTGCTGGGTTGGAACCTCCTTTTTTTTCTTCAACAATGTGCCAGAAACACTTCTCAGTGTTTGGTCCATGTTAACATGATGGCATCACACAGCTGCACATTTGTATATCCATGATGGGAATCTCCCATTCCGCCACATCCCAAAGGTGCTCTATTAGACTGAGATCTGGTGCCTGTGGGAAGCCATATGAATACAGTGAACTCATTGTCAGCAACTCATGTTCAGCAACAGTCACCATCTGAGGATTATTTCCTTGTTATTGCGTGATGTAATGGAAGGTGATTATGATACACACCCTAAAAATATTCAACATTGCTTATGCTTTTCGAAGAAATGACACACCTTAATAGAGGAAACCCTCCATATTTCCTGGCTATGCTGCCCAGCACGCTGTAGGAAATGTTTTCATCTCAAATCTCGTCTAAACTCCTTTAATATCAGCTCTAAAATGTAAAAATATGTTTGGCTTTCTTTGGTAGAAAAACCGAACCTCTACACTCGCTTTTGTTTTGTCACTTTGACTGCACAGGTCAGCTGTCCCAGTTCTTCATGTATAGATTCAACAAGATTTTGGTCCATGTTGACATGAGAGCTTCACACAGTTGCTACAGATTTGTCGGCTGCACATCCACGACGAGAATCTCCTGTTCTACCTGAACCCAAAGAGGCTCTATCGGACTGCAATCTGATTACTCTGGAGGCATTTCCTCCCGCAGATCTGCCATTAACTGGTTATTTTCTCTTTTTCAGACCATTCTCTATAAACCCTAGAGGTGGTTGATAGATCAGCAATTTATGAAACACTCAGACCAACAACCATGTCACAATCAGCGTCACTGACATTACTTTTTCCCCCATTCTGATGCTCAGTTTGAACTTCGGCCGGTCGTCTTGTTTACACATCTAAATGCACTGAGTTGCTGTCATGAGATTGGCACATTGGTACATTGAAATGCACATGTAAACTACTGGACTATTTTCTTAATTATCTGTGAGAGTGACTTTAAATAAGCTACTACACCAACGCCTAGTGGAACAGAGGACACCAGGTGCATTAGCTGTTTTGTGTCTTGGACACCTGTGAAGCTCCAACTACAGAGACGCATACTACAATAAATGAATTGCTGTTTTTGGCTAATTCATTTAGATTCTTTAACATTCCTTATAAATATTTGAACTGCACACACTGACTAGACATGACCAGCAGGTGGCAGAAGCGAGCAGTGTGAGACCGCAGTGCAGACAGCGATCTGCCTCAGTCTGCTGCAGTGGCCCTCACAACACTGCCTCCAACAACTGGTGTCTGGGCTCTGCGCACAGCATCAGAAACCTCATCACGTCTCCGTCTAACAGCTAAAGTTGGGTTTAGCTGAACTGATGGAACCCCTGATTTTATCACGGATGATTTATGGGGGCTGTGTGGAGCTGCGGGTGAGTCACAAAAGGGTGGGGAGGGATTGTGAGCCTAAAATAATAAAAATAAATAAATGTGGAGAGGGTGGTTTGTATCCCACTGTGTGTGTGCAGGGAGGGGATGTCGTGCACTCCCGTGACTAAGATAGAGAAATAGTTCAGGGCAGACAGTGTGGAGAAGGAGTGAAACCGCACAATGAAAAATGGGAGCGAAAATAAACCGCACACACTCTTTCTCCTTTCAGTCACAGCACAACAGAGAGCTACAGCAGACCTGGTGGCAAGTGGCAGTGACAAAAACATGACAACCTATCTTCCCTCGTCTTTTTTCTTGGAGAGTGCAGGAGCCAAACTCCTGTCTGGAGTGTATGTGTGTGCGAAGAATGTGTGTACTCTGTGCCGGCGGTGAAAAACTCCATTGTGTCTCTCTGCTCGCCTATGCTAATGTGACTGGGGAGTGTGGGAGCTGATGTAGCACTCGTCGTATTCGAGCAGCATGGAAGTTTTGTTTGCAAATCAGATGGAGCTGCAGAGCGCAGTTTTAATTTCGCCTTCGTCTTCTTCAAGAAGACGCTGAGGAATTCCCGCCTTTGTCAGAAAGCCGATTGTGTTTATCCCTGTACAAAAACACACAGGTGCGCCTGGTACGAGACACCAACAGACTTAACAAAGCCTTACCTTGACACCTTGGATGATTAGTCAGGTCGGCCTTGCCTGGAAGAGAGCAGATAACAAAAAAAGGGGGGGGGGTTAGATGAGTTAATGTTATCATTGGAGGGTGGTGTTGTCCTGCGAGTGTGTGTGCGTGCACAGATGTAGGCTGGGCAGGCACGTGAGTGGGAGAGCAGCGAGGCTATTGAGTGTTTGTTTTTTAATGCCCATAGCAAATACATATTGGACAACAGGCTGCTTGCAACCTCTCATGCACAAACACACACTAGCTGTATGCAGTACACACAATAAGCACTGCATCTTTCACACATGCGATGTATTGATCAGTCAGCCCATGTAACCGAGAAGATAATAACCAGGTGACATCATCACTCAACTGTGTCCCATAACATGTAACGTGCGCAGTATGCACTGCAGTATTTTACATTGTACACGTACAGGGTGCAGGTTCAGTTATACACTCTGATTTTGCTTGAAATGACTTAAAAATAGTCCGAATGCTTTGGGGTCCCCTGGGACAGTTACCTCACAGACGCCGTATCTGACCTCGCCTGAGAGGCTCGTGTCCAGGTGTCACTATCTGCCGCTGCGTGCCAGCTCGCCCGCGGCTCGCGCTGGCACTTAAACCAGAATAATTACCGGCTGCCACGGCGCTGTGTCGCCATGGCAACATTTCCTTCTACCCATCGCCGCTATTTATGGCGGTTGAGTGGAAAAAAAGGGAGGAATAAATAAATAAATCTCCGCAGGGATGTTTTGTGAAAGAAACTCGTAGGAGATCACGAGTCTGTAACTGGTGGTTTTGGCGTGTTCAGCACGGTAGGGTATCCTGCTCGACTCAATTTAGCTTCTGTGGATCAAAACTAATCCTGGAACCACTAAGCCAAACTTATGAAATGTCCTTCAGTACTTCAGTGTGTCATGGCAGATTTCAGGCGGTGTTTTCTTGAAAAAGTCAGCAACAGGTTGTAAGGATAGTTTGAGGTTTGAGGAATGAAAGACAGTTCAGACCTCTGTTTTTGGATGCGTGAGTGGTGTGTCAGGAGTGTTAACCAGCCTCTAGACACATGTAAGCAAACCCCACTTTAACACTTAACTTTGGATTTCTCAGATAAGATTTTTCAGTATGACAGGAGCATAAAATTAAAAATACGAAAAGCAAAACACAATAACACAATAGTTTGAAAAGTTCTGAATGTATCCTAGTAAAACGTTACAGGGGTGTAGCCTGAGGTCATCTTTAACTGTCATTTAAATTTGGCTTACATACACCAAGGTCTTCAAGGTCACGAGTGATTTCACTCAGAAACCAAAGGACGCTGCACACATGCGTAACTGCACCTTGTCAATAACAAAGCAGTGAAAGGACAAAGTGTACTCTGTCTATTTTACTCTATATTGGACCATAAATGACAAAATAAACATCATACTGAATGAAATGAATCTTAAAACCAGTAAATGAGACCATGACCTCACCATGAGCCTGTCTACTGAGGTCATAGATCGAGTGATGAGTAGGAGCATTTTCTCATAGACTTCTATACAATCGACACTTTTCCCCAACCAGAGCAGTCACCCCCTGCTGGCCATTAGAAAGACTGCAGATAGCAAGCTTACAACATAAATATAAAACGCCTTTAAGGCACTCCTTCACTCACTTATACAGTCTTAATATTTAGACTTAGAGTAAATTCCTGGCACATGAGGCCATTCCCATACTTTCCACTATTCCAAGGCACCAAACTCTCTCTGCAAAAGTCTTACATTTATCATCTTACTCCCAGAGCAAAAGAAGTTGGATACCACTTTGGGTACCCTGCTGTGTACAAAATATGTGTAGAATAAACCATCCGCTCTGTCATCAAAGCATACTTTTCTTTCCTTAATGCTTCATAAACACTACACATTAAAGCTCCGAGTATCTTTTTCACAGCGGAAAGCTCTCCACAGGCCACCGTTATGTGATACAAGACTTCAAGCCAACGACTACAACTGTGCTTTCTTTTGCTGTCACTCTTCTTTCTCCAAGTGCTCCCTGGCTTTGATGAAAGAAAGCAGAAGCCTTGGAACGGAGACAATCAGTGTGGATGTCTTCTGTTTACACATAATAACTGACTGGAAAAGTCATTTTAGAAGGAATGTGTTTGGAAATTCGAAGGTAAAAGCCCAAATTTTACCCTCACCCAGCTGTCCACACACACTGAGACCTGACATAATCATAAGACAGACCACTGCAGGACTTTATATGCAAGACACCAGAGCCAAAAAGCCACGGCATCTAATCTGAGCTGTGCTGCTCTACAGGAAGAGCGTTTCCCTGACTCTGAGTGTGGGTGTGTGGGAGTTTTGTCTACTGGACAGGTCACTGGCAGGGAAATGCAGAGAAGAAAAATTAGCATCCACAGGCGAAAGCGGCGCTTCGGTTTCCATGTATACTCTCGCAGCACGTGTGACACCTCCCTCTGCAGGGTCCTCTGGGTGCACGCAGATGGGGAAGGTTTACAGCTGGATGTCTGCAGCGAAATGAGCCCAGGGAAAGCTTCTGAAAGGACAGCCAGAGGCATTTCCACAATAATAAATAATCGAGTTTTCGGGAGAGAAAGAGCCTCCACTTTCTTCAAGAAGTCGTGCTCGTGTGGAGCTCTGCAGGAAACCCAAGTAACCTTTCAAACATCATAAAAGGAGCTAGAGAGGGGTTTATTGCAAACAATGAGGACTTCTGCTTCTGAACATCATTCTCCACTGATGGGAGTGGGGGTCATTATGCAGAATCCATCTTTACAATAGGAGTATATAAAAAAGATGATAATTTTCGGTGACCTTTCTGACCAGTAGGATTACAACAATGCACTTTGGGGCAGGGGCTAAACATAATCCAAAGATATATATATATATATTTTAACCACGAGAATACAGTTGGTGTGGGAATCACAGAGTAAAGCCCCATTCCTACAGGATTAGTATCCCCAGGGGACTTCATGTGATTTAGAAATTACCCCTAACGTCTGTGCTTCGTGCAGCACATTTGCACGGGAAAAAACAAAGGCTGCATTTTACTCAGATTTACTGACATCTGTGTTTGCTACCCACAGACTCTAATCTGATATGAACAGGCTGCCACATAATAGCTTTTAAACATGCTGAATGCTGCCTTGCACGTCCGCCTGCATAGTGCCACACGCCCTCCTCCTGCCATCCAAACTTTAATTTCATGGAGCAGTCACACCAGATTATGATCACCGGTAGCTTTCACAGCTAATAGACGTTGCTAGAGGTAAGTAAAGCTATGCAAATACTGCAAAACATAATAATTAACATAAACATTTTTTTTAAACATCTGGCACATGGCAGTGATTTAAATCAAACTGTTTTAACTGTGCAGACGTGAACACGGTAGTCACACTTTGAAGGAGGTGGTCTGTGGCCCGTTCCAAATAAAAACTGATGGCTAGAACATGATCTGAACCTGATTTATGCTGCAAGTCTGAGCTAAACGTGGTATACAGACACACTCAAAAAAAGGGATTCTTCACCCAAAAGTAGCAGCTGGAGCTTTTCTATGTAAAGTTATGCAACTGTATGGTTTTCCTCCAGGTCCTACGTGTAATTAATGACTCTAAATTAGCTGTAGGTGTAAGGCACTTAAAATGTCATTAAGCAATAAACATAAATATTTCTCATTCCATTCCTGCTGTATAATACACTGTCTGTGCATTAATGTTAGTCCACTTCAGTAATCTGGGCATTTGATTTGCTCTGACTTGCTATCCACGTTTTTTTCCCGTGTGAGTTTTGTCCTCGCTTACTTTCAGTTCATGCCATCCTCATTCACTTGATAAGCACTGATAAGAGGAGTCACAGAGACTCTGCTAAGTCGAATCCCTTTGGAGCGCCTTCATGATTTAATAAAAAACGTCGATACTTCGTGCCAGTGTATCGATTATTCAGCTCTAAGAGGATGTGATGCGACATTGCCATGCTTCTTTTGTCTCACCCCTGAAATACTGTGTTTACCAAATGTGCTCTAAAGCCATCTCGATAAAGTGGAAAGCAGCAATATGCTTGCAATGCCTCCCTTTGCTGGCATAATAGCATCAGAGTAATGTGGACATGGTTAAGGGAAACTGATGACCTCCTAGTCTTCCCAATCAGTGCAAATGACATTTGCATGCACGCACACACACATTAGTATACAGAAGCACACATAGGCAGCATTATCATGATAAACACAGAGATGCATGCAGACACTCCTGCAGGCTGTGTCAAAGCAGAAAAAAAAATGCTCCATGAAATCCAAACACACTACTGAGCATCTTGTGACTTGACCGGAGGGCCATTTGCTCGGTGGAGGGGGTGAGATAGATGGGGGAGGGGAGGAGAAGGATGGGGGACTGATGTCAAGGGTTAAGAATTGAAGATGAAAAAGGGAAAAAGAAGCAAAACAAGTGTACGGTGTAGAAAAAAGAAAAAGATGTAGAAAAACCACAGCTACTAGAAGAAATAAAGAAGGGGGAGGAGTAAAATAAAAGCCGAGACAAAAATACATGGCGAGAAAAAGCAGAAAGACCGCATAGGCAAGCAGTAGTTCACTGTGACACACACACACACCCATCCCCAGAGAGGGTAGATGAAATACAACTCCCCGACAGGATGCAGTGCAACAAGGGACCCTGCCCCTGACTGAGACAATGCAATTAAATGCACGCACACATGCACAGAAACGCCTGCAGGTGCTGCAGGATCTGCTTACTCAAATCCATCACTGCAACTGAAGAAACCGTCAAGTTTCAGTTCAGGAAAGTGAGTGTGTGTGTGTGTGTGTGTGTGTGTGTGTGTGTGTGTGTGTGTGTGTGTGTGTGTGTGTGTGTGTGTGTGTGTGTGTGTGTGGTGTGTGTGTGTGGCGTGTGTGTGTGTGTGTGTGCGTGCGTGCAATCCAGGCCTCGCACAGTCTAACTCACTGATCGCTGCATACGCCCGCATGAGCCAAAGCAATGGTGCGTCCCCATGAAAACAGGTGCTTGCGATCAAGAGACATAAGAGTGTTGCCATGGCAACACCAGCCATCCTAAGGGTTAATGGTTTTAGTCTGAGAAATTGATCTATCCTCCCTAAATGGGGAAATTGAAACTGCATAATTTAGCAAGGCTGCCTCATTTTCTCTCTCTCATATTACAAATTTGCGTGCGTGCGTGTGTATTTGTTATAGATTCACCCACAAGATGACGACCCTCCTTCTTACAAGCTGCAGTAACTATATCTGCTGGCGGTAGCATTCACAATCATTTCCCACCGGGGACATGTAAGTGAAATATGAAGCATGTAAACGTTTTGTAATGATCCAAAGAGATTAAAGGAAATGCACAAAGGTGCAAAACCAACCAATCTTACATCGTCTAAGTCCACAGGGTTACATTTACACATGTATCTTCTTTTTTAACTTTCTTATACAGAATCTTAAGAAAAAAGGGGGCTAATTTTAACAGTTCACTGCCAACTCCCTTCTTCCTGAATCCCAAACAGCTGCAGGGCTACAGAAACAGCAACATGTGTCTTAAGCTTTCACCAGAAATGACACATCTTCTCTCTCCCAAAGCTTTTCCCTGACCTGTCCTGACCTCGCGGAGCCACTGCAGTACACAGAGGCTCTGGGCATATGTGCGAGGATTGTGTAAACATGCGTGCGCGTCTGTAAAATCTGCCTCCACTTAATGTCACACTACCCCATGGGAAAAGCCACATTTCCTGCCTTCCTGTGCCAGTTTTCCGTGGTGACCCCAAAGTCTTTTTAGAGGCCCAGGGAGATTTCTTTCAAACGCACTCGGAAATGCAGCTGAACCAGAAGCTGCCGGGCTCTAATTGGATGGGCAATAAGCATTGATTTGATTGCCTGGCTGGATAACCTCTGGCATTCTGGGAGCTAACAAAACATGTTTTCTTTGCGGCAAAGGGAAGATCTCAGGTTCACAAACTGTATCCTGAGCAAAATTCACACATTTTTGCCATCAGAGGTAGACTATCCTCCCCTTCTTCTTACTTTATCTGCTCCTTTATCTTCTTCTTCTCCTTTTCTTGCCAAAGCCCCAGGCAGCTGCTCTGCATGTAAATCATTAGGACTTGAGTCCGTGAGCGTTTGTTCAATTAACCTCAACAATGTTTGTCTGTGTGCAGCACGGAAAACACAAACTATTAAAAGAATATTCACTCACAAATACTGCAAGCATCTCGATTTCACTTCTGCTTCGTTTCCTCCCTTTCCTTCCCTTCTTTCCTCCTCATGGTGAACAGCTTTCTCGACCTCGCTCAGTTGCCTCCTCCTACTTGCGATTAATCTTTAGCTTTCCACTGTTTTTCTCTCACACACACACACTCCCTCCGCTGAAAAGCAGAAGTGTACTCTTGCTGTCAAAAACATCACCTATCTACAACATATACTGTAACTGTCTGCTGCCCTAAACTCCCCTCTGAATGTGACAAACGCGTGCTTGTGGTTTTTTTGCTTCTCTGCAGGAAAAAGCAAACTGAAATTTCAAGAAGCAAGCTACGATCTGCACCACAAGCCTCCACGCGCGCCTCGACAAAGCAACTTTTATTATCCCCGCTTGGGCATTAAAGACGTCTGCCGTTGTTTCAAATTGATTAGCTCGGTGTCGGCGGCGCTGCGCGCCTAATAATAAGATGCTGAAGCACAAAAACAACTTTAGTAATTGTGCAGCCGACCAGCTTACAGCAATTAAACAAACCAGCCGGGCGTGTCATCCAAATATGTAAATGGAGGCATGCTGCCTTTAATGAAAAGAAAAAAAGGAGATGGATTGTTTTAACGATTTCAGGGATTGTCACTCACATCGTAAGTGACCTTCTTGGCAAACACTGACGGTGGGCTGGAGGGGCAGAAGGAGGGTGGGGGGATTGAACTCTGGGAATTTGAGGAGGGACAGCCTGGATGTGGGCTGTAAAGTGTGCCTGTTTTTGTGTGTGCAAACATGTGCCGTGGCTTGTTTTGACTCCTGCTCCCGGCCCAGAAATTAGGAAATCAGATTTATTCAACTCCGAACGACCGCATGCATAAAATTTCTCCATCACTGTCATCCCCAGATGAAGATTATCACCGGGGGCGAGCGAGGAGTAGATATGACCGCATCATTATTCAGTGGCATTGGCCCTTTATGTGTTGAATAGCTGCCAAGATAAAGGGATTATCAGGGTGGATGGAATAGGATGAAGGGTGCTCTGTGTGTGTGTGTGTGTGTGTGTGTGTGTGTGTGTGTGTGTGTGTGTGTGTGTGTGTGTGTGTGTGTGTGGGGGAAATCCACTGAGGTAATTCATTCTAAAAGCTGCTAATGATATGCAACAGATGCCTGTTCTCGCTCCGGCGAACGTGCGCACACACAAACCCATGCACATTTATCACACTGAGGTGACACATGGACAACCCAGACGCACACTTTCACTGTCAGAGATGCGAGCAGCCACAGATGTAATTCTTTCTTCTTCAAAGCCTTGAAACCACCCTCCGAAGCTGCCGCTGCTTCTGCTCTGAAAATTGCCACATGCCACTTCATTTATCTCCCCTTGTGACACCAACCCTTTTGGACAAAAGACACAGGCCAAAAAAAGGATTAACGGAGGTGTGCGCCTGCGACTGAAATGGAAATGTGATCCATCTTTACGAGGCTCGGACAACAGCAGGGGCGGGTTTATTAGATGACCCAGACGGTGCCATTGGTGGTGGTGGGGTGGGTCTGAGCCTCTCGAAAGGCTTCTATAACACATTGGGGCTTAAGTAGAAAGTCTGCTTTGCTAATTGGTGTACGTGTGCGCTTTTAAAGGAGTACTAGGAGGCGTGCTGTCATGGCCTCTGACCTTTAAGAGCAACACATTTTTCAGACATGCTTTAACAGGCTGGTAATTTTCACACAAATGCACGTACGAGCCTTATCCAACCCTTTCCGGCTCTGCTGGTTTTACCCCCTCTTCCACATCCTATGTTTTGTCTTTTTCCCCCCCAGTTTCCTGCCATTTATATCCCTGCTCTTGTCCAATCTCAGTCCCATTTGTCAACCCTGGCTTTTAACAATCTGCAGTTAAACCTTTTCGGCTGCACTTTCAGAAGCCTCGTCCCTCTTTGGAGCTCGCCATCGCATATTCAACACGTCTTCTAGCTGGACCATAAAGATATGGTAAAATATGGAAGCCTGCAGGAACTCAAAGGGCACATCTACAATCAGGAGCAGCCGGCAGGTGGGGAGTGGGGGGTGGAAACAAATGGCAACCCCCATCCTACCCCCCATGCCAAGCAGGGGGGTAGGATGCTGCAAGACGTGGCAACCTTCAGACGGCTATCTTCAGATTTCTGGTTAAATTCAAGCAGCACACGCCTGAGCAACACACGAAGATTGCAACAGCACAGATGAAGCTCTGCCTTCACCGTTTTCACAATTCCATTTGATTTCTCATTTCACAGACCAGAGGTTATTCCATTTTTCATAGCGGTGAGCGGAGAGGGGACTTCCAAACAGAGAGTAGGAAAATCAAAAGCAGATATGGAGAGAATATGCACAAAATTATTGTTTTTGTTAACAAAGTCTATATTTTTTGACTTTTGGGAAATATGCTTATTCACTTGTGACTCTTGAGTCTTTATGGTAAACATACACTTTCAACCTGACACTGCCGGAGGTTTCTTCCTGTTAAAAGGAAGTTTTTCCTTTCCATTGTCGCCAAAGTGCTTACCTTACAATATTAAATGGCCTGTATTTATATAGCGCTTTTACTAGTCCCTAAGGACCCCAAAGCGCTTTACATATCCAGTCATCCACCCATTGGTGATGGCAGCTACATTGTAGCCACAGCCACCCTGGGGCGCACTGACAGAGGCGAGGCTGCCGGACACTGGCGCCACCAGGCCCTCTGACCACCACCAGTAGGCAACGGGTGAAGTGTCTTGCCCAAGGACACAAGGACCGAGACTGTCCGAGCCGGGGCTCGAACCGGCAACCTTGCGATTACAAGGCGAACTCCCAACTCTTGAGCCACGATCGTCCCACAAGCCACGATCGCCCCACCTTGAGACAACTGCTGTTGTGAAATCTGTTTGTAATTCAGTCAAAAGACTGAGACACAGCTACCTGCTGAGCGTTTAACATGATGCCGCTTGTCTACGAACCGGTTGAGGAGATGATGATGACAGGGTGTTTGTAGGCCCCGTGAAGCTCTTTAATACACTACTCACAATGAAACTTTATAAAATATGCACAGTGTAATCAAAACAGGAACCTTTGTTGAGACTTTGAGGTTTTAAAACACTTTTACTTACCAATATTTCTAACCTAGGTAGCTGCAGCAGGCTGCCTGCAGCCTCCAGCAGAGACTTAATTATGCTCTGAACGTAACAGGCACAACTGAAGCCAAAAACTGCATAATCCCACTGCTGAACCCTGTGTCGTCAACACACTATTGCTCAGCTACATGAACTAGAGGGCCAAAGCGTGTATAATAAATATGTAACATGGTAGAATATTTATTTACAAAGCAGCAGTGGCTGCCACAGCCCTTCTCAAATCAGTTAATGGGGGCGGCTCTGTGTGTCCCCAGGGAGGGCTGAAAACCAAATGAACCAGCTGAATGTGCATCAGAGCAGTAAACAGGATGCCGGCTGGTGGCAGAAAATCTGCTGTCAGTCACACACACACACACACACACACACACACACACACACACACACACACACACACACACACACACACACACACACACAAAGCCACACTCGGGAATTTAGACTCAAAAAATACACCGAAAATGGTCACGCACACAGAGTCATTGGAATAGAGATGAACCAATTAGCAAGTGGCAGACATCAGCGTGACAGAACGAGGTGGAGGCAGAGAGGAGTGAGTGATGAGAAAGAATATATTAGAGCGCGCTCAGTGTGCGGGCAGCCGGCCGAGAGGAAAATGCAAGTGAGGCACCTTCACACTCTGACACTTTCAAGGAAGCTGAGGTGGCCAGTGGCAAATCCACCCTGCCGCAGTGGGTGGATAATGTGGCAAGATGTGATGTGAGCAGAGAGCAGGACACACACAGAGGTGACACTCACTGATATTATTCACAGACGTGTACGGACATAGAAAGGTGAAACGTGGAGGAAAAACCTGTTTTATACCATCAGAACTGCTTAGTGGAGGGTCCCTAGCTTACAAAACTACACCTCCCACACCTTTCTTACTTTGCCTCAGGGCGGTGCTTCATATAGGAATGCAGAGCCTGCAGACTTTAAGTCAAATCAGGCCGTATAAACTGTACCTTAACTCGAAATCACGGCAGTATCTGTTTAGGGAGGCCAACAAATTTTGATGATAATTATTATGGAGAAAAAAGAATATTAAATGTATGTTTTTAGCACGGTGATGCAGACACCTTCTTGCCTCACAGGAAGAAGATCCTGTGAGGCCGGTTTCTCTATGCTTGTGTGGGTTGTCTCCACGTACTCTAGCAGTCCAAAGAGATGCACGGGTCAGGTTAATTGTCTGCTGAGTGTCAGCATGAATGGTTGTCTGTCCTTCCAGGGTCTACCCTGCCTTTAGTCCTATGACAGCTGGGAACGTTTCCGTCCACCTGCAACTTGACTTGAATATGAAGATGGATGGATATTTTTATACCAAATGAAGCACTTATTGTTTATCTACTCAGCTGTGATAGTTTTCTGCCACAGGTGCTCAGAATGATCTAAAAAACAAAGCCAAAGGTGGGGCTTAACGGACACCATTTTTTCTGAGGGGCAATTACACATTACATCTTTTATTTATGTAGTGATGTATCCAGGTTTCTCCTGGTATGTGGAACGGAAAATGACTTGACTAGTTCTTTCTTTTAGAGGATGTGTGGATGTTTTATCACTAAGCTGATGTTGATTTTTAGCACACCTGACATGTTCACCAGGTAATATTCCCTAATTGATGGATGATCGAATGCTACCTGAAGTAAACGTTTGTAAAATTGTGTGTGGGTGATAATATGAAAATTGTTTTGTACCTGATGAAGGTGAGCTAGTCTGAAGCTTTGTGACTCAATAAAATAGTGGTAAGTGGGAGAATGTGCAGAAGTTAAAGTTCTAAGACTTGTGCAAACTCCTCTGCGCGCACAGACGTCAGAATGCACACTCCTCTCGAGTGCCCCTTAAAATCAAGAGCCCTTACAATACAGCGTTTGTAAACGACCTCTCAACGCTCCTGACCGCCAACTCATATTAGACCATTAGCAGTGCCCTGGAGACTTAACACACTGCACAACAGAACCACTCTACATCGCCCTGACCCCACCAGTGCTGCTGATGGAGATTTTATTTCTTGTTGACATCACCCGGGGTGAAACGCGTAATACATACGACACGGTATGGTGCTAAAGCTTTATGACTTCCTGAGTGTCTAGCAGTTATTGTAAGCCAGACTATCAGGACAGACAGGATGCTTAGTGTAGCTCTGAAGGTTTTCCCAAAGGAGGAAGTCAATTAAAGAAAAGCCAACACGATCTCCTTAAAGAGAAGCTGAGTGAACGAAAGCATCTCTTGGATTTCTTTATCTCCTGCAGACTTTAAAAACAAAAGACCCTAAATACCATGAAAATGCAATTCAAAAGAAAGCATGCGATCTGAAGATTAAGAGGGAGATAGAAAAGGCACCCAGTCTGCCGTAAGCTGACGCAGCAAGGAGCACAAAATCATCTCTTGAGGAGGAATTAACAGCGTGAACAAGGCCATAGACGAGATTGCAGATAAGCTGCTTTGGGTACAAAAATGACATTTGCAATCCCCTGACTTCCTACAACAAATTTGTTGTGTAATACTTTCCTAGAAGCCTCCATTAGTAGACCGAGCATGGAAGGATGACAAATCAAGAACTTTAATTCCAAATGTCATTTTTAAATAAACCCCTATGCTACAAATAAACACCACATTCCCAGAATTCAGTTAAAGAGTCCATCGGGATGTGCGCTCGGTTGTGTGTAAGTAGGGCTTCACTTTCCAAATGTTTTCCAGAGAGACCTCTGAGAATATCACAGACGCCAATGCCTTCCCAGGCGCTCCAGCACAGGATCCGAAGAAACAGAGAGAGGGATTCCCGTGAGGAATGCCTGGAATGTAAACAGGCCACCCACGCAAAATGAAATCACACATCCTTTTCTCTGCATCAGAGGCCGTGAGATGACGGCCTCAGCTGGAAAAAGATGCCCCAGAGAGCAGTGCAGTTTGTCCTTCTGGTTTACCCCTTTCATCCGCACACATCCCTCCAAAAAAGAAAAAAAAATCCCATGAGAGGCTCCAGGAATGCAAATGCATGCTGGGAAATGTGTCGACCTTCATCCTTTCATTGCAGCAAACACCCTCTGTGCAAAGTGTTGCAGAGTTATGGTCTTAGAAGAAGAGCTCTCGTAATCTCGCCTACACACAAACTATATACACACAAGAGGCAGCTGTAATTAGAGTGTAGTGGTCAGCCGTCAAAATTTGAAGCTTTCTTTATGAACCCTCCCTGGTTTTAACACCTTCTCAGCCATATGACACCGCTGCTGTTATTAGTCCTATGGCCCACATAACCACCTGCTCCAGAAATGACTTTCTGGGTCGCCGGGGGATTACTGTAGGGCTAATGCAGCACCACACCAGCAGTCCTGGGGGCCACAAATGGGTCAAATACTGCTTGCTTCATTTCAACAGCATCATAAACAATAAAACGTGCAACAGTGACACTCAGAGCTCCTTCCTTTGAGACCTGAAATCCACCAGGGGGCTCTGTGCAATTAATTAGTAGGAGCGAATGTAGGCAAGCGAAAGTAAACAGTGGCTAATTTCCTGTGTTTTAACTGCTCGTGGCCTTGCTCGGTGGCTATTCCTGCTGTTTAGCCGAGTGGCGTTAGCCACCGCCCCGCCCCCCGTGCATGTGGCCGCGACAGTTATTGTTCTGCTGCAAGGCCGCTAACAAACAGCCAGCTGGAGCCCGTGTTGTTGTGGCTAAATGAGCCACAACTGCCTTTAAAAAAAATCCACAACAACCCGGCAAGCGTTTGAAGTCGCCCGCCTGCGAAAGGGTGGATTCCTTATTGTTTAAAACTGGAGATTCCTTCTTTAGCAAGGAGGGAAACCATGTTTTCATTTCAGCTTTCATGTCCTTTTTATAGAGTGTTTTGTCTGCTATGAAAGTGCTGACACATTTGTTTTTAAAAAGAAAAAAAAACCTCAGGGGTGAGGAACAAGGAACAACATCTGAGGAAATACAAAAGGCGGAGACGATCGCATGAAGGCAGGGAAAGTAAAACCTATTTTTAACTTTAAACAGTTCATCTGGAGTGGAAAAACATGGCAGACTTACAGTGTGTAATGTTTAAGGTTTACTTAAAAGCTCCCTTTTCACTGGTTCCTATTTAGCACTAATTAAAAGGAGACTGGAGAAGTAAGCAACACGATAAAACAACACACATCCTATGGTAATAAAGGCCTTTACTGCATGGTCATCGAGGACCATTAAATTATCCAGCCTGCATTAGTAAAAGCGTCCAGCTGAGAGGCCTTTCATGTCAAGCTCTCTTAAGGTAAAAGAAGTTAGAACAGATGTCTGGAGTTATTCCAAAAGGCCACCAGCTGATCTTCAAAGATGAACTGACTACTGAGCTGCTGAGCACCTCAATCTATAACGCCCCTCGAAGGAAAGTGTAGACTTTAAAGCTGCAAGAAAAACACTGGATGCTTTACACACTTAGAAAAACACAAGTGAACACAGACAAACTCGTGATGACTGAATAACTGGTTGACACATTGAGCTGTTGGTCCACATGATGGTTTGGTAATGAGCTCCGTGGCCTGATTCGGAGATTTAGTGACTGGAGCGTGACACCGTTTCTGAGGGAATGTGGATTTTATTGATTTTGAAGTTTGAAGTCAAAGCAAAGACGAGGAAGTCCTCGAGTGGAAACTGATGTGTGACATATGTTACAACCTGGACTCGAACACGCAAGAAAATGAGATTCATTAAACCAGTGACCCACGAAGAGGCGCCGCCGGAGATGCAACTGCACTCACTAGTCCATGAGCCACCCGTCTTACTGTTGACTGTCATTAAACTTTCATGGGTTTTTCCCCATTTTAATCTTTTTAAAATGATTTCTTATGAGCTATTTGGTGTTATCTTAATGTGGTTATTATATCTTTCTATTTTTAAACTTGTGCTTTCTGTTCTGTATGTTTTTATAATGTTACTCCATCTACATCGACTCCTTTTTAAATGTGCTGTTTGAATAAAAGTGACTACCATTAAATACTGAATATGCTATCTGCAAGTGTTATTCTCAGCTTTAATGGCTAAACATCTGTCAGCGTCTAGCCTTACACAGACTAAATTATTGAACTGAACTGGAAAAATAATAATAGGTAATGACAATAATGCAATTAGTTACAGTCCTTTAAACAACGGAAAAAATCCACAATGGACATTAAGAATGAATGCAAAACAAAAAAAGTGCAGTTTGTACTTCAGAACATTAATGTTTTCAATATACCAATATACTCGTTCTTTATATTTGGAGAGAAATACGAGTGAGGTGGAGTGATTTATTGAAACGTGCAAACATACGGAGTTTGTACAATTTTAACAACTCTCTTTGGCTTCCTGAAGGACTTTTAAAGATCTTTTTTTGATGTTGGCTAACTTTTGTTTCATTTTCTATCAAAATGATCCCACGCTGCTTCAATAATCTCGAGGTCCGGGCTCTGGGGAGGTCAATCCCACTGTGCATTTTTTTCTACCTAGGTATGCTTTTAATGCACAGGCAGTGTGTTTGGGATCATTGTCATGCTGAAAAATTAAGCTGTTGCCAATCAGACATTGTTCCAGCCCCAAACCATGACAGCCTCCACCGTGTTTTACAGTTTCAGACCTCTTCCGTACACACAGATGGTGATCTTCAGTCCAGTTCTTGTAATTTGGAATACCGGTTTTCCTTCTTTAAGAATTGCTTCTTGACAGCCACCCTTCCACTGAGACTATTTCAGATCAACTAAATGTCCAGATCTCACAGGAATGTCAGATACTGTTGATCTGCCTAGATAGTTTTTTTAAAGCCTGACACTTCTTCTTTTGTCCTCCACTTCTCCAGTTTTTTAAGGACACACTGTGCCGAGAATTCAGAATATCACTCTGAAAGTCACCGTGTTGGTGCAAAGAATTCTCTTTTCTATCTGTCAAACTGTGGATCTTTATCATTTTCATAGATTCAACTAAAGGAATAGGAACATAGTGTGTTTCGTGACAGGCTGCTAATAACAAGGTGACTAAAGATACTATTTAAAATTGGTTCTTTGGTAAATTGTCTGTGACGTGTAGACATTACACCAGCTCTTTGAGGCAGGTGCCTTCGCTATTCATAGGTCAGAAGACTTTTGCATAGTATTGTGTGTTATGTGAAAAAATCTTCATCAGTTAAACATAGTATGACACATTTAAGTCTCCTAAGATTTATATATGAAACAAAAACATTCACAATTGGATGGAAGGAAAAATTCTCCTCCGCAGGGATCAGCTGAGTGATGTAATCAAGTACTACACCCCGTGTGCAGTCACATATGTGTGAACATGCACGCTGCATAACAAACAACCAGGGATCAAGAATAGCTTGTTAACATCCCATCTTATGTTCAGAGGTCGAAAAAAACAACACTCTCCCCGGGTCTTATTATCGCCTGGCACGCTGCCTTGCACCAAAGCAGCGTTTCCCAATAACAGGCTATAAAAATGACAATGCGCATCGACGGCCTCAGAGACACTCGGGGAGACGCTCCAGAGGATATAAAGCAACTTTGAAGTGTGACGCTGTGGCGCATGAGAGATGACACATCCACAAGCGCGTACATGCTCCCGCAGACGCAATACATATCGATAATCCCAGACGACTGGCTGGCTTTGTACGTCAGCGGCGTGTGTCTGGGGCGTGTGTGTTTATGTCTAAGTGCGGGGTTGGCCGCATGACAAATCTGCAAAGAGCAGAACGTATGAACGTCGTGAGAGTTACAGGTCACTAGAAGAGCATTAGCATAATCCTATGATAAGTCATGAGTAACTACATAGTAATTATGTAATTATTAGAAGGTTTAAACCTATGTTTAGCCACAATATGACGTGCATTCAATTATCTGTCATGTGCAAACACAGGCAGCTTGGTCAGTATCTGTGAGGCTTACCTAAGTAAACAACTCTCTATGCAGGGTTTATCTCCAGGACAAAACATTAAATGCTGCTAACATTTGGTGTAATCAAAAGAAGGCTTTCATGAAGCAACACTCATGTTGTGTAGTAAAGGCTTTTGTGTTGTTTGTGTCTGTCACCAGGTAGACTGTGACTAAAGAGGTACCAGTTGCTTTGAATGCCGCAGGAACGAGTCACTGACTGCAACTGAGCAATGAAGTTTCGCTGGCTCTCTAAATCACAGATACACACACAATATAGAAGCAAAGTTATGTGTGTACGCGTGGGGTGTGTGTGTGTGTGTGTTGGTCATCCTGCTCATTCGTTGTAATTCTCCCATAATCCTTTACTCTGCAAAATGACACAGCTGCCAGACATATCCTCTTTGCTGGCGCCTCAAACCTCCACTTCTTTCCTCTCTCTCCCACTCTCTTTATATGACACACACACACACACACACACACACACTGTGACACACACGTATTTTACAACCATCAACCATGCACAGAGATTATCTTGACGATTACATGATCAGCATCATGTTAACTCGTGCACTTTACAGTAAAAGCATGACACAACTATTTCTGTGATTCGCAGCGCACAAAGACGTGCCTCCGTCACCATGACAACACTATTCCTGGAAACAAACAGGATCTCCATTCCCGATGCATTTATGATTCCTCGTCTGCTAATTGTTAAAAGAAAAGGCACCAGTTGGGGAAGGATGATAAAACAGCGCGCTGGCTTCCTGTTTGTGAGGACAGAACACACCCTGTTTACACAGCGAGCGCACAAAACTGCTTCCTAATCCCCCACATGGCTCGGTGCTGGACTCGGTTGGTGGAGTGGGTTTTTGAGAAGCACCTGCTGGGGACTTATCAGCTCAGTTTAGAGGAGTTTAAAAAATAATCTCACCTGATTTTGAAATCGGGTTGCATCACGCTCAAAAGGAGACAAAGTACGTGTGTGTTGCACCATTATTTCGACATCTTGTAGAAACAAGATGTCGAAATAATGGTGCAACACACACGTACTTTAAGAAATCTTTAAGATGATCCTAGCAGAGGGAGAAAAGCAGCATCTTATGTGCGGATGAAAAAGAAAACTGCGGTGCAACAGCTTGCAGCTTAGCAATGAGCAAAAAAGCAGAAGGTTGAAGCTAAATGAAAGGTGCTAGAGAAATGCGGTCAGCCTATTCTAACCTAGTCTATTTAGAAGGGAGAATTTAGCTTCTGTATTACATATATATCTCTAGCAGCATTGCTAAGTAGCAGTAGTTAACGATATGAGCCTCAGGGGCTAGAATGGCAACGGCTGTACTTCCATCTCAGCTGACTAACGCACCGGTAGGCCCTGTGGTAGTTTCAGATCTCATTCTCGTTGTAGGCTCTCCATCTCGATCTCAGTGGCTGCTTTGAAAGTGATGATGTTATAATAATCACAATCGACTGAATTTTAATTTCTTGTGACACCCTGATAAATATAGGAGCAGTTTGAGATGTTTTAGACTTGCGCAGAAATGGATAATCAAAGCCAAAAAAAAACAAAACAAAAAAAGAAATCCAAAGAAAATGTAACTACCAAAGGTCCTGGACCCGATTTATCGCACTGAAAGTGCTGGTGGCTAAAGTGACCTTAAAATCCTAAAAGCCCAGCACAAGAAAGCTTCTTAGTTTGTATGACGTGGTCAGAAAAGCAATCCTATCGCTGCTTTTCACCTGGCAAAATTAATTTACAGCCTCTCTGATATAAGACAAAAGGGAACATATCAAACAAAAAGAGCAGACCAGAGATGTGGAGCACCCCACATGCCGCGCTGGCACTTTGGTGATGCCAGTCTGTCCATCTATTCCCTAGCAACCCTGTAACCCGGGGCGACAGGGCCTCCGCAACAAACAGACAGACCAGAACTCCGCTTGCTTGTTGCCAAGAGGCTGATAATGCAGAACTTTTCAGATCTGCATACAACCACACACAATAGGAACACAAAGACAGGAACCTCCAGCATATACATACAATATTACCATCATACTTCATCTATTCGCACTTGCATGCAATCACACACAGTGTAAAGCAGGAATAGAGACATTATACATAAGCGATATGCTGCTTAGCAGCATAGCACGTTTTTCCTGGCTTAATACATCCACAATATTAATGATGATGGCATTTGTTAAGTTGAATTGATAGAGACAGAGACATGCTCATGTCACGCATTCTGGTTTGAATTATTAAAGCTGTCAAACTTTGCACATCCACACATAAAAAAACATTTTTGGGGAAAACTTTTTGCAGGAAAGAGTCTAATGTCTCCGTCTCTGAGCATTCACACAGATTCTTTGCCTGCACCGTGTGGGAAGGGTGGAGGTAGGGAGGTAGAGGGGTTAGCGAGAAGTCTGCTAATTGGCAGGGCTTACCATTCTTCGAATGACTGAGTAACTGAAACAGTTAATATCCTACCTCAAGAGAGAAATGGATGAGTCTCGTCATTCATCACCTGTAAAACAAAAACAAGAGAAGACCGTGTTTGAGAGTCAACGCACACGTCTGCCGGTAACATAATAAGGAAAAATAACCCCAGAATATGCAGAGAGCTCAGGAAAAGAGCAAGCACACTGTGTGATTCACGCAGGGATTCAACATCCACTCGAATGGCCTCCTCGCAAATTCTTGTTGATCGAATCTGAGCATGCTCGGTTGACAACGTCAAGTTAGGGAAGCACGAGGGGGATAACCCTGCTATAGAGGATAATGTGTTATATGCTCGCTTCCAGCCCTTAGTGGATGCAACATAACAGGAGCAGGGGGGAGAAAGTGCTGAAAAAGCTCCCGTGTGAGGCGGCAGCGCAGACATCAGAGCAAATGGGATGTGAAGTTTCTGGAACAGCATCTGTATTGTTGGGGGAACGCAGCAGGGGGGTTAAGCTCATGCAGCTTCTGTTTACTGACAGAATATAGGAAAGCACAGCGCTCACCTGCACCTATTAACTGATATTGCGTCGCAAGCACCCGTATCCAGCACAACTACAGAGCTTACAGATATTCTGCCATTAAGTCTGAAAGAACTGTGTGTGTAACAAGTATTGCAGAGTCATTAATAGTGTTCCTTCACTGTTACAGCCTGTTTAATGAGAGGCCACAACCACGCTGTCTGAGTGATTAGTTACTGTGGCGGCTGACGGCCAGCACTTGTCTTTGTATGCTCAAAATATTTGGAGGGAAAAGGAGGTCTAACTGCGCGCCACGTACCTTCAATCATTCCAATACCAGCTTCTAGTCTACTTCCAGCCCCCTTTATATCGTCTAGAATGCTATAAAAACAAAACATTTACAGGATTTCAAAATCAAAGAGTAACCTACACCCACAGGCACAGAGCCAGAAATATGTGTTCAGAAGCCAAACCCTACTAGCGTTGTTATTTTATGAGGTATTGTGTAGATGACAAGAGTCTAAAAATAACCTTCATAACGTGGCTGAAAAGAAGCTAATGTCCCAGCTTCATTTGTTGCTCTGAGTCAGGCTTTTAAATTCCCAGTTAATGACCTGTTTTTGAGCTCTTGAGTTTCTCTTTCTCTCTCTGTCTCATATACCGTGTACATGTACATACCCATACATATACATACATATATATAGCATGTTTATAATGATGTGTATAGGATCAATGATGGAAAGTGACTAATTATAGTGTGAATCGTCCCGTCCTGCGTCTCTCCTGCTGAAGGAGCCACCGCAGCTTGCTCTTTATCGAAACCGACATAGCTGCTTTAAAAAACAAAACAGACCATGTCACATTCTTTCTTACTGGTAGTGACAGGTTAGGAGGAAACAAATCTCTGAACATTTATTTAAATCTGACAAACAATGCAGAAGCTGAACACAATGGCATGAAGGGAATGAAGGGAGGATGTAAATAAAATAGCTGTAGGGGCAGATTAGTAAGCAGATTATTTTAGTGACCTTTGCGGTCAAACGGCAACACGATACTCTCTGTAACTTTTAGAGATGATGACATGGAGAGAGGTGAATTAAAGTATTAATGCCAAGAGATCACCGGTTTCTTGGTAAAATTTATATTCCCCAACCGGTTGGTGAGTGGTTGCTGGAGGTTGATGGCAGCTGCTGTGAAATTTATTGCATAAGTCCAAATCACACAGGTCTAGAGAGAAGTCAATGACTCCCTGGCAACACCTGGTTGCTAGGGGAAAATGAATCTTCCCCAACCAGTTTGCAAGTGATTAATGAAGGTTACTGTCAGTTACGGTAAAGAGGTATGTGGTGCTGCACTGATAACCTCCCTGTGATTGCATTGGTTGCAAGCAGACTGCTGCAGTCACTTATTGCTAGAATGGAAGATGCAAACACTGAAAACTAGCTAAGTGGCTGCGGAACTTGAAGTTTTGAATGCAAATTGGAAACATTAAACGTTCATCTTCAAAGTAAAAGCTGTGCCTTTTGTAACATTGTTGTAGTTGCTGAGTTTTTGCTGACAAGCCTCCATCTTACACACAAATTAAGGGGAACTGCAGCACTGTGGAGGTGGTAAATCATAAGGAGGTTTTTTGGGTGCAGTGCCTTCTTTGTGATCAGTATCACCCAGCGTTAGCCTGCAACCTCCAGCAACCACTCTCCAACTGGTTGGGGAATACAAATTTTCCTTAGCAACCACAGGTTCCCAAGAGGTTGCCAACGGTTCTCTAAGCCTGTGTGACTGAAACCTAAAGTAAAATCCTGAATAAATAAGCGGAGAAACACAACAAATGCAGAAGCATCCACATCCATAAATTGTAATATCTTACATAAAAAATAAAATGCTGTTACTCATTTCACTAATTTGTGCTTTCCTTGTGTCCCCTGCCCTTAGTATGCTCTGTTAAAGGATGTCTAAATTGCTAAAATGCATCTGGAGCACAGAATACAGCAAGCCTGTATTACTACACAGAGTTTTTACGTTCAGCTCATAAAAGAGGCGTGGCACACAGCTGGGACATCCGAACTGATTGGAGGACTGCTCTTTGAACAACTATTAGCGTTTTTAAGGTAGTCAAACTTTCTGCTCTTCACGACACGTGTGTGTCACACTAATTAAATGGTAAATGGTTTGTATTTGTATAGCGCGTTTACTAGTCCCTAAGGACCCCAAAGCACTTTACACAACCAGTCATCCACCCATTCACATACTGGTGATGGCAAGCTACGTTGTAGCCACAGCCACCCTGGGGCGCACTGACATCATCATCTGCCTTGACTCTTCTATCCACAGGTTTCTGCCGGACACTGGCGCCACCAGGCCCTCTGAGGCAACGGGTGAAGTGTCTTGCCCAAGGACACAACGACCGAGACTGTCCAAGCCGGGGCTCGAACCGGCAACCTTCCGATTACAAGGCGAACTCCCAACTCTTGAGCCACGATCGCCCCATAATTAAGTGTGACCCTGAGTACAAAACATAAAAAATGTCTTAAACACTTTTACACCTGAGATCATAAATCGATGTCGCTGTGTCAAACTACACAACTACAAAACAAGTCTGTCTCATCATCTGTCTCGACTCTTCTATCCACAGGTTTCTGTCTTACTCTAGTGTCTCTCGTGAGTCAAGGAAAGGAATTGAGAAAGTGCAATTTGGGAAATGAGAAAAGGTTCAGATGTCAGGAGAAAAAGGTCAAAGTAAGTTCAATGCGAGGGCACAAATGGAGAGTTTCAGTCACCAGAGCTTTCCAGATGGCTTCAACGGGAGTAAAGATTGGTCTCAGAAAGACATCGTGGTCAACGGCACACAGTAAATGACCGTGATTCTTGTGCACTATTACAGGTCGGCATCAGATGTGATCACACTGTCAGCAGTAACAACAACAACTTCAACAACTAGACAAAGAGGGTCATTTTTATTGCACATTACAAAGACGACTGCACATTTGAGAGCTCAGTAGGGGAAACACCATAAATACTGATATGGAAAAAAAGGTGATATGATCAGATAAGTTGTACTTTATGGTATTCACAACAAATGGGTGAATGGAAGTGTGGTGTACACCCAAAAATTAGGACAGGCCTGAATGCTTGACCTTTACATCTGGTGGCTTTGATACCCTGTAGGCGCATTTAGCTGGTTTGTTTCATATCACTGCAAACTATGCTGAGCTGTGCCGAGTGCTCACCTTTAAACTCGGTTAAACCTTTCTATCCTTGCTGGACTGGTTTCTTCCAGCATAACAATCATGCACAGTCATCTTCACTAGATATCAACCGAACTGAACCTGAGGGAGGTTTTGAATCCAAGGTGTTAGACAGCACTTTAGCACCTTACGAGGAAATGTTCATTGAAATAATGGTATTTTATCCCTCCAGAGACTTGCAGAACCAACGAAAAGACACAAGCAGACTACACAAAAGTAAGGTAAGGTTGATGACTAAAAGGATAGGATAGTATAAACCAAAGGATGTAACGTTGTACAAAAAGGAATATCAATCACATAAAGAGACCTGTCTCTGACCCAGAGTCGGCACGCCCCCCTTTTTCAGCAGAAAAGGAATTTTCCCAAGTGAAGAGAAGTGACAGGTTTCGTATCTGTACCAGCGCTGTGCTAGTCTGGTGTGGGGAAGAGAGACAAATTACCCATCGACCGGTCGAACTCTGCATAGTGACCAAATAATAATGAGATGGTAGATACAAGCAGTGAAAATGAGCTTCTTCTGCAGGGTAGCTGGACTCACCCTTAACAACAGATTGAGAAGTTTTATCAAGCCAAAGTGAGTAGACCAGCAGCTCCTTCACACTAAAAGGAGCCAGTTGATGTGGTTCAGGCATCTACATAAGCCTAGAAGGCCTCAAAGCAGACCCAGGAAACACTGGAGACACTAAAACTCTCAGGAACGCTGTGGTATTCCTGGATTTCTCTGCCTAGACTGCTGTCCTGACAACCTGGATGGACGGACATGGATGGATGGATGGATGGATGGATGGAGGGATGGAGGGATTGAACTCCTATTATATTCCAGTCTGATCAAAAGTTGAGGTTCAACTGGGTCATGTACAGTTCTGGTACTTGCTTTGTTCTGTCTACCAGTTTTTCACCACCAGCTCCTCTGTACACTGACTAAATCTCTACAAGCTATAAAAGGTTGGAGCCTCACTTCAGGATTAGGAAAATTTTCCAGAAGGACAACGTCAGACTGAAAACATTTTCATCAGTGTGCTAGAAATTTCTAAGAATTGTTATGTCTAGCAAATCTGTCTCGTTTGGCCCATCTGAGAGTTGCCACTGGCTCTTATCCCCAGCTATAGTCTTTCATTCCTAAATTCCTCTGGATCAGCGAACACTCTTGAATTCATTTCTGAATGAGTCATACGCAAAGCTCCACCTAAATTGCACCCTCTAATAAATTTCCACTGTTATCCCAAAGGGAGTCTTCATGTTTGAATTCCCTCCTTTGTTTAAGAGTGGTTGTAGGTTTCGTTTTTTCTTACGGGAACGGTGTCCCCTGGAGAATTGTTGTTCTGTTTTAGAAATTACTTCTCATTCCACAGCTTCATCCCGTACTCTGTCAAGTTGAAAGAAGACTGTGGAAAGCACTTTCCTTTACGTCTCTACCCAGGTTTCATCTTTTTCGCCTCTTTGCCGTCCTCTCCGCGCCCATTTTCCTCTTCAGTACTTGCAACTCTTTTCATCTTCACCCCTCCTGTCTAATCCTCCCTTTTCTTAAACTTTCCTATCCTCTCATCATTTCCTCTCTTTTTTTTCTCCTCTCCTCAGTCCCTCAGTATCTGTATAGCTAAGGGGCCTGGCTCAAGTTCAAAACCTTTTTCATGTTGCTCTTTAGCGCAGCTCAGCAGAGCACCCTGCTGTGGTGGGTCTCCTTGCCTTTTTTCAAGCTCACATCCCACATCTATTCCTCTCTTTGCCTCTCACTGGCACTCAGATCACTTCCTTTACCAGGAGCTAGAAGGTACACTGCCTTCATCTTCCCCTCCTTCTTTTTCCTGCTCTTGTCAAAACTTCTACTTCCACTGTCTGAAGAAAAAGTGCTGCTTCTGCAACGCAGCCCAAGCGTTTAAGCTTTGCTGGGATTTTTTTTAAGTGCTACTCCCTAGGCCAAGCATGCTGTCTTTGCAATGTCACTGATCTATAGAAGAAAAAAAAATTGCACAAGTAAATGATCAGCAAACTGTCAACTGTCAAGTTGTTGCACATGACCACTGATTTTGGTTTTATACTCAGCTTCATGTCTTGTGATTGAAATACACAGTTTGCTTAAAAGTTTTCAAGATAACAACGATTTGGGTCGAGGTTACCTTAGAACTATTAACAACTGAAGGACTTATTATTCAAATTATTGAAAACATTTCCAGTGCAAACAGCTGATTCGCACAACCAAAATAACACTTCAACATCAAACAGGTTTCCTATTCTTCTATAAAATCCTAACAATGTTTAACCCAATCACACAAAATCTTCCAATAAAAAGACAAAAATTAATTTTGATAAAGCGTTGTGATGATGGTTGATGATATCAGTGATAGATGACAGCCAAAGTGATGGGCGAAAGCTCTCCCATGGAGGCTATTTTTAGCTCTTTTTTTTACTAATGCATTCAAATAATATCATTACTATGAGGTTCATGATGAATTGAATCTGCGTCGCTATAGTTTCATGTTGCACCGCGCCATGCAACTGATGCTTGCAACACAGACATGTCCAGGCATGCACGGGCAGATACCTTCTGCGAGCTTTTAGGTGTAGCGTGTGGCGCATCATCATCATCATCATTATCAAAAATCACAGCTTCTCAGAATGTTGTGCAGGTCATGTCTTTACACACCACTTTGCATTTAAACATTATTTTTTATTGATCTCTGGCTCTCTTCCACAGTGTTTTGTCCTGTTTCTACCAGAGGTTTCTTCCTGTTAAAAGCAAGTTTTTCCTTCCCACTGTCGCTAAGTCCTTGCTCATAGGGGATCGTCAGATTGTTGGGGTTATCTTTGTATTATTGCAATGTCATTACCGTGCATTATAAAGCACATTGAGGTGATTTAGCGGTACACAAATAAAACTTGAATTACAGTAAGTTACTAATCAGAAAGTTGTTGGTTCAAACCCTGGCTGCACCAGTCTGCATGAAAGATACTAAATCCAATACACTTATTAGAAAATGAATGGGTGTTAATATTAGATAGAAAGCGCCTAAGAGTAGAAGTAAAGTGCTTGCATGTGAATAAGTGAATGAAGTGTATTGTATAAATTGCTTTGACTGCTCAAGTTGAGTAGAAAACCGCTTTATATGAACCACAGCGCTGAGTTATGAAAATAAACCAGGATTAAGTGATGGTAATAGAATCAGTAGCAGGAAAGAACTCACAGACTTGTGATGGCACTCACATCTGAGACATTTTGTAATAATAAAAAAAAAAAACATATCAAAAGTTACTTTTTCTTAACAAGTACCATAGAATTAAACTACCAACCGAGTGGACCTGCTGAATCCTGTAACTTCTCCTCAGAGAATCTAAGACAAACATCAGGGACCAACTGTCCAGGAACTGAAAGGCCCCTCAGTTTACTGCGACAATCAGCTCTTTGTCCCTCCACTTGGCTCCAACATCTTTCCTCCAGTTCTATTTACTCATTCATTCAGCACTAATTCTCTGTCTGTGTCACTCTGTCTCTCTGCATCTTTCTCTTCTTTCTTCTTTCCTTTATGTCTTATCATTGCCATTGTCTCATCCTGGACACAGAAGCATATTTGCCAGGAGCCAGCAGAGGCAAACAGGGAGCCTATTCAAAGAGCTCATCACGGACACGAGAAGGGTTAGAGAAGGAGGAGGAGGATGGAGTGGAAAAAGCAGAAGGAGACAGAGAGTAAATTCCCTGGATGTCTTGATATCAATAAGCAATTTCTTCAAGAGAAAACATTGGAGGGAAAAATAACTAATGGCTTTAATTGCATCCTTTTCAGACCTTCTAGCAATTCTCACGTTGCACACTGTTGCACTCAATCCAAACCACACAAACAATATTTGCCTTGCTCTTTATCATCCCCCCACATACACACACCCCACGCTCTCTGAGGACATAATGCCCTGAAGTCCATTAACAAATACAGTCCCTGCTGACAGACAGTCATTTGCAATCAGTCTGAAAGAGAAAAATGCATAGTTGCTCATATCCTCTGTAGCAGATGATAGCCTCAAACAATTACACACTCTGAGCCAAGACAGAAGTCAGAACTGATCACTTCCTTTATTGCTTATTGCTACTGCTTGGGCGGTGAGCGAAACGCAGTGATCAAACAGACATTGTCTCACAAATATTGGCTGTTTCTCTGATGAACGAAAGATCAATAAGATTGCAAGACGTGCCCTCTAATCGCTGTTGTTTTATGCTCGTCATTTGATCCCTGATCTAATGTGTTTTACATGCCACAGAATTTCTGTCACAGACATAAATGGCTGAAGTTAGCTGCAGTTTCAATATTCAGCCTGCTTGTAAATGAAGCATTTTCACACGTGCATTTGAAAAGAGGAAAAAGTGATTTATTTGAAATCCAACTCGCCGTGCTGACTCTCAAAGGAACAGAAAGCAGCTTTTTAGCTGAGTTGGCAACAAGTCAACAAAAGAGGAATGGAAGACAGACAGTTACGACAGATGGGTGGATGGTACAGCTTTTTAAATAAACCGTGTGAACCTACTGTTAGCAACAAAGTAAACAGACACTAAACAAGGGAACACATTTGCTAAGTGTTTGGCAACAAACATGTTGAGGTTTTAGGGCTTTTTTTTTGTGCCTCATAATAAAAAGTTTAGTTTTAGTTTAAAAGAGAACAAATTGGACAGTTGATGAGCACCGGCTGCCTGGAGTCAATCTTCTAGCCCAGTGGATGAACTTTCCTCTAACTGTGAGGCTGTTCCATTGATTCAAGTATTCAGGTTGTGAAATATCAAAATTCAGTGTGTGGTGTTACAGATTTCTGGAAGGATCTAGACCCTCAAAGCTGAACCAATTCACAGACAGTTGATGTGGGACATCGAGTAGGAAGGCAGGTGTGTGTGTTTGACGGGGTTTTCTGAGATTTTGTTGGAAGGATTTTTTTTAATTTAATAAAATAAAACAAAATATGAAATGTAGTCACCCTTCAAGATCTCCATCACCACTGGTTGACTTGAATTGTGGAGCGGAGACTGGCCCTTATTCAAAAAGCAAGTACACAATAGAAATAATAGAAATCTCACATCATGTTAAGATTGTAATAAAATATAATTCTTCTTTTTTGCACAAGAATAACACCACATAAAACCATAAAAGTGGAACTAAATACAGCCCAACTCATGCAATCATCCATTTAATACATTGTGAACTTGAGTCTGCCCCCCAGCTCCCACCCCCTCGAGTCTTTTCCCTCCACACTCAGCTATGTCTCCATCCAATCAACCCCCCAAAAATTCCACATCACACTCAAGAATTATTATTTCGCCCTGGAGAGCTCCACACTTCACTTCATTTCCCACATTTCTCCCTTTTCCTTTCTTGCTTATCTGTCCGGCACCTTTCTGTGCCCCATTACCACGCTGATGAGCACAAAACCGTTGGAGAGGTTTGACCATGAAATATCAGCCTGGAGCATAGCAGAGCACGTACCCACACCTTGTTTGTCTGCGGCTTATATTAATAACGCTGGTACGCGACGAGATAACAAGGGCATTTCCTATTATGAGCCTGCTTGGGAAAAGGGAAGAGGGAGGTACGCTTTAATTGTAAGCAGAACAGACCGTCAATGTAAGTGTGTGTGCGTGTGCGAGCGTGAAGCCAAGAAAGAAAAATAAGTCGTCAAAGGGAGGCAAAAGGGATAGACGATAAATACAGAGGAATTTAAAGCAGGCAAACTGAAGAAAAATAGGATTGAGTGAGACATGGAGAAGAGGAAGAAGAGTGGTATGCAAAAAAAAAAAAGATGACGACGGAGAAAGAAGAAAAAAAAGTAGACTGGAGAAAAGATGGAAAAAGTAGTGCACATAGCCAAAGAAACAAAGAGAAGGGATGTGAGCAGGGGAACGGCAGACAGACAGAGAAGAATAAGAAAGCGTAAAAATGGCCCGAAGGCTTTGCTGATGGATGAAAACCAATCCACTGCCCATCCCATCCGTCACCTGACTGCACATAAATGAAGCAAACAACCACCCTGTGGAGCACAAAACCTCATCACAACATCACCTGCATGTGTGCACCTTGTAGCTTTACTTGTGAACACACTGGGAGACATCAGAGAACCAGCAGATAATCATCTCTTTGTGGTTTATCTTTTCATTTAATCTCCAATAAGCTTCATTCAGCTCCAGCTGTAAAGTAGCCGTGAACAGATATTTTAGCTCTCCACGAAAACCTGACGTTGAACAATGGACCACACAAACCAGCAGCTAGCATGGTTTTAGGCCAATGCAGGGGGAGTGCCACGTTATCCAGTTGTACTCCATTTGTGGTAAGAAAATGACAAATGATGAATAAGAAAATGACAAATATTTCAGTATGTTTAACGCTTGCACCTGTCTTGTAAGTGCAGTGAAGCTAAAGTAGCTAATAAAGCACTTAGCATGGGTTTGAATCCCACCTGTGGTCCTTGTTTTTCTCCGTTTTCCTGTCTGTCTCCACGATCTCTATCAAATTAAGGCAACACGGCAAAAACAAGAGCACTCAGCACTGCAGGTCTGTCTGAAGACCAAGGGCTTTACTAAAACTTTGGATTTTGATGGTGTTTTTATAACCACATATTACAATGTTAGCCTGCTATGGTGTCCCTGTAACCTCATAGGGCTTCATATTACAAAAACAGTGTCTTGTACAGCCCTCTCCGTGCCCTTTCATATGATATATTACTCGATATAGTTTCTTCATATTTTGTTTTTCAAGGTCATCTTTGACCTTGGGCGCTAACGATCAAGGTCAAGGTAAAATGCTTAGTCAACTTAAGTACTCCCCCCAGGTATAGTATACTGTTGTAAAGTTTGAAGATGGTCTGTGAAAAAAATATTGTGGGTAATATGAAGTTTTTACTGATTTCCACATTTGGTGTGAACTTACCCTTGACTCAAATTTCACACAAATTAAATCAGCTCGAGTTGTTTCGTGTTTCTTCCTTAACAACGGCAGAAACAAAGCAGAAAATTACTTTGCAAAATATAACGATTTTGTTCTCACAAAGGCAAAAATGAAAAAGGCTGTACAGAATATAGATAAGACTCTGTATGTGCGTGTAGGAGTGTGCATGCAGGCCTTTGTATACAAGTCATGTACGTGTGTGTGTGTGTGTGTGTGCGCCCTCCCTGGAGTGCCTCAGCCAGCGGAGCGTGAGATGAGGCGGCTCCCTTCGAGCGACATTATAGCGTCCCAGCCCTGCAGTGTGTGACTGTGTGCGTACACGTCTACACCCGCCGCATCAGCAGCTCTTTACACCAAGTAGGTACACGCACTGCGTTCACTCACCCATCTCTGCTGTCCGTCACCTCCTCTCACCTCAGCCCTTCACACTCAGCATGCTGGTAATCATTTGTTGCCACTTGTTTACAGTTCACGCATACATAACACTCGAAGGTGTTACGAGTTGGAGTGGTGATCAAAAACACAGCCGCACTTCCCCACAGATCCCGCTGCTGTTATTACTTAAAGGACGCTGCCGCCCGTCCCCTGCCCGTCGCTTGCATCGCTCCGTGAGGTTGAAAAATGCATGAGGCCTCAAAAGATGGAAACATGGCATCTACTCATACTGGAATAAAACTGCAGGAGAGGAGTTCTTCAGTTTTAAAGTTGTGACACCAACCTGACCAACTCAAGGTCTGCCTGCTGTGGATTTTTTATGAGGTAGCAAGGCTGTCATGGAGACAGATTTGTAGGCATACAAAACTTTATTTGGTTTTAAAGGTGAACAAACCAGGAGATTATTTGAAACTCTGATCGAACGTCCACTGTTCTAATTGTACGTTTTTAGGCTGGAGTTAAATTGGAAGACCTCTCTTCAATACATCTGAACCTGTCACAAAACACAGCACACACACACACACACACCAACCACAGCGAACCAGTCTTGTCAAATTCACACTCTAACAACAGGGGGCGAATGCATAACAATGCGCTACCCACAATTCTTGAGAAGTGGGACTCTGATTTCCCATTAGACTTTCCTCTTAGGCAATCTCAATTAATTGCATCCACAGTGTTTACTTGCCATTAACACACAACACTCTCTGTCTTCTGTAGCCCAGAGGTGAGTTAGGTTTAGTGGGTTGTTTTTTAAAGCCTTTTCATTTTCGCACTACAGGAAAGAGACTTGGTGCACAACACAAACACAGAGCAGCAGAATAGTCTAGCGCAAGCTGAAGCGCCCTGTTATCTTTGAGAAAATTGCTGAGGGCCAGTGTGATTTGATAGCAGCATGTGTTTCTTTGCGCATGAAAGAGATAAATAGTATGTGTCTAAGTGGAAACCGGTGCATTGTCAAGTGTGTGTGAAACATAGGAGGGAGTATATCTAAATTCTGCATGTGTACCCGTGTACTGTAAACGGGTTCATACATGTGTGTGCACTTGAACACATTCATGTTCTGTATGTCTGTTGTGAGTCGAGAGTGAGTGTTCCCGCTGTGATTTGGCTGCTTAGAGTGAGTATCTCTGGGCATGATCAGGCTGGATTCCAAATACTGTATGTCAGGACAAACAAGTCTAGCTCCAGCAATGAGTGACATACTAGGTTGCAAACACACACATACACACACACACACCTACGTTTGGTATGCTTACCTAATGAGCTCAGAGGCTACGTATCTCCAAATATTTTGCTTCTTTCTAGAACTCACTTTCACAGAAACATACAAGGTGATGGAAGAAATGCAACAAGTTTTCTAAGCCACGCCACTATATTCTATTCTGCAGTCACAGTTAATACAGATGAGGCTGGCAAACATCTACCAGCTAGTCTTAATGGGTGATAAATTGGTCCAAATCTGCAGGTTTTTCTAACCCCAGGTGATGGCGCTCATCATGGTTCAACATTTTAGATTACCAGAACATTCGGTGCTTTCCCTGCTTTAAATGTCTCGCTACAAGCATTTCCTGGTCTTACTGAGATGTGAAACAAGACTTTTAAATTTTAACACCTGTCTGCTTTCTTTAGGTACGTGGTTTGGTGGTGAGAATTTCTGAGCAACACCTGCTAAACATCCATAGACTGTCTTGGAAACTGTGTACTTGTGTTTCTTTATAACAAAAAATATGCTCAGCAAGTCCCCCTGACATTGTAGGAAACAAATTCAATTCTTGCAAGGGTCAGCAGTGTTTAGGAGACGTAGAGGAGCATGAGTGATAACCAGACTCACGCACCGTAGATCAATATCCTCTTTTTATTATTAGAATTGCTCTCTCGTTTTTTATTCACCTCATCTGTCAAAGTCTCCGTCTAATAGGTTTTTTTCCCTCCAGTTTCTCGATTCTGTCTTCATTCTCTGTCCGGATCTGTCCCATTTCTCACCATGAGCCTCCTAATCTTTACAAGGAGTGGACCCGATACATTTTCAGCGACTAATTTGACCAGGGTGAACAACCACAACGGCAATGGTCTTTTCTCCATGAACACCTCTCTTCATTTGAGAAATGACAGGCCTCACATAGTCAAATTACAGATTAAGGTGTGAGATGCGTGCAGCACTGAATCAAAGGCACACAGTTCCAGAAAAGGTGGAATGGAAACCTAATTATATCAGATCTGCCCACCAAGCTCCGGACATGGGCGTGTACTTGACAGTTTTTGCTAGTACGTTCTCAGGCCACAGCGGCTTCCCTCAACCAGAATGTGTTGACCACATGAGCGGCTCTTGTGTGCGTTTCCTCTTCCTCAAAGAAAAACTCAAGAAAAATTTCTAAAAAGCCACACCTTCTGTAGCTGTAGCTAACTTTTGGCTGAGAAATGGAAGAAAAAAAACCCCAAAACAACCAACCTGCGACATGGCAAGTTCTGTTTTTCTATTCGTGTGAAAATATTCACATGTTGAACATGTGGAGTTCAAATAAAAGCCACTTCTGTGATGTTGTGATGTCTACACAGCTGACCGTCAAAGGTTTTACAAACAAAATTCAACAAATACTTGCAATAGCTCAATAAAACTACGGATAACTGTTGAAATTATTAGCTAATAGTGTGTAATAGTGTTTGTTTTGGTTGTTATGTGACTTAACAGAGATCTATGAGTCATTCAAACATAAAAAGGCACCTAAGTCAAGGAATAAAGCAGTGTTGTGTCTACATAAGATAAGATAAGATAAGATAAGATAAGATAAGATAAGATAAGATAAGATAAGATAAGATAAGATAAGATAAGATAAGATAAGATAAGATAAGATAAGATAACCTTTATTAGTCCCACACGTGGGAAATTTGTTTTGTCACAGCAGGAGTGGACAGTGCAAAAGTTATGAGGCAAAAATTAGAATACAATAAGAATAAATACAGTACACAACTGTACAGAATAGAATAAAATAAAATACTATATACAGTAGAATAAAATAAATATACAATAAGATAAAAATAGAATACAAATACAAATACTATATACAACTGAGTAAAAATACAACGATGACAGAAAGGATTATTGCACTTAGAGACAATAAGAGACAAGAAATAACCAATTTAAAAATTTAACTTAAAGCATTTTATTACTAATAGTGCATTCAAAAATATCATTTGTTCTATTTCCTTTATTTGAATCTGCAAAAATGCCAGTGATAACACAATTTGACTTGAAATAAAATACTATTTTTGCACTAAGAAGGTGATTCCCAAAGCTCAAATTTGGTATTTCTCAGCATGGTGTGCACTGTATCCTTAAAAAAAATCTGAGGGCATTGGACAAATAGAGGATAAAAGAAGTGCTGGGCCTAAAAATCTTTCAACAGCTGATGAAAAGTATCTGAAAGTTATGTCCATAAGAAAAAGAAAGAGAAAACCCCAGAAAAACTGTGACACTGGACCTGAAAAATACATTTGTACTTCCATCTACTGATCACTGAAACGTCATCAGAAGTGGTCTCAGTGGAAGGGTGGCTGACAGAAGCCATTCTGAAGGAAAGAAAACCGGGAGACAAGGCTGAGGTATCCCAAATTACAAAAGAGCTGGGCTGAAAATCAGTGATAATTTTCTTATGGAGTGATGAATCCAGATTTTACTATTTTGGTACAATATGTATGTACAGCTATCTGTAGAACACAGTGAAGGCTCGTTCATGGTTTAGGGTTGCATTTCAGCTACTGGTTTTGGAAAGTTTCTCAAAATTGATGAAATGATAAATATAGAAAAGTACCATCAGTTTTTGATCCACCGAGGAATAAAAATTCGAAAATCAACGTCATGGATTGGCCTCCCCAAAACCCGGATTCAACAATGCTGCAGCAGTGTGGGATTTGAATGTCCTTCAAGGAGACTGGACACTCCTGAAGACTATTTCAAGAAATTACAAGAATGCTTGTCTAGGAGAGTTCAGGCTGCGTTGAAGAATAAAGGCGGTCATACGAAATGTTGACTTTCAAGCTCGTTAGAACCGTAGATTCTCTGCCATGTATTTCCATGTATGTTTGCTTATGTTTCTACTGCACCTTTTTTTCATTTTCCTCGCAAAATAAAAAGAGAAATGAGATGTTGCCCAAGTACCGCAAACTCATGTAGCAACCTAAATTATTAATAAATATGGGTAAGATGTGTAATAAAATACAGCTAGCGGTTTATCTGTTGGGTAACAACTGAAGTTGCGAGTAAAGATTAGCCAAAGATGATGGATAAACAGTTAGAGAACAGTGTCAAGCAAAAATTATAAATAAAATAAATTACAAATTATTTAGCTAAAAGTATGACTAGCAGTTAAATTATTAGCTAACAGTGGATTAGCAGTGCTAGCTAACTGTAAGAATGCATTTTTTAGCTACATGTAGTGGTTAAACAGGTTCAGCCGGACAGTAATAGCTAATAGATACAGAAGTAGCTGAAAGCACTGGATTGAAAAGTATGTTAATATTAAACCACAGCTGACAGAGTTGTTTGAAACAAATTTCCGAAGTCCCTCTGACATGGCTGTGAGGGTGGGCAGCTAAAAAGTGGACACAGCTGTTCTAATCTTTCACGTTGCTTTTATCTCCTGCAGACCAGTACAGCAGAAACTGCGTGGAGAGGGACAATAATTACATTTAGCTCTTCCATTTCTCCGTTCCAGATCAATGATGGAAAGAAATGCTCTTTGCAACAACACCACATAATAGCATTTTCCATTTTCATAAGAGCAGAAACTACTCAATTCAAAGCAAGCTTGACATTAAACAAAAACACTCGCACACAGCAACACGCACTTCCTCCAGACTCAAGCCTGCATATTTTTTTCCCTTCAGGGCAAATGCAGGGTAATTGTAAAATCTGAGGTGCACATCCAAACGCTCCACTGTTTGCCTACCAATGATGGGGCTGATGTCCTTGCTTGTTAAAGCCTAACTGACTGTGAAATCTGTGTAGTCTGCTAAACAACATCTTGACAGCCTATGATGAAACAATAGTCGCGCAGCAATCAGACAGAGAGTGATTATGCTTTATCCTTTCAGCAGGAGGACCTTCAGGCCCGGGGCAGCAGCAGCATCACTGGGCTCTCTATCAGACCATACACATTATGGCCAGTTTTAATGAGCGCCGACCCGCCTGCAGCTGCTCAGCCTCCACCCCTCTAGAATACAGAACCATTTTCTGATGCAAATGACTTTCTACAAAGTCATTTTACTAACATGTGTTACAACTTGAAGTCACAGTTTTACCGTGCATTTATTTCTATTTCCTGGAAGCACCTGCTTAACAGGTATCATTTATAAGCCTGTATCCAAACCACTAGACTAACTTGTGAGCTAGGAGGTGACAAAGCACAGTGTAGTTGACTATTGCGATGTTGCTGAGCCAACCAGTAAGAAAAAGAAGCAATAAAAGGTTCAAAATTGCTTAAAAATGACAAAGAACTTGTGTGGAAACCTGTTGGATTCTTGCGTTATAGAGTAAAAGCACCAGGCCGAAAAATTTCCAAACCTTGCAACTCTTTCGGGAACACTCACTCATTTCCCTTCTTCCATACAACAGCTGCACATACCCAGCCCCTCATCTCCATTCAAATTCCAGCATTAGCAGCAAGGCTATGAATACTCTAGAGTTAAAAGTGTCACAAAGCATTCAGCTTGCCCTCCCATTCGCCCAACACAGTTGCTTTTACAGTGACAGAGATTTAATCATACGCAGACATCCCGCTCTGACCCGTCTGACATGTGCATGTTATAAGCTGCAAACGCCCGCCAGCTACTTTCTATAAACATAATATTACATGATCGTACCTCATCAGGCTGAGCATTTCAACGTTTTTAAAGCATCGTTCCCAATCCTCTGATTTCCATAAAGGCTTAAAGGCCTGAATGGCAGTCATTGTTGCTGTATGGAAAACAAATAAACAAATTAAGGATCAGTTTTGTCACAGAGGTGGGAATTCATCCATAGGGCTCTTATCAAGTGATGTCACAGGAAAGAGGAAAAGGAGGACAAAAAAACCAAAAACACAAAAAAACAAATTTGTTAATGTTTAGCACGTGACAGGCGGAACTCAGAGAGAAGCTGAAACAAAGCACAAACTGTGTTTGCTGAAGTGAAGTGAATGTCAACTTCTGTGAAAAGCCAGACCGCTGCAGGGTGAATGGTCTGCCAACATATCGTATTCAACTGAGCACAGACGGAGGGAGGATGGGGGTGTTTTTTTGGGTGGCATTTGGCTCTGTTTGCCTGTGTGAGTGTGTGTGCCAACGTGTGCAGGAGAGGGGGAGACTTGGGGGGCAAATCTGGGAGAAGTGACAGAGAGTGAAAAGGGGGGTGTTTATTTATCCGGCAGGTGAGCCGAGGGAAAATTCGTATTCACGATTAGGGGGAGGGAAAGCTGTCTGAGGTTCATCTGCAACTTGCTGTATATGCATGTGCATGCAGTAGGGCATGCATGGCTGCTTGGAGCTATGAAGAGGGAGGAAAGACGGCCCATACTTGTTAGTGTCAATGAGGAGGAGCGGTGGGGGGGATCCACAGAGCTCAACATCCACGCACATGACCATATCCGTGTGTATGGTAAAGTTAATATGCATCTTTAAAAAAAACAGATAATGATCTCGTGATCCTTAAAAGAATCACCAGGAATTTCCTAAAAACATCATAAGCTATGAGCTCGTGCAAAACTTAAGCAATAGATGTTATGCGGGAGGTTGCATCCTTTAAAGCGCATGCACTGTTTTTCATTTTAAAGCTCGATGTACTGCAGCAGCCCTAAACCGTACACAAAGTGTGCAGGGGAAAAAACGAGATTTAAGACACAGACAGCTCGCCACTCTTGGAAATCAGCAGGAAAGACGAAACGCTCAGCGGAGGGCAACAAGTCCTTGTCTCAGCGTGACTGTCACCGCTTCTTAAATTTGGTTTCACTGCGAACACCGAGGCTGCCTCTCTGCCTGCCGCAGTGACAACTCTCAGTACACTCAGCCTGTGCGTGAAGTTTCCCAATGCAGCCGTCCACACACAGACAGTCACTCACAAAGAGAGGCATAACACTGGATATACCGACTACATATTAAAAAAACAACAACAACGAATAAAAACACAACTTCTACACACAGATGTGAAGATGCACTCACCGGAGCTGAGAAGACAGTCAAAAAAACCCAGCATTCAGCGGCCGCTCTGAATAGAAAAGTGCGCCTGGCTTTTCCCGCTGAGCTCTTAACCTCTGTCCACGCCGTCCACGCGCTGCATGAAGCCGGTGTGAGAGTGATCGGTGTCCGCACACGGAGCGATGCGGCTCGTCCTTCAGCCTGCGCGCATTTCAGGACGCTCACTTCAGTCTGCTTCGCCGTTCCAGCCAGCCAGGACGCTGCTGTGAGGAGGAGGCGGCGGAGGAGGAGTGCCAGAGAGCTGCCCCCGCAGGGCTTCACGGGAAATGTAGTCGGCCATTCCTATGAGTGGCCTTGACCGTCTCCCAGTAGCTTGCGAAGATGTGCAGCAGAGTCACTTCTTCTGCAGGGCACTGAACCCTGTTCATTTAATTCAAATATAAGCTTTAAGAGGGATTATGGGATGTGTAGTCAATTTGGATCCTTTACCTGGCTGCTATGTGGACATTTTTGAGTGTTCAGAAGTGAAGTAACTGTGTGTGAGGTTTATTAAATCTCTCGCACGGTGAAGAAAACCCACAAATTAGGTATCATTTATTTTTTACGATGCCTAAAACATTATAACTAATTACCATAATTAGTTCAATCCAGACCATTACATGCAATGCACTGAACAGTGTAACAGTTCCAGGCTGTAGTGCAATACTCTCTCATACTTGTAGCTTTGTACTTTGCACAGTTTGCTGGAAGGAACTCAGCAGGAATCGTTTTTTGTTATTTACTGATTTATGAGTTTTTGTGCTTAATTTATATTTAATAGGTTTACAGAGAGGCATTGAAACAGGGAGCACTCACTAATGAGTAAGAGCACTCAGTGTGTTTGATTTCTTTCCATTTTGTCAGCAGTACGATGATTCTGTGTTACAGATACGCCCTTGTGATTCCTCTCAGTGGTGGGGCCCTTTGCCACAATCCTCCACCTTTCCTCAGAAGTGAATTCATCTCTATTACCCATCAGCCATTCATTTGGAGGCTGTTACAGTCACTTCTGATTCATTCTTTCATACTACAGCCTCTTTGGTTTACACTCATACCTAACTTGGGTGTCATTCTCAAGGAGGAAACAACAATTCAAAACAGGGTTTTGGCACCAGAGCATGAATTTCTTTCGACATGTTGCAGAAACAGCAATGATGGAGCCTTGTGGCAAAGAAGAACATGGCAGCTCATGTTAAACACCACAGCTTCCCAGGGGGACCATCTCATAAGTTCATATTGTGTTTAGGCTGAGGCCTTCATAGATGAACTCCAACATCAAGACAATACCCTTTTCTTTCTGAGGTCAACATCCCCTGGAGCATTTATTGTTTCTGACCGCCCTCTCCCCAACTTTCTTACAGTAAGCCTCCGACAAATACTTATTGTGTGTGAGTGTGTGCATGGGTGCGCGCGTGTGTGGTGGGAGGTGTATAGGAAATGCTTCGGCCTCTCGGTAGCCTTAATGTTTAAATTTAGAGCCCTCGTGCCTCTGCTGACTGTCACAGGCTGGGTCAGGCTGTCGCTCACAGGAAAGAGACTTGAGGCGTGTTAGAGCTGGGATAAACAGCACACACTCTGGCGTACTGATCTGAGAACAACACATTTGTTCTGCTCAGGCCCTGACACCAGGGGTGTCTATAAATAACCGGCTGCAGCGAGCAGAGGTCAAGAAAGGCCTTGATAAAGTTTAGATGAGGTAATTAGTATGTGCAAGGTTTCTTCTTCTTCTTCTTTTTTAAGTCACAGGAAAACAAACTGTTCAATGAGAGGAATGTATCTGATCCCCAAAAATATTTTTAAGTATCACTCTTGAGAAGTATTAAAGGGGTCACGCCCAAAATGTGCCAAAAAAAAAAGTGTTAGATTGTCTATTTGAACAGTAGCACCTCCTTTATTGAATTATTTCCTCACAGACCCCCTTCTCCAACGTCCTGATGATTGCACGCCTGAAGGTGCCCCAGTCACTTTTCCTCTGAATTTGTCACTTTGATTGGGGATGTTGGTGTTTACATAACAGTCACTTTTTTGTATAAAAGCCGTGTCGCAACTTGTGTTGTTATCAGTGAACTGCTTCCACTGGTGAAGCTATCACTGGGAGTACTACAGCAATATTACACCAATAATTTACTCTGTCAAGTCACAGGAAACGCTGATATTAACCCTAGAACACTATCGCCGGGTGATTTTCACCCGAGCAAATGTATTTACATAATTTTCAATATGTTGCGTTTGTCTGAGTGTGGTGGGTCTCTGGGTAGCTTCAGCATTGTCTTTGACGTCTTTGAAGGCGTGGGTGTTTCCCTACCCCAAATCCCGCTTTTTCCTACAGGCATGTGTTCGGGTGAATTTCACCCAGCAATAGTGATAGAGGGTAAAGTAGGTTTTGGGTGGATTTCACCCGGTGATAGTGTTAGTGTATAAAATCAGGTGATCTTGCCGCATTTCAAGGGTGACAACATTCAGGCTCACCATATTTACTGTCCCTCTTCAACTACAGCTGTCACCCTGTTGCAGGTTTAGTGTCTTTGGCATCTCAGCTAGTGAGTAACACAGAGGTAAGGTTTGTTTAACTTGGCAATTGTTAGCTGATTAGATTTCTTTTTCTTTTCTTTTTTTTAATCTAAAAGCTATGTTATGTAGCTAGCTGTGGCATGACCTTAGTGGGAACAATAAAAGCAAACAAAAGGGAGATCCCACAAGTGATGAAAGTTAAAGAAAATCACGCGCCAGGCTCCAGTGCATTTCTTTTTACCAAAGAACTAACCTTGGTGTCCTTCCTCCCTGACAAAGCTTCAAAAAAGAAGGTTGTACTGCTCCTGTCATCCATGCATACACAACCAAGCATAGGACCCACTCGTAGGCCCGAAGTGATTGAATTTTACAACAAAACAAAGGGAGGTGTCGATACTTTTGACCAGATGTGCGCTCACTATGGTTGTGGAAGAAAAACCAAGAGATGGCCCCTTTGCGTGTTCTATGGCATGATCAATGCTGATGTGATAAACTCATGGATCATTCACAATGAGAATGCAATGAAGAGAGGTGAAAACCAAATGCAGAGGAGGCCTTATATGCAGGCTTTGGCATTGGCACTCAGCAAACCATGGGCAGAGCAGAGGCTCCCCTCTTCAAATCTGTCACATCAACTGATCTGTAGCGTGCTCGACATCCCTACCCCTGGCACTCTTGAAGGTGAGGCACGACCAGTGGCAGCAGAAAGCAGTGGTCCCTTAGTGAGGTGTGCCCCACAGGCTTGGACAGGAAGACGCGATACAGGTGCCATGTCTGCCGTCGACCGGTGTGTCCACGCCATTACTACCCTGTGTGTACTGACTGCATGTAAGGAATAGGTAAGTAAAAGTGGTCCTGGAATTTGCATGTTATCCTTATTTAGTGCAGTGGTTATGAATAAATATCAACAAGTGGTGATTTCCAAGGGAATTCATATGGTAAAAAGAAATATTTTAGTCAACTGGTCATTTTTACCCACTCAAAAAATGCCATTTTTTGTTTCTCTCTCCTGCAGCTGTTCGCGTGTCAAGGAGACTGTGCCTTCACCAGGGAAGACTCAAATATCCCAGGAATGGGTGGACCAAAGACCAAGTTTCCAGCATCATTATATTTTTGTTTAGGATTTGTTTTGTTCTCCAACTGCTAATTTTCCAGAAATTTTGGAGCATTTTTTAGGGTCCCCCCATGAAACTTTTTTTCCATTTTGTTAGATATGGCACAGCTGAAAATAAAAGAAAACCCCTCTAATTTGTCATGTGTTGTCATATATTTTATATATTTTGATGACAAGTACTTTTTGTTGGGTATATTATATTGGGTAAAAATCACCCGGCGTTAGTGATGGTGTTACTATTTTTAGCGATAGTGTTCTAGGGTTAAACAGACAGTGCCTAACTAAGTAGACAATGCATAACTTCACAAGTTAATGCATAATATCCTAGAGGGGAAAACATTTGTTGGTGTGTCCCTGCTTTGCTTATAAATGATCTTATGAATGATTTTTTGATCTGTAGCAGAAGACTGCAAAGATAGGAAAACACCTGCTTTAATAACTATGAAGCTAAAAAAATCATGATCACCTCCCATTCTTTATAAAGTAACAGCTCCATGTCGTGTTGAATAATAATTACCTTTGTATGGACCTGTTAGTGAGGCAGCTACTGGAATCCTTAATCCTGTGGCGCCCTCTCGTGGCCCATGTGAGAAACCCCATTCTGGCGAGGTTAGAGGTCATTAAATCGAAAACATGGCGGCTCCCAGCAAAGCGACCGTGGTATTGAAGGCTGTGAAGAAAATAACCGTTCAGTTTTGTCCGTTCGAGTCCAATGTCCGGTCCACACGGTAAGAAAGGCGCGTTTGACGCTGCTGTTGTGTCGGAGAGCCGTTCAGTGTGCCTGAAAGGCGGGTAACGGTCGTAATTTGACAATAAGGCTGTTGGCGACAGCCAGCAGCCGCCAACCGCAACGTCATTTCATGTTTTATGTAGCGTATAGCTCGTTGATGCTTGTCGGAATAGACTGTGGTTATGCTGGCTTTCATGCTTAGTAAAGACACCCTTAAAACATTCAACATTTGGTTAATGTTAGTTGAAGAAACCCTCCGTAAATTCATAGCAACACTATATGACATGCTGCACGAAGTCTCGTCTAAACTCTTTTAATGGAAGGTTTAAAAGTAAGTTTTGCTTGAAGTAATCTCAGCACTTACGTTTGTTTTGTTATCTAGATTGCACATGACATTATACGGTCATTATACACCGGCCACTTTATTATTGGGTAGTGATTTTCCACGTTTCCGTGTGTTTTTATGTTTCTCTGTGTTTATACTGTGCAAATGTCACTGCAGAAATTGAGAAATTCAGAGCATGCAATGTTTTCCCAACCTGCTGTGTGAATATTAGCCTCAGTTTCCTGTTGTTAGCTAACTTGAATCCCAGAGCGGTCTTCTGCTGCCAAAGTCCCACCGACTTCAAGCTTTGACACACTGTGTTCAGACATGCTCTTCTGCATCTGCATGGTGGTAATGAGTGGTTGTTTCATTTACTCTTGACTACCTGTTAGCTTGAAGCAGTGTTACCATTCTATTCTGATCTATGACCTCAAAAAGGCATTTTAACCCAGATGACTGCGGCTGGATATTTTCTCCCAGAGATGGTTGTGCGGGAAATTCCCAGCAGATCAGCAGTTTGCGAAGTACTCAGACCAGCTTGTCTGGCACCAATAACCATGCCATGCTCAAAGTCACTCGGTTGATGCTTGGTTTGAACTTCATCAGGCCGTCTTGACCACTTGTCTACACACCCAGTTTAGATACTTGTGTTAACAAGCATTTGAAGAGGTGTAACTATTAAAGTGGCCTTAGAGTGTACATTACTGCCTAAATCAACGGTTCACAAATATTTTGAGAAAATACACAAAATGTCAAAGCTAAAGGGAAATCTATATTACTGATGTTTAAACACTATTTTAATGTGTAGATTTCAAGCCTATTTCGTCTAACTTCAAAGCAGATTGCCGGTTTGGTGTCAACTTTACTTTGAATCTGTAGAGTAACTAGTGATTACTGCTGTAAAGTCAGTGCAATGGAGCTAAGTGTGTCATACTCGATGTCCCCACTGTGGAAATACTCACATCTACTACAGCATCTCGAGGGTTGTTCAGTCTGACGTCACTAGCCGTGTCTGGGTCTAAACTGCAGGTCCATAATTCAAACGATCACTGTGGCATTACTGAGAGTTGAAAAACTGTCTAAAGTCTTTCATCTTTAATAAAATGATCAGCGTTCTGCTCTACCAGGTGTAACAATTGAGTTTAACACCCAGGCATCCATGAAAACGGAATTTATGACATTTAACGGAGTTAGAAGTTAGCAGGGAGTTAGCTCGCTAGCTTCTATCTAAATATAATATAGCATGTCCTGACTGCGGGGTTTTGGAAACAAATTAAAACGTACAGCTCTGCTATCACTTCCAGCATAAATGAAGACAGAAAACTAAACAGCAGTGACGTTTGTAGGGTTACTGAAGTTGGGCTAGCTGGTATATAATGATGTGCTACGTGACCGCTAGCGACACAGCTATGTTATCATAATATAAACAAGCTAACTGTTTTTCCACTCGATAAAAGTTACCGTGAGTGTTCTCGGTGGTCAGGAACAAATGTAATCGCATGGCAGGATGCTGTAAAAGGACCAAACTTCAGCCAGGAGAACAACTGAGATAATCCATCCACAATACGAGGTTAGTCATTCATATACTGCTGCATGGGCTGGGCTGCAGTTACATCCTAAGGTTTTAAAAACTGAGCTTAAATAAATGATTAGCGGTAATAAAAGCCAAGGGAGGTCAACAGTGATCACTGACTGTTTTAGGAGCTTTTTGAGATCAAATAAGAGAAAATACAAAACATTAAACATGTTAACAACACAAAAGCCATATTAAACGCAGACTACTTTAGACCCGGAAGTAGGATTCGTCGCGTCATCACTGAACAACCGGATAAGAAATGTACTTAGTCACTTTAATGCGTTATAAGGTAAATCTAAAAAAGCTTTTCTTTTTCCTGTCCCACAGGGAGTTTCTGACCTTAGTGGGTTCAGAGAAGGCCAGAGCTACCAACATGAACTGTGAGGTGATACCAGTGGTGAAACATGACAAGTCTGAGCCCGTAGTGGATATCACTTATGGTAAGTATGACGTGAGCACATTAGAATGAGTGGGGGAGGCAGAGTTTGGTCCATGAGTTGTTTTTTTTTCTCTAGTTTTATCTTAGTACTCCACCACAGTGGATTTTAAATTAAACAATCAAGATGTCACTCGAGGGGTTTAACAAAATGATTGCATTAACTCTGTAGAAATTACAGGTATTTTTATACACAGTCCACTATTTTCACTTGTTGAAGAGGAATAAAATGTGATTTATGTAGTTTTATAGGTGGGGAGGCCTGCTAACTTGTTATTTCACGAGAACTTAAGGAGATCAATCTGGAGACGGTTGTTGAGCTGTCAGTATGAGGTCCAGTTACATGCTCATATCATTACAATTCAAGACTTCATGGGAGTGTTCTCATGGGTGGAGTTATTTTGGATGAGATCGTTGCCGTCGTTCCCTCAGCTGTCTGAAGTGATGTGTAGTTTCATAACTGGCTCGTCTAGCACTTATGAAATGTTAATAATGCCTACAAAAGTAGCTGTCTGACTTTTGTAACCTGCTGCTAAGACAGAATATGTCATTTTATACAGGTGTGTTCATTTTCCGTCAAGAACTTGTATTTGTGCATAAAGTCTTTCTCAATGTGGGGTTAAGGTGGTGTCCAATTCATACTGTCTCCACCACTCTCTCACAGTTTGAGCCTGGTGGCTCCATCTTATGCATCTTCCCTGTCAGGGAAGATTTTTTTTCATAGAAAAATTTGGCCATTCAGTTTTTTCAGAGATGTCAGCTGATCTCGGTTTGTGGTCAGAAATTGTTGCCTAACGTCAACCTGACCAGCTGAAGTAATCCCTGATCATAACGCCGCCCGCACAGAGTTTTACACTAGGCATCACTTCATCCATCTGTCTTCTTACCCTGATGCATCCATCACTCTGGAGCACCAAATCATAACTACAATCACCTCCAGGCACAACAATGATAAGGCAACTAAGACGTTCACTTTAACCTTTGACTCAAGACAGTCGTAACCTGTTTTAATTTTCTCTTTTTCTGGTTATGTTTTTAAAAAGCCCATTCCAGATATGTCACGGGAGCCAAAGATGATAAAAAAAAAAATCTAAAAACTCAAAAATAGGATAAAGTCCTGGAAATGGTGCATATGTGCAGTTCATACACTCAGAAACATATGACCCAGTCTTGGAATTTCATACAATTAGCATCACTCACGCAGTGAGTCAGGCTTTTACAAAGCTGGAGATGTCTGCCACAGGTCAGCAGAGCCGCAGCGTGTCTTACTCGACTTTTGTGCAGAGTGAACTTTTGAACATTTCCTTTCTGTACTCCTTAAGCATGTTGTTCTTATGAGTCATCTCATTGTGTTTTTGTCCTCCTTTTCCGCAGTAGACGGAGAGAAGCTGCTGATGAAGGGAGCAAATTTGACCAGCAGTGAGATGCTGAGTGCTTTTCAATCCCGCTGCGTCGCCAAGGACCCGCAGGCAAAAGTTGGAGAGAAGAAATAATCATGAGCTTGGCAGATGTGTATTTATCTGTGAATATTGTTGAACATGTACAGTAAAACTATTCCATTTCATACACATGGTGTTGACTGGCTTTAATCTAAAATGTTGTGTTGGTTAAATATTTAATAGTCAAATTCTTTTGTGCCCTTTTAACTAAACAGTAAAAAATAAAGAGAACTGTATCGTTTTTGTCACTTGGCCAAATAGTTTCTCTCAGCTGGGTTATTTCCCAACAACATTCGCCGGATCAATTAAAATGCTTTAACTGCTAAAAAAAAAAAAGGTGCTGCGATCAGTACGGGGTCACGGTGTGTCCTTGCATAATGTGTCATTTTCCTGATAAAGGAGACCATTCCAGTGTTTGAGAGAGCGTCATGCAAGCTCCAACCTTTGACACAGCAAAGCTGTAATTTGGCACAGAGTTTTACATCCAGCCCATCTGAAAAGGAGAAAAAAGCCTTTCACCCAGTCACAGATAAGTGAAATCCCACCCTCTCACATAGTCAACCTCTGTCCCGTTACCATCTGTGACTTAATGTTTTATTAATGGATCATTATTGCATCCACACACTTATTTTTTGGCAGGTTTCCTGAAAAGAACTGTAACATAAATGACTTCAAATGACTTTTCTTTAACTGACAAGCAAAATGATGGTAGGAGACCAAATTTATTGTGACTGTGTGCAACTGTGTCGATCTCGTTGCCTTTGAAATTGTTGCTTCGAAGATGAGGACCGGGTCTCCGACCTCGCGGCGTCCCTTGCTGTCTAGTTGTTTCAAGACAGGCTGCCTCCGACCAGGAAACCTATGCAGTTGCCTGGTAATCAGTAAGCAGAGGTGCAGCATGATCAGGGACCAGCTGGTTGCTGCAACTACCTTAAATAGGTCACTGGGTGTGAAAAAACTGCAAAAACCAGTCAGTCACTGATTTTTTCTAATCACATTCAAGCCTGTAGTTGAAATTACACATTACAGTTTTGCCAGTCTTTAACAAGACAAGGATCCAAAGTGAATTTAACTGAAGTAAAGGTCATCACAATATCAACAGAGCCCCTGTTTGTATTTCCTCAAAATGAAATCAGTCAGCAAACTAATAATAAACTCAATTTGACTTAATGTTCACCTACAAAGGCCTAATAATAATAATACTATTGTGCTGGAGCCTTTCTCAGCTGTCACAGGGCAAGAAGGATGTGATGGATTTGAACTCAGGACCTTCTTTTTTTCCAACTATTTATTTATAAGTGACTTATGTATGTATGTATGTATATATATGTATATATTGTACTATTCTTAGTTAGCGTATTGTCTGTCTTGTCTTAATGTTGGTTTAAAATGGAGCACTGTAACAAAAAATAATTTCCCCCAGGGATCAATAAAGTATTCTGATTCTGATTCTTGCGTTGAGAGCACAGTGTTAACCACCATGCTACTGTTATTTGTACCATGACAGTATCATGGTAAAAGTGTTGTTCCAGCAGATCCCAGGAACAACATCTTAGATCTCAGTCCAGAAGAGCGCAGTCCTAGGAACAGCAAAGATACTGCACAGGACCCTCAAACTCCGAGGCCTCTGGTAGACGACCTGAGCTTGAAGGATACTGCCTGCAGGGGGGAAAGGGGGATTAAGCCTAAAACTAGGAGGGCAATTTTTCACCTGTTAAGAGGAATGGCTTCTTATCAGCAGATCACTACAGAATGACGGCTCATAACCAAGCTGAAAACAAATATGTCATTTTTGGCCTGTTTGGCCCGCCATATAAAGTGACATCTCTGGAACCAGAGAAACACTTGATATTAAACTGTAACAAAGAAAAATATTGTTTATTCTGTATAAAATTACCGTGTTTGAAGATTAATTTTGATAAATACACATGTAGCTTAGAATATAAAACTATTGCCACGACTATGTCACGGATTAAAATAAATAAATAAGTGGGTGAAAAGGGAAAAACTCACAAGAGGAGGGATTTCAACAATTCGTTATATGACGTTGCAGGCTGTGATTGGCTCCTATCGCGTTGCTGAAAAAAAGGACTGTCCCTTTAAAACGGCCACACTCTGCTCCCACACTGGAAGAGTGCTGAACCCAGAGTCGCTGCACACTTTGTTGTTGAGGATAAAGAGGAAAAAATTTTCAAGGATTGCAAAATGGTCGAGAAATTTGTTGGAACATGGAAGATGATTTCCAGCGACAATTTTGACGACTACATGAAAGCAATCGGTAAGAACGTCTGTGGTTGGAGCTAAATTTAGGGGGGGAAACATTTTAATCTTAATTGTAATTAATTTTATTGTCTCAAGTTTTCACAATAGTTTTTTTTAACGTTTTAATTAAAAAGCGTCTCTACATCTGACACATTTCCTGACACCTCGCGCTCTGCAGGTGTGGGATTTGCAACCCGGCAGGTGGGCAACCGGACCAAGCCCAATTTAATAGTGACGATGGACGACGAAGGGACTATATGCCTGAAGTCTCAGAGCACCTTCAAAACCACCGAAATCAAGTTCAAACTCAACGAACCTTTTGATGAGACGACCGCAGACGACAGAAAGACCAGGGTTAGAAAGACAGAACAAGCATTTACACAGCCTGACTTTTAGATGATTGATCATTGATTTAATCTGTGCTGGACGTGACCACTTGTCTGTTTTGTGCCCTGCAGACCGTGGTGACTCTGGAGAACGGCAAACTTGTGCAGAAACAGAGCTGGGATGGCAAAGAAACGAATATCGAGAGAGAGATCACAGATGGGAAATTGATAGCGGTGTGACTTTTTTTTTTTTTTTTAAATCCTCAAACTATCTGTTTAGAAGTTCTGCGTAAAGTTATTTTACTTCCCCTGTTCTATATGTTATATAGTAGATTTAGTATGTTAATGTGTGTTAAAATGTACTGTTTATACTCAATGATCCTGTTAGGATGATAAGAAAAAAGGTATTTGTCTTAAAGTGAGGAGTTTTACAGGAAATAAAAACATCACAACATACCTGAGGAAGATTTATATAATTAAAAATTTTTTTAATAAATAAGTCTGGCAGTGACTTCTTATATGATTGTATGCTCTGCTTGATGTTTGCCAGAGTTGATGCACATGCAGATTTCTTCTAATCACCTGACGTCTCCTTTCCACACAGAAATGCATCATGGGAGACGTGATCGCAGTGAGGACATACGTAAAGGAGGCATGATGGAGGGAGTTTTTCTCTTCTTTTTCAATTTTCAGCCCACTTGTTGGATGCACTGCTGGATGACAGGCTCAGTTCAATGAGCGCAATACCAAACTAAAGTACCGGCGTACTCTGCTTTTCTTATTCGCTGTGTTGATAAAAATCACTCTTCCGTGCCTGTGTTCTCCAACATGATGCATTTGGTTTCATTTGGACTTGTTGTGGTGATTTGAATAAAAATGAATGAAAAAAAACTGTCGTGTGTGTGCCTCTGAGTTTGTCAAATGTTGGTCAGCAAGTGAGTTCGCCTTGTGCGTTTTGGATAATATCTTGATTTAATTGTGACCTACTTGAAAGCATTCATCCACTGGGCCGTGCTGAGGAATGTCTTAATAATTTTTTTTTTTTTTTTTTTTTAAAGTGCTCTAATGGGAACATGCCTCCTAATCTGGCAGTCTGACTTTAATGGGATCCCATTCATGGTGATTACAGCAGTTATTCTACATGCAGTGGCTTCTTAAATCTGCGTCGCTTTATGTAGTTCTTTGTTCTTCTTAAGTTCTGAAGAGAAAAACAAAGATTTGAACATACCACCCCCACTTAAAGTTCAATCAGGAAGCAATCCTGCCTTTCTCATGATGTATAATGTGTGTTGGCAGGGACTCTTTGAGGCATGTGAACTCATTTTTAGAAGTATTGAGAGGTCCGTTGGGAACTAAAGCCCCTTTTCCGTTTTGGGAGGTTGAACATTGCACATGTACTGGCAGCTGTACATGAACATGGAGTACATGGAAAACACAAAACATTACGGGTCTTCCCAACAGGCGCTCCCACCCTTTGGCCACTTGTCAAGTTTTTGTATGTTGGGGAGATTGTTCGAGAGCCGACCGCCACTTTCCCATGACAGGAAAGGGAGACGATAGAACTGATTGGCTCTAATGGTCAAAACAGCTGAACCAGGTGGAACTGCAGCCCAGTGCTCTCGTTCCCTTCAGCCTGGACAATAGAACTGACAGCAGCCAAGGACGTACAGTGTCTGAACTTCTGGGAGACTGCCAAGAGAAGGGTAGTATCACAGTGGACAGCTAGCAAAGGTCAAGTGGAGTTGTGTTGGTGTGTTAAGAGCTTTTTTTAAACATTGTTTTCCTTTTTTAAAAAGAGGAAAGCATAAATCTACCAGAGCAACTGCAAAACAGCATCCAGCACGAGTCTGAATGAATTGTCTGAGGTTCAAATTTACACTTAACTTGTTTTCAGTACAGAAAAAAAAGAAACTCTTCATCAAACAGCTTACATTGTATTGACATCAGGTTTCCTCTTAAGCCCCTTGGATCACTGTACAAGTCTTTTTGTTTGTGTTTTTGGACATTTGATAGCAAGCAAGTTTGTCAGGAAATTGATGCCTTTTGCTTTTGGGGGGAAACTCCCACTGGGTTTAAATCTGGGACTCTCCACCATTTGACCTTAGAACTGAAGAAGCTTCTTGGATAAGAGGTGAAACGTCTTCAAGCAACTTAAAGAAGTCCAGACGCTTTTCTTTCCAAGCTCCTTAGACTACGATGACCTGGATGACTGAGAACCTTCACAAACACGCCACTGAATTAAACCGGTTCTTTCAATTTATGAATTCATTTTTTAAAATGCAAGTTTTCACTGAAACATGTAGGGCTTCAGCTAGCTGCAACGGTTATTGTAAATATGGTGGAAGCACCATAAACAGGATAATATGTGCCTCGTACCTTCAAAACTAGAAGCAACAAAGGCCTAACGGGGAGTTTCAAATTACAAATGATGGATTTTATTTTGTCTTTGTTGAACATCATAAAAGAAGATCTGGGCTAAAAGAAAAAAAACATCAGATCTCTGTGGGTTTCCTGGACTGTCTGGCACGGACGGTAATGTGAAGAATGCCAGGAAGCAACTCTCCAGAAGTATAATTACATCTTTTGTCCATTTTGATAAATGAGGGTTTAGTGCAACAAAAATAGCCAACAACACAAATGACGCAACACAGTTAGACAGCAATAAATCCTTCAAAACATTCTTTCTTTTATTGTATTAGTGCGGACTGGTGGCACACTGGAGGAGTGCCACGCACTATTGTTGATTGCATTACGGTGTGCGGACTCGAGACGGGTCAAGTGAGTGGGCAGGAAGGCTAGAAAAAGTCTACATAGATGCTGGTACTTTATTTATGCCTTTTCGATTGGCTTTTTTGTAGCACTTTGCCTTATTGATCTTAAAATTGAGCTATCACTGTTTCAGACTTTCAACAGTAACCCAAACTTGCATCATCTTTGCTGTTATAAACAAAAAAAGCCTGACTGAATTCACCTGAGGAGTTGCTGCTTTTATATCCTCTTCATGTGAATACTATTTAAAGCGGTGCATTCTGTGAGAACATTATTTAAAAAGTGCGTTTTCAGAGTCAGAGAAGGCAGAACACATCTGCTATGGATTGACTTACAGGTGCACCGCTTGTTATCTGCACCATTTTTGTTTGGATAACTGCAGGAACTGGAGAGTGGATCTCCACCTCTTTGTTTTTATCTCTCGCATCTTTCCCCAAATGAAAATGAGAATCTCATTCTGCAACTCGACCCGGTGGAAGGTGTACGCAGATACAGACACAGTGCAGGCGTAAACATGAACTCAGTGAATGAAGCAGAGATTCCAGCTGACCATCTGAAATAATAGTGTTTCAGCCCACGGCCAAGCAGGACAGAAAGGGAGGTGTTCCACTGAAGAGGAAAGGTCCTGATCTCGCAGCTGCCTACTGCTGACAGAGGTGAACCTTGCAGCAACGCGGAGCAATTAGGAAACTGCTCAGGAAGGAGGAAGATAGTTGGAAGCCCACAGAGAGAGTGGACTGGCAGCGAAGGAAGTAAAGAAAAAGAACCTAAGGAAAAAGGTCAATGTGGCATATACTGTATGTCGTGTTGCTGAAAGTGACTCATGCACTAAACAAACACTGTGGCACTGCTTGTGTGTGTATGCTTCACCCAGTGTGCGCTCTCATACACGAGAGACAAAGGTAACTTGTTGACATTGGGGTTGTTTTGTGTTAAGAAAGATTGTCTTGGACTTTAAGAGAATGAACTCACATCCTCTGTATAACATCTGGAAAGCTCCACTTGACTTCTGACGCTGACACCCTTCCTGTGTCTGTCCTTCACTTTTAAACACAGCACTCTGAGACATAAACACCTTTTATGTCCAAGCAAACCCATGGGATCAAAGATACATGATATGGCCTACAGTATGAGTTCGTACTTGCTAAACGCGCTGACGTATAGGGATGCTGAGGCATGTGGAATCGCACGAAGTACGAGCTGCAATCTGCAAAACGGGGAGCAGATTCAGCTGCTTGTTTGTTTTCCTGTGTGTTTTAATATCTGAAGCAGTGTGAAGATAAGGAGGATTAGACAGATAACAGTTCTAAAAAAAAGCAAAAGATCATTTTGTTTTCCTTTAATGTCTTTGCACGACTTCGATGTCTGAATTTAAGAGAAGAAATCAGCAACGAGAAAGAGGAAGTTCCAAGGAAAAGAAAGACAGGTGACCTGACTAAATGCCCCATCACCTCCAAAAGCCTTCTGTTCATTTCCCCATCACAAGCTGCACATCGAAAATAGAGGGACTGTTCCCTAATGAGCTTTTTTAAATGGCAAAGCATTTGACATTGACTTGTTTCATTCTGGCAGCTTTCTCGCTGCTGCTTCTTGTTGAGTCTGACTGCATTGTTTTCAGGAAACCTGAGGTAAAAACAGAATGAGCAGGCTATCTCTGTTGCACCTGGAGGGCGGGGATGGCCTTGAGGTCGACATCCACCTGCTTTTCAAGGGTAACTCCTGTGAACGGCGCCTCCTTGCTGGCTAAAAACCTTGACTACACGATCCCCTCCCTGTACATCTTCTCCATGGGATTTATATATGTAGCCTACACTGGCTTGTTTCCAGGGCAACCAAACAGCTGAGCAGAAATATGTCCGCTGAGGCCCCTCGGAGCTGTCGGGGAGGCTGGCTGCCATGCAACGAGGCTTTTTTTCCACTGAAACTCGCAAGCTCTGATTTCTTCAACAAGTGTGAGAATGTTATGCAAGCTGTTCTGTCTAGGCGCGCAGGCTATCATCTCTCCAGAGACTGCGGCAGAGACGCTTGGATTAAACTCAAAAATCTTTAAAATACCAGATCTTTTCACACAGCATGTCTTTGATTTTAATTCTGAATCTGACAATCATAAGGAGTTCATACTTTGTTATGTATGCCAGTTCAATCGCTCATTAACATTAATATCTAATCAGCCAATCACATGGCAGCTCCTCAATGGATTTAGGCACATAGACATGGTCAAGGTGACCAGCTGAAGTTCAAACTTTACATAAGAATGATGAAGAAAAGTGATTTACGTGATTTTCAAAGAGGGATGGTTGTTGGTGACAAGTTGAATAAGTATGAGCATTTCACAAACTGCTGATCTGCTGGATATTCCTGCACAGCCGACTTTAGAGTTCACAGAGAGAAAAAAGAGAAACTAGTGAGTGACAGCTCTCAGGGCCAGGGACTCAAAATAACCTCTCATTACAATCAGGGTATGCAGAAGAGCATCTGTGAATGCACAACACATTGAACCTTGCAGCAGATGGCCACACTGAGGCTACAGTTTGCACAGCCTCACCAAAATCGCACGACAGAAGGTTGGAAAAATGTTGAGCTAAATTTCCACTGCAACATTTGAATGGCGAGGTCAGAAGCCACATGAAAATATAAATCCATCCTGCTTCGTATCAACAATTCAGGCTTTTGGTGGCACACTTTGCACTCATCTTCTGATGACTGCTTCCAGCAGAATGGATTCCTCCAAAGCTGCTGCTTTCAGGACCTTGTTGAATCGATGTCATGAAGAATTAAGGCATACTACTAGAGAACAGAGAGGCTTAGCTAATCCCATACTGTTGACTAAGTTCAGTAATTTAGTTATGATATATTTTTGATTTTGACAGGTTCAGTTATTCATACTTAGTCTCAGTCTTTCTGAAAGGAAACAGACTGTCCATATTCTCACTGTTTAATCTTTAAATTATATACTTCTTTAAGATGATGCTGTTAAACTGCTTTATATTTAGAAGCAGCTCAAAATATAACTTCTGATGGGCCTCTGTACTGTATACGAGGAAACACTATTACACCCTTGAGAACACAACAAATAATCTATGTTTTTCTAGTCATCTCAACAAGAGTTCCTGTCCGAGTTTACCTCAGAATAACAGCCCCATGAGTGATTGTACAGCTGAAAGGAGGAAGGATGGTGGAAATCTTTAAAGCGAGACTATGCAAACCAGTCTCTACACAATGGGTACCCCTGGGAACACTGCAGCTCAGACCTCAAGCTCTATAGAAATGTAATTACCTGCTTACTATTTTGTCTATTTTTGTGATCAAAGACATATAAATGAATGGAAAGCCAACTCTCCTGATGGCCTACTTTAGAAAAAGTCAATAAACAGAAGTGGCTGTATTTTCTGCTCTGAATCCTCCACCAGTTGTCACAGTTTTTGGCTTATCCACTCGAAAGACTACTGTGTGACAGGACATGTGATCTATAATCTGGAGGGGGTGATCCAGAGAGGGGGGAGCGAGGACTAACAAGTGTGGGACCACAATGAGCCAGATGGGAAGAACCATTTCAGGTCCACACGAGGCTTTCTTCACGCTGCGACCTCTGAGAGCACTCAGTGACTTTACAACACGCAGAGCAGTTTATTTTATGGCCACAGCATGAAGAGCTTAAGCGGAACTTCTGTGAGGGAAAACCAACTTCAAACGCCAAAAGAGTACACAATCCAACCGGCAAAAACAAAAGATGTATACACTATACATACAGAGGAAGTCGCTGAATAAAGAAATACGTTTGCAGAAATTAGAAAGCTTAATGAAAACAAAGCAAACATCAAACCAATGCTTCTATAATTTACCAGCCTGACGATTTGAGCAGCAGACATTCCAGTCTGAAAACTGATTGCTTTCTTCCAGAACAGATATTTGCCCCGTTGTTGCAGACAATACAGCAGGCTCTCCGTCGCACTGCTTACAATAGCAAAAATGTGTGAATCTAAGTGGCTAGAGCAGCGGATAAGTGATGCACGGGGACGCACTGACCTTCTGCTGCAGGTGGCACGGCCGAACGGAGCTGATATTTTAAAGGTCAGGCTATGCGGTTTGTCTGACGAAGATTCAACAGTTTCACTGTTTTTTAATCAAACCATTTAACTTCAGGAAAAAGCAGAGGAGGTTAAAATACGAGACCGACGCTCAGAATTGAACATTTCAGACATTGATTTTATTCCTTTGAGTTTAGCAGAGTTTGTGTATGTTTGCATCTTTATCATCTCTTAAGAGGATTTATTATCACACTGGCTGCGTTTGTGTCAGTTTGCCTTATTACTCCTAGTAAGTACATTCAGTATGTGATGTTAGTTTTCATCAGTGACAGAATGCAGGTAGTTTAGACTTTCATAGGAAAGCTTTGCTAAAAGCAAAACAAAACAATAGGTCATCAGGAAAGTTGGCTTGATGGACACATTGCAACGTGCTGTAGGCAACAGGCACTTCCCCACAATGCTGCGGAGAGATAACGGCAGCCTCTGATAGGCGGGAGGAAAACGGAAGCCATTAGTCACAGACTGACCTTTCTCTAAGTGGACTGTAAACAGCTCCTTCTGCACCATAAACCCAAACCTTTCAAGCAAGACTTATTTAACATCCATCCAAAAAGCTCATTTATAAAAACAGCACAGTTGCTTTTTTATTTCACGTGTAACATCTACACACTCTATTCTATTCTATTCTATTCTATTCTACTCTGAGGCCTGTGGGTTTACAGCTGTTTGAGTTAAAGTCCGTGTGAAACTCACTGGGAAACAGCTTGGCCGCCTTCCCTGCAATGCACAGCTGCACATTAAACAAACATGCACTCTGTGCCGGTCAACTCTTTTGTTTTAGCTGTTTGCCTCGTCAGGCACTTTTGATTATGAAAAAGTGAAATGGAGCATGTGACTGTAAGTCTGGATCGAGACACCGGTGTAATGAAATAAGAGTGGGTGGCGGTGGCGGTGAAGATTACAAGTGAGATATTGCAAAACGTCTATTGGGGGTTTTTGCTCTGATTTTAGAATTCGTCATCATTTTGTCTGCTGAGCCAGCAGCGCTTCATTACACTGGAGGAAACAGACATTTTATAATGATATCTGATTAACTCAAATATTGATTTAGAGCCATAAAAATGACAATATTTGTTCTTTGAGGCAAATATAAAGGCGATTTAAGTGACTTTGAACGTGATATGGTTCCTGGTGCCAGACTGGATTGTGCAAAGATCCCAGAAACTGATGATCTGCTGGGATTTTCCCACAAAACCTTCTGTAAGGTTGGCCGGGAATGGTCTGAAAATATCCAGTGAGCAGTAGTTCTCTGGGAGAAAATGCCTCGTTCATGCCAGAGGTCAGAGGAGAGCAGTCAGACTGCTCGGTGGTGATAGGAGGATAACAGTAATTCAAACTGAAACTGAGGCTACAGTTCACATGGCCTCACCAAAATTGAGCAACAGAAGATTGAAAAAATGTCGCCTCGTCTGATGAGTCTTGATTTCTGCTGTGACATTCAGATTGTAGGGTCAGAATGTGGATCCATCCGGCCTTGTATCAGTAGTTCAAGCTGCTGGAGGATATTTTCTTGGCACACTTTCTGGACTTAGAGCGCTAATATTGACTCTTTTTTTGTATCTACGAGTTTCTGATGGAAACATCTGGATCTTGAGACCTTAAATGCTCCACTATGTACACCACCAAGTGTTGATTTTGTCTGGCTGGTGCTGAGCAGAAAGGACTCAGTTAGATGAAAGTGGTGAGAGTAAACCACGACAGCAACCTACTAGCTTTCTCCATTGGGCGCATGCAAGCTGCAACATCTGCAATTTCTGCAGGAATTCTACTCTTTGACGTTCCACCGTAACTAAATGCAATGTGACGATCAAACACTGATTAGAGCACATTTAAAATGAGCACCCCCCCCCCCCCCCCCCCCCCAAAAAAAAAACCCCAAACAAAAACAAAAACCAATGAAGGTGTGGAATGAATGAATATGAACAAAGTGCTGTACGGAATGAGCGAGGAAAAACAAAACAAAACAGGGGAGTGTGATATGTAAAAGGGAAGAGGAAGGGGAGGTTTGTTACTGTTACGTGAGCTAACCTCTCACCTCCTCACCGCTGTGTACTAACAGTGGGAGAAAGGTGAATACAGGCCGGGACATTAAAGCTGCAGGAAACTGCAGAGAATTAGGCGAGGGAAGCGATGAGAAGGAGGACAATGATGAGAGGGAATTTGCTCGAAACTGAAGCTGGTGGGAGAGCGGTTGTGCTCTCGTTCTCCCCTTGGGTGTTCCTGTCAAGGCTCTGGGGATGCAGACATAATTTACTTAATTGGTTCTCACTGATACATATAAGACTAAGAGGGGATTTTTCCCCCTGTTCTTTGGGGCAAAGGTAGCAAGGACTTCCCTCTGCTGCCTCAGCAGATGAAGTTGTTCCTCTTCAGCGCTCTCGCTTTTTGAAGTTTCGACTGCACAAACATATATTTAGTACGACAAAATTGCTCATTTTCTTTAAAAAGAGTCTCTGATCCCTGCATGAAATTAGGGAAGGATATTAAAGGCATTAATCTGATTTGAAGCTGTGAGAACTGACTTTAAACTACATGAAACATTAAATGCCACGTGGATTTTGGCCAGTCTGAGTAATGTATACACAAATCACATGCTGCACTCTCTCCACCCTCTAAAAACAATACGGGTGACCCCTTACCCCACATTCTCTGGATGACTGAATGCCTGAAATCACAGACGCACTCCAAATCTAACCTTTGTGTCCAGTAAGAACTTAAAGCAGTGCGTGGTTTATGACACAACGTGCAAGGACAAAAAGCCTGCAGACTCCCAGATCTTGAGTTCACACATGACCATGAGAGGAATTTCTCAAACTAGGTTTTTTTTTTTTTTTTTGACAAACTCATGATACTTTTTGATACATTTGAAAACCCCAGAGTTATGACCTTTTGTAACGGGCTCCACACCAGAGATATGGTATTATCTGAGGAACTTTAACATAAACTATTCCACATGTTTGAAACTGACACAACCAAAGAGCCCGAGACATTTCTCAAGCAGGGACTGGACTAAAAAAAACAAATAAAACACAACAGTGAACATTTTTTATAATGTCTGCTGTAAAAAAAAATAAAAAATTACATTTTGAAATGCATTGGACTCGAGTATAGACAGCATAAATAGATAGACATAGCTATTATGACGTGCCTTATTGGTTAGGTATTGTATTACCCTTATCAAACCTGGAGCTGAGCTGTTTGGTATTTTTATTCTAGATGTGATGAAAATAATAATTATGAAAATTCCATTTTTTCAGTGTGACCTGAAACTAGCCCCACAACGCATTAGCAAACTGTTTGAGGTCACACGTCAAAGCCTTTTAGCAACCAGGTTAGTCGCCCCATGCTGGCCATTATAAACAGTTTAAAAGTTTAAGACACTTTTGTGTCAGCTTCACTGGGCTGGGACTCGTGCTTTAAAGTTTGAGACTTCAAATGTTGTTGTTTTATATGATCCGTTTGGTTTGCCTTTTTGCTTTCATGTCTATTGAACTGTCTTTAGTTCCCATTTCTATTCATGTGAAAGTTAAGTTGTTTCTCGTGGTTTGATTGATTTTTATTCAGGATCTTCATGGTTTCCTGGTTCCAGGTGTTTTGTAAGTATTTCCTTATATTCTGAGCTCTTAGTTCCCTTTAGGTTTCTAGTCTTGGTTATAGTTTATCTGTGACCTTTTGTGCCTTTTGCTCTCCCTTCTGTGTCACGTCCCGGTCTCTGTGTTAGATGTTTCTCTGTTTGGCTGCTTCCTGTTTTATTTTGAGTCCCTTTTGCTTGGCCTTTATTTTTGCTTCCTGTGGCTTCTGTCACCTTGATTATGCTCAGGTGTGTCTTTCTCTCCAGGTGTTTCCTATCTCCCCGACTGCCTTGTGTGTATCTATATCCTTAATCTTCCCTTTGTCAGTGTCTCTTAATCCTTCCTGTTATCCTGCTTGGTGTGCTCCTTGTCTGTTTTTAGATTCTGCTGACTGCTCCATATGTTTCCCAGTTCATCTCTTGGATTCTAATTGCTTTCTTTGTGGATTCTTTGCACCTTATAGACTTTGGTTTTGTACCTAAATACAAAAAGAGTCTTCTGTTTACCCATTTTGCAACAGTGCTCCATGATGACAGTGGCCTCCCTCAATAAAATATCCTCACATGTTCCCTCGCATCAAAAAACTGCTCTAGAACACAACAAAGAGCCCGAGGCACTGACCCTGTCTGCAAACTGTTAATCTGAATATGAGGAAACACTTGGTGGATTCCCTGGAACAAACCCAATCTGTGAAGTGTGATGCCCTGCAATCCACTGAACCCAAAAACCACAATCTATGATTTTAGCAACACAAGAGACCAAAAATACCAGACAGGTGCTTTTAATGCTGTGGATGATTAGTGTAGAAATCAATTATCAGTCAAATTCTCCTGTATTTCAATGATAGAATTGCCATATTGATAAGTTTATTAACAGCTGAGTTTTACTGACTAAAGCGCACACGTTTACGGTTCAGTGCTGATTCTCTGATGCTTTCAGTGTTCTGTGTTTAACTCTTCCTAATTGATAAAGACCAGCTGTTTTTGCTAAGCTAAACCCTGTAATTGCCTGGTGACGCTGTATTCTGAGTATGTCAGAGTGTTATCAGTGTTAAATTTAATTAGAACTATGCCAAGTTCTTATCTGCTATCCTCCTTTGTGGATTGTAAATATCCCACAGAGAGACGCCGGGGCGGGTGCCGGTTTTCATCCATCAAAGCCACTCAAAGAGAAGAAACATGTTTATATTTAAGAACTCAAATATGCCAGAAATGAGACTGAATCTTTGACCGCTGAAGACCAAATACACAAAGAATTCAGCTCATATCGCGCACTTCAGAGCAGTTAAGGTTATTTGGTGACCTTGTTCCCTTTAAGTGTGTCTGGAAGAACTGTCCATATCCTTTATAGACACAGCAAGCCCTCTCAGCTATGAACACTCTGTGTTGCGCACAGATACTTTCAGTGGCTCAGACAACAAAAGGAATAATCAAAATGAAGGGGCCTGTCTTCCATGTAGGGCAGTGAGTGTGCGCACCAGCAAAAGCTAAACAATCAGAGTGCAAAAGGAAGAAATATTTTCCTTGTGAAATACCCAATTAAGAAGCTGCCTCAGATAAAAGGAGAGAGGCTGCTCTAAGTGCCATTAGTGTTCCTCTACAGCAAAGTTGACTTTACAAGGAGAACATGTGTCTTCACACACACTCGAGGAGTCCAAGTGCCTCCCTTATCTCACCTTGACAATATAGGGGTCTAATAAGGGCACAGGCAGATTCAGCGGTTTTAAAATGGGCGCTCACTGTGATCTAATTCTCTCCAAATCCGAGCAATGGTGACATCCCAGCAGGATGAGCATTATAGGCAGTACCGTGAAAAAGTCTTGAGCCACTCTTCGTTTCTTTATAAATTCCTTACAAGGAGTCGAACTCTTGTTGAACAAAACTTCTCCAGGCTTTGTGAAGGTCTTTTAATTTTTTTTATTCAGACAGTGTCATTGTGTGCTGTGTGGCAGGCAGGATGCAGGACTCAAACATGGGAATTGTAACTGAAAGCGACAGTTTTATTGGTGAAAAACAGTACAAAACAAAACTAGAAACCAAAAACTCAAACTAAAGCATGAGAAAATAAACCAGGAACTGGGAACTATAATTACTTGGAACACAGAGGGAGGAAACACAGCAGACCGAGGGTACGGCATGACAACTGACAGAGAGAAACACAGATTTAAATACAGAGGCAGGACAACAAGAGGATGGGGAACAGGTGGCAACGCAGCTGGGACACATCAGACCTAACAAGACAAAGAGAAGCTAAACCAGACACACACCACACAGGACAGGGACTATCAAAATAAAACAGGAAATACACGACATGCACAGAGGCATGACCTTGACACTGAACAGAGGGAATAAGGAGCACAGGGACAGGAGTAACAAACTGCGACATGAGACACGACTGGAGAACAAGAAAATAAACATGAAGACAGAACTAAACCTACGCGAAATGTGAGGGGCCCAGGAACAAAACCCAAGAACTAGAAATCACAAAGCAAAGAAGAACTAGAGCTAGAAATACCGAATCAAGAACTGGACTGAAAATCAGTATGCGTAGAGGAGGTTTGGAGAGAGGTTCAACAGTGTCAGCAGCTATCTGCAAAACATGGTGGAGGCTGTGTCATGGCTTCCAGCTGCTTTTCAGTCAGTGGTGTGTGGCATCTTCTTAAAATTGATGGAATTATCAACACAGAAAATACCATCAGACTTTGATCCATGCACTCAGACTCTGATTGGCAATAGCTTCAAACAAAATGCCAATGCAGTAAGTAAGCATACCTAGACAGAAAATCACAATATGTAACGTTATCGGTTGTGGATTGGCCTCCCCAGAGCCTGGACTTCAACATGATTGAAGTGGGGGATCATATTGACAGAGATCAACATCCAAAGAAGACAGTTAAATGTCCTTCAAGAAGCCTGGAAAACTATACCTGAAGACTACTTAGAGAAATTACAAGAAAGCTTGTCGAAGAGAGTTCAGGCTGTGTTGAAGAATAAAGGTGGTCACACCAAATATCAACTTTTAAGCTCGTTAGAATCCTACAAACTCTGTTTCTGCCTTATGTACCATATTTCCATGTGTGCTCACATAGTACACAGTAACTCACTGCACTGAAGTCCTATTTTCCAAGCAAAAAACCCCAGAATAAGTGATGACTCAAAACTTTTGCACAGTACCGTAATATTTGGTGTTATTGCCAATATGATTGCAGTAGCAGAAACACACAATCCAACGAAGCTTTTATTTGTGGTTTCTTTGAAGATTTTTTTAAAAAACAGGCTGTGTAATAATTTTAGTTACTCTTCATGTTTCTAAAGTTTTGACAGTCTTCAGATGTCGTGGACGACATTATAGCACATCCACAAATGGAAACTTATAAATAAATTTTACACAATAAAATTACAGATTCTTCCTTATCTGGGTGATACATAGCCCACCACTAACCAGATCACCAAACCTCTCTTGCTCATTCATTTCTTTTCTAGCACACACACTCGCTCAGACACACCTCCACAGCAGTAATCCCACCAGGTTGTTGGGTTTCTATGGGGGTCAGCGTTTGCCAGACACTGCTTTTATTTGGACCTGATTACTTTTGGGCACAGTCATCGTATGGTTTCTGTCGACTGGGATAACGCTCATTGGGGGCGGATTGGCATTCGCCTCACTGGCTCCATTCACTAGGCCCGGCACAATCATGTGGATCTGGCAGACCTAACACCTAACCCAAAGAATCGGGCCAGCCCAGTCAGCAAATACAATGCCCTCACTTCCCCGGTAATCAGAGAGGAGGGGGAGTAAAACGATAGCCAGCGAAGACACACAAAAAAAGAGACTGATGTGAGTGAGTAAGTTAAACATTTAGGAGGGGAGAGAGGCGTGTGCAACATCTGTAAAGTGGGGTTAAAAAGAAAGAGAGGGAAAGAGTTTGTGAGAGCGAAAGCAGCACAGCTTTCCATCAGCTGACTAGCCAGTTTTAGACTTTTTGACCCCAGTGACCTCAGCGGCAGACCACTTTGCAGAAATCACTCAGTTAAGATGTTTGTGAGCTCTTAATGTGGTAGGAGGTGGGAATGTACATGGTCAAAAAAGTTCTGTGAGGAATCATTTTATTTTGAAAAGCCCAGAAAATGCACCTGAATTAAAGCAGACAACATAAAAACTGCAATAAGCCTAACTGTAATAGACATCATACAGTCACTGTTGATAAAAGTGTACAAATACAGAGTAGGTAATGCTGTTGTTTGTATTTGGTATTGTTGAACGTGCATAAACAGACCTCTGCTGCTCTCTTGTGGTGCAGTCTTAGAGTAATGTTGCACGTGCTATACATATACTGTAGACATCAAGTATAACATTATGACTATGTGTCTAATATTGTATTGGTCCCCCTTTTGCTGCCAAAACAGCCCGACTCATCAAGGCGTAGACTCCACTCGAGCCCTGAAGGTGCGCTGTGGTGTTTCGCACCAGGTTGTTAACATTTCATGAAGTCCTTTAAGTTGCAAGGTGGCCTTGTGTGTCTGGCATATCCTACAGATGCTCACTTGGATTAATATCTGGGGGCTTTGGAGGCAATGTGAACACTTCAAACTTGTTGCTGTGTTCCTCAAACTATTCCTGAACCACTTTTGCTTTGTGGCAGGGAAGATTATCCTGCTGAAAGAGGCCACAGCCATCAGGGAATACAGTTTCCATGAAGGATGTAACAGAGTATTGTAACAAACACTGTGAAGGTTGCAGACCCATGCTCTAGACGGATGCTGTGGATTTCCTGCCCTTCTCCAAAGGAGCTAAGATGTGAGGAAGAGATGCCAGTAGTGGAAGCAAGTAGACACAGCACACTAACACAAATCACACTACAACTGGAAACTAGCGGTAAACATTTAAAACTTGTGCTGTGAACTTGTGGAAAATTAACAGCTCAATAAAGGGCATAATTTTAAAAATCAAAAGCAGTAAATGTTTGCTATGGCTGCCAAAGGTGGAAGAAATGTACTTTTCAAAGTATGACAAGTATCCACAGGAACCTGAATAAAATAACAACAAAAAAAAAACCCCAGAATGATCCTTTAAATGGCTCATACCATTAATGACAGCAGGGGGATAGAGTTTCTTGCCATTGTGATTACACGGTGTTTATTTATGATAAATGAAGCACTGATAGAGTAGATAGTATTGTTTTAAAGACACACAAGTCTTTAATTTGAGCTTCATAAATATTATAAAACGACACAGACTCAGGGCGCGGCGTATAGCAGTGAGTGGTCCCGGAAGTCCCCGTATTTACAAACACATTTAGCCGGCGCTTCCTTGCACCAGCCGGGAGCTAATGAACGGAGCACCGGGAGGATTACCTGAGGGCTAAACGCGTTTTAAACGGTTTTCCTGCCAAATTCAGGCAAGCCTGTGAGGACGCTGAGGTATATTTGCGGCTATGACGGACGAAAAAAGCAGCAGCGGTCCTGAAAGTGACGCACAGCAGCCTCGGAGCACCGCTACAGCGGAATACTGCGCAAACTTGCAGCAGTGGATGTGGCAGTATTACTGGGGGTACGCCAGCTGGCAGAGCTGGGTGGCTCTGTCAGCTTTCCCCTTCCCTCCGCCGGGGATAAGCGCTCAGACGCCGCCGGGTACACCCGTCAGTGGGCAGCAAGCATTTGACACAAGGAGCTGGTACAGCTACTATCCTGTCACATCCCCCGCAGCTTCCTTTCCTCACCTGGCTGCCGGGACCGAGCTGGGCTCAGCCACCAACCCGCTCCCGGGTGCCGATGCTCGTCCTGGTCAGCAGCAGAACGGGAACCCGCCTCAGGCAGGTAGGGCTCAGGTTTGGCAGCGCGAATCAGTTACTAAGTGCTAATTACAACACATGCTGCCCAGTCTACATGAATACTTTTACATTACTTCAGTATTAAACATATTTAAACAACTCACAAATGTAAGTTTCTCTTTAAACGTTTTTAAATTACCCTCATAAGAACTGCACAAGAGGTGCACATACTAAATATATATTACTGTTTATGAATTGAAAGCATTATGATTAGTAAAAGTTTAATAAGAATTTATGGAAGTAATCACAATGTAATCTTTAAAGCAGGATAATCATCCGGGCTGATTATTGTTGCTTATTTGTTGTAATCTGATTAGTAACAATTGAATGTAAGACCCAGCTCTGTGTTAAAGCTAGGTCATGAGTCTGACCAGGCTTAAGTAAATGACCTAGAGGAAACGAGCTTATATGCTTAAGTCTTTCAAGGTTTTTCCTCGTCCTCTGTTTTCTCTTGTGACTGTCAGCAGTGTCTGTTCACTGATTATATGTGAATGATTATGAGTTTATGAAGCTTTGAGTTGCCACGGTAATGAAAACGGCTGTTCTGTTGTCTTTTCATCTGCCATGCAGGACAAGAGTACACCATCCCCTCTCCTCTCCAGAGGTTCCTCGCAGAGACTGTGGACTTCTTCATCCTGTTTTGTGTGAAAGCCACCATCGTGTTATGGATCATGTATCTGAGTGGTATGAAGTGAGTAAAAAACACCAGGATAAACGGGAAAAGACTCAACTTTAAATGAGGCCTCTCAATCTGCTTGAATTCCAAGTTATGCCGCTTTGCACAGACAAACTGTCTCTCTTCTTTAAAGGGACATTGCCAAATTTATCACCCACTTCATTGTGGAGGAGATAGATGAGAACACGTCCCTGGAGGACCTGCAGAAGATGATGGCTGTTGCTCTGGTCTACAGGGTACTGGTGTGTGTCTACGAGGTGAGTCTCATTTCTCATTGCCTTGATAAATGCTCGGTTAAGTGATGTGCAGAAGTATATTAATATTGAAAATTTGCATGCTAGCGTGTGTTTATCTTCACCCAAACTAAGCTTTCTGTTTTATAACATTTAATAACATTTTAGAGTGTACAAGGTTTTCATTGTGCAACTGCGAATTAAAGCAGAACACCTGTTAGAGTATAAATAACATTTCGCACTGTTCTCATTTACACCCAATAGCAGCAGCACGTTCTCTTGTTTAATGAGAACAGGCAGCGTCAGAGTTCTTTGCGGCGCCCACAGAGAACAGTGATGCAACGTTGCATTCATAGTTGCCTGCGATTAAGTCACTTATCCCGTCTCTTGTTAGAATTACGATATTGTCTTGTTTTCCCAGGTGGGAGCCAGCTCTGGGATATTCATGCACCCCTGCTCAGACTCACACCATATGGCATGTTTCCTTCTCTGCCTCTGAGCTTGTTTGTGCTATACTGAAAACAAATTTCTTGTCCTGTTAATGTTTTGGGCCGGGATTAGTTATGCAATAAATAAAAGCTTGAGTAATTTATTTTCATGGCCATGTGTATTGCACTGCGAAATATTGGGCAATAAAAACTTGAGCCTAGCATTAGTTCATTTAACGCTTCACACATTAAAATAGGCACATTTTCTGAAAAGTGCAAGCTTATCTAAATATTCCCCTTCAACTGGTCTCTGACTGTGGTTGTTGTGCATGGGGCTGATCAAAAGCTGGAATTATACTCTTGATTAATTCACTAATTGTTACTATATACTGTTATTTTTGTTTGTGCATCTGCTGGCTGCTTTGCAACCCATCTGACACCAACTGTGACTTAATCAATATTATCTATCACCACTGATGCCTGCTCTGTTCTGTGGGCCTTGCTGCTGTTCTTCCAGCCTCCACCTTTTCATGTATGCACACTGAGGGCGAGGGTAGTTCCCAGAACAGCGCAGCTAAATATACGTTGCAAGACATGGAAATGAAAGTCTTTCGTAATTCTCCTACCGAACGACATTCGGTGACAAGCGGTGTGATGTTTGTTGTTCTCGTCCAATCAGATCATCTGTATTTGGGGCGCTGGTGGAGCTACGCCAGGAAAGTTCCTGCTCGGCTTGCGGGTGGTGACGTGCGATACGTCCACCCTTATACGACCCAACTGTGTTCTTGTGGTCCCAGCATCCAACGTGTCCTTCTCAGCGTGAGTCTTCACACTTTTTATGTTGGTTTTTTCCCTGTTGAGTTATTTTTATATTTATTAAAAAGTTTTTAAAAAAAGTATATTATTTGTTGTTTCCAGTTCTTTTAGAGCATCTGTGTGGGATTCAGTAAGTCCCTGTTTGAGCTCATATTTTGCCTCGTCTCTCTCGATTTTCACAGCTCTACTGTGCGGGCGTTGAACAAGAACTTCTCCATTGCCTTCCTCTTCCCTGTCTTTATCACCCTCCTCTTCTTCCAGCACAACAGGACTGTGTACGACATTGTGGCGGGGACCATAGTTGTTCAGCGCAGAGGAGGCAGATAGCAGTATTAGACTTCTGTTTAAAGAGTATCTAGAAAATTTTATCGAACTCAGATTTACTAACACAGAGGAGAGTGACTTTGCTGGGAAAAACTTGGAACGCTCTATAAAATGAAACGTATACAGACGTAGACCTGGTACAGTGGGATGAGAAACATCTCCTGCTGTAAGGGATTTAAAGGTGCAATATGTAAGATGTTTAATTAAAAACATTTAAAAATTAAGTGGAATCGTCAGCACAATGTGATGAAATCCTTCAAAGTTTCTGAAGTTATGTCAGATTCTACATGTTATGTTGTAGAGATGAAATTATAAATGCAGTGGTGGACGGGGTTGGACAAAAGCGCTGGACGGTTTCGGTTTCAGCCTACAACTGACCTTACAGTGTGTCCTGTGCGCGTTAATGGCAGTAGGTGACACAGACAGCTGGAGGCTTGGATCCTACAACATGATGTTAGCTAGCTTTATAATATATCAATGCTGCAACAGCATCTGTGATAGCAAACACAAACAGTTGTTGATCTGCTGTTAAAATAAATAACAATAAAAAGTCCAGTGCAAACAAAAATCTATATAAGTTAAATCTTCACATATCAGCATTTTGGTGATTGCATGATTATCAGTCGTGCAATCCAGCACAGTTAGACACTGCATTAGTCTTTTTCCCTGGCTCAGTTGGTCTTTACCTGCCAACAGGCTCATCAGTACTGCATGAACACTACTGCTGTTACTGTGTCCCAAAGCTAGAAGGTCTAAAGCTGAGATTGGTGGAGAGGGAAAGCCAGGGAGAAGTCCTGATTGGACACTGGCTGTCTGTGTATTTTAGGCAGCCCGGCCGACCTATTATATGGATTTCTAAAGCCGATAGCTCGTGTGTGTCTCCATGTGAAACAGAGCACAGGAAAGCAGCAAAGTAAGTGCAAACAAGTAGACGTGAGTTAGCTAAACAACATCAGTGTTGTTTTTTTTCAGTGTCATATGTTTATGAAAAAAGAATAAGAGCAATATTATGAAGTGAGGTGCTCTAACATGCACTTTCATAAAAGAGCGACACATTCAGGAAACTTTAAAGGAGCAGTTAAAAAAACACATTTTGTTGGTGTGCTTTGCTTTTTATTTAAGAGCAATTTTGTTCCGTTTTACCTTTTAAAATTAAATGACAGAACATGACTGTTTTTGTCAGCCTCTGCAGAAAATTTTTATATTCAAATTAACAAACTTTGCAAGTAAAAAGGTTTGAGTCATCCGTCACTCTTTTTCTATGCACAACTGGTATATGCAAAGCAAGATGGCATGCGAGGCTCCTGAATGGCCTACTGTCCCCAAAATAAAACTGGAGGAAAAGTCCATCTGCAGTCCTGAGTCAGGCTGAGAAACAGAACACTCTTTACAAATTGCACCTTTAATTCTCACCACTGTATCGCTCTAAATAAGCTCAGAGGACAAAACTAAAGTATTGTGAGGTTTTTGCTCATCGCAGAGTGTGTAAAGTTGGAAAGCTTGTTGTCGTGGAATAATCCCGCAGCTCGTGTGAATTTTAATAAGTGCGCTACTGTATGACACAATCTACTGTTTCCTTTTTTTTTTTTTGGTGACCCTGAAAGGATTTGATAACTTTTACCTTTTGTGATTATGTAGTTGCAGTATGCAAGATTTTTGTACCACTAAAGTGCATGTCCACTATTGTGTGATTGTTTCATTTTTCTACAAACTGAAGCTAACTGTTCTTTAATACTTTGTAAGAAAAAGTTATAAATAATTTAACGTATTGGCAACTTGCAAACACATGGGCAGCATTGTTATTAGAGTACGACACTTTGCAGCCTCTTTCTTTCTTTAAGCCAACAATGATCAGTCAAATGTCTAACATGCTGATAGTTTCTTTGTGATTTATTAATGCTGAAAAAGAACATTTAAGAGTTGTTTTTATGTGCCCACGGACCATTTAATGAAGTGTTTTTTTCTGATGTGGTGACATAAAGTTGTCCAATTTCTTGGGGGGGGTACGGAGTGCAAATAGATTTCTAAATTCTCTGCTCATGTTTTCTCTCGTCAGTCTTGTAGCTTTTGTGACTCAGGGCAGCTTTTATTTTGAAAGGACCCGCGTTCGTATGACCTCTGTTACTCTTCAATTGTAAAGACTCGTTTTGTTAGATTACCCGTTGGACTGTTTTCTAACACAGACATCTAATCAGCCAATCACAGGGCAGCAATTCAGACAAGTAGACATAGTTAAGACGACCTGCTAGAAGTTCAAATCGATCTTGAGAACAGAGCATAAATAATGTAATCTAAGTGATTTTAAGGGTGGTATTTCAGAAACTGCTGATCACCTGGGATTTCCCCTCGCAACCAGAAACTTAACAGAAGTTTCTGTTTTTTATAATAAAAATACATTAAAGCATCTATTCTTTAAAAATATGAATAAAACATTTTAGTAGCCATAATGAAAGTTTACATTTGCTATTAACACAGGAGATTACGCTCTCCACAGTAAAAATGACTTCTCAGCCTTCAGAGGAAAAACAAGTTCAAACACTGATGAAACTGGTTACAATTCATCGAATGGAAAAAGACATTTCAGATTTTAAACAGTTATTACGTCATATTTAATGTTATTTAGGCTGTGGAAAGAGGAAGGGTTGAAGATGTACTGCGGTAATAAAATAACAGCAGAAAAGTTTGCTTTTTACTACAGAGTCTGATACATTTGTTCCAGTCATAAAAGCAACTAACAAAAGGGCCCTTAAGAGACCAAAGGGTAAAAGAAAGAAAAGACAACAACACTGACAGATAATCTTCAGAATACATTTATGAATCAGTTTCACTTGGGTGTGCACGTCATGACAATGTTTGCACTTTACCACAAAAGGCACTTTGAATTAAAGTAAAGTATAGTTCCAGTTGGAACAACAGCAACAGTCCTTCCAACAAAGCACTCAGTCAGGTTGTTTCCCATCACATGTCTGCACACTATTAGTTCCTGTTTTCATAGAGCTGTTAATACTGACGTCTTTACGTTGAGAACTGACATCCTTTAACTGCTGCACACTTGGGACCAGGCCACATGAGGGCAGCAGAGAATGACACAGGCTGAGGCGCAGATGCTAGAAATACGAACCATCTTGCTTATTGTGCCTAACATCCTGTTGTATCATCTTTGTAAACGAAGCAGCGCTTCTATTGTGCTTTTCTACTCTGAGCACTCAGATTGCTTTCTACTGTGAGGCCCATTCACCCATTCATACAAGCACTTTATCCTCTGACATTCATACACATACAGTGAACAAACCATCAATATTCCCATCAGTAGATGACCCGCTCTACCTCCTGAGCCACAGCCACTCCCTCAATTCCTGTCCTGTAGGCCACAGGTGTGTGTCAGACATGAACCCTGAACAGGTAGCAGTCTTACATTCATGACAGACAAGAGAAATCAAAAGGCTTTTGCATAGGACAGTGAAACATTTCCCTTTGATTTTAAAAAATAAAGTTAATTATATAAAGACAGGCTGAATTATGTCGCGTGGGGATACTTTGTTTGTGTATATGGTTTTATGTATTCAGTACAGGGGACATTATGGTCTATGTTTAGAAAAAAAGAAGTGAAGAAGTGTAACTTTGCAGCCCCATTAAACAAGTGGGAAGAGGACAGTGATTCTTTAAGCCTTTAAACCTGCAGTAGGTGATGCCCATGGACACTTGGGGGCAGCAGAAACCAGCTGTGAACACAATCGACCACCTTTTAAGTAGATGAACTTGTAAGAAAACATTTGCTGATTTACACCTCCAGTGCCATTAGCATTAATTCTGTGTCGTGTTTAATTTGGGGGATGACTGTCTGTCTGTCTCTGTTGGCTCTGTATTTAACTTTTCCAGGGTGCGCTGTACCTCATGACCTGTCACAGCTGGGATAGGCCCCAGATAAGTAATTAAGAAAATGGATTGGTTAGTATATTCCACTACAGGTGGTGTTACTGTGCATAGCACTGCTCTTTTGTAATACTACAGTGACTTGGAATTAAGACTCATTAACCATAATGGTACAGCACTGGTTCCAGTTGAATCAGTCATAACTGAACAAAACGTTTGGATTCTACTTACTGTGCAAAACTCTTGATCCACCTGTCATTTCCTTATTTTGTTTCCAAAGAGCCAGACAAGTGGTCTCGAGTAGCTTTCTGAAGGTCTTCAGTTATTTATCTGTTGTTTACTCATTTTTAGTGCAGTCTTTGTGCCTGACCAAAGACTGGGCCACTTATTACTGACCTAACAAATAACTTTGCAAGGAACCAATTTAACAGATTTTTAGCAAAACATCATTTGCTCCCATTTCTTTAGTTGAATCTACCAAAGATTCTGAATTTAACACAGTTTGACAGACATAAAACAGTATTTTTGCAACAACAAGGTAATTCCCAAAGAGCTACTATCTAAAGTCTTATATCTTACATTACAAAATATGAGGAAACTGGACAAAGAAGTGTGTGTAAAAAGCTATCTACAGCAGATGAATGAAATCTGAAAGTCATATCCTTAAGAAATAGGAAGGAATCCAAGACACAGGACCTGAGAGATGCATCTGGCTCTCCAGGTGATCCATCTACTGTTCACTGAAGCCTCATCAGATATGTGTCAGTGGAAGGGAGGCTGACTGGAAGCCATTCTTAAGGAAGCGACGCAGAGAGAAAAGGCTGAGGTATGCCAAATACCAAATAAGTACCAATACTTGTGGAACGATGAATCCAAGCTTGAAACCTTTGGTTCAAATCATCGGACAGAGAGATACAACAGCAAGAATCTAAAGCCATCTGTAAAACACAGTGGAGACTCTGTCGTGGTTCGAGACTGCTTTTCCATCGCTGATATCAGGAATCTTGTCAAAATGAACATAAATAAGTACCATCAGATTTTGATCCACAGGTAACAGATTCCTTTTTCAGCATGACAATGATCCCAAACACACTTTCAATACATAAAAAGTATGTTAAACCAGTCATCACTAATCTGGGAGTTAAAATAGAGGCAAATCTTAAACTTGAAAGCCAGGTCAGAGCTGCTGTAAGATCTAGCTTTTTTCATTTGAGGGAATTAGCCAAAATAAAGCCTATCTTATCGAAACAGCATTTTGAGACAGTAATCCATGCCTTTGTTACTTCTAGGCTGGATTATTGTAACGCACTTTATTTTGGGGTTAGTGATGCATCCATTAGGCGCCTGCAGGTTGTGCAAAATGCTGCAGCACGTCTTTTAACTGGAACAAAAAAGTTTGAGCACATTACCCCAATTTTAATTTCACTCCACTGGCTACATGTACATTCTAGGATTGTTTTTAAAATTCTCTTATTTGCTTTTAAATCTCTTAATGGCCTGGCCCCCCCCTACCTCTCGGAGCTACTACAACCATATACACCTCCCCGTTCCCTTAGGTCCGCCAATCAGCAGCTCCTTAAGGTACCAAAAACTAAGTATAAATCTAAAGGTGATCGTGCTTTTGCTGTAGTTGCTCCAAAGTTGTGGAATGATCTACCCTTGCATGTTAGGCAGGCCTCTTCTCTCTCTGAATTTAAAAGTCTTCTTAAAACATATTTATTCGCTGAAGCCTTTGGCATTGATTAGAGGGGTTGACTCAATTTGTTTTGACATGTTTCAATTTATTTTAGTTTTTTAGTTATTTATTTTATTTTATCTTTTCTCATTTTAATTTTCTTTACTTATGCTTTTAGCATGTACAGCACTTTGTGAACTCTGGTTTTATGTTAAAGTGCTTTATAAATAAAGGTGGTATGGTAAAAGCATACCTGGACAGAAAAACACACAGTGGATTGGCCTCCCCAGAGCCTCAACATTACTGAAGCAGTGTGGGATCATCTTGACAGAGAAATGAACAAAAGGCAGCCAACATCCAGAGAAGAACATTGCATGTTCTACAAGGAGCCTGGTGAAACATTCCTGAAGACTACTTAAAGAAATTAAAGGAAAACTTGGATAAAAGAGTTCAGGCTTTGTTGAAGAATAAAGATGGTCATACCAAATATTGACTTTCAAGCTTGGTTTTTGACTTATGTGCTCTATTTCCATTTATGGTTGCACATATTTCAATAAATCCCCGAACCTGTTTCCCATTTTCCAAGCAAATATAAAGAAACGAGGGGTTTTTGCACAGTACTGTGTGAAGAAATCTACAGCAGGTATAGCTCCCACTGGCACCTCTCACACATAAAGACTCAAGATACCTGCCTGTCCTTTAGAAAACATGATCAAGTTGTTATTCAGAAACAGCTTATTTAGTTATCATAGGCTCATAAATAACTTTAGCTACAGCTACTTTTTTCCTAGTGCCAAATTGTTGAATTTTTATGAGCCGTTTTCAAGCAGAGATTAGCTGGAGGCATATTTTGTCTCATGGTCCCATTGGGAAGACACAACGCTCGTTCGGCTCTCCTCAGAATGGTAGTTTTTAAATAGCAACCATTAATCCTAATGAATTAGTAATCATCACCAATCTCTTGCCAACTTTCTCACTCCAACATGCTCACAAATGACACTAATGAGAAATCACAGCCACCATTCACGACTTTTTACTAACTCTAGTCTTTTAATTTCATTGTCTTTATTGCCAAAGCAGATGTGGCTTACCCTCCTGTTTTCATCTGTATATTTCTTTCATAGCTTTATTTTTAAAAATTCTTAGCAAAATCTGGCCTTCGGGGACCACTAGATCAACTTGTAGGTTGCTCTGATGCCCACGTGTGTGGCCTGGAGCTCCAACAGGGGTAGAACATATGTAAATGCATCATCTGAATTATAAATGTATAGCACCCTCCATAAATTTTGAGCTAGTAGAACTTAGATATGAGTTTAAAAAGAAGATTAAAGTCCTTAAATGGCTTTGAGGCAACGGGAAAATTAGCTTTCTGCTGTATAATCTCTGTGCATGGGAAAACTATCCAAACATTTTGTCAGCTATTGTGCATGATTTTAAGAGTTCATCACAGTTCGTCCTTCAGTAGCAAGTTTTTGTGCAGAGAGTCATGAGTTGTTCTCTGTGCCAGGGAACTGAGAGAGGCTTAGCAATAATTACGCCTCGAGTGGCTCTAATACAAATTTCACAGGGAGACAGAGTGGGGAAAGAAAAACAACAGAAAGTGTGAGACACATAAAGGGATTAAGAGAAAGACAAAAGCCCAAGAGGAAGGAACGGATTGGAAAAGAGAGTTCAAAATGAGAAAAGAGGGAGAGTGCAAAATGGGAAGAGACGACGAAGAGAAAGGGAGGAAGGGAGCGAAAATGAGAAGGAGTGAGTGTGAGAGACTGAGGGACACCATGCTTGAAAATTCTCTCTGATCTCTGAGCTGTGGGACCAGAGGCAATGGAATACCCCGCAGAACTCTATTAAAATTCACCCAGCCTCACTTAAGCGTTCAGTTATTATACAAGAGATGCCCTGCAAAGCTCAGCTTTCTCTGTTTGTGCTCTGTCGCACGCACACACACAAACATAGTGCATGAATGCACATGAAAAAGACAAACAGCCATGGCCATACACACACACACACCCACACAACACAAACCAGCACTTTGTCCTCACTGGTACACATACTAGTGACGGTGCCTTTGAACTGTACTTCATACAGTATACACACATACTTCCTGCCTTTATATGCAGTCTGTTATTGTAATTGTGAAATTTGTACAAACTTTAAGGAGTCACCATCTAAAACACAAAACACTAAATCGAATCGAGCTGGAAAGACTGATGTTTCTCCAGTGGTTATTTGGGCTGGCTCCAAAAGTGGTATAATCCCATAGAAAGTGGATGCAGCCACTAGATTTTAAAGCATCAGCATCAGCAGTAGCATTTATTTATTTATATTTTGTCACACTTTGTTTTGGGGGCTGGAAGCCATGGATGACAGGAGTGGAGTGCTAAGCTTCCTTAGCAAGCTGCAGCCTGTTCAGGTGCAATGCATAGACATAGCGGCTAATTAGTGTAGGTAATGAAGTAACTGGCTAAAAAAATGCTAGAATTTCATCACTCATCAAATTTGAAGCGCAAGTTTCTTGAATGGCCTTAGCCACATTGCATGTTGTATTATTGTTAGGCTAATCCATTAAAATGCTTCAAATGTCACCAACAGCAAAAACATGGCAGAGAGGTTAACTTCTTTGACCCCAATTAGCAGATCCCAATCAGCTCCAGCAGCCTGCATCCATCAGTCAAAAGTGGCTATGCCCCTAAGTCTAATGTCCAGGTGGAAGAGTTACATAAAAACTCTTCTCTACACTTTTTAATGCTGTAAAGTTTTTATTTTTAAAATGTTAACTTTTAGGGAATGTCACACTTTTGGATCCAGCCTCACGTGGCCACTAGAAGAAGTAAAGTTCCTGTAACAAGAGTTTGGGATTTAGAGTTTTTAGCCGTTCTGCACTGATGGGGCTTGATCAATCGTCATAAACTTCCATATAAAAATGCCCAAATTTAGAGCCTGGCTCAAAAAAATGGTTTGAGCATAACAACCCCTAAGCGGGAGGTGTTTTGGGCGGCATGTCTATTAAAAACCAAATGATATACAATATTACAAGTGCGGGTGCTTTGACTGACAGGTACATGCTGACACCTGTCTATAGTCTGTACCTGTTAGCTAGGCTTTGAATATGCTAATTCACGTAACTGAACTCCTTCTCTTGCGTAGGCTATTTGCACTTAGTGTTTTTATGTATCTATTTGTAAAATTAAATGGCTCAGAATGCTCTTAATTGTTCTAACAGACTGTCAAAGAAGTGTGTGCTGAATGTTGAGTGATTTTTTTCCAATAAGTAAGTTAGCTAGCATGAATTAGCACAAACTGCAACTTGCTAACCAAGCTAGTTAGCATTAAACAATAACTTAGCATTCAGTCATCTTGATTAAATGCAGTCACTTCTGACTTCATGCGGTGGCCATAAAGCCATCCTGTCAGGCTTCAAAACTGGGCTCACAAACAGGTGACAGTGGCTACCTTCATGTTTTATACAGAAACAAAGGCTGACCAAACTATATGCCTGTTAGCAAACAAATGGACACCATAATAGCTTTCAACATATTTAATATGTATTATATATATTTTAATTGATTCAATTTGTCTAATAAAGTTGATCTGGCAAACTTACACACAGAGTAGTTAGCCTACATTTAACAGTTATGGTGAAATATTTTCTCACCTATGGCTTGTGTAACAGAGATACCTTCTAAGCGAATTGTTTAGGTGCTGAATACTCTGTGCCTGAATGTTAAGTGTGAGGGGAACTAGAAAGGTTGTGAGGTTATGATACTATGTGGGATCATCATTTCACAAAACACCTTTAAAGACATGACAAAATTCATTCAGTGGTGTAAACGTCACTAACAGTAAGGCAAGGCAAGGCAAGGCAAGTTTATTTGTATAGCACAATTCAACAACAAGGTGATTCAAAGTGCTTTACAGAGACATTAGAAACAAGAACAAATAAAAAGCATGATTTAAAATTGATTAAAACAAGCAAATAAACTAACTAACTAATTAACAAACAAACAAACAAACAAACAAACAAACAACAGTATATAAAATCAAAACAGATAAAATCAGAACAGTAGATAAAATCAGTAGTTAAATGTAAGTTTTGAAATTTAAGCTTAAAGTGTGGATTTGGTGCTTTATTCAAATGCAGCTGAGAATAGGTGAGTCTTCAACCTGGATTTAAATAAACTGAGTGTTTCAGCTGATCTGAGGCTTTCTGGGAGTTTGTTCCAGATATAAGGAGCATAAAAGCTGAATGCAGCTTCTCCGTGTCTGGTTCTGACTCTGGGAACTGATAAAAGACCGGATCCAGATGACCTGAGGGATCTGGATGGTTCATACTGGGTCAGGAGGTCATTGATGTATTTTGGTCCTAAACCATTCAGAGCTTTATACGCCAGCATCAGAACTTTAAAGTCTATTCTCTGACGGACAGGCAGCCAGTGTAAGGACCTCAGAGCTGGACTGATGTGGTCCACTTTGTATTAGAGTAACTTACAGTATTAGAGTAACTTCATCACTGCCTCTCTGTGAGGCAGTGAGAAGACCAGAAGATTCACCAGGTCCAAAGGAGGTTACGGGACGCACTGGTATAAACTGTGACAGCATTTTCTACTTGACTTGTTTTCTTTTAGTAAACTAAGTAAAGTTTATACAGTCACACACACAGACACACACACACACACACACACCAGTAAACTCCACACCATAAAGAACAGATAGAACAGGACTTTCCATGTGACTCAGCAAGCTTACATTTACTGGGAATTTTCTTGAAAGGACACCCCCACCCTCAGATAGCTTGCAAAATATTGTTACAAGCCTTTGGATGCTTTCCAACGCCGCACACAGCTGAGCAGAGCCAGGGAGCAGCAGCAAACTGGTTGTGTGTGTGTGTGTGTTTGTCTGCTGTAATAATGAGAACGTTTTGTACTGTGCATCATCTGTGAAATGCAACAGAAACCCATCCCTTTGTGTGTAAAAGTGAGCAAATGCTAAGTTGTGTTACTGTGTCTACTCAAGCGTGTGGCAGCGACAGGCTGTATGGCAGCAGAGCCTCTGTCTGAATAATGCTGCTGGAAAGTGGAGGCGAGAATAAGTGACTGAAGAAGAGGTGAAACTGTGAAGTAGGACAGGAAGGGTTTGTATAACTGATAAATTAATATAATGGCTGGTGGGATTATGTCCAATTCAAACCCTTTAATTTCATTAAAACATTTTTATTCTAAACAGATGAATTGAGCCTCTCTCTACACTGCCCAACAGAGGGAGTTCATTTTAAACTGTCTGCTTCCCAGAGCCAGCTCTATTGGTTCTCCAGTGGCGTCAGTGTCGGAGGCAGCTCAGCCAATCAGCACTCTTCTGGGCCACAAACATCTGAAGTAGTAATAATGTGGAATGTGCTGGCTCGGCATGAGCTGTCAACTGGAGCATGTAGTACTATACTATATACAGACGGGGGGAGGAGACGTGTGGAGAGGAGGAGGAAGTGGTAAACACTCGATGACAAAGCAGCAGTCTCATTGTGCGTGTGTGTACAACCCGTACTGTCAGCTGTTCTATTGCCTAATATGCAGAAATGCACCACACCCTCTCCGACTCTCCCTTTTCATAAGAAGTCATGCACACGTAAATATAATTTCCTAACAACTGCACTCTCGCACAGCTTAAAATGCCTTTATATTCAAATCCAGGGTCTGGAAGAGCAGTCTATGTCTAGGCATGCATTTCAGGGCTTGCAGCGTGAGAGATGAATATTGCTGTACTAATGTTGCATGCAGTCCTCCAGAAGACTCAACCTGGAGACTGTGACCTCTGTGAGGGTGCATTGCATGTCCGACTCGTTGGTTTTGGGCTTCTAGGTCCTCACAGTCAGCAACAAACCAGGATTAGTGCATCTGGTGGGGCCTCAACAAACCCAACACCAGCTTGCCTCTGGTGGAGGTATGCACAAAATGCCAGCGGATTTAAAATTATCTTCAAGTTGGCCCCTGGCGTGGGTGCACCGTATGCCCATATGTGTGGATGTGTGCCTGTTAACAGGTGGCATTTATGTAGGCGATTGTCTGTGGCTTAGTGGTGCCCAAAGGACACAGGAGAGAATCACAAAGCATAAATGAACAGGTTACTAGGAAAGATTAAGTTAGCCTTGTACAGATATGCAAATAAAAGTTATGTATCGCTGCCAGTCTCCAAGTTAGTTAGCTGAAAACCCCACCCTCCTCTCACAGATGGCAGCGTCTGATAGGTCATAATCTGGCGTGATGACTGACAACATGTGCTAATGCAGGGTCGGCTGCTGAGGTCTGCTATTAATAGCAGCAGGCTAGCACACGTGCAAAGAAGAACAGACACAACATATTGCACAGATCAACACTCTGCTGTGTTATTTAACTGCTGGGGTTCATTAAGTACTACATGCAGTACTTAATAATAATATCCAGTTCAGGTAGAACAAGAAACGGGCGCGCTGAAGGTATCAGCTGCCACTGAAGCTATTGTTAACATTTCCTTCTAAATTGACTCTCTTGTTATCAGAGCTTGTGGCTAGGACTTGCTCTCCAAATGCTTCTTCGTTAGCTGCCGGTGCCCGGCCATAGGATTGGTTGTCTATCCTCCATTATCCATAATACTGTGTCCTTTTTAATTTGCACACACATCTTGCACAGCATGGCGGTGGTGAAATGTGCCTCTGCCCCAGTTGTGAAATAATTTATCCATGTTCGGAAAACACAGTGTTTTCCACTGTAAATGAATCATATGCCTCAGCACGTGCACGCACACGTGCACTCACACACACAAGGGGGAAACCATCAGCTGGGATACATGACTCAAAGAGACGTGCCGTTTGGAACAACAGTGAGTAAAGACTTTTGTTGAGTTGTGGGGGCATTTATAAGGCAAAGTACACGCTGCTACTTTAAGCGTTATATCAAATACTAGGACTAAGGAAAGACTAAGGAACTGGTTGTGGACTTCGGGAGGTCTAGAGCAGGTCCACTGCCGGTTCAGATAGAGGGGGAGGAGGTGGAGGTGGTCAACAAGTACAAGTACCTCGGGCTGTGGGTGGACAATAAACTGGACTGGTCATGCAACACAGAGCACCTGTATAAAAAAGCCCAAAGCCGACTGTACTTCCTCAGGAGGCTGAGGTCTTTTAACATCTGCAGGAAGCTCCTGAGGATGTTTTACCAGTCGGTGGTTGCTGGAGTACTTTTCTATGCTGTGGTGTGCTGGGGGAGCAGCACAGCAAAGAGGGACTCATCCAGGCTGGAGAAACTGATCAGGAGGGCTGGCTCTGTGGTCGACATGAAGCTGGACACTCTGGTGACAGTGGCAGAGAAAAGGACATTAAAGAAACTGATGGACATTATGGACAATGCCAGGCATCCTCTGCACACGGCCATTAACAACCAGAAGAGTCTGTTCAGTGACAGGTTGCTTCTCCCAAAGACAAGAACTAACAGACTTAAAAACTCCTTTGTCCCACACGCCATCAGACTGTTTAACTCCTCTCTGGAGGGGAGAGGGAGGGGAAACAGGAGGACAAAGGAGGGGGGAACAATTAAGCTGCGGTGCCTCTTCACCTCACTGTGCAATACCTTTTGTGCAATACTTTTGTAAATAGTCAACAGTGCAATAGACCTCAATACTTGAAATGTGCAATTCACTTGTATTTTTATTTTTTATTCCTATTTATTCTATTTATCCCCTTGGTATATTTTATTTATATTGTCTCTGTATTTATATATACAGTGGGGCAAAAAAGTATTTAGTCAGCCACCGATTGTGCAAGTTCCCCCACTTAAAATGATGACAGAGGTCAGTAATTTGCACCAGAGGTACACTTCAACTGTGAGAGACAGAATGTGAAAAAAAATCCATGAATCCACATGGTAGGATTTGTAAAGAATTTATTCGTAAATCAGGGTGGAAAATAAGTATTTGGTCACCTCAAACAAGGAAAATCTCTGGCTCTCACAGACCTGTAACGTCTCCTGTAAGAAGCTTTTCTGTCCCCCACTCGTTACCTGTATGAATGGCACCTGTTTGAACTCATCATCTGTATAAAAGACACCTGTCCACAGCCTCAAACAGTCAGACTCCAAACTCCGCCATGGCCAAGACCAAAGAGCTTTCGAAGGACACCAGGAAAAGTATTGTAGACCTGCACCAGACTGGGAAGAGTGAATCTACAATAGGCAAGCAGCTTGGTGTGAAAAAATCAACTGTGGGAGCAATCATCAGAAAATGGAAGACATACAAGACCACTGATAATCTCCCTCGATCTGGGGCTTCACGCAAGATCTCATCCCGTGGGGTCAAAATGATCATGAGAACGGTGAGCAAAGATCCCAGAACCACACAGGGGGACCTGGTGAATGACCTGCAGAGAGCTGGGACCAAAGTAACAAAGGTCACCATCAGTAACACACTACAACGGCAGGGAATCAAATCCCGCAGTGCCAGACGTGTTCCGCTGCTGAAGCCAGTGCATGTCCAGGCCCGTCTGAAGTTTGCCAGAGAGCACATGGATGATACAGCAGAGGATTGGGAGAATGTCATGTGGTCAGATGAAACCAAAGTAGAACTTTTTGGTATAAACTCAACTCGTCGTGTTTGGAGGAAGAAGAATACTGAGTTGCATCCCAAGAACACCATACCTACTGTGAAGCATGGGGGTGGAAACATCATGCTATGGGGCTGTTTTTCTGCCAAGGGGACAGGACGACTGATCCGTGTTAAGGACAGAATGAATGGGGCCATGTATCGTGAGATTTTGAGCCAAAACCTCCTTCCATCAGTGAGAACTTTGAAGATGAAACGAGGCTGGGTCTTCCAACATGACAATGATCCAAAACACACCGCCCGGGCAACAAAGGAGTGGCTCCGTAAGAAGCATTTGAAAGTCCTGGAGTGGCCTAGCCAGTCTCCAGACCTCAACCCCATAGAAAATCTGTGGCGGGAGTTGAAAGTCCGTGTTGCTCGGCGACAGCCCCAAAACATCACTGCGCTCGAGAAGATCTGCATGGAGGAATGGGCCAAAATACCAGCTACTGTGTGTGCAAACCTGGTAAAGACCTATAGTAAACGTTTGACCTCTGTTATTGCCAACAAAGGTTATGTTACAAAGTATTGAGTTGTACTTTTGTTATTGACCAAATACTTATTTTCCACCCTAATTTATGAATAAATTCTTTACAAATCCTACCATGTGGATTCATGGATTTTTTTTTTCACATTCTGTCTCTCACAGTTGAAGTGTACCTCTGGTGCAAATTACTGACCTCTGTCATCATTTTAAGTGGGGGAACTTGCACAATCGGTGGCTGACTAAATACTTTTTTGCCCCACTGTGTGTGTGTGTGTGTGTATATGTGTATATATATATATATATATATATATATATATATATATATATATATATATATATATATATATATATATATATATATATATATATATATATATATATTAGGGGTGCAACGATATTCGTATCGATATTGAACCGTTCGATACAGTGCTTTCGGTTCGGTATGCATATGTATGAACAATACAAAATTTGTAATTTATTTTATCAACTTTCCTTCTGACTATGCTGTCTGTGTTGAGCGCTCAGTGAATCTGCGTTTGACTACTCCGCCTAGGGTCGACAGTGCAGCCTAGGCGGAGTAGTCGAACGCAGATCCACTGAGCGCTCAACACAGACAGCATCGTCAGAAGGAAGAGCGCAGGGCAAGCTAGCGAGACAGAAGTTAAGCTCTCCTTACAACATGGACCTCCCCCACCCTCATTCAGATCTGGCGTTTGGAATTATTTTGGTTTTCATGTGACGTATGACCCTGAAGATAAGCAGTCATGGACTAAAGTAAAACAGTATGTTGGATGTGCCATGCAATGCTTAATTACATGGGTGGGAACTAGTGTGTTAGCGCAGTTAGCTCGTTAACGTGTTGGCCGTCTAGCCCCATGCACAGGCGATCAGCAGTAGCTCGTTAACGGAGATTTGCCGTGTTGTGGCGTTAAGGTCATTTCAACGAGATTAACCTGAAAGCACTAGTGGGAACACAACGAATATGACTGCACATTTACGCCGACATCATCCTAGTGCAAAGACAAGTGGAAGCAGAAAAAAAACAAGCAAGCATGCTACTAACTTTAGCCGAGTCATTTAGACAGCTGTTTAATATGCTGCTGAGAATATAGCCCAGAAGAAGCGGATAGTATAGCTTTTATTTTGGAAAGAGACATTTCTCTGTAATAAACTCTCTTTTCCAAAGATGAGTGATTCCTCAATCAGATACAGGGCTCGCAATATCGCTAGCCCAACGTCCTGGAGCTAGCGATTTTTTTCAGTCGGGGTACCAAAATCTATCTCTGCCCTGCCCGTCGGGCTATTGTAGGAAGAAAAAATATATCTCAATGCTTTTGTATTCTTTCAGAAATGTAGCTGGGTAATTATGTCATTGGCATTGGTGAGCCACTGTCAATATGTGACATATTGAAATCGCGTTTAAATTTGTGCTTGTTTTTTTGCTTTCACTTTGCAATCGCGCGAACTGTGTATAGAGAGCGACAGCACTGATCTGTGAGTGATGATAATTTGTGCACCAATTCCTCTGACATCGTCTTATTAATCGTTAGCTTACTATGCAAACATGACAAGTGAAATCTCCCGCAGCTTAAACATGTGAGAGGTTGATCGCGCAGAGAATCGCTGAGCTTATGTGAGTGCGTGTGTAAAAGCAGCAGGATTTATATTTGACTACGATGACCTGGATGACTGAGAACCTTCACAGACAGATATATATTTTAGTTCTGCTGAGCCAAATAAGACAGCTCAGGGTGAAGAAGTGACAGCCAAAGAAAAGCTTACCACAAAACGGAGAAGTTATGACAAATCAGACTATAAGGCAAAAAGAAAGTGCAGCTTTATGGTTTCATGGACAAAAGAATTTCTGTGGCTGCAATATGACGAGCTAAATAACCAGGGCTGCACATAAGTGGTCCGCAGGTGCGCATTCGCTGTCAAAATAAAAAACACGCACAAGGGTTAGGGTTAAATTTAAAAACTGTACTTTTGAGTTAAAATATATATTTATAATTTTAATAAATGACAAATTAAAAAGGCATGAACATTTTTTTTGTATCGAAAAAATATCGAACCGTGACACCAAAGTATCGAACCGAACCGAACCGTGAATTTTGTGTATCGTTGCACCCCTAATATATATATAATATTCTGTAACTCTGTAACTTCTGTCGGTGCTGTGCTTTTTTGGAAATCGAATTTCCCAGAGGAACCCACCCGAGGGATTAATAAAGTTCTATCTAATCTAAATAAAGTCTGTGCTGCGGATTTTATGAGCAGACAAGAAATGTGTAATCTAATAATGAAATTCCAAGTCTTACATTCAAACAAGTGTGCATAGATGAAATTCTACAAATCCAATGAAATAAAGAGCAGGAGAGCTACAGCTAAAGAGTAACCGTCGTTCCTAATAAGCTGACAACCATTTGAACTGCTACATGAATTTTTTGGCTTCTTCTAATAAATCTAAGTTACAACTTTTGCCAGTTTGCAGGTCTGAAGACAACTGAGGTCAGTGTTGTGTCACAATCTTCCCAGGAATGGACGTCCCAGCAAATTCACACCAAGGTCAGACTCTCCACTGTTTAGAAAAAAACTGCAGAAAACCCAAGAGCTGCATCTCAGACTTTGCAGGCCTCAGTCTTTGGGCTTGTTCTGCAGTCAGGGGACTTGAGCACCTTGCAGTCATTGACTCAACCGTGAACACCTCTGTATACCACAGTGAGGACGAGAGCTAAAACTGAGTCATGCAGCTGGAGAATGATCCCAACACAACAGCACATCTACGACAGAATGAGTGAAAACGAAGGTGTAGCAATGGTCCAGTCAAAGTCCACGGATCTTAAGAGGGCTGTGGATAATAGAATACCTGCAAACCTCAATGAACTAAAGCAATGCTGGAAAGAAGAGAGACAGAGCCAAGAGAAAGTCATGCAGGAAAAATCTTTACAAGTTACTGCTGCTAAAGGTGGTTCTACAAGCTTCTGAACCATAGAGTGTACTTAGTTTTTCACTGGATTCTATGCGGTCCTGGGAAAATCTTCTTTTCTTTCACACGACACTACAAAGAGAAGCTGATGTGAACAGTGAGTGGTCAGGAAAATGCCGAGCAAACAGTTTCTTTTTCTTAACACATTCACACCAAATGACAGATGTGATAGTAAGACGAATACTCAAGCAAGGTGTGGTTGCAAATTGTTGACACTCAGCCGCATACAAGAAAACAAGTTACATGTAGGGTTGCCAACTCCCTGAAAAATAAATAAGGGACACCTCGTGGCCAGGGCCGGGCAACCCAGTTGTCTTCACCCTTCCCAGTGTGGTAGCTCTTTTTTTGTGTGTGTGAAATTATTTTTTAACCATTTGACTTGAATTTGATTTAAGCAGATGCATATTCTTTGTGATATGACCATATGGGAAACAAATGATCATTTAGCCATTTATTTTTAGCTCAAAATGACAACATTAACACAGTAAAACAGGTCTCTTTCTTAAACAGAAGCCTGTCATGCTTAACTTTTGAGAATATAAGTAAATCTTTCTTTAAAAGAACTCTGTCCTGCTTAACTTAAAATTATATAAATTAATAGAAAGCAATAGAACGAAAAATATTCTTGTAACAGTGCACATATAGTGCATTTAGTACAATTGGCTTCAGTTGAGGTATTATTTCAGCTTTTCTAATGCTAATCAGCTGCTCCTGTTTGTAAACCCGCTTGTTCCCATGATTACTCATCTTAACTCATCATCATTATTCATCTATGTATTACTTTTATGTATTATTCATCTATTTGTTGTAATCATCCATCCTTGCAGTTGTTTATTACACAAAATAAATTATATTATCACACTTCTGGCCACATAGCGCTGATATTCACCGCACATGCCCATATTAACCTTAACCAGAGGGTTTAAACAACAAACCAGTGTTTACATACCATATCTGCTTCTGCCGTGGCCTGGTGGACAAAAAATTGGTTAAGGGTTCCCCGAGCTTTCACGCCCCTCATGTTCTTCTTGTGCCCACCACTAGAAGCATGCCTATGGAAAAAGTGCGCCGGCACACAGTGCAGTGCGCTTTATAGGTGTTATCGTGCACTTTCCCAGCCAGGTGTTTTCCTTTTCCCAGTCCTCCCTGTACTTTTGCAGCCTTTTTTCTTTTCTTTCTCTGAGGGGAACAAACATTGCTGCTCTAACGCTGGGCTTACACTGTGCGATTTTTGGCCCATTTTGAGCCGATTTTTGAGTCGTGCGACCGATTTGGTGATCGGCCCGATTTTGGCCTTCATCGTGCATCGTGTAGTATACGTGGGGTAACGAGAAGCGATTAACACCTCACGACCAGCTCCCGATCATCAATCGCTCGTGAGGGTGTCACCACAGCCGCTCACACTGCTCATGCGCAAACACGTAAACATCGGTGAAAAAGACTGAACAGCACGGCTGTGCAGCGTGTGATCTGGACACAAGTGATGGAGGCACTTGTAGAACTTTGGAAAGCTCATCCGAGCCTTTTCGATGTGGCCTCACAAAATTATCACGACCACAACAACCGTGAAAATAGTTGGATTTACACTGCTGCTCAATCACAGCTGCCTGATCAATGTTTTTCATTAGCAATTTAGCAAAGTTGATGGTGGTGGTGTGTCTGTGTGAGTGAAAGACAGAGAGAGCGAGCGACAGATTTTCTGTTATAACCTTCATGTTATGTTGGCACAGTGTGAGCACTCAGGTCGCATCAGAGCATCGGGCCGTATAGTGTGAGACCTGCATCGTGACCTACCAACTTTTAACCCCTGCGAGTCAATCGTGCAGTTTGAGCAAGAGCTGAATAACGCGACTGAAAAAATCGCAGTGTCTGCCCAGCTTTAGGTGTACTGTCATCCGAGACGTGCACCGCAGTGTCGGCGTTTGTTTCCCTGTTGGCCATGCTTCTTGTTGTGGTCATCTGTTGTCTTCCGGTATTTTCTCCGCAAGCGACCTTTCCTCGACCAATGAGATAATCTGAATTGTCATACTCGAATTGTCATAAGTGTGCTGTCAGCTCATTGGTCACAAAGCAGGAGAGGGGCTGGGAATTATGTTTTCAAACAAAGCGTTAATTCCATTAACATTTATAGACTACTTTTGATTCTCAGTGTATTACGGGACAAAGTGCGTCCCTTATTAGCTCAATACGGGACGTGTACTTTTGTTTCTAAATACGGGACGATTCCGTTTTTTAAGGGACGGTTGGCAACCCTAGTTACATGACATTACGTATGGGAAAACGGTAGCTGTACAAGGCTTTATCAGGGCTGCTACTATAAAGTTAGTAACCAGACAAAACAACAAGGCAGTTTTGATTTACACTTTTACACTTCTACACACAATCATTAGCTTCATGTAAACATATTTATTAAAAATACGTTAGCGTGCTTTGAGGCATGCATTAACAGTTCACTTTTGTCCAGCCATTGCTGTTACATTATTTCATCTTGTATTTCTTTCTCTGTTTTTTTAAATATCCATTTTGTTTCTGAGCTCATGACAAGTGGACTGTACCAAGTGTAGAAAATCATGGGGGCCACCTGGAATCGGTTACCTTAAGTATATTGTGTAGTTTATTTGGCAGTGTTAAGTTAAAGTAACTGTTAGGCTACTTGTTTGTTTGTTTTTTTTGTGGTATTAGTTAAGTTGTGTTGGTTTCTGCCGTGTGTCTCTGTGCCATTGACAGATATTGTCTTAGATAGTTGTAAGTCTTTTATTTACTTAATTTGATTTATTTTATTTTTTAACAGGGTTAATGATCATTAATAAACTTTGCTGAAAATGCACCAGAGTTAGCGGTTGGATAATTTTCATCCATAGTCACTGGCTAGATCTTGAAAATAACCTAAAACAAAACAATTTAGTGAATAATGCCAACATTATAAAAACATATAAAGGGGAAAAAAAGAGGAAACAGACGTAATGAAGATGGCAAATAGGGGAATAAAACCAACTCGGCGCAGACAAAATTGATCAATCAACCATGTAACCATTATTAATTAATAGCTAGGCTCGAGTGGCCTTTGTTTGTTTGACCTCTTTTACCTGCCCAGAACTTCATTGTTTGACTCTTTTGGAGCTTGATCAGCCATTTCTGTGAAAAACACCAGCTTATTGTATTTCAAAGCTTGTGTCCCAACCTTGTCTCGTACCAGCTGAGCCTCTTGATGATAAGCCTCCAGTTCACTGTTTGCTAAATCTATAAAACTTTGGGCTTTGAGATGTCACATTCAAATGAAGCATTCAAAACACTGGGAAATATCTTTGCCACTCAAAATAATTATTTACATTCCACCCACATTGACTGCACATAAATCAACACTGTTCAGTAAGTGTAAGCAACGTAATCACTTAAAATGATGAGAGTTTCTCACTGAGAAGGCTCTTCTTCACTTATTTTGATGACTGCACAAGCAAAGAGGCACGGTGGTAACGATTAATCGACAGGGTTTTGGCGCTTGTGCGAGCTCAACGTTACGAGGCCTCTTGTGGCCAGACGTCTAGGGAAGCAGTGCGTTGATAAGACGGCAACTTTATTGATTCAAGTTTTTAAAAGGCCTTTGAAATCGAGCGTCTAGACGATCTGGCCTTGTGGATGCTCATGTTCAATTACACTGTAAGAGCAGAGCAGTCAGTTAACTTTGGAGGCAAAAATGAAACGGCGAGAGAGATTACAGAGGAGATGAGGTCTGCTTTCTTTTTTAAAAGTTTGCATCACAGTAAAAAATTTACTCACTCGTTATTGAATTAGACGACCGCTGTGAGCGTCTTGTTCTCTTGATCGCATTGAGAATTTTAAACCTGTTCCACTTGCAAGTGAAATCAAAGTGGTTCACATGAGAGAGTATAATTAGAAAGAACCGATTAAGGAAACTTCAGGGAAATCCAATCCTAGTATGTACAATGCAGGATGACACTTTTATTATAGGAAGAAGACAACATTTGGAAAACATGCTCATTCCCTTTCAGAGAGACTAAGAGAAGATCAGCACCCCTCTCATTACCCTGACTCTGTTAACAAAATTCACCACTGCTAATGCTTTATTACTACATTATAACTTGCTTGTTCAATCTATACAAAAAAATTAAAGGAAAAAAACAAATATAGAGTGTAAACTTCTGTTTTTGATGAAGAAATACTTCAGAAAATCCTCCCCGTACAAAAGATTTTGGTATCACAGTGGTAATAATGTCAGTCCTGGATACAAAGTGGGGCTTATGTATGTCACCAAATGTGCCATCTACACTATTTTTCTCATGACAATGAAACAACCTAAAACCTCTGTGTTTTTCTATCAACAGACTGATGGTGAAAATAACACTGAATGTGTACACATGGAAAATGCCTGCGCTCCGAGGCGTCTGAGAGACGTGTGAAAAAGCAGCTCTAACCTCAATATACACATGCTAAAGATTGTGGTCAGAGGCTGAAGGCACAGAAGGAGTATTGATCAATGAACGTGACTCGCTGTAATCAATGCCTGTTGGGAGACAGTGCATTGACAGATGTCTCCTGTCCTACTGCTCCACTTTGTCCTCTAACGAGATTTGGAAAAATCTAAATCCAGATCTTGATCTTTAGATATTTGCTTTCAGTAATGACTTGAAGGGAAAAAAGTCTTTTTCGAGGGAAAAATATAGCTTGTTTCGTTGTTTTGTCTGACCATCAAATTACAATCTGAAGAATTTATAAATCAGGAAGCATTCAAGCATTCAAATCCACACACTGGAAAAGCTCGGCGTGTTATATTTTAAGATACTCTGTATCAGAATGGTATTAACTAGCTAGCTTTATAGGTACTGATGGGTGGAGACTTGTCGGCTGTTTCTCCTTGCCTCCAGACTTCATGCTTGATTTCCCCACTCTGTGCCGAGCATGGCATCTTCCTCTCATCTACTAGTAAAAAATGAACAAACACATGCACCCACCGGCCACTTTATTAGGTACTTGTTGAACAAAATATCCAATCAGCCAATCACATGGCAGCAAGTCAGAGAAGTTAAGCACGCACACATGGTCAAGATGATCTGGTGAACTTCAAACTGGGCATCAGAATGGGGAAGAGCATTGATTTAAGTGACTCTGAACGCAGCATGGTTGTTGGTTATTTTGATTATTTCAGAAACTGCTGATTTACTGAGATTTTCTCGCACATCCACCTCTAGAGTTTACAGGGAATGGCCTGAAAAGGAGAGAAGCAGTTCTCTGGGTGAAAATGCCTCAAAATGCTTTAAGCTGATAGGAAAGGAAAGTAACAACCAGCCTCTTCTCACAATTGAGCTGTGAAGAAGAGCATTTATGAGGAGCAGGTGGTCTACAGCAGCACAAGCCCACACCGGGTGTCCCTCCATTCAGATAAGAATAGTAAACTGGGGCTACGATTCGCACAGGCTCACCAAAATTAGACACCAGAAGTTGGAAGAAAATTGAGTCTCAGTTTCTTTTCAGAATTTGGCCTTGAAGAATTGAAAGAGTATTAGCAGGGTCTAACTAAAGAAAGTGTCCAGTAAGCGTATCTCCGATGCATTCTTTTCACTCGACTGATCATGCTGTTAATGCCGCTCTTCTTAGCAAGGCTGCTGTATTAAAAAAAAATAATTTTAAAAAAAATCTGGGCCAAAGTCTAATGTGCAATCATCTAAGTTTAAGAGGAATTTCTCAACGCCCTCAGATGCCGCCATCACAATAAATCAAAAGGACATTCTGCTCTATTTTTTGCCTCCCAGTCTTTCTCCCGCTCACTTGTGTCGCCAAACGTGGCTCGTCACACTGTCAGTTTTTCTCTCTGTTCCTGCGACACAGTCATACTGTCAAACACGCACAAAAGCAAAAAATCATGCACCCGGGCAGATAGACAGGGTGTAAGGGGAGTGCCACAGATTTGTCAGCTGCCTCTTTCAAGCTCATCCATTATCCAGCTGACTCCACTCTGACCCCAGAGTTAGTGGCCATGTACTGCAGGGACCTGTCCCCATATCACTCACCTGTGCATGCGCACGTGTGAACCTGTGTGTATGTGCTTTTGTGTGATTGCATCCCTTGCCCGGTCAATTATTAAAGCGACTGCTGAGCAGGAGGAGAGTGCCTCAGACATATTAGAAAGAAAAAAAGAAAGTGCTTGTATTTTGTTTGTTTGTTTTGGGGACAGAAAGTTGAATCTTTTTAGAAAAAAAGGTCTTATACAGAAGAAGAAATTACGATAAAGGTGAAAGTGAAATTAAATAATACAATCAACATGATTGTGTGCAGAAAGCCAGGGGCTCAAAGGGTGAAGCAGCAACTCGGAATCTGTGTAATAATAAGAAAAACATTCTGTGCCCCTCTAAATTTGCAGTTTCATCTACAAAGGCAGCAGTCTAATAATAAGTTCTAGGTCCAGAACTAAGAGCCAATTATTTTTTCATACAGATGGAGCTTGGCTGTAAGACACACACACACACACACACACACATCGCGCTCACGGATCTCATTGTTCTGCGCCTCTCTTTCAAGCTTTATTTATGTTTTATCAAAGGCAAAGTGTAACGTTACTGCTGATCTGGTGCAATGCTGACAGCCACGGTGTGAGCATGAGACATTTAGGTGTATCAGAGTTTCTCCTTTCCAATTAAGACTGCGGGGTTTTTATACACATCACAATGAGACACTTTTAGATTACTTCCCAAATTCTGCCTCCCCGAGACAGCCAGACTCAGTTGGTTGCTGTTAATACACAGATTAGGGAACTCTCTTTGCATCCTAATCCTCCCTGCTTTCCTTCTCCCTTGTTGCGGAATAGGGAAGGTGAGTGAGAGCAGGTTAGCCGATAGCAGGCTTTCACTGTAGGATTACACTTGCAAGGGCGACTTTAAGTCTGTGTAATTTGGTTGCTGGGGAGGTGGTGAGAAAATGACGGCACTTTAGCGAGATTTGAAAGGTTACGCACCGATTTAGATGACGCCGAATCATGATTTCAGTTTCCTCAGATTCTGAATTTAGTGAAGATATCATAAGATGCATAAATGGTGTTGCTGTAGAACAACAAAGCGGGAGAAATGCCGAAGCAGCTAAATATATTGATGCATGTGTATTTTTTAGTTCACCTTTTGCCTTCAGAGCTTCCTTAATTCTTCACGGCACAGAATCAACAAGGAACTGGAGATTTTGGTCTATATTAACATGATAGCATCACACAGTTGCTGCCGATATGTGGGAAGCACATGCATGATGGGAATCTCCTGTTGCACTAATTCCCAAAGGTTCTCTATTTGACTGGGAACTGGTGATTGTGGAGGACATTTGAGCACAGTGGGTTCTCAAATGTTATGTGAATGGTCAAGAAACCAGTTTGAGATTTGAGGCAGCAGGATGAGCAGCATTACTCTGATAGGCTATGATCTTACTAAGTGTTATGTCCTTGTCCTCCTGTGCCTGTTACTTTCACTTTCTCTCCTGTGTGTGTGTCTGTGGTTGTATCTACTGTGGCAGTGTGCTCTGGCTCCTCAGTCAGTTTAAAAAAAAGAAAAAGCTGTCTTTGATTTGGACTTACCTATGTCTCTTTGGAGAAGATGCTTGTGGATTTGTGGGGAAACACCAGTGTGGAAAAGGGAAAACTGTGGAAGACAGCAAACCTGCGGGGAGAAAGAAACCGTTGAAGGAAAATGATTTTGGAACAGGCTCTGTTTATTCGCCTGCCTGCCCCTTTGCTCCCTGCTTAGATTATGACATTTTAGTCTTGATTGACTGAGAAACATCAGTGAACAAAATAAATCTGAGCTTTTAATTTTAATGTCTGCATTTGAGTCCAGATCAAATCTGGTTAATGACACTAAAGGGCCAAAAGTGCACCATAAAAATATCCTCTGCATCGTTACACCACAAGCAGCAGTCTGAGCTGGATGGATCCATGCTTTCATGTTGTTCACTTCATGCTGTTCTGACCTCACCGTCTGAATGTCACGGCAGAAACTGAGACTCATCAGACCAGGCAGACCAGACCAATCTTCTGGTGTCCAATTTTGGTGCACACTACCGCCTCAGTTTCCACGTGTGTGAATTTAGAGACGCTCTTCTGCATACCTCGGTTGTAACAAGTGGTTGTGTGAGTTGCTGCTGCCTTCCTCTCAACTCAAAGAAGTCAGCCCACTCTCCACTGACCTGTGCCAACAACAACAAGAGATTTTCACCCAATAATCACCCTCTAGCCTCATTCTGATGCTCAGTTTGACCTGGAACATTTTGTCTTGCTCATGTCTACATGCCTAAATACGCCTACATGACCATCTTTACCCATGAGGTGAGATCTTGCATGGAGCTCTGAATAATCGCACCAAAAGTTGTCACATTGTCAACAAGCTTCTTGCTGATGGTCTTTTAGCCCGGTCAAGCTTTGTGTAGATGTACAGTGGGGCAAAAAAGTATTTAGTCAGCCACCGATTGTGCAAGTTCCCCCACTTAAAATGATGACAGAGGTCAGTAATTTGCACCAGAGGTACACTTCAACTGTGAGAGACAGAATGTGAAAAAAAAATCCATGAATCCACATGGTAGGATTTGTAAAGAATTTATTCGTAAATCAGGGTGGAAAATAAGTATTTGGTCACCTCAAACAAGGAAAATCTCTGGCTCTCACAGACCTGTAACGTCTTCTGTAAGAAGCTTTTCTGTCCCCCACTCGTTACCTGTATGAATGGCACCTGTTTGAACTCATCATCTGTATAAAAGACACCTGTCCACAGCCTCAAACAGTCAGACTCCAAACTCCGCCATGGCCAAGACCAAAGAGCTTTCGAAGGACACCAGGAAAAGTATTGTAGACCTGCACCAGACTGGGAAGAGTGAATCTACAATAGGCAAGCAGCTTGGTGTGAACAAATCAACTGTGGGAGCAATCATCAGGAAATGGAAGACATACAAGACCACTGATAATCTCCCTCGATCTGGGGCTCCACGCAAGATCTCATCCCGTGGGGTCAAAATGATCATGAGAACGGTGAGCAAAGATCCCAGAACCACACGGGGGGACCTGGTGAATGACCTGCAGAGAGCTGGGACCAAAGTAACAAAGGTCACCATCAGTAACACACTACAACGGCAGGGAATCAAATCCCGCAGTGCCAGACGTGTTCCGCTGCTGAAGCCAGTGCATGTCCAGGCCCGTCTGAAGTTTGCCAGAGAGCACATGGATGATACAGCAGAGGATTGGGAGAAAGTCATGTGGTCAGATGAAACCAAAGTAGAACTTTTTGGTATAAACTCAACTCGTCGTGTTTGGAGGAAGAAGAATACTGAGTTGCATCCCAAGAACACCATACCTACTGTGAAACATGGGGGTGGAAACATCATGCTATGGGGCTGTTTTTCTGCCAAGGGGACAGGACGACTGATCCGTGTTAAGGACAGAATGAATGGGGCCATGTATCGTGAGATTTTGAGCCAAAACCTCCTTCCATCAGTGAGAACTTTGAAGATGAAACGAGGCTGGGTCTTCCAACATGACAATGATCCAAAACACACCGCCCGGGACAAAGGAGTGGCTCCGTAAGAAGCATTTGAAAGTCCTGGAGTGGCCTAGCCAGTCTCCAGACCTCAACCCCATAGGAAATCTGTGGCGGGAGTTGAAAGTCCGTGTTGCTCGGCGACAGCCCCAAAACATCACTGCTCTCGAGAAGATCTGCATGGAGGAATGGGCCAAAATACCAGCTACTGTGTGTGCAAACCTGGTAAAGGCCTATAGTAAACGTTTGACCTCTGTTATTGCCAACAAAGGTTATGTTACAAAGTATTGAGTTGTATTTTTGTTATTGACCAAATACTTATTTTCCACCCTGATTTACGAATAAATTCTTTACAAATCCTACCATGTGGATTCATGGATTTTTTTTTTATTTTTTTTTTCACATTCTGTCTCTCACAGTTGAAGTGTACCTCTGGTGCAAATTACTGACCTCTGTCATCATTTTAGGTGGGGGAACTTGCACAATCGGTGGCTGACTAAATACTTTTTTGCCCCACTGTAATATCTTCTCCTTAATGTCCTTTAACAGCTCTTTGGTCCTCTCCATGGTGGTGGAGAGGTTGGAGTGGAAGGAATCCATAATGTGGACAAGCCTGCTTTATACATGTAATGAGTTTAGATATGGAGTATCTGTAATTGACTGATAGTCAGTCTGTGGGAGCCAGAAATCTGGCAGTGTTATAGTGGATCAAATACTTTTTTCACTCAATGACAAAACATTTATGTCATGTGTTTTTTCTGGATTTGTTTAAAAGGTGTTTATTTTGTGTAATTACAAGCAAAGCTGTGGATAATTCTGCATTTATGCAACTGTATGCTGCAGTATGTGACATGATAGCATGTAGGGAAACGCTGTAAACCAATAACCACTTCCACATTTGAACAATGGGGGGAGCTGTGAGTAGCTATGAAACACACCACCTCCCCTCTGCGCACAGAGAGGGGACTTGGACAGAGCGCAGCCTTGAAATCTGAAGTGACAGCTGCTTTCAGAGCATACAGGAGGAGCGCTGCTGTTCTGCTAAAAAAAAAAGTCTGTATTGGTTTGTTGCAGAGAATGTGATGAGCTGACACGATGATGCAGAGGTCCACATATACAAATGAAGAAAATGCAATGCCACGATTCCTGGAGAGCTCCAGCCCATAATAGGTGATTGTAGTGTGTAGAGTAGCATGCACTTCAGACACGCTGCTTCTCTGTCACTCTCCGCTGTCCAAAAAAAGAAATGTCCATGACCATTAAAATCTTTGAAAATCGCTGTAAAGCTGGCTTCAAAGACTGGTGATGATTAATTATATATATCTCCCTTGGTCCCTGCTTTAAGCTCAGTGTGTTATTTATTTATCTGCCAGATAAACTGTCAAATCCCTTATTTGTGCATACTTCTGTCTGTTAAGTGGATGTCTCTAATTTGGAGCTGAAATGCGTTAAAGCTTTTCTTTCTGGAAAGAATAAAAACAAAAGTGTGTGTGTGTGTGGGGGGGGGGGGGGGGAATTATTTTTATATATGACTCATTTACTATGCAGGTACTAAGGATGTCACTCTCCATGTTCAAGGTCTGTTTCCATACACGCCCCACCTGGCACACTTCATTGTACCCGAGTGTATACTGTTCATACCTCCTACAAAAAACACAGGTACATCTCTAGGGAGGAACCCAACCCTCGAAGAATCTGCTCCTCCCATGGGAGTAGTTTCTGTTTTATTCTTCAAGCACGCTATGGCCCTGCACTACACACACACTGCTATGGAGTCACGTTGTGCTCTGAACGGTGCAAACCAATGTCAATATCAAACAGAGGGCTGCTGAACTGTCTGCAGAAGACGTTTAGCATCCTATATGTAAAGATTAGATCGGCGCGTTGTAAGAGTGAGTAGGTGTGAACCTGTGAGTGCATGCAGAGAACAAGAAGGTGCAAGTACATGCTTGCGTATGTGCAGGCCCGTGAGCTCGAGAGACACTGAGGAAGTATTTTTATTAAACTGGTGATCTATTTTAAAACGTGTGGTCAACTTACTGCTTCCGCTTGACTCTGGCCTTACACATTTGTTATTATAGGAAGTTCTATTTTAGCAACACGGCGTGAAACTGAAACTACGAGGTGCATTATGGGTGGTAGGTTAGCACAAAAGTACGCAGACATCTGGCTGATGTAGTAATGACAACAATCAGTCAAATCTCAACGTATTTAAAGCTCCTTTATGTCTCAAAGTTGCAGATCACTTCCACAGTTTTGATGGCCTTCTGCATGTTAGTGCACTATTTCCTTTACTACTTGGACTACAAGGGCTTCCAGGATCAAATGGCACACATGTGGTCTGGATATTAAATGTTTGTTGTTGTTTTTTATTTAAATGAAGCTCTTCATTCTCTGCGTACACTTGCTTGTACACCGCATCTCTTCATGAATGTAATGCTAGCCCTCTAGCACACAGGGCAACCTACCTCTCTGTCTCTTTGTTTGGGATGCATGTGACAAGAGCACAATAGAGTGCTGGACAATAGGCCACTTATTGAGTGACTCGCAGGGAGTGGGACAGATCCCTGATCGTCTGTCACTCTGCAGCCTCGTGCACCCTTCGGCTCTCGAGCAGTGTCAGGTTGCATTCTCCTCTGACGAAGAGGCAAAGGCACTTGTTGTCACATTGGAAATCTGGGAGAGGTCACGGAGGTCAAGATCATAAAAACACAAAAAAGAGGAGAAGGGGTTAAGCGGGTGTTTATTTCTTTCATCTTGATAGCTTATTTCAGTGGCACAGCTTAGTTTTTGTGCTTATTTGACACATGCTTTACGCATGATTATAACTGATAATAATTAACTAGAGCGAATTGAATTTAGCCCCCTTAAAGTGAATTAGAGTTAATCAGGACACGAGTGCATAAACATCTTTCATAAGCATGTTTTCTAGCATCACTCCATCGTTGTGTTTATGTTTGTAGCTATGCGTGTGTATGTGAAAACAGTCGCTGTCGGCAGCTGAGATGTTCCATCATGTCACTGTCAGCTGACTGTCAGTGACTGCCTTCAGCCGAACAGATCCTGAACTCTCTGGCTTTAAAAAAAAACAAACATACCATGACCTTCTTCTCTTCTGAGAAAAAGCAGAAGTTTCCCGGTGCAGTCAAATCCAAGGATGACATGTTTTTTTGCAGCAATTCAAGCTGAAAACAGGACGGACCTCGTAGCATAAACAATAAGAACAAATATCTGAAGTGAATCTTGAGTTTTTGCTAAATTGCATCCAGGATCCACAGGCCTGCTGCGTGTTGTTATATTTATTCATTCAGACTCCTAATATGCTTTGTGGCTTGTGTTCAGATAATATTCATTAACTTTTATGTTGTCTTCTTCATTTATCACACTTTATGGACTTTGTTTTGCTGCTGTGACACTTTTGTTCCCCTGCATGGGCTAATAAAAAATATCATCTATTCAAATTAGTAACACTAGATTATATAATACACAGATGTACAAATATACTAACCAAAAGAAAAGGAAAAGTACACAATGTGTCGCATTATTATTACATATGTTTTACATAATACATATGATATTATTAGATTTAAATGGTTGAAGCAGTGACCTGCAGCCTTTTGATATTTTAGCCAGTGGAGGTGGATCTACTTTATGACTCGTTATGCCTCCCTGCTGGTGACAGCTATGCTACGAGGCATTCTGTTTTCTGGCTGTCGATCTGTCCATCCTCTCTATGTGAAGGCGGTGTCTCTGCACGTCTGGCACAGAAGTTCACATGCACTGAGGGATGAAAGGATTAGCTTTAGGTGGGAAAAGGTCAAGGCCACTACGACTTTGTAAAAATGTTTTTGGCTGGTGCTGTACAAAAGTTATGAGCCACATTAGATATTGGCTGCTTTTTTGCTTTTACTCATTTTCAGTCCTTGTACGCACTTAACACTGACCTATGAATTAAATGTTAATTTCTGTCTGTAGGCACTTTGTTACTAGCAGGCTGCTGGAAAAACACATAATTTGTTCCCATTTCTTTTGTTGAATCTATGAAAAACACCTAAGCTAACAAAGTGTGACAGACAGGAAACAGTATTTTTACATCTCGAAGAGCTATTTGCTGAAAATCTGGCATGTCTTGAAATGGTGTGCACTGCATCCTTGAAAAAAAATCTGAGGAAACTGGACAGGTGGAGGACAAAAGAAGAAGTGTCAGGCCTAAAAACAATCTACAGCAGATGAACAGTCTGTCCTTAAGGAATGGGCCCTTCAGCTGATCCATTTACTGTTCACTAAAGCCTCATCAGAAATGGTCTCTGTGGACGGGAGGCTGTCAAGGAGTCATTCTGAGAGAAGGGAAAGTGCCATCAGATTTTAATCCACCAAGCAATACCATTTGAAAACCAGCTGGTTGGCAACAGCTTCATTTCTCATCATGACAGTGATCCCAAACACACTGCCAATGCAATAAATACATACCTGGTTAGAAAAAACAAACAATGGAGCATGATCAGTCATGGATTTGGCCCTCAGAGCCCGGACCTCAACATTATTGAAGCAGTGTGGGATCATTTTGACACAGAAATATTGATTAATAGATCCCCCCTTTTTAAGCCTTAAGTATAAATGCCTCAGAATTTTACTTTTGTAATATAAACTCAATGTTGAGCTGTGCGGGGTTGTATTGCAGATAAAGTGTTTACACTGCTGAGAAGCCACTTTTTGAGTGAGGCTGAGTTAAACAGAAATAATAATACTAATATTAACCATTCTTCCTTTCACACAGCGCGCTTTTGCATTTGCTCCTGAAAACGCAGCCCAATCTCCACTGTGAGTAAAACAATCTTACCAATAAAGGAATACTGTGTATTCCCACACTCTGGCAATGTCAGTGAACCTCTCTTGTAGCTCTGTGACTGCTTTCTGTGCTCCGAGCTCTCATATTTTTGCATGAGTAGTTTACAAACTGCTCCAGATTTGAACTTCTCTCTCGCCCTCCCTCCCCCGCTCTCTCTCTCTCTCTCTGAAGGTGGGGGCAGAGAGCTATTAGCTGAGCGCTGCAGACATCATTAGGAGGGGAGACGCTTTCCACCGTCAGCGCCGGAGCAGAGCAGGGGAGCCCTGGCAACAAGGAGAGACACAAACTCAACAGCCCGCTACACCCCGCAGTAAGTCGCACAAAACTATTTCCACAGAGCCGGTTTCGCCAACCTGTCACCGTTTTGACGTTGTCACTCTTCTCTTTTGGAGCTGGCTAAATTTAAAAAAATGGCTGGAAGAACTGGGAAGGGTGGCGCTGAAGCTCTGGTTTACTTCAAAGCCTTAGAAAATGTTTACTTCGCACTCTGACCTATTTTTAAGTGACCACACAGTACGCGGCCACGAGGGCTGTGGGTGGGTATACTTGTCATTTGGAAACGTCCCATTTAAACAACGCAAAGTGTTGTTTAAATGGGACGAAAGAGGGGCGGAGGTTCGGCTGGATTCTGACCGAGCGAGGAGCGCGTCCGCCGGGTGAGTTGGGAGTCGGGCAGGCGCTGTACTTCCAGTAACTGCGCCACTCGACCTCGGCTCAAAACATTTCCTCTTTGCAGACTATTTCTTTGTCGGACATGTCCGAATAATGTCGCTTCGGGCCACATAGGTCTTCTTCTGAACTCTTTTCTTATTGACAGGGACTGTCAGGGGAAAGCGTTACATTTTTTTTAAATCTACGTTTCACTATCGCGGAAGTGTTTTCTCCACACGAAAGGAGGCGAACTACTAACCACAGTCCACATGATTTCTAGATTAAAAAAAAAAAAGCGTAACCGCAGGTGTTTTGCATGTTTCGATTCTTAGGAAGCATTTATTGTTGCGCACGTAATACTACACAATGTTTTACGTTGCCAGCTGGTTGTAAAGGACATACGGTTTGTGATTGCAGGACTACCCGTGATGTCATTCATCCTAGCATGGACCATTATATAACGGGACTGTAGGGAAGCCTGTGATAGCAAGCTATTTTTACTCTGTTTACACCTCAGAGCAGGGTAGGCTATGCGTCCCAAGTGGTAGCCAATGCTTTCACTCACACTATAGTTTTTTAACGAGCATTCCTAATGGCAGCAGACTGATTGACAAAGTGAATGCTCAAGATTAAAAAAAGAAAAAGAAAGAAAAAAGCTGCGCTTCTTTCCACCAGCTGCATGCTTAAGTCTTCCTCTTTTCTGATGATATCTGTGCAATTTATAGGAAAAACACGAAAAAACAGAAGTGGGTTTGCATTACTTGTTGATTATGTCATTTTCATCTTTGAAGCCTGTCCTGTAGCCTTAAGCAATGAATGACTGGACACCCCATAGAGCGCTTTCAACACAGAGATATCTCAGCAGACAGCTGTGATCGTGGTTAAACATGCTTTCTATCTAAAAGGCTTGTTTTGCTACTTTTTAAACGTGTTACTGAAAGAAATAGAAAATATTGCAACACCAACAAATTTGAATCTGCAGCTTTCAGTAAAAACACACTTTCTGTTTTATTCCATGGTTCTTGTAATTCACTCACTTGCAGCCACTGTGTGTTAGCAAACACTTGCAGAGTGAACCTATAGAGTCAGTGTAGCCCGTCGGCTCCGGTGTTATTACTTACCTGTTTTATGGTGTTGGACATTTCTGTTAGTGCTGTCGCTAGTTCAAGAACTTCTGTCCTCCGTGGAGGATGCGAGCACAAACGTACGAGTGACCCATTAATTAAATTCCTTGCTTGCTTTGACTCATGCCTGTAAACACATGTTTCAGATTTTATCTGCACTGCCTGTGATTGTTGTTGTCCAAGTACTGAAAGAAATGTGATCTCGTGGTTGCCATAAATCCCATATACAAGCTTCCAACATTTGTGTCAGTGCAGTGAAACACACATTTAGAAACACCTTCATGTGGTACATGGTGTGGAAAAATATTCATAGATCAGTGTGAAGTTACTTTATAATTACTTTTATTGTTTAATAATAAATAATTTGGATTGCTTATTTATTCAGAAAGACAGCAGAAAAAGTGTGAAGAAAAAATAATGCACACTAGTTTGACTTTTGTCTCTTTTCTGTAAAAAAAATACATAATCGACACTGGCCAGCCATTTTTTAGGTACTGGTATTCGGTCAGACCCTTTCGAACACGCAGATCAATGCATTGAGTTGGTGGCATGTGATTGGCTGTTGTATTTGCACTTAACAACATGGCCATTAAGTCTTTATTAACCATACTGAAACTATTATGTATTTTTTATGTGTGACTGGTATTAAATACAGCAGGTTGGAGAAGAGAGGAAGGGGTCGCATCCAAGAGGTACTCGGGAAATACACAGCTCAGCTTCAAATCTTTAACAAGGGATGGATTCATGTATAATGATGGGAAGGATGTGGATAATGAAGTGAGTGGGATCCGGTGTTAGTCCCTGTGGGATGCCATGGAAAGGTCTTTTTAATTGAAATAAATTTCTCTGCTAGCGAGGTCAACTAGAGGCGTCCAGGAACTGTTCACGACTGAAGCTTTATAGATGTTAATCCACCGCGGTGCATTTTTAGCACGCAAATATCCACCGCTGTATGATGGCTGACAGCGTGCAGCGCGAGCAACTGGTTGCCTTTTGTCCCGTCCCCTGCACCTTCCACAGGCAGCAGCTTTGCCTGAACCGCTCAGAATGTTTCTGGTGGTAAGAATGCTTATGGACGGGTCTGTCTCCTGCTGTGTGCTACCTGTGAAAATGAGCAACTTCCGCCAGTGTGCTCACCTGATTCTCCAGACTCTGGTGTTCCGGTGTGAAAACAGCTTATGGCTGGAAGATAGATGCATTATGAATGCTTGAGCAGAAGGGAGGTGTTAATATAAAGGGAAGACGGGCAGATTTTTAGAAGGGAGGTAAGCAGAGGGTGTTGTAGTGATTTAGGTAGAGTGGCAGCGATTTGCCCAGTGCTAATCCAAGACTGTTACCATGAGATGCTGAAAAGTAAACTTAGATTTTGTTGTGCTAGTTACAGTTTGAATTTCAAAGAGTTTTAGATTGAGTTTGTTTGAGTTTCAGAATATTTTTTACCCACATTTCTCCAAAAAGCGTTGCCTTACTTGTAAGGAAAAGTATGAAGCAAAAGTCCAAACTGTTGTACAAGTCGTGCGGCTGTGAATCAGGCATGCTGCTTCAGCCGCTCTCCCGCCGCACGCACGCACACATGCGCACACTTTACCACTGCTGCTATAGCCTTTGATTTGAGCCGCCACTCACTTTCAAATGGTAATGAGTGGCAATTAGAAGCCAATGTCCTAATCACAAGTCATTTAACTGAGCTTGGCTCATTTGCCATATGTGTGCACGGACTCACACCGTCAAACACACATGAATACACACATCTGCTAGATCACGCTAGAGTGTCGTCTTTGGAACTTGCGCTGTGTGTGTGTGTGCGCGTGTGTGGAAATGAGCGGGAGATTTTGTGTCAGTGTGTTTGTGTGTGTTTGTGAGAAAGACATAAAGAGAGATCATTTCCAGGTAATGATTGGGTGGAGATTTCACGCCTGAATGAATAAGTGACAGAAATGGTTTAATACTCTGAGTGAATGATGGGTGGGAGGATCAAATAGATCGACAAATGTGCGAAACAGGTGTCTGCGTGTTTCTGTGTGTCTCTATTGAGCCATTATGTGGAACAAAATGCTTACTCTTTACATTGGGTTGCACAGAAAATTTGACAAGTTGCACTGATCCACTTGTAGTGCAAAAATGCCATAAATAAAGTGGGATTTGTCATAGAAATGTATTGTAAATTCTAATTGGCAGTATTTTTATGCCTAAAAAAGACAATAAAATTATCATATAAATTACATGTGATTTTTGAGACTACTTGAGGCTACAAAAAAAAGAAATTTGCAAATTTTTTAAAAATTGTGGCATGACTCTTGAGTTCCGATTTGAAATACGTTTCATGCCTTCACGTGGGAAAAGTGTTTCAACCTGAACCAAAATCCTTATCGGGCGCTTAGATCTACCCGTGTAGTTTGGTGCCTCAACCTAAAGAAGCAGTGAGTGAAAATGAAAGTTGAGTTTAAAATCTCACAGTAGAATATCTAAAAGCGAAACTAATGTGTGGTATTCCAACTTCAGTCTCATTTTGCCGAAAGTCTTGTGACTTGTGGTGCCGCTGCGTGCCTCCTAGTGTGGTTTTGTTGTTTACCGCTACAGTTTGCGCCCATGAAGACAAGTCAGTTAATAAACTGTTGTGACTATTGCGCGAACGGCTTCCGGGCAGTGCTGTTCCTGCAACTTTCTCCAGTTTGTCCCTGGGGATCCTCAGCTACTCCCGTGTCAAAGTTGAGCTTAATCTCTCCAGTGGGTCCTACGCTGACCTTTCCCACTTGGCTTTCTGGTAGTTCTCCATCATCAAGCATCCAAATCAGGTGCCAGAACTGCCTTACCAAGCCACAATGTTCAGAATAGTCACTAAACACCTTTATGTCTGTTGCTGTAACACAAAAAAATGTTATTTGCTGTGGGATAATGAAAACGATGCCGCATTCACACCAGACCGCAGTTGCGAGTTAATCTGTGGTTTTCTCCTTTTCTGCTAAAAGTTACCCGAGAAATTGACAGAAAGGAAACAGTGTTGGTCAGAAATGCAGGGGTATAATAAAAAAAAAAAAGCTCAGAAGTGTGGGATCGAATGAGGTGAGCCCGAAAAGAATGACAAAAAGCCAGTGAGGTGAGCTATGAGGGACCAACAAAATAAAGTGTGTGAGGAAAAATGGTTTTAAAAAGGTAGAGAGCAGTGGGTGGGGATGGGGGCAGATCAAGCGATCGAGCTGTCTTGTTGAACTGTGCGGTGTGCTCAGACCTTTTCAGCTTTTCCTTTTATCCTCCTCTATTCACGAGTGCGGCGAGTACACATGCACGCACTCGAGATAAAGGACACATTCACGTACAGTATGCTGCTATTAAGGGGATCAATGAACGTTTCCTTGTGCCAGAACACTTCACCATGTGTTATCATGTTTTTTTTATTGACTAGTGTACAGTCCTGTGTTCCTTAATCTGTCGTTTGTGCCCTTGAATCTGCAGGAAGAGTGAAAAACATGCCACTGTTTGCTTGCGCTATTTGCCAGTATTTGTCCCGATCATAGTTTAGTTTATTAGTGTACAGCTATCACGACATTAGAGGACCTAAGAAAGGATTGCTCTTGTTTGCCACTTTGCAGCATTCGTTGATCCTTGTGTGTGTGTGTGCTCAGACATTAGAGCCTTTGTGACCCTGTTTCTATGCTTACCGTCTTTATTTTGAAGTGGCTAATCAATACCAATCTTCTGAATGACCAAGATAGTCCCAGTGCCCGAATGAGCGAACGAGACAGACAGAGGAAGTTAAATAGAGGGAGAGAGGACTAAAGCCATCCTACAAACTTGTGTTACGCTGTCGGGTCGATAAGCTGCTGTATGGCTCAATAACCATGTGAAACAGGGAAGCTGGCTTTGGGACTTACTTTGGCTTTTCGCTCTGTAATGGCTGCCAGTGGAGCTGACATGATATAGGGTCGTCTGTTTTCCAGGAAAACGGTGTAAAAGGCTGAAATAGTCTAAACTCCAGGGTGTATAAATAAAAACAGAATAATAGGTAAATGACGAGCACGCAGGCTACGAATTTGAATCTGTAAGCCAGTAAGATCCCCTGAACTATAAATGAAAGGCAGGTGAACATGCAGTAGTTCATTCACCATGCTCCCGCTTGTTATCTCTTTTCCAATAAGGAACGAAAAGTTTTAGTCGTGGGCCTTTTGAATGCTAAAATAAATGAAGGAGAACCAAACAGGTAACGGCTCAGCTATTAGTAGGGAATGTGTATGTGTTATTGGTTTTATATAGGGCGTAACAGAGGAGTGTCTCTTTAAGATGAGGCTTGAAAGAGCCACAAAACATTTGGTGGGATCATTGAAATCTGGTTTTGTTGCTAAAATTGTTAATTTGCTTATTTCAAAAAAATATTCCTACTTATCTCCAAACTACAAAATCCTTCTCTTCTCTTCTCTTCTCTTCTCTTCTCTTCTCTTCTCTTCTCTTCTCTTCTCTTCTCTTCTCTTCTCTTCTCTTCTCTTCCTTATTAAAGGCAGTAGAGGATTACAGAGGGGAGTTGACGCTGACTGGCAGGCAGACAGCTCCTGCAGACTCTTCTTTTCCCCAGCAGAGCTTCAGGCTCGGGACAGGGATAAGCTGACAACCTGGGACACAGCCAGATAGATAGAGAGAATGTTAGGAATTGGGGTAATGTACATTCATTGGAGCACAAATGTAATGAGTTCTACATTACATTCACAAATACTGTTTGGGTGAAGGTTATGGCACAAGGTTAACAACTAATGAATTCTTGTGCTCATTCTGACTTTATTGGAGCTGATTTATGGGGCAGTACTACGTTAATTAATCAAAATACACTGTTACTTGTGCTATAATTGATTACATCAGGTCATGGTTAGCTTTATTAGTCATCCCAGACAGCTGGATAAACCGAATTGGACCATGCCATTCAAATTCTTCCTTTCATCTTTTCAATTACAAAGAACATTATACCCGTTCTTGCAAGTCGCTTTTTGTATTCATGCATTCAGTTATGTCATGTAAACCAGTCTAGTATGAGGCAGTCGTTTTGTAATTTCCCATTTGCAAATTAAACCTTAAAGTTTAACAAACTGTAGACCGAGCTGGAAATGAAGGTGTCTGGACATGCAGAGAGTCCATTACATCACGCTAACTTGAATTGTGAATTCCAGTTAAAGTGACTCTAAGTGCACCTCTATTTTTGCTGGATTTACCTCAGTGGGTAGCAAAAGCCCCATGTCCCCAGTTGCAAAGTGGGTGTGTGGGTATCAACAATGACTTAAGTCTGAGCCAGAAGGATATGCATTGAGTGAGAGGAATTCAATAACAGGAAAATGGCCAGTGATAGAAACAATCCCTGGAATACCAAAACCCACCCTTCACCAGTGTTATTCTTGGCAAAACATTGCTTTCCATTACTACTGTTTACTCCTTGTAAGGCCAGGGTCAGTGCAATGCACCAGAAAACTATGCTGCCTGTCATTTCATTGATGGTCCATGACGTGGCATGTGGAGTAAAGACGAGAATTCAAATAAGGGCTAGATGCTCTCTCTATCCTTTTTTTGACATTGCACCGATATGTAGTAACAAAAAATCATGGTTAAGCATATGGCCTGGGCCATACATGGGCAAACACTTGATAACAGGTCGAGACAAGTCTGTGCAACTAAACCACAAGCAGTATTTAAAACAGTGTCTGCAACACTGAAACTATTTCCTCTGACAAATCTGTGGTGTGGTTTGAATAGAGCTGGGTGCAGTGCTGCATTTCTCTGTCTATCTGTATGTCAGTCCAGCTGGCTCCATGTCTGGCTGGTAGCTGCGGCTTGGCTAGTTCACCTTTATACTGGATGGCTGGCTTTGGGTCAGCCTCATCTGGCTGGACATTTGGCTTGATACTTGGCTGCAGGCTAGCTTTCTGACAAGCTTTCAGGGTACATGTCTGACTGACTGACTCGCTGGCTATTATTTCTGGCCTTTCCTTTAGCTATGTAGTAAGCTCATGACATTGGAACAGGGTCATTTGGCTGTGACAGTCAGGGAGGTGTGCTAAAACACTCCTTCGGAGCGATCCAGGATGATACTTGCCCGGCCGCGATCCCCAGGAGTCCATTCCCAATTACAGTTTCAGGACCTCTTTGGAGAAAGTGTCTTTTCTTTTTATTTTGTTATTCTCTTCCATCGGCATTAGACTAGAAAATATTTTCACAAAGTTACAGCACTTGACAAATTTATTACACCACCTGTCATTAAAAACAAGAAAACACAAATTTAAAAGAATAAATCACATTTTCGTACCCACATTCGAGCCGGCACACTGGACCGAGAAGTAGAACATCCAAACTAACTAACATGAATTCACACTCGAATAAATCTGTCGCACAGACACTTGTGGGAATCGAACTACCACCGTTCCAATCAGTAGACAATCTATGTGCTCTATGTGCTGAGCTACAGCCACCCTCTATTGAGGAATGCAAGTAAATAACTGTAATTTGGCATCTTAATTAAAAAGATTTTTTCAGATTTTTGTTGTTTGTATAACAGTAAATTGGAAAATCTTTATAGTTTTGCCATTAAAAATATCATTTTAATAAAAGAAATGTGATAAAATATTTTGATAATGATCAGTAATTTAGTGCAGCTGTGGTATAAAGATTACATTGGGTGGTGGTCTAATAAATTTGGTTGGCACTGTAAACCAGTGGCCCGCAGTTCTTGTTTGATGAAAGTCACTGTATTGTATGCATTACTGGGTGATGAGAGCTGACTTGTACGGTGGTAGCATCACTCCTGCTTTGAGTGAGTTGACACAAGTATGGTGCAAGACAATTATAGGAATTCATTTCTGTACAATAAAGAGAATTCATTTTCTTCCTGCTGTTTTACCGTCTATAACAGTTTTCTCTTCTATGCTTTTTTTAATAGCGTCACGCTTCTATTATTGATTTGATTGGAATGGTGTTTTGCAAGATAATGCGATCTTTGTTCTCAAGTTTAGAAATAATTCCCTGAGTTGAGAAAAACAAAAACTGTATATATTATGTGTAGATGTGTACGGAGCCTGGGAGCTGCCATATGGAGGAAAGACATAGCTGGTAAAACAGGAGACCATGTGTGAAGTGATTTTTCTGACACGACTGTGAAGGAGTGAAGTTATTTATAATTTTTGTAGTATTTGTAGTATCGGTGTTGTAGAGGGTCGGTTGGGTGCACGTGGAGAGACGCCTCCTCTTGTTGAAAATGAAGTTGCAGCTTGTTATTCGCCGTGCTGTGGCTACAAAGAGGAGCCGCCCGTGTTTTACCAACAATTTGCTCATGAGTTATTGATTTGGAAAGCTTAAATTTGTGAATATCATTCCAACAAAGTAAAAGGGAGACTGCCTGGGCTGTCCGACAGCTCTTATTATTGTGTGTGCACAACTTAACCAAAATGGGGAAACAGAAATGGGAATAAATTGCATCTTGTGGTCACAATAAATCAAAATGCAGGAACAAAAAATGTCAAAATAAGACAAAAGAATAATCAGAAAGTTGTAATTTAGTATAATGTGGCCTAAAAAATGCCTGCTCCTCAACTCTGCTTTCTATTATTTTTGTGTCTTCAGTTTTATAGCTGTATATTTGTGTGCATTTATTCAGGCATTTGTGTGTTAGTTTTTGTGGATGCTGCAGCTCAGTCATGTTTTCGTGAGTGTGTTCAACAGTGGGTGACTGTGTGGCAGGCCAGCTGATGAGCTATGACACAGATAAATGAGGTCAATGTAAGGTTTCACTGTGGCCAGACCAGGTCCAATTCTCTGACACTATCATCTAATATTAGCTGCCAGAGAGCTCAGACTAACGGGGCCCAGTCTCATACCTGCTATGGGTATAGATATTGTTTAAAGTGAGCCGTTCTTGTAGACACTCATACTAACATGCAGTAAGGCCGTCATGAACACAGAGTAAGAAACAACACGTACGGGATGGCCATGAATAATCTAACTCTTATTGAGATCAGACATTAACAACCTTACATGCAGCTCAGTATCAGCATATATTTGAAAATATGTGCACGGATACTGTGCTATAGCCAGCGTACACACCTATCCACAGGGACTTGCCCAAGGGAATTACCTGTGGTAGAAAAAGAAAGTTCCCTAATGGGAAATTACTAAGCACCAAAAACTTTTCTGTTTTTGTACATTCCCTAACTTTGACTGCTCTTAAGGGAACTTTGTAACTTCCCTCTTACGGGAACTCTCTTACATCTGGTAATGCATGCATACATGTGCAGTATTTAAAAATACCCGTGTACTGTTTGCAGTATGTCTACAGGGCTTGAATTTCAGCATAATGTTGCAGGTATTGCGCGTAATTTAATTGATTCGGGAAAATCTAGTGCTGGAGGTTTCAGCACACAGTTACAGAGAGCAGTTAATGTTCAGCTCAGTGCTTCCATCGGTGCAGAACGACCGGTCAGAAACACTGCAGAGATGGACTGACATCCAATCTGGACGACACCTGGCACGCTCTCTCTCCCTTTCTCTGTGAGACTGCAGACTAGGAACCTGCGAGTTACTATTGCCTGCTCTAACCTTCAGTCTTCGTCTCTGACCCACATGTTATTTCTAGCTGCACACCCTAACATAGACGCCTAGAACCTGGCCTGATCCCCCATCCCCCATAAACACTTCCCTTCTCTTTGGGAACCATTTAAGGTGGAATCCCCACTTAAGTGGTGTGTTGCTCCAGATATGATTTTCCGGCCCTGGCCTGTTGTTTAACGGTCTGACAGTCTATTAGAGAAACTAAACCACAGTTCAAATGGCTTCAACTGAAGTCTGGCAGGTGGATCCCTTTAAAAGTATCTAGCTCGAGGGCTTCTTCATGTTGAGGCTTTTCTGCAAATGTTAACTTGTTTCAGTCATAGGTCTAAGCTGTGATATTGTTTCCATTTAGTAATGTAGGCGTTGTGAAGAGCTATAAGATCATAACAGTAATTAAGAGCCTTGGAAATAAATTGACTGGGCTTAGCTTTCATTGTCTGCTGTTGACACTGCTTCTGTGCTCTCTGCTATTTTCCTCTGATAGCATGGCCCGTTAAGGCCACAGCAGGGCAGCACTGTTAAAACAATTTGTTAGAGAACTGTATTAGTTTTACTGTGTGTTTTTCAAAATTCAGAAATAATATTTCTGACTGAAGATTTGGTAGTTTGTATATGGGTGCTTACTATGCCTGCCTGTCAGATGTCAACATTCACCACTAACGTAACTGTGTAACTCCCCTTCTCTTCTCCCGTCAGACCTTTCCCCTTCATTTAGCCTCAAAATTCAGGAACAGCCTTTTCGAGGGGAAAAAGATGCTCTCTCTCCCCCTCCTCTCCAGTGCTTTGGTTTTGGATACCAGCGCCTAGTCAGCTCGGTTTAATGCTACATGATGTGCCATTAGCTCTCCTAGCTATTTGCCCCCACAGCATCTCTAGCAGGGCTGCTTCAGATGAAGCTGAGTGCATTTGCAACCTGACAGGGCACGCTACCTAACTGTTGAAAGGGTGGAGGTTGAGAGCACTGAGGTAGCGTATACCTTTAAGAGGCATTTTATGGCTACCATTTACATTCTTACCTAAAGCAAGAGAAATGGTGTGGAGAGAGAGGGAGGAGAATCCATGTGTCCATTTGGGTCAAGGGTGGAGTTAAAGCATGCAAAAAACATGTTGTTTCAGGACATTGAACTTGAACAAAATACACCTGTCATAACAGCTATTTCAGGAAAGGGCGTAACTGTTGCAGACATCATCGTCTCGAGTTGCTGTTCAGTCTTTTCAGCTTTCATTATGATAAAATAGAGACAACAATGGCATGCTTTAGAGATAAGATGTTGTGAAAGGTAAGTGAGGTAAAGCACCTCAGTGCGTGAATGTAAATGCAGACAAATATGAAAGAGATGCCGTCATAGCGCAGAAACAGACGGACTGGTTCATCACAGCAGATAACTGCGTGGACACGACTGGTATGTTAACTACACTGTGTGGTGAAATGCACAGTACTTAAACACTGCAAGTGCGTGGTGTAGTAAACAACATAGAACCGAAATGAATTCGCTTTAGATCTTTTCCAGCTGGGATCAGAACAATATGTGATTCACATAAGCAGTCGGTACATCCGTAGTGTAAACAACATGTGTGTGAAAAAAATGTAAGTTTAGTGATAGATTTTGAGAAATGGCTATGTGATTCTGTACTATGACAAATGCTTACAGAGTAAGCATGCTTACTTTCAGCCCAGCCCGATTTGCTATCGTAGCTCAAGCCAAACAACAGCTTATAAACATTGCATGTAGAGCCTCTGAGATCATTGGTTGCGATCTACCTTCCATAGCTTCATACTATGCCATCACAATGGCTAGCAGGATTGTTTCTGACCCCTTCCACCTAACACATCACCTGCTCAGTCTTCTCCCAACAGGGATAGGCTCGATCAATTAGATGTACTTTTTGTATTTGTATTGTGTTGTGTTGTATTGTGTGTTGTTGGGTGTGTCTTGTAGTTATATGTGAGCACACTGAGACAAATTCCTATTAGCTGTGTTGTTTGAATGGCTACAGCAAGGTTGAGCAAGTAAATCACAAACAGCATGAAAGGAGAAGCTGGAGTGGAGTTGGGTTGTAAAGCGGCTTGCAGTGCGCAACACATGGTGTCACGCTAAAGCAGCATAAATGTTACACAACCATATGAGATTAGCCAGTTGAATGTGTAAAGGTGCTGAACAGAAAGTAACAGGTTAATGACAATATTACTCAGTTTGCGACTTAACTGAACCACCCTGGCTGTAATAAATAAATTGGAGGCTATTTTGTTTAATGTGCTTTGGTGTGGTAGTTTTAACGTAAACATGCACAAGAGAGCGGGAGAGCCATTTGAGGATACTTTATGTAGATGTCCAAAGCTTTTCTATTTCTTGAACTTGAAAAACAGAGATAAAACCAACTGGAAACTTCACAAGGTCTCTTATTGTGGATATGAAACAAAGTAGGGAAGAGGTTTCCTGGCCTCCTGATAGAAACCCAACAGCAACATTGATGCACACACTGCTAAGTTTATTCACTCAGATAGACCCGAGCTCTGTGATATTTGCTCTTGAACAGGGCGACCCTGAATCACAACTATTCACAGCAGCTAACATCTGCAGATACCTTGTTGCTTGAGTTCCTGTAAAACAAATTAGAACAGCAATGGTCGGGTTTAAGCTTGTCAGTGCTTATCATGATTCTTATGAGATACTATAAACAGGGCTGTAAGTGCATGTTTCATCTTCCCATGATTCAGTTTGCTAATAGGTTCTCTCCTCTTTGCACCGCATTTAGTTTGTATTACACACATTGTATGATGTGGCACTTATTCATCAGTATTGTTTTAAATTGCAAGATGTGAGAAAATGTCAAGGTGGGTGTTTGTTTTGAGGAGCTGAGCTCTATATTTAAGATTCGAGGAGGTTAAAATATGAGTCAGCTGTCTTGCACCATGGTTGCTAGTGCTCGTGGCTTGTTTATAGTGTGTTGTCTTGGTAATGTCAATATATTGATAGTTAGGGAAATACACGTTAGGGATACTTAAGAAAAGGCTGAAGTACTTTCAATATCCTGCTCTGTGCCAGTATCTTATTTAGAAAATTTAATGCAGCTTTTCCATGTTATTTGCATGCTATTCTGCACAATGTGAGCATTATCAATCCTTCTAACTGTGCAGCATGTGTGCTTGAATGTGTGTTTTAACACAAAGTGCCAGTATGAGTATGTTTGACTTCCTATCTGCTGACCTGCAAGTCCAGGCCTTATCAGTATGACCCAAAAGCTATCTGTATTTTATCAGTTTCTCTTGGAAGTGATGTTGCATCAACAGTTCCTGAGTGATCAATGTAAAACTGGACACATCCACAACTTCAAAAGGTTCATGTTTCAAACGTGTACTTTCATTTCCCAAAATCACAACACAGAAAAATCCAGTCCCCTCTCCCAGCCTATGATCTAATTCTCAGGAAAATTGCACAAGGCTGCTAAGAAGCTGCTGGATTTGCAGGTTTCTGTTTGAACTTTTTGCACAGGTCTTTCTCGGCCCTAAGTGCGTTTGCCAAGTGCAGCACATGATCGGAGTGGACCAATAGTAATACTACTCGGTCCCGTATGCTCCAGCTTTGGAAAAGAGATTTGTAGGGTTTTATTGTTGTTGTTTACTTCTAATCTTCTAAAACTGAGGCACAGTTTCATAATGCCTCGTAAAAGTAGTAAGCTTGTGTCCTGCACTCATTTAAATGGGTTTCTGTTTGTAAGCCCCGCAAGATGGAAAAAGCCTCGGATCAGTTTGTGTATTTTGTGCACGGTGTGCACATGTTGAGAGATTTGTAACTGGCATTATACCTCTACCAAGCATAGCCCAGATCAATTGCTTCATACCTGAAAGCATATGTTCAATACATCATTTTGGGATAAACTGTGAAGTATGATGCGTCTCTAAAGCATTTTTCTCTGTAAAGCTGATAAACAAGAAACCCTGATGCGTTTCTCATGATTTCTTTTATTCTTATTAGTCTCTAATGTGGAACTTAGCATTTGGAAAATCATGCAAATTTGAATTTTAAATTCAGGGTACCACAGTATGTCATTGGCACCGCTTGTACAGACATGTAACTGAAAGCCATTTTAGTTTTTTTTGTTCCAAAGTAGAATGATTCATGACAGATTTCCAACATTTGTGCGTGACTCAGAATGAGGTGGATCTGCCAAAAATAGTGCACGTCTGTGTCTGACTACCTGAAGTTTAATTAAGGATTGCAAAGGTTTGTTTTAGGTGCTGCGCAAAGGCTGAAGGTAAATGAATCGTGCTGCTCCAAAACAAATGAATGGTAATTGTAATAACTGACATTTGGAATCGATTGTTTAACAAAAAAACAAACATGTAAAGCAAACATATATTTATATAACATGAAATACAGAAAATTAAGCATTTCTGTAATAATGTAATCTGTAAAACATCTGTCCTTTGAACAGATGTGTTTGCTGTTCAAAGTCCTGCAAGAGGTAACTGGCATCTGAATTCCCTGAGAGCTATTTTTAGTGGTTCCAGTATTTGCAGATCTGCAACTTTTCTGTGAAAAGTTCCAAGATCACAAATCAATGGACCAGATCATCTTTTAACACTGGAGGTGCAGTGAAAGGTTTAAGAAATCCTGGTCTTGCACAGAATAGCATAGTGATAGAAGCAAGAAAGAAAAAACCCCAAGCAAAACAAAAAAAGAAGCAAAAAAATAAATAAATACTGTGCTATTTTCGAAGTAATATCTCAGATAGAAGCATTTTGCAATTCTATAGCAAGGCGAGCATTATGACTGCAGAATTTATTGTAATGATGCCTTTCAATCCCCCCTGGATATTCTTAATCCTTTAAATTGATCCTTTAATTTGTGCTCGCGTAAAAAGCTCAGGGTAAGCTGTTCTTAAAATATGCAGTACTACATGGCAAAAGCAGTTTGAATTCATAATCAGCTAGTTTACATTAAAAGCTGACATATATCACATATCACATTCACACAGATGAGACATGAGGGTATCTTTCAACAGTTAGTGGACACCCACTGAAGCAATAGGGCGCTTTATTTTTAATATTTGGGGTGTTCTGGATGTGCTGTTATAGCATAATTATGCAAAGCACCAAGTAAACAGCATTTCAGTCATTTTTTGTTCTGCCAGCACGAGTAAGTGGTTGGCTCCTGTACTCTCCTTCATGGCAGGTATCACCCAATTATTAAGCCAACTTATGGACCTGTTATCTTGTGCTGTATTTATGCACATATAATGGACACAGGGCTAGATCTAAGTATGTGTGCATTTGAGTGGCTGTGTGTGTGTGTGTGTGTGTGCTGAGGTGGGCTAAAAGGAACTGCAGTAATTTCACAGAGAAGAAGAACTGTGCGCCTGCCCCACTTTCAGTCTTTTAATCGACACTCGGGGCGCTCCTCTGAGTAAGTGTGTGTGTGTCTGTCTCTGTGTTTGTACGGCACTCGTGGTGTGCGTGTGTGTGTGTGTGTGTGTGTGTGTATGAAAGAGACGTACAGTATGTGTCAAGGGGGGAATGCACTTAGAATTCCCTGACCTCAGACAACCCTGTGTGTGTGTGTGTGTGTGTGTGTGTGTGTGTGTGTGTGTGTGTGTGTGTGTGTGTGTGTGTGTGTGTGTGTGTTTATTTTTTCTAATGCATGCATTTTTTTTCTGCACAGAAAGGCAGAAGCAGTCACTACTAAAACCTGCCCTCATTTAAACTTTCGAGTGCAGTGCTGGCAGTGATTCACTGTTTTATTTTGTGAGATGTTAATGCACTGTAAAAGTACTGACAGAATACAGCTAAATACAGTAGCTACAGAAATAATGTAAATGTTAAGGATGTCCTAGCAAGCCTACGCCTTCGTACTTAAAAACAAAAAACCTTGCCAAACAGATGTGATAAGAAAATTCACCATTTATATATTATCTAAAGCGCTTCCTTACTTATTTAACTGGGGCCATTAACAGCTAAATACAAATCCCTAAGGGGTGTGTGCGTTTGAGTGAGTGCACATTAAATTTTTGGCCCCTCCAACTATGTAATCTCAGCATGACCTTGTAGCAGTTTGTAGCCCCATGGTGCCCATCCCTGTGACTAACGCCCAGTGTAACAAGCTGCCACAAGCAACTGTACTGTTATACTTTACAAGACCACAATATAATGCTGTCTGTAGCTGGACTACAAGCTCCTACATGCCTCTCTTGCCTGTGAAGTATTTGTGATATATACATTGATAGCAAAAGGCCATACACCATTTTAATAGCTGACCTCTTTTAAAAAATAGTGCCGTATTTAGTCCTCACTCTGTGGAAGTATTTGATCCATAAGTTCCTGTTCCAGAAAAGTGCGCACAGTGAAAGAGGAATTAAGGACCTGGCAGTATGCAGTTAATTTACAAGAACATGTTGGACTTTAAACCAAACGTTTGTCCACCTTCGTCCTTGAAGGTGCTCTCCATGGGATTAAGAAAACTAAAGAAAACAAAACAATTCATGTATTTTAATTTGATTAATTGATACTATTAGAGTTTTCAACAGTGTGTAACTGCAGGGCTGAGGAGATTTCACACTAAGGCATGTTTGAGCTAAGCCCCTGGAGCCTGGAGAGCAGCACTGGACATCCAAGTATTGACACCTTGTCTCACTATGGCTTGCTAAGAGGCAGCAGGGTGTGGCCAACACAGGGTTAGGTACTCTGACCCTTTGACCTTGGTTATATAATTGACTGTCGCTCTGTTGTAGGAGTGAGCGGGAGCAGTCTTTTATGATGTGTCACAAGACAAACATAACTCAACAGTGACATAAAGCCTCAAGAAGCAACTGCGCTGACTTGAAATGTCGAGCTCCATATTTAAGCTCCTAAAGGAGGGAGTGTGTTTTTTTATGGCTTTTCCCCGGGCCTGTGTTTTTGATGAGTTTGCAGGTGTGGACGCACATAATGCAAGCTAAAAATACACACGTCACTTGCAGTCAAGGTTAAACAAAGATAACTGGACCTTATTTGGGTTAAGGGCAGTGCAGCATGTTGGAAGCGAGCCATGATCTGTCCCGCACGCATGCACGCGCTCACTCACACATCTCTCACACACACATATAGTACACACACCTGTCAGTATTGGCATCTGCTCAGTTCTCTTTCTTGTAGTCTCTCTGTTCCTTTGTCCTCTCTGTCTTGGTCACTTGGTCAGGGACAGCTGGTGGGGCAGTGTGAGCACCTGTACTTTTTATGTGTGTGCATCTTTTTGTGTGTGGTTAGGCTTATCAGTGTGGCTAGGAGGATGTATCTGCAGTGTCCCGGCCAAATGTCTGTGCATCAGCATGTGTGTATGTGTGTATGTGTGTGTGTGTTCAGTGTGTGTTAAGTGAGCGTATGAGCACCTGTGCTGCCAGCAGGAACCTGCCACGGGCGTAGTGCTTCCTGACGTATGCTGGTGACTTCCTAAGGTCACGCTGTGAACCCCATAATAACTATTATCTTCTTAAAGTTGAGCACAGTGTCAAAAGAGGGATGGTAAAGTATTTGGTGCAGGACAGATAATGCCTAATATGTGCACAATTATTTTTGATGTGTTTTCTTTGGTTAAACACTACCCTGAGGGCAGGCCACATGCACACACTTCTGGTGTGCACGTCAGGTCTGCCTTATGTTCAAAAGTGAGATTTTCAGTCATTTGTAAGGATGAATCTTTTTTTTTCTTTTTTCAAAAACAACTTAAACTTAGTCAGCATACAAAATAGTTTCAAACAAGAACAAAGCAGTTGTTAAATTAAAAGATTTAATACTGCCTGCAGGCCTTCATAATAAGATATGTATGTTTTTCTCCTCAAACTTTATCTCTCAGCCAATAGCTGTTCTTGTCAGCAGCTGTGTTTGACCCACTTCTATTCAACTCTCAAGCTAGAGCAGGGCGATATGGCCAAAAATATTTATCACGATATATATTTGAAAATTTGCGATAACGATATAACCGACGATATAATTGATGCGAGACAAAATACAACTCCACAACATTACTAGCGCAAAAAGACAACCTTCCATTTATTTTCACTTAAACAAGAAGCTGGTTTTTATGTACATTAAAGCTTTATAAAAATGTAACAGTGCAAATGCAAATTCCTTGCTGAAAGTTTAACCAAAAGGGATTTCCAGTAGAAATGGGCTGACATATCCTGAGCATAACCATGTATAATATCCACTGAAGTTAAAAAGAGGTGCTTTGCAACATTAAACTGCAGTGTGCAGTACGTATTTTTCGGACCATAAGGTGCACAGGATTATAAGGCACATTAAGCGAAACAAAGCAGTCAGATAAATCAAACTTTATTAAACTCATTCTTCTTGCTTCCTCCACTTCTGTACCATTGATTCATTAATGTTGAATTCTCTGGCAGCTGCTCTATTCCCATGTTGTTGCAGTATATTAATGACTAACCTCGTATTGTGGATGGATTATCTCAGTTGTTCTCCTGACTGAAGTTTGGTCCGTTTACAGCATCCTGCCATGCGATTGCATTTGTCTCTAACCATGAAGAACCTTCACGTTAACTTTTATAAGTGGAAAAGTGTTAGTGTTCGTCCTCCAGCTTCACTGTTTATGTTATGCTAACATAGCTGTGTCGCTAGCGATCACGTAGCACATCATTATATACCAGCTAGCCCAACTTCAGTAACCCTACAAACGTCACTGCTGTTTAGTTTCCTGTCTTCATTTATGTTGGAAGTGATAGCAGAGCTGTACGTTTGATTTTTTTCAGAAATCTCTCAGTCAGAACATGCAATATCATGCTTAGGTAACTAGCGAGCTAACTTCCGCTAGCTTCCTGCTAACTTCTAACTCCGTTAAATGTAATAACTTTTGTTTTCATGGATGCCTGGAAGTTAAACTTTATAGTTACACCTGGTAAAGCAGCAATGCTGATCGTTTTATTAAAGATGAAAGAATTTAGACAGTTTTTAACTCTAAGTGATGCTGCAGTGTTGTTTGACCTGAAGTATACGGAGTTTAGGACCCAGATTACTCCCAGATTTAAGAGCATCTTAGTCCGACAAATACGACAATAACGACGGCCGCTTGCATGTTCTGCAAAAAAATGTGCTTTGTTGTGTATCTGATGGACAAACACCAAACCAGTTCCACATCACGGAAGTTGCACCATTTTTACAAACCAATTCTGGTTCATCTGTTTCACTCAACAATCGGCCATGTGCGTATGAAAACAAAGGCACTGCGCATGCGCGTTTTACTCCCATTCTATCGCGATATTTCATTTTCCTATCGTTGCCTAACATTATACCGGTATTACCGTGAACGGTATAATATGGCCCAGCCCTATCTCAAGCAAACATGCAAATAAAGTGTATGTAATGTTGTATTGCACTAGTATCCCATGGTACATGTTTTTTTTTTCTTTAGATGGAGCAATTACATAAGATGCCTTACGCCAGACTAATTTTCCTTATCATTTTCTGCAGCTTTGTCTTTTATAAATTCAGTTCCTGTACAATGAGACACCCCTAATTTCTTTATATTTTGTTTCCAAGGAGCCCACTTTTATATATTTTTTTTAAGTGGACTTGAGGCTTTCAGAAGGTTATGCCACTTAACACTGACCTATGAATGATGATATGAAGCATTAAAAAAGGCACCTGACCCAAGAGTTGAACCGATCCAGGTATGCAGGTAGGTATAATTCAGCACTGAACCAATTTCAAATTGCATCTTCAGGCCCTTGTTATTAGCACCCTATTGCAAAAACGCATAATTTGTGCTTATTTCCTCAGATGAACTCTATTTGAAAGATATTTCCTCAAATAAGAGAAAATGCAGGCATTGGACCTTAGGCTTCTGGGTGAAAGCCCTGTTACTACCTCGTGTGACCTTCATTGGTCTCCTGCTGGGGAAAGGATGCTTCCTTCAGTACATATTAAAAAATAAAAGTATTAGTAAAAAATAAAAATAGCCTTTAAAGCTAATAGATGAAGAGAGATTTGAGGTTTAGCTCTAAATGTTTGAGTGGATTCACCTTTTTTTCACGGCGCTTTTCACTTTTCTGGAAGATGCCACCCCAACATTTGGTCCGATCGTAGCGTAGTTTCTGTCCTCAACCAGTGAACTTTAACTTTGGCTTGTACAAGCAATTATAACTTCAAGAAGAAACGACTCTCTTGGCACGGCTAAAAGCATGACAGACAAGAAAAAGAGTAGAGGTTGACGCGTCATTCAGCACATTCTGACAGGAATGAAAGTGTGGGGGCGAGTGAGACTAAACGCTTGTGTCAAGGTGTTGAATGAGGTCTCTTGAAACCTGCTCGAGCAGCAACAGTTTGGATCCACTTTGCTCTCCTGTGGTAGAAAGTCCGTAATCCGGCCATTATACGTGTTGTCTGCCTGACTGTCAGATTACTGCTCGAGAGCGCGCCTGTAGCATTAATGCTGTTTGCTGTCCCCGTTCATATTTAACTCAGCTTCGGACTTAATTTTCAGTGGTGGGTTTGCTGGTTTTGAGCTCTCGTTCATATCGGCGTCTCCTATGTCTGGGTGCATCGAGCGTTCTACACGTTTCCAGAACACATGTGCTTGTTTGTGGTTGGGAGTGGGAGAGAAAACCTTTGCAGGGAATCAGTGGCAGAAGATTATTACTATGCATGCGTGGGTAGTTCTTACTGTACAGTATGTCTTTTAAATGTTTGGAAAAATTGCAATTGAAGTAGTGCAGTGTGTGTGTGCCCATGTGTACACCTTGAAGTGGTTTTTCTCGGTGCATGTGTGTTCCCTGTAGGTCCTCCTCCCAGCATATTCCCCTTATCCTCGTATTCGGATCTTAGGGAGGCGATCAAAGCCGGGCTCCCTGCGACTCCAGCGTCTCCAGGCTCTCTGTGCTAACGTGGCTCGACTGAGCAATGCTGAGCAATTCCCTGAGGTGGCAACTTGCGCTCCAGTGTTCAACGCTAGTGAACTCTGTCGGCTTCACTTGCACATGTTAGCTCTGCTGTACCAGCGTGCCATGTAGAGAAGACCGTTTGTTCACTTTTTCCTCTCTTTTTTCCCTCATTCATTCAGTTTTCTTCTATGCAGATGCACTTTGGACTGTGTGTCTGCTCTGAATTTTACTTCCCCCCCACCCTTCAGCTCACATCTCTGTCTTGTGTCATAGTGATGTTGTTATGTTGTGATGTGTTACCCTGGAGAATACTTGCATCAGTAGACAGGAAGAGAGTATATAAAAACAAAAAAAGAAGAAGGAAGGAAGAAAAAGAGGAAGATCTTAGTGGGGAAAAAAGACAAGGTGACGGACAGGAAGTAAGAAACGGATTATGTTGGATTTGATTAAACCTTTGTTAGTTTACTTTTAATTTTCTGCTTCAAGGACACGGCACCACACAGTAATCTTACCAAGGAACTGACTGATATACAAAGTGTGCTTCTACTTGCTTATAGCTTTCTTTTTAAAGCCTTTTGTAAAATACTAAACACAACCTCAATGACTGACCTTCTAGTAAAGTTCTTTGTTAATATTATCATCTCATGGCTTTAATTAGTTGTTATTATTTCATAAGTGGTGTAACAACATCAGGTGACAATTAATGGCCCCTCCTGCAAAGGCCTAGTGCAGAGGCGTTAGACAGTGAGTAAGTGCTTTCAACGTAAACCTCTGAAGCATTTCCCCAACACAGCCAGTTTCTGTTGGTGCCTCAATGCTGAGTGCTGACAAAATATGTGCACGTGTGTTTTCATCTGAATTTACCTCTGTTGGTAATCTACTTTATGAACAGAGTGTTAGAGCATTGTTTGATTGCCATCTCGGTTTGCTGCTGTCACAGTGTATTATGTTATATTTTTAAACGAGGTAGCACCATAAATAATGTAAGAAGTTCTGTTTTGGAATGTCGAGCTTTTCTGACGGCACCGCCTTGTTTGCAAACAATGGGCGGGTCTGAGTGTGACTTGTGTGGCCTGACCAAGATTTACAAATTTGATTTCTTATTTTTATTTGGTATAGCCCAAAATCAGTGCTTGAGTCCATAAACTGAGCATGAAAGTTTTCACTCTTCCCCCTCGTGTCTCTGGTTCTCTTAGACCATAGAGGGACACAAACTGTCAGTCCAGCAAATATAATCTCAGAACAGTTTGATGTGTATTTCCCTGCCTTTCCTAGACCTCACACCCCTCACTATTTGTGGAACATCCCCGGGCCTCCCTGAGCCTGGTTCTGTTAGAGGTATCTGCCTTCCTCGCCACCGTCGCCAAGCGCTGGCTCACAAGTGTTGGTCACGTCATTGGGTTTCACTGGCCAGCGACATTCTAGTCTCGACCTTAAAACACTGAATGCCTCGAAATTACTTTTTTGTAAAATTATGAAATTGATTTTGTGTCGACATGTGACAAAGTTTGTTTGTGAAAACAGCACACAAAGAAAGAAATTACTGTCCTCAAAGCTGCAAGACTCTCTTGATGAAAACAGTAATTTGATGTCACAGACATGGAGCTGTTGCTGTACTGCTATGTGCCTTTGTTGTTTTAACACGTTCATTTTAATCTAGATTAACCCTTTAAGTGACAAAAGTTACACAAATACCCAACCAAACTAACCGTTTGAGGCAGAGGTAGATTTCAGTATTGTGTGGGATAAAATGCTGCAGGCAGAAATAAGTTTTGAAAGCTGCTGTTTGTCAACACTACTCTGACTCTCTGACTATAGCGTAGAGTTAAATTAATATTCGTGTTTCCAGGCAGCTAAAAAACATAAATAACTCATACATACCCCTCCTCTTTAAACAAACTATCTGTAACTGAGTGGAAACAGTTTATTTAGTGAAACACTCAAATTAAATATTCTAATCTCAGAATATTTTAATAATAGTGCTTCTGACATCTGACATGTCAGAAGCACCAATTACTGAGATATATGTGGTGCATGTATGAATACTGCATGAATGGCAGTGAAGACATATCTGTGTTTGTCAGCAGGAAAAAGCCCGATCATCAGGTACACAGAAGCACATTTGGGACACTTTTTAGAGTGCTACACTTTGACCCGCAGTTGTAGTGCTGAGGGTTGCTAAGTGAGTTGCATAACCAAGAGTTCATGTTCCTGTTACAGCCTCATTGTGTGTATGGGGCTCTTACTTTCTTTCACTGTCACTTGTTTCTTTTCATTTTTAGTTAATTTAGTTGTGAGGGACCAGACAAAGAGCGATTCATAAGACCCTTATGAAAAGGACACCGAGGGAACAGTTTACCCTGCCCGGGATAGGGTTACCGGTAGAGCTGGGCGATATGGACCAAAATTCATATCTCGATATTTTTTAGCTGGATGGCGATATAAGATATATATCTCGATATTTTTTTAATCCCATAAAGTAAGAACAAAAAGAGAGTTCTTGGTCAAAGGTACTTGTCCCAGATGTCACACATGTAACTTTTATTAAGATACAACTGTAGATGTACACGAAAAAATTGTGAAAAATAAATTGTCAGCATTTATTAAATAATAATGCTCCATTTTTTTTCTTTTCATACATAACAAAAAGCTAAAAATTGTAAACTAAATGTAAAATGTAAACTAAAAAGATGCAGATCTAAAATAACAAAGGCATCTTGCTCTTTAAAAAGTGCTTACACTGAATTAAAGTTTTCTAAAGTGCTTCTTTGTGTGTATTGCTGAACAATCATCTGGTACTTTGTGCAAAAAACCAAACATGTAAACAGATTGAATGAAATTAACAAAATTACATTCTTTGGTCAGTGGGTCTTTGTGCAAATCTCCAATGACAATAACAATATAGAAAGAACACAAACAAGCAAGGCCAACAACTGTACAGCTTACAGATTTTGTGCCAGGAAAACTAATCTGTCAACATTATCAGGCTTCAACGATGCCCTGTGGCAGGTTACAATGTTTCCACTGCAACTAAAAATCCTTTCAGAAGGGGAGCTGGTAGCTGGCGCACAAAGATATTTCTTGGCCAGGAGGCTCAGTGCTGGAAAGGCAACTTCATGTTCCTTCCACCATTTGAGAGGGTCAGCATCACTCTCTACACAAACTGACAACAGGTAGCTAGAAAATTCATTTTCGATTGCTTCCCTTTTTGTGAAACCAGTTGTTGGGTCTGTGTTTCCACAAACCCCGCTAATTCTAGAGACTTATTCATCATGAAGAAAACAAGACAGTCGATCGATCCATTACTTGCACAAGGGAGGCCTCGTCTGTGTCCAGCACGACAAAGAACCCCAAAAATGGTGGCCTCCTCTCGCTGCCTTTTATTGACAAACTTCAAACACTAAGACTGTACAAATTTAAGAAACACAATGGCAACATTCAACAATTAGACTTAACACCAGTGTTGGTGGCTGTGCTGTGCTGGAAGAAGCTTGCCAGTGATCTCTTTTTTTTAGCTGTGTGTCCTACTGCTGCTTCTTCTTGGTCTGCAGACTCAGGCACGGCTGGATCAGTCAGCTCAGACAAACACGTACCCTGATAGCTGAGCAGAGACTCTGCCTCCAAGATGAGTTTATGTTTTAGTGCATTAATCTTCTCACTAGGGATGTATTTCGCCCTGAACCGTGGATCCACAAAAGAAGCCATGTCCAACAGGTCACTGGTGGATGGATCTGCATATTTATTGTTGAGGTAATCCACAATGCGGGTCTTGATGGATTTACACAGCTCACTATCCTCCTCTCCAGGTGCCAGGAGACTAGTGTTAAACAGGTGTAGCACAGGTCTGACATAGGACAGGGTCACATACTTCTCTCCTGAAAGTGCATCAGTGAAGTCCTGACAGGGTTTGAGAGCTTTCTGAACTGCTTCCAGGACCTCTATGTCCTGCCAAGTAGGGACTAGAGGTCTGGTTTTCATGTCGACAGAGAGGACTTTAGAAAGTGCTCTTTCCTGCTCCAGAACTCTCTCTATCATGAGAAGCCTTGATCCCCAGCGAGTTGTTGCCTCTGTGAGTAGCTGGTGACTTGGAAGACCCAGCTGTATTTGCACTTCAGCCAGCTCTCTTCTCTTCCTCCAGCTGTAGGAGAAGCTGCTGACGACTTTCTTACACAGAGAAATAGCCCGGGTAATGCGGGCATCATCCATAGCATGTCCTGTGACACACAAAATACAAACTTTTAAAATCACTTTAATTGTTATGTTAAGATGCAAATCACTCAAAGGCAAATTAACATCCATCTCAGTTGTATAGAATGTGATGCATAAGACTTAACAATATTTGCAAAATGTGTCGTGTATTGTATAACCTAGAAATGGTTCTAGTTAAACTATCTTGGTAAAATCACCAGATCACCAAATGATTAGAACATGTTTTTTTTCGGTTTTTTTACACCTTTTAATCTCACTATGTATTTAAAAATGTATCCCTGTCTTGTCTCAGCTGTGGTCCTCATTTAGTGTCACAACTCAATCTAATACAAAGACAAATACACCCCAATACGTTTATTGGATTTAATAGGGATAGTTTATTTATTTGTTCAACTAACTTTCGATTTCTAAGTGATAGATGTATATGCTGGCTATGACTTATAAAAATATTTGTCTTGTGGTCCATAGGCATGTTTAGCTCTACAAGAGACTCTATACACTTTTCATTTATTAGCGTTTTTTTTTCCAAATCAAAAAATTCAGTATTGCACTTACCAATGGCCAGATGAAGCCTGTGACCAAAACACTGGATCCTCGACCACTTGTTCAGTTGAACCGCCTTGACAATATTAGCCCCGTTGTCAGTTGTTATAGCAACCAGTCCCGTCGGGTTGAGCTTCCAGGTTTTGAGCACATCCTGCAGGGCTTCAGCTATATGCTCTCCAGTGTGGTCTTGAGGAAAGTAGCTGGTCTGGAGACAGGCAGTTTTCAGTTCCCAGTCTTCCATGAAATGTATAGTCACACTCATATATGGCTCGCATGTCCTGCTGGACCACATGTCGATTGTCAGTGCGAAGTGAGACACTTTGGTGAGCTGGGCAGCGAGACTCTGTCTAACATCAGTATACATTTTTGGCAGTGCTTCTCTGGTGAAGTATTTCCGGCTAGGTAACTGGTATCTTCGGTCAAGAGTTTTTAGCAGCTGTATAAAGCCCTCTTGTTCCACAGTTGAGATGGGGACCATGTCTTTAGCAATATGATAGGCCACTGCTTTAGTAATTTCCCCCCACTTCTCACTTTTTGTATCATATGGCACAGCACGAGTATATGAGTGTTGTAAGGTGGTCTGTTTCACAGCAGGAACCTCGGAAGACTTTGCGGTCTGGGCTACAGCACGCAATTTCACACACTCTTCATACTGCACTTTATGGCGCAGTTGTAAATGGTGGTAAAGATTAGTGGTGCTCGAACCTTTCGTTGCGACGCTTTTTCGACATTCTCTACAGAATACATTATTCTGCTGCTCATCTGACACTTTGAACCCGAACCATCTCCAAATAATTGAGCCATTGGTTTTCTTTTTTCCGACGAGCTCCTCTTCGCTAGCTCCTGTGTCCATCTTGTTGCCAACTGGAGGTTTAGCGATGGGGGAGGGGGTTTGTGTTCAGTGAGGGTGAGAGGCGGGGCAAACAAACCCAGACGAGAGAGAGGCAAAATAGCGGCTCCACAAGTGTAATTATAACGCAACATAGACTATATCGATATAAACGATATTGTCACAGCTTATGTCTTGTATAAAAATATATCGATATTTTTAAAAAAATCGATATATCGCCCAGCACTAGTTACCGGGGCCCCGCCCTGGAGCCAGGCCCGGGGAGGGTGCCCGAGGGCGAGCGTCTGGTGGCCGGGCCTTAGTCCATGGGGCCCGGCCGGGCACAGCCCGAAGAGGAGACATGGGCCCATCCTCCCGCAGGCCCACCACCCGCAGGAGGTGCCATAGGGGTCGGGTGCATTGTGTGCCGGGTGGCGGCCAGGAGCGGAGGCCCTGGAGGACTGACCCCCGGCTGCCAAGACTGGCAATAGGGACGTCACCTCTCTGGTGGGGAAGGAGCCTGAGTTAGTGCGTGAGGTTGAGAGGTACCGGCTAGATATAGTCGGGCTCACCTCTACACATGGCTTGGGCTCTGGAACCAGTCTCCTGGAGAGGGGCTGGACTCTGTCTCAGTCTGGAGTTGCCCCTGGTGAGAGGCGGCGGGCTGGGGTGGGTATCCTAATATCCCCTCGGCTTGCTGCCGGTACGTTGGGGTTTTTCCCGGTGGACGAGAGGGTTTGTTCCCTGCGCCTTAGGGTCGGGGAACGGGTCCTGACTGTCATCTGCGCTTATGCGCCGAGTGGCAGTTCAGAGTACCCAGCCTTCTTAGAGTCCCTGGGGGGGGGGGGGGGTGCTGGAGGGTGCTCCACCTGGAGACTCTGTTGTCCTGCTGGGAGACTTCAATGCTCACGTGGGTAACGACAGCGAGACCTGGAGGGGCGTGATTGGGAGGAACGGCCTCCCTGATCTGAACCCGAGCGGTGCTCTGTTATTGGACTTCTGTGCTAATCACAGTTTGGCCATAACGAACACCCTGTTCGAACATAAGAGTGTCCATAAGTGCACGTGGCACCAGGACGCTCTAGGCCGTAGGTCGATGATCGATTTTGTAATCGTATCAGCAGATCTGCGACCATATGTTCTGGACACTCGGGTAAAGAGAGGGGCTGAGCTGTCAACTGATCACCACCTGGTGGTGAGTTGGATCAGGTGGCGGGGGAAGACGCTGGACAGACCTGGTGCACCTAAACGCGTAGTGAGGGTGTGCTGGGAACGTCTAGCAGAGGCCCCAGTCCGCGAGATCTTCAACGCACACCTCCGGCAGAGCTTCAACAGCATTCCGAGGGAGACTGGGGACATTGAGGGACAATGGACCATGTTCAGCGTCTCCATTGCCGAAGCTGCTGCATTGAGCTGCGGCCGCAAGGTGGTTGGTGCCTGCCGTGGTGGTAATCCCCGAACCAAATGGTGGACACCAGAGGTGAAGGGAGCCACCAGGCTGAAGAAGGAGTCCTATCGGGCTTGGTTAGCCTGTGGGACTCCGGAGGCAGCCGACAGGTATCGACAGGCCAAGCGGAATGCGGCTCGGGCAGTGGCTGAAGCAAAAACTCGGGTGTGGGAGGAGTTCGGAGAGGCCATGGAAAAAGACTTTCGGACTGCCTCGAAGAGATTCTGGCAAACCGTCAGACGTCTCAGGAGGGGAAAGCGGTGCTCTACCTGCACTGTGTATAGTGCTGGCGGAGCGCTGCTGACGTCGACTGAGAAAATTGTCAGGCGGTGGAAGGAATACTTCGAGGACCTCCTTAATCCCACTGACACGTCTTCCGAGGAGGAAGCAGAGTCTGGGGATGAGGGGAATGGCCCGCCAATTTCCGGGGGCGAGGTCACTGAGGCAGTTAAACAACTCCTTGGTGGCAGAGCCCCTGGTGTTGATGAGGTCCGCCCCGAGTTCCTGAAGGCTCTGGACGTTGTAGGGCTGTCCTGGTTGACACGCCTCTGCAATGTTGCGTGGAGATCAGGGGCAGTACCTGTGGACTGGCAGACCGGGGTGGTGGTCCCCATCTTTAAGAAAGGGGACCGGAGGGTGTGTTCCAACTACAGGGGGATCACACTCCTCAGCCTCCCTGGGAAAGTCTATGCCAGGGTGCTGGAAAGGAGTGTTCGTCCGTTAGTCGAACCTCGGATACAGGAGGAACAATGCGGTTTTCGTCCTGGTCGCGGAACACTGGACCAGCTCTTTATCCTCTCCAGGATACTTGAGGGTTCATGGGAGTTTGCCCAACCAGTCTACATGTGTTTTGTGGACTTGGAGAAGGCATTCGACCGTGTCCCTCGGGGTGTCCTGTGGGAGGTGTTGCGGGAATATGGGGTGTCTGGCCCATTGCTACGGGCCATTCGATCCCTATACAACCGTTGCAAGAGCTTGGTTCGCATTGCCGGCAATAAGTCGGACTCGTTCCTGGTGGGTGATGGGCTCCGCCAGGGCTGCCCTTTGTCTCCGGTTCTGTTCATAATTTTTATGGACAGGATTTCTAGGCGCAGCCAAGTGGCGGAGGGCTTTCGCTTTGGTGGCCTCAGAATCTCATCTCTGATTTTTGCAGATGATGTGGTTCTGTTGGCTTCATCGGGTGAGGGCCTCCAGCTCGCACTGGAACGGTTCGCAGCCGAGTGTGAAGCAGCGGGAATGAGGATCAGCACCTCCAAATCTGAGGCCATGGTTCTCAGCCGGAAAAGGGTGGAGTGCCCACTCCGGGTCGGGGATGAGTTCCTGCCCCAAGTGGAGGAGTTCAAGTATCTCGGGGTCTTGTTCGCGAGTGATGGGAGAAGGGAGCCGGAGATCGACAGACGGATTGGGGCTGCAGCTGCAGTAATGCGGACGCTGCACCGGTCCGTCGTGGTGAAGAGGGAGCTGAGTGTAAAAGCGAAGCTCTCAATTTACCGGTCGATCTACGTCCCTACCCTCACCTATGGCCACGAGCTGTGGGTAGTGACCGAAAGAACGAGATCGCGGATACAAGCGGCAGAAATGAGCTTCCTCCGAAGGGTGGCTGGCCTCTCCCTTAGAGATAGGGTGAGAAGTTCGGCCATCCGGGAGGGGCTCAGAGTAGAGCAGCTGCTGCTCCACATCAAAAGGAGCCAGCTGAGGTGGTTCGGGCATCTGACAAGGATGCCCCCTGGGCGCCTCCTGGGTGAGGTGTTCCAGGCATGTCCCAACGGGAGGAGGCCCCGGGGCAGACCCAGGACACGCTGGAGAGATTATATCTCTCGGCTGGCCTGGGAACGCCTTGGTATTCCCCCGGATAAGCTGGAGGAGGTGGCTGGGGAGAGGGAGGTCTGGGCCTCTTTGCTTAGGCTGCTGCCCCCGCGACCCGGCCCCGGACAAAGCGGATGAAGATGGATGGATGGATGGATAGTTTTACTTGCATATAGAGCTGGGCGATATGAGATTTTTTCATATCACGATATGTTTTTTTCATTTCAGGTGATAACGATATCTATCACGATATAAGCCAAATAACTATATTTGTAAGATTTAAATGTGCCGTTGCTCACAAGTAAAATGTGAAATAATCAGCAACTTGTTTTTATTTAAATATTTATTTCCCATAATAAGTTCAACAGGGTAGATGTACTTAAGGAACATGAGACTTTTTCAGATAAATAAAGGCAAATATTGCAAACTACACAAAAGGCAGCCGCTAAAGCGTTTAAGTTTCAAAATAGAACAAACAAAACAGACTAAATTGTCAATTCCATTTAGAAACAAAATATTAATTCTAAAAATAAATCTTAGTTTGTTTTGCAGGACTCAAAATTGACTAACTTTTGTCAATATCAAATAAACTGAGAACTAAAAGGAAATTCTAAATCTCTCCTTGTTGTATAGCTTAGCTTTTCAAACAGTTTTAACAGTTACTTTAGTCTGACAAAAGCCGAATGACGAATTAGCGCTTCCAGTCAGAGACTGAGGCTACGTCCACACGTACACGGGTATTTTTGAAAACGGAGATTTTCCGTTTTCATTTTAAAAAATAATCCCGTCCACACATAAAGGCAGAAATGAAGGAAAACGCTGCTATGAACATGCCAAAGCAGCAGGTGGCGCTAGATTCCTAACCGTGCAGAAATGTTGGCCAATCAGAAGTCTAGAAGCCTCGGTGGGAAAAAGTAAACAAAGCTGGGGCATAGAAGCAGAACCGAGTCGTATGTGTGGAGGGACAGTAACTGTGTGTATATGTAAGCATTTAAACACTGCAGAGAGTAGAATTAACAGTAACAGTATTGTAGAAATTCATTTCACCGAAACAATAACGTGGCGCACAGTGTGACGCATGCACCAGTTTATTGTATTTCCAGACGTGCTTTCGGCACAATTTATAGTGCACGCTACTCTGTTTTTTGTCAGACTTGAAATAGCCGAAATACCTTCACACTACGGAACTTCTATGGCTCTTCCGTTCGACAATCTCTCCGGCATTGGAACCATCATCTGTTTTCTCTTCGGTCACGCTCGGTTGATTTTTCTAGTCGGCACACTCATTTCCTCCATTACCCGCTGGCTGCTTCCCAAACAAACACACGTGCGGCTTGGCACTTGTGCTGTACGTAACAAGTCATGCGACGTGACGCTGCGGCTGTGATTGATTCGGCTCTGCGCTACTTAGTTTGGATTGGCTGTTCTTTTTTTTATTTTTATTTATTTTTTTTATTTTAAGAGGACAAGAGCGGCGAGGTCTATCGCGATAGCTTAATTTCTCTATCGAGTAAAACTTATATCGCGATACATATCGTTATCGTTCTATCGCCCAGCTCTACTTGCATAATACTTAACGAATAGAATTGGAAAAGCAAAAATCTGTCATCGTTTTGCATGTAAGAATATAAAAGTTTCAATTTAATTCAAATGAGTGAAATTTATTAGGGGATATATTTCACAGGAACGTTACCGGTACTTTTGCAGGACTTAAGCCATTTGGTCATAATTCCACCTCTCACGTGCAGCCAGTCGGATGCAGGACATGCTGTGGTCAAACAACCAGCTTATTGCTGTTTTGTTGTGCGGAGCCAGTGAACCGGCCTGCAATCCAACACCTTTGCAAAGCTGCACTTTCCTCAGTCCTTGGAATCTTACTCTTTTGGCACATTTCAAACTAGAAAAACAGCTTGTTTATAGGAGTGTATGTTGTGCAGAATAGCCAAGTACTACTCATTTTCAGCAGAGTTCACTTCCAAGGCCATCTGCCTTATAATGCCTTTGGATCCAGAGTTTGTGAACTTTCTTCATTTGCAAAAAGTTCAGATCAAGTACAAAGACAACACAAATGAAGATGGCTTAGGCAGGAAATCAAGGACACATGGAGTTCCCTGCTAGCCTCTTAGGAGAGATTTATTACATTTATCATATATTGTATTAGGGTGAGGGTGGGAGGAACACATCATGTGAGAATACCAGAGTTAAATTGACGTGACATGTAACAGAAATGTGCAAGCTTAGAGCTTTTATGGGAAAGAATGTTATAAAGTACGTAGAGCGTCTGCTTTCTTGCGTCCTCTTGCTTTAGCAGCAGCAGTACTGTTGTGCTCTTTATACATATATATTTACTTGTGTCATTGTGAGGGCACTCATCAATGCACAGTGTACTGCTTTTTTTTATTATGCCTCTCATCCTGACCTTAACCGTCACAGCCAGATTACAATCTGACCTTAACCCACAGTCCTAATCTAAACCGTGTCACCTAGACCTTTAACCTTGAGCTGTTCTCAGATATGCACCACAGCGCTGAACTTTTCGAAACATTACCCGACCGAGGTACACGCGAAAAGGCAAATGTCCAACGCACCTGGTTCGGACACACCGGGTCTTTAACCTGCTGCTTCTTTTAATCTGGTGCTCAGGTTGAAGCTCATATCGGTGCTCGCAAAGATATCACTAAAATTTCTCCCTCTCACACGTACGCGCACAGCCTCTGTGTGACAGAGGGACGCCAGGCAGGAGACCAATAAAAAAACAGGCTGAAAGGGGCAGTGCACAGTTTCACAGGTGCACATGGAGACACACACAAAGGCACAGACACACACATTGGGGCTGCCAGTATTATTGAGTGCCCTTTGCAACAGATGGAGAACTGAATCCGAGGCTGCTGAGTTGGAGGAAAATCTTGCAGTCGTAAGTGTGAGCATTTACAAACCTGTGCTTATGTGTAAACTTTTCACAATATTTAGAACACCCCCCATTTCCAAGAAGCACACAGGCAAGGTGAATCCAAGTGAAACCCCCCCCACATTGAACAAAGAGAAACATCTGATGATTTAGTGAATGGAGACATTTAAACATCCTTATATCCTGATATAAAAACTTTTAAAAATGGGACTGAAAGATGTAAATTAATGACAAAAAATGTCTGTTTATTTATTTTGGATTGTTGACATGGACATGTTTTGAGACCATTTTCTGAGGATGTGTTTTGTATGTTTGCTCTGCTAATAAAGCTTTGAATCAGATTTTTGTATTGTAGGCAGACTAGTACTGCCATACTTTTCATGCCTACATGTACGTGTCACTCTTTCTTCTCATAGTATTTTTTACAACATCCAATACTGGGAAAAGGACTTGCACAGCTGATGTCCAACCATATAATAGCTTCATACTTTATTACAATGCATGTGCGGTTGTTGAAAATAACCACTTTCAAGGCTTTGTCTGCTTTAACTGGGGATAAAAGTGACTTTATTCATCTATAGGAAGTGCATATGGGAGCAAAGAGCATGACAGCCATGAATCTGGGGCTCTGAGGCAGATGATGAGCTCATGATTTGTGCATTTCAACCACTAATAAGCACGTATTTCCTCTTTGAAAGACCCTCACATCAAGTCATCTTTGGTAAAGTTGTTGTCCTGGCCTCTGTGTATGCTGTTGCTGTTTTTTGTGTACCTTTTCCCACGGCTGTGTGGGTTTCTGTGTGTATACGTGACTCTACGAGCTGGATGTGTTTTGCTTCTTTCGTATGCCTGGGTGCTTGTGTGTATGTGCTTGAATTTTGTGTTAAGTTAGTACAAACAAAAACATGCATGCTTTAGTATCACTTTCTGTCCCCGGGGTAGGGGGTACTCTTGGTTGTCACATGATCGGCTGACCTGATTTTGCGTTGCTGAGTCAACGTGTTGTTTCGGGGTTCAAGTTAACGCTCGACTCGGCCCTGTGACCTTGGGACATGTCTTTGTCACTGTGGTAACAGCCTCGGGGTTACTTAAAATAAGGGAGCACACTGGATGGGAGCACTAAGTGTTTCTCGATGTGCTTGTGCATCAAATTAGGCACTGTACCACATTTTATTTGCCCGGGGAACATTAACTCACTTCTTTTTAATGAACATCCTGCAACAAAGCCATAAAGTTGGATTCACACCTGGGCGATAAATGATGCAACAGCGCCCTGCTTTAGGTTATGGTGGAGTGCCACTACAGTAGTTGGGAATTAAGTACTTTGCACAGAAGGTGCAAAATCAAGTGTATTGGTTGCCTGAGCGTTTGATGCAGGGAGCTTGAAAATGGAACTTATTTCCCTGAATGGTATGCATGCAGAGTAGGAAAGGAGAAGTGCGATTCTTTCGGTATTGCTTTAGACATAGTGACTCTCGATCAGAGCTTTCTGAGAAAACGAATTGTAGTGTAAAATTTTTTAACATTTCCAGGTTATGAGATGTGGTTTTCACAGAAATACTACCTTCATTATGAGGGTCTGCTCTCAGTTTACTAGAGACATTTGGTCAGAGAAAGAGAAACGCTGTCCTTACTGGAAACTGAGCTAAGTTAATGCGCAAGAACTAAGTAGTTGTGATTTTTGTTTAGAGAGGGAAAAAAAGAGGACACGAGCCTCAAACCGTGTGTCTCATGTGGGTAAACAAAGCGTGGTTACCATGCTGATTCGGCGTCAGTGTATAAATAGCATGGGTGTTTGTTCTGAATAGTCTTCAGAGAGGGAGAGAGCACAACAGAAAAAGGGAAAAGCAGAGGAAGAATCACAAGTGCAGACATTTACAAATGCACATGGTTTAAAGACTTCTATTTAAACAAGGACTGGGATTTAGCAAGTACTACAGGCATTGTGTGTGTGTGTGTGTGTGTGTGTGTGTGTGTGTGTGTGTGTGTGTGTGTGTGTGTGTGTGTGTGTGTGTGTGTCAGCTTTGTCAAGAAAGGCAGTGGTAGCAATCACTCTGTCATAAACAACAACATATCTACAATTTTCCTCGTCAAATTTGCAAACCCATTTCTTAACACAGAAGGCAAGTGGAGTTTTCTTGTAATAGCAGCATCACCCTGCACCTCACTAATAGTTATTTATGTAGCTTCTCTTTGTTATTTCTTGAACTTTTATGAACAAAGATCGCTTTGCTATCAAGCTCATTGTTAACGTCGACCTGTTTTGCTCCTTTCCTGCTTCATATTTTTATTCCTGGACTGTATGAGACTTGCTTTGACTCAAGTTCATCCAATGTCTGAAACAAAATGTTTGAGCTGCTCTCGCTTGAAGGACACCCTCCCTCCAAGCTAACTTTCTTCTGAATGGCTTCCCCTCGTGAACAGGGGGGCTACTAAGGCTACAATATTACAATTTAATGGATATTGCTTCTCTATGAGAGCTTAATGTTCCAAGAGTAGCAGTGTTTCTGCACAAAACTGAAATAATTAAGAGGAAAAGAATACTGAATGATTAAGCTGATTATTGTACTTGCAGAGCACTGGATGTGGTTATTATGCTATGATAATTGAGCTAAAGTAAGCAATAACCCAGACCTAAGTAATCTCATAGGATGCAATATTGAAGAGAGAAATAAAAGCCTCTCTGTCTCTGTTTATTTGCAGGGAATTGTGACCACAACTGCCGACATACAGACGTGAATAGACGGCGCACACTTCTTCTCCCTTCCTTTCTGCTGGTGGAGAGATCAAGGCTTCACATCAGGAACTACGACTGCAATCCGTTGTCAGCTCTCAGCTGAGCAGAAGGCTCCACCTACTCGGCCAAAGTAGCTCTGCCTCCTATTCTCAGGTAGGATTCAAAGAAGATGGAGTCAGGGAGTCAGTTGTCTCCTCCCCTCACACCTATCCGGTCACAGCAGATGGCTGTCCCTCACTGAGCTTTCTTCCTGTGAAAAGGGAGTTTTTCCTTCCCACTGTCGCTCCAAATGCTTCTTCATATGGGTTGTCTGATTGTTGTGATTTTTCTCTGTATTTGTATTTTTTTTCTTACCTTACAATATAAAGGGCATGTTGTTGTGATTGGGCACCATATAAAGAGAATTTAATTGAATAAATTGGATTGAATTGAAGAGACTTTTAACATGTATGTCTGCGCTTTATTATCAGGCAGATTCTGGTCCAGTTGATCTGTTATGATAACCGTTATGAGTACACAAGCTAAGCTGCTATTAAAATCCAGTAAGACCCGTGGTGCCCGCACAGTCTATGGATATACATGCGTTAAGTTTTAATGGGTTAAATCCATCTGCTGTATTCAAGCTGTCGAGGGATTGTTTGTAGAGGAGGCATGTATTTTTATGCCAGATCAGCGGTAACCATGGAACCATGCACGGTAACATATAAGCATCGCTTATGGTTTATAGCATGAAGGATTGTGATTATTGACCAGTTAAACACAGTCACCACACAGTAACTACAGTGACCACAGTAACTTTTGCTTCATGAGATGACAATATGAGGAAGTTGAAGCTCCAGCAACACTTGGACTATGTAGGACAATTTAATTACTTCCCTCGTATTGCTTATTATAGATAACATTTTAAATAGGGTATGAGTAGAGTAGAAAAAATAAAATAACCAATCGTACAGTGCCTCAAACATCAACAAGCATGTGCTGGGTTTATGATATTACGGATTAGAGCCAGTCATTCTCCCTGGCAGTAAGTCCAGTGACATCTCATACATGCAGTTATAAGCAGGAAAAGTAATATTACAATATGAAATGTAGTTCTAGTACAGGTTTTCTTGTGTTGTAGTTTTCAACACTTAGTGTGTTCTTGAAAACCCACGCTAGAGACCTTACGCTGCGAAAAACCAACAAACGATCCGAGAGCGCTGCGCTAGGCGAGCTAGCTGCATGAGCCAAGCTATTCTCTGACACGACCATACGTAGCAGGCTTTAGTCCAGTTCAGAGGGGTGCGGTCATGGTACACTGACGCATCTCTTCTCCAAGTATATCAAGAATCAGTTATATGTTGTTGGTTCACTGTGCAACCTACGTGAGTCTGAACCAAACGAGTCGAGCTGCAGGTATGAGACCAGATGGGTCGGGCCTGTCCTTTTTCTTTTCTTCTTTTAATAGCAGTTTTCATAAGATCTGAGGTACTTAGGTGTGCTTTGGGTGTATGTGCGTTTCTGTGACTCAGAGGATAAACTTCTTTGAATGGAACTGAGCTCCTGTCCTTCTCGCCGCCCTCCTTCATGCTTTTTGACTTTTGATTTTCTCATTTTCGTTTTCACTCTTCACTTTCAACGGCCCATTGTGACGTCCCTCAACTCCTTCTCTCATCAATATTCCCTTTCTCTCTCGCTCTCAGTTTCACTACCCATCCTCTAGCTGAAGAAGCTTTCTGCTCTTTTCCCTCTTACTGAATCCTCGGCCGCTTGTATTGAAGCTTCTCCGCCAGCCCTTTATCACCGTCTCGCCAGCTGCATGTTGAAGCTCCATTCTCTCCTATGAGGGATAGCAGGATGAATAGAAGGGCTTACTGAGGGAAAGAGCGAGAAAGCCAATCCCTGTTTTTTGTCTCACTGAACATCTTTTACGGTCTTCCTCTCTCCCCTCTCCCTGTCCTAAACTCTTCTGTGACCAATACCGTCACCGCTTTCTCCTGCTGCTCATTCTGCCTGCTCTGTGAGAGGGGCTGTTGTTATCATGGGATAGTTGTAGACACAGACAATATAGAAAGAGAGGATTTTTTTTGTACCAGTTATTTTAAAAAATATATCATAAAACCCAAACATGATTTTTGGTTCTCGTCCCAGTTGCAGCGTGCCACCGGCTGCTGCAAAATAAGTTTTTGTTTATCGCCCCCTCAGCGTACGGTTATACTCGACTCACCAACAGCATCATTTTATTTTTGCTGTGAGCTACTTCAGGGACTTGCTTCATACCTCTACAAATATGTTTTGAAGTACAGACTAATTAGCTTATTAAATTAACATTGTACCAATTTATAGAGGACTAGTTTTGTGGATGGGAGTGGGGGAGTGTAAGTATAATAAATCAAAAGGTAAGATAAAGAAGAAACAAGGTTGATAATTGGGGAAAGAAGTGAACATAAAGTAGCCTTTTTGGATTTTTCTTTTCTCTAAAATTCAGTCGCTCCCTGCTCCCCTCGTCCTCTTCTCTTCCTCTTTCTTCAGCCGTCATTCTCGCTGACTGGAAATTACACATTTCACTCCCCGCTGCTTTCTGCTCTCTCTCTCTCCATTGTAAATTCACTGTTGACAGTTGCCTTTCTCTGAACACAAAGTCTCAGAAATGAGCAGATGGAGGGGTGACAGCCTAAAAGCTCAAACAATGACACTGGGCGGCAAGTCGCCGTGGCTGTCGGTGTAGCATATAGAGACTGCCAGCTATAAAGAAGCTAAAGATGTAGAATCAGAATGAGAACGCATGACATAAATCAACTAAAATTGACATTTGACACGTGGCTTATGTTGTATCCTGTGTGACTTACAGTGAGTCTAAGAGGAGAATAAGCTTATGTTACAACGCAGCTAACAAAGAGGTACCCAGCTGATTAGTGACATGTTCACCTCACCTGTCACTTCATTAGGTACGCCTTGCTATTACTGGGTTGGACCCTGTTTTGCATTTAGAACTGCTTTAATCCTTTATAACATACATTTAACAAAGTGCTGGAAACATTCCTCAGAGATTTTGTAGCGTCACACAGTTGCTGCAGATTTGTCGGCTGCACATCCATGACGCAAATCTCCCGTTGTTCCATGTTCCACCCGATTGAGATCTGGTAACGGTGGAGGATGTTAGAGTGCAGTGAACTCACTGTCATGTTCAAAAAACAGTTTGGGATGATCTGAGCTTTGTAACGTGGTATCCTGCAGGAAGTAGTCATCAGGAGATGGATACACTGCTACCTTACACAGCTACCATAGAGTGGGAGGCGAGGCACACCCTGGACAGGTCGCCAGTCTGCCGCAGGGCTAACACCGAGACAGACATCCATTCACACACACATTCTCACGTCTTTGCACTGTGGGAGGAAGCCAGACATCTGTGCCTGAATTCTGACCTTAATATCTGAATCTTGGAACAGAAATCGAAACTCATCAGACCAGACAACATTTTTGCAGTCTTCTGTTTATCATTTTGATGAGCCTTTGTAAATCGTAGCTTCGGTTTCCTGTTCTCAACTCACATAAATGGGACTGCTGTAGCCCATCCACTTCAAGGTGCTTTCAGAGATTCTCTTCTGCATGTCTAGAGCGTTATTTGAGTTACTGTTGCCTTCCAATCAGCATGAAGCAGCCTGGTTATTCTCTTCTGACCTCTGGCATTAGGAAGGCATTTTTTAGACCGTTCTCTGTGAACTCCAGAGATGGCTGTATGGGGAAAATCCCAGCTGACTGTCAGTTTCTGAAATACTCATATCAGCCCATCTTTCACCACGCCACGTGCAAAGTCACTTAAATTACCTTTTGTCCCCATAGTGACGCTCAGTTGGAAGTTTGTAGGTTGTCTTGGTCGTGTCTCCACGATATATATATATAAATATATATTACAGGGCGGGCCATTTATATGGATACACCGTAATAACATGGGAATGGGTGGTGATATTAAAGTCCTGTTTGTGGCACTTTAGTATATGTGAGGGGGCAAACTCCTCAAGATGGGTGGTGACCATGGTGGCCATTTAGAAGTCGGCCATCTTGGATACAACTTTTGTTTTTTTCAATAGGAAGAGGATCATGTGACACATCAAACTTATTGGTAATGTCACAAGAAAAACAATGGTGTGCATCATATCATCATCATATATCTGCTCATTCATTTTCTTTTCGGGGCCTGTTTGCAAAATGCGCTTGGCTTTCATTACGTTATTGCACGGAAGGGTTAAACTTATTTATGTCTTGCAGGGGGAAGTCTGACAGCTTTATGTGGATTCAATCAATTTTTTACAGATTGATAAATTTTTTTTATTTGAGACTGGAATTACTCATACCCACTCTCACTCTTGTTCACGGTTAAACTCAATGCTGCCTACAGCAACAGCTCACAGTAATCTCTGAGATGTCAAATGACTAATTAATCCAGTGATGCTTTCTGTAATACAGTTTCACGGGAGCCTCTGGATATCCAGCAATGCCAGGGGCTGTGAGTGCTTGAACAAATGCTCAATATATAAAATAAGCCGACCCAGTCCCTTTTGTTGGTCACAGGCTAAAAAGTTTATTGCCAATTACGTGTCACTTGTACAATACGAGAATGTAATTAACATCAACTCCTCTAAAGTAAGAAATCTAGTAGATCTGGGGCACAGTGCTGCCATGAGTATGTACACAAGTATATAGAGAGGTCATCCCTTCTATGTGTGTGTTTGTGTGTGCGTGAGAGGGAGCATGGATTTCCCCTTCTCTGTTTTCTTGTAATCGCTACGCTCTGCTTTATTTGATCTGGGCCCGACTCTCATAGTAGAATTGAATTGGGTTCGGAGAGCAGGGGAAACACACACACACACACACACACACACACACACACACACACACACACACACACACACACACACACACACACACACACACACCTGAGAGTGCCAACTGCAACAACAGCTGTCACGAATTACAGTGACAGAGAGCAAACGAGAAGAGGGACAGCGGGAAATTAAGGTAGAGTTTTTAGAGTGACCAGATATTATGGTGGTATCTTTGCATCCCTTTTGATGTTGATAGAACAATTAGCTAATAAGTAAAATCATATCTTTCTCTGTACTTCTGCTCTTTCTGCTCTATATGTCTTTTGTCTCGCTGTCTTTACTCGTCATGCTGCCGCTCTCCACAAAAACACTGACGCACACACACACACTTGAACTGCCTCTGCACACTAAACAGTTAGTTAATTACCTTGCTCAGTGTTGTTGGGTTCATCCAGACTGAATTACTGAGAAGAGAGGATAAAGGTAGAGAGCAGAGGAGGCAGAAAAAAGAAGTGAAGTGTGTGTGAATGAATCGATATAAAGAGAGGCATTCACAATTGGAGGAGCGACCTGATTTGTATACGCAAGAGAGCAAAGAAAAAGGAACCAAACTTATTTGAATGTTTCATCCAGGTTTGTTCTTTTCCAAGTAAAAAGCCTCAAAATTTGGTAAAGAAACATTTGTAAGTACATTTCAGATCATTTGCGTATAAACCTATGTTGCATGAAGGTAGTGCTCCATGTAACAGAAGCACAGTTGATTTGGTAGAAGAGAGTTTCATGAGAAATGCAGCTTTGTCTGATTCTTACTTTACTCCCCTAGAACTTGCTAGTTTTTATACAGTAGCTGTAAAGATGTTGAAGTCTGGCTTAATAATCAATCCACCTATTAGTTAATGAGGTCAGTATAATTACCTATTTTTATGGATGTTTATGTGCATGTTTATTTTGTTTGTCTCTTTTTTACATACTGAGGTTGTGTAAAAGCATTGAGCCGGCCCTCATTTCTTTATATTTCACCTCCAAGGAGTCAGACTTTCTTGAACAATATGTCTCTGAAGGTCTGTTTTTCTTCGCTGCATTTTCACTAATTTCATGAATTTCAGCTCAGTCCTTGTACTGGTCCATTTTAGAGTCGAAAATCAGCCTTTGCTCCATTTTTTTCTGACACACTCATTTCACTGGCCCCTCAGTTGATTCATCCACCCTTCACTGAAGCTTCAACAGAAGTGGAAGGCCATGGAGGTATTCCCAGTTACACTGAACCGAAAATCAGTGGCAACAGGTTGGATGGAGTGACTGATATAAATTTGAAAATTTTGTTTCAAAATGTTGTAAATGTGTAGGGAGCGTCTACAGCTGTCTGTAAAACACGGTGAAGGCTCTGTCATGGTTTGGGGCTAGATTTCAGCCAGTGCTGCTGCTGGTCAAACTGTAAACGCAGACCCCAACTGGTCGCAGCAGCCCCTCCCTGACCCTGGTTCTGCTGGAGGTGTCTTCCTGTTAAAAGGGAGTTTTTCCTTCCCACTGTCGCCAAAGTGATTGCTCATAGGGTGTCATATGATTGTTGGGTTTTTCTCTGTATCTACTGTACAATATAAAACACCTTGAGGCAACTTTTGTTGTGATTTGGCACTATATAAAAAAAATTGAATTGAATTGAAGTGCGGTCAAATTTTAATCCACTCTACACTGCCAATGCAGTAAAAGCACAGTTGGATAGAAAAACACACAATGGAGCACTATCAGTCATGGATTGGCCTCCCCGGAGCCTGGACCTCGACATTATCGAAGCAGTGTGGGATCATGGTGACAGAGAACAGAACAAAAGGCAGAAACATCCAACATCTGTGAATGTCCTTCAAGAAAACTGGAGAACTATTCCTAAAGAATGCTTGGAGAAATGAAAGCTGCCTAATAGAGTTCAGGCTGTGTTTAAGAATAAAGGTGGTCACACCAAATATTGACTTTCAAGCTTTCACAATTGAACACTGAATCGCTAAACCTCAAAGACCTTTACACAGTATTGTATTATACTTTCACCTGCAGCTGCCAGAAGAATGGGTTACATGCTATGTAAATGGTATCAAGATATGTATTCAACTAAAATGGGTGGGTGCTATTAGGTTAAAATACTAGTTATAGCAGCTACTTCCAGCATTTTTTAGATGTGTATAAACGGCTAACAGGAAACATAATCTACTGAGATAAATGATCCAGTTTTATTTGGTTTGGTTGTACCTCCGGAAAGCATCTGAGGAATGCATGTGGGGAAAAGAAAAAAATCCTGACGCTTGGGCCTATTCGGGGTCAACTCGGATCCAGTGGGCCGCTGGACAGAAACCCTGCTGTACAGTACGACAGTGTATTTGAGCGAGATCACCCTATAACATCCTGACTGTACATTAAAGTGAAATGTGAAAATGTCATTTGGAGCTGTGGGGTATTGACTGTAATCGGTGTGGAAAAACATGCCGCTGTAGGTCATTACTAATGAGCCATACGCATGCTGGAACATTCAGCGTGCTGAGGGTGGATGCCTGCATCTTCATCTTTGCTGTGTACTGTGTCATTGTGAGCATGGCTTATTCAGCGTGGGTGCCATTATTCACATAAGTGTACTAGTCTCTGTTTGGTGTGATTAAGTGGGCTCTTCTCAGCTTAAACCCACTTTTGTTGCTCTTTTCTTTGTTTTCTCTTGATTCCCTTCTGCTTTATAGCATTAAGCAGTGAGTAATGACGGCTGACATCATCTCTGGCTAGGCTAGTCTGACTAATTGGCCAGAGCAATCTGATTGCATTAGATGTTATTCCTTCAGGGCATTCCCTGTCTTCCGTGCCTGCTTTGAACGATATCCCTCATTGTTTGCATGGAGCAACATATTACTTTTGTGCGGCGTTAGGGTTTTGGCTTTATTGTATTCATAGCAGGGTGAAACAAACTGCATCGGATGTGAATTAGTACGTTTGATTTATGGTTTGTGTGTTTTAACCCGAAACATGAATAATTTTAAAAGCGGTGATTGCTGTCGAGCCCTGACTCGTCTCGTTAATTGCTATCATCTAGAATGCACGTCTCAGGACACCTCAAGGATATTACAAACGCACTACGGGGATGCTAATATACCGCTGAAATGTCTTTGGTTATTGTGCGGATGCTCTGGGTGCTCGTGCGAGAAAGCAATAAAAGTTGAAAAATGAAGTTGTGCTTTAGATTTACTAACAGCCATAAGAGCCGCTCATCTCTCTTCGCCTCTCTCCACGTATTCTCCCGTTCTTGTCTCCTCCACAGAACCTGCTTTAAGAGCCACCTTTTCAAGTGAAGTAAAATGATTATAGTAATGGACGCCCACCCCCTCCCACTCCAACCTCTCTCTTGCTCACCTTCACAGTTGCTGCTCTGTACATTCTGTTCTGTACATTAGTGTAGCCCCTGGGATGCCCTCTCGCTCTCTCCTCTCTGCAGCTTAATGCAATCACACCTCCTGTATAAGTGTGCTGTGAGAGATGGAGAGAATCAAGAGGAGCGACGAGGGAAAAAGGGAAGGCACAGGTGGGTGGCAAACTGGCAAGAGTGATCACATCATAGGATGATAATTACCTGCAGAAAGGAATCAGAAGTCATGCAAATTAGATAATTGACAGGTTTCCCTGTCAGTCACGGTAGGTCTGTACTTTCTTGGAACAAATGCCATCTGTACGATTAATTTCCTGTTGCCTGTGTGATGTTTTTATGCACTTTTTTGTGTGTCTGCAAGATCGCATTCAAGCAGCAAAGAAAAAGGAATCAAATAGAGTACAAAATAGTTCCAGCCACTGCTAATAGCTAGCACAGTTCAACCCCAAAACCAAACTTATAGTTTGGCATTCAGCGGGACAAAATGCAGGCGAACTGAATAAGTTCAAAGGCAACTGAAAACATGCAGGCACACTTCTTATCTGCTTTTATGCCTGGATGTTCTGAAATGGTCAGAAGTTCACAATGACAAACACTTCTCTCCAGGAGGAGCTGAGCTCAATTCAGCAACTTCAGCTTTTAGTGAGATGAATGAGCATGGCCTTTGTGGTGCCTGGGAAGTCTTTATGCTGAGACCTATAGAGAGTTTATTGCTTTTACAACTAGGCTGTATGATAAAGTGCCATCTTTGTCGCCACCCACACTCTCCCACTCACTATCCCCCCACATACCTCACTGTCTCTCTGTTACTGCACCTCTGAGTTTTGTTCCCTTTGTTATCGCCTTCTTTTTTTCCCCTTTTACCTCCTTGTCAACTTTCCCATCATTTTTCTCCCTTTCATCTTTCCAAGTGTCCTGACTTCCCTTTCAGCTTCTCTCGTTGTTGACTTTGTCTCCCTTTCTTCACCTTGTCTCTCTTTGGTTGTGCTTTTATTTTAATGCTGCTATATAATATCCATTCCTAACCTTTGCATCTGCACTAGTAACGGGATCAATCTAGTTCTTCACGTGAGCTGACTTACCTTTTCTAAAAGATCTTCTGAGCACACAGGAAGAGCACAGGAAACCAAAATATTTTCTTGAAAACAAATGTTTTCCTGTGGGAATCCTACTGACCGTATTTGAGAGGAAAAAAGTCACCATTATTCTTGTTCTCAAGAGTGCTGTTTATACCAAGCCTTCATGAAATAGTGTGTACAGTGTGTGTGGCAGGGCTGATGGATTGCCACTTACCAATATCGCTAATACTCCACAGTTATGCCGCTGTACTCCATCCTTTTATGTGTGGAGAGGTGGAGGCTAGTAGCCCATTGAGCTAAACTGGTTTTCCTTCACTTGGGGGGGAATGTAGTGAACTCGGGGCCCTGTGGTCTCCTGAATTGTATAACAATGGCAGATGGGCCTTGGCTGAGGAATTTTAATGGAACAGTGGAGGGTGATAGCCAGCAGACATTATTCAACACGGCCATCTGAGACATGCTCAGACTTTGCACCCCTAGAAAAAAAAACTACTGTCATTCAGTTTGGACCTTTTTGTGGGTCTTTTGTTCCCCCCCAAGAATGTCCTTTTTATAAATATCCATCCAATCTTTTTCAATTCAGGGTTGCAGGGTCACTCAGCTGTCACAGAGTGAGAGGCGGGGTACAGGTTACCAGTCCATCGCAGCGCTATAATATAATATAGCCAATCAAAAAGATCATTCATTTACCATTAGATAAAAACAGTTTGCTACTTTCTTTTTTTTGGATATGCCAAGAGAAGATAAATTACACTCATCATTACAGAATTCTGAATCTTTTACATAATATCTTCTTGTAGGTAGCCATGCATATCCATGCTTAATTGTCTGTTATATTCTAAATGAGACCATCATTTACACCCCTTAGGAAAATGTTTCCTGGGGTCATAAATGACATGAGATGTAAGGACGTTTTCTTTAAGATGTCTTTATAGTCAACCGGCAGAGTCACCTCCTCCTGGGACTTTTCAGACCTAGAAAATTCTCAACATACTTTCTCTGCATCACTCAAAGAGATCATGCCACCTACTCATGCGACAACTGTTTATGCTTATGGACGGTTTTGAATCACCAGTTATGTATGTGTGGATTGCCTGAGGAAGGACCTTCTTGCTGTGGGGCTAACCACTTCATCATCATATGATCTTTGCCTTTTATTTTATTATTGTGTAAAATTAGTTGGCCTCTTAAGGTATAAAAAGTATTTAAGGTCCTTTACATATCATCAGAATTTCTCCTTTAAATAAAATCTGTTGGTTATGTTGAAACCCCCCAAATTTATTATGAATCCATTCAGGGACTTCATCCGGCCTTGCAATAAAAACATGGAAGTCCACATCACACATCAGCATGAAGCCTTCCGGCTGCCACTGTACATAACTGTAGGTTATGCTGATTAGTGTGTGGGAAGCAACATGAACATAAAGTGAACTGTCATACTGTCATATTCAAAAATATGTGGAAACTGGGGTGGGGGGGATGAAGCACATTTCTGTTCTGCATAGCCTTCTGTAGATTATTGGGATTGCTAAAATAATTTAACTGTTAGTATAAGTGGTGATGAGAGCACAGCAGGCATCAGACTTGAAATATTATTTACAGCAGTTAATTTTTTACCTTCTAGGGAGAAATTGCTTCCTTCTCGGTTGTGCTGACGATACCATGCAGGGCTCTCTCACCACAACTGGAGAATAACCTCAGCTCTGTTGGAAGACAGTAGTGTGTGTGTGCGTGTGTGTGTGTGTGCGTGCGCAGGACATGTGTGTCTACGGAGGTGTGTGTGAATGGGATTGACAGTAAGGATTACATAAGCGCAGTGCCTGCTGGTGCAGGTCGCCGTGAACAACATGAGCAGAATGACACTCAGAGATGTAAATCATTACAAATTCCTACACACACACACACACACACACACACACACACACACACACACACACACACACACACACACACACACACACACACACGCACATACGTGACAAAGAGCACGAAGGCTAGTGTATCTCCATGTGGTCTGTGTGATCAGCTGCCAGATAATCTGAAAGAATGTGATGAAATTTTTTCCCAGTAAGGAGTAAGACTTTTCTGCTTGTTATCCTCAGCAGGTTGACATTTTGAGTAATCACTTCTAGGGAACTACATTTATTTCCCTCCCACTTTAGTGTCTTTGTTGCACTTTAGATTGAAACGGCTGAGTTCCTGGAAGGTGTTTAGGGTGCAACGGAGCATGCAAAAAAAAAAAAAAAAAAATCACATTACGTATAAGTGCATGACCAAGCATGCAGGAAAGATCAAGCGCCTACAAAATGTACACATGCTCAGATACTCACAAACACAGTGAACACTTTGTCTTTTGTTATAAACATAGCTTCTATTGCTACACACTTAAAAACCAAAATAAATTACAGTTCTTTTGTTTTTAGCTCTTGGCTAACTTAAAGGCTGTAACAAATACCACTTTTCGGCTCTTGAGATTCAGTAGTGAACCACATTAAACATTTAATAATACCCTCCTGTATCTAGTGTGCTCCAAAGATTTTTCACTAGCTAGAAGCCACTAAATAGCTATGATAGCTATTGTAGCTTAATCAAGTTGGCAATGGTACAGTGAACTGAAGGGTGAAGGTTATGATTACAAGTGGAAAACCCCCAAATATATGTATCACAAAAGAAATATCTAAATAGCAAAAAACTATAAGTATAGCTCTCACTGACATTCTGCAAAGGGTTGTTAAGAGAAAACACTTCAAATTAAAACAATATTTGATGTAATGTGTGTCGTCAAAAGCTAAATGCACTTGTGGCTTTTAAAAGTAATTGTTCGTCTTTACCAGGCATTTAAAAACATAACAAACTACCTCAGCATAACGTATTTATGTCATCCCAGCACCGACTGTATATTAAAGATGGAGGTACCCACTGTTGCATAACCCATTGGTTTGTCCTGTTGAGGTCAGCATCGCCATTTTTATTTTTAGAGACACAGAAGGGCACTGCACACTCACAGGATAACCACGCCCTAAAGCACAGTCTAAGCTGTAATGGATTTACTGAGAGTGTAATTCTGCCAGTTGATTAATAAATGTGGTCACCAGGGAGGCATCGCAAATGTTTATTGAAATTCAGAGTAAATTACACCTCTAGTCTTGTCTGGCTGTGTATAGTTCTGTAACAAGGAAATAAATGGCATAATAAATTCAGGTTGTCATATACAATGTAACATGTTACCAGCTAAATGTTTAAACTTGATGCCCAACACAAGCAAGCATAAGGATATGAAATTAAATGAATTAAACCATAGCTATGAAGTTAGTACACAGGAGCGCTAATGAGATCTCACTGATATATAGCTCTAATATATAGTTCTTGCCCTCTATACATCTATAGAAAGTAAAAGCTAAGAGAAACATTGCCTAAGCTGTTCAAGTAGCAGTTGTTCAAGTCGCTCAGTAAATGTCAGCATTTACAAGGTTATAAGCCGTAATTAAACCATCTGATGACAAGGTTAGACAAGGTTACCTTGTAACAAACGCACTATAAACAATGAGGTAACTTAACAACAGTTCCTGTACTTACTCAGTGGTTAGCTGCACGCACACATGCCTGACAAAAAAAGCATGCAAACACAAACTCCGAGTAATGATTCACAGTCCATCAGGAGCACATTTTTTCCTCTACTTTTGCATACTAACCACCAGCAGTCTCCTACGTGCCAGCATGGAGCGTTCTGATTGGCCGCTCCTGAGCTGCCAGTTTAGTATATCTTAGGATGCTGTTCTTCGCCACAAACTGGTTCATGTAACTCTGCTTTGGGCCCATTATTTGCAAACTTAAAACTAGCAATAGCAATGACACTATAAACTCATCTGGGAAATGTTTGCTGAAGTTATAAATCACATAAGCAATAAGGTTATTTTTCCTATATAACCAAACTTCTGTTCCTACAATGGGAGTTGCCCCCTGCTGGCTATTAGAAAAATGGAGGTGTAAGACATGCAGTGGTTTCAGACTGCTTAGTGTTATTGCTGAATAAGATTACTTGCTCAGATTAGTTGTCTGCACAATACGCTAGGAAAGGGGAGAGTACATAAGCTCACACAAATGCAAGGGAATCGTTATTAAAAAAAAAGTGTTATATAGTGTACAAATATAAAGCTGTCTGTTGCTAAGCCTTTCCTGTTCTTCCCTCTCACTGCAGCAGCTCTGCTAATGAACCTACATTACTCCTTTAATAGAAATCCATGTCTGCTAGCCAGCAAAACTCCACTCAGACGCTCATGTGCACAAAATACCACCATGTTTATACATCATTTTGCAGGCTCAGACGCACATGCACAACACATACTGTGCATGCAAGGCGAGGCTGCTGCAGATGACGTGTCATGTGTGGAGGACACACGGGTCCAGTTTAGGCACAGATTTTATTCTAAATGAAGCAGGAGTTTGTGAATTATTGAAACACTTGTCCTCTTTTCTTCCTTCTCCATCTCTCTCTCCCCTTTCCTTCTTTAGATCTTTTATAGCTCTGCGTTCCTTTTTCTCACATACACTCCTATGTTCCGCTGTCCTTCCTTCTTTTTTTTCAGTCCCTCTCTTCGATTCTCTTCTATTAAATAAGCAGGAGGGAGGATCAGATTGATTTGTGAAGCAGTAGTTCTGTTTTTGTGTGTGTGTGTGTGCACTTGTGTGGTTGGAGGGATGTTGGTTAATCCGATGTTGTCCTTGGGGACAGATTTGGCCCATATTACAGCCCGCTATTACAGTGTCAGAAATCTCCTGTGCATTGAGACAGTCATTATTTACTGCCGTTCTTCGTCCCAACTCTCTCACTAGCATTTTTATTATACAGCTCCACCCTGCTCTGCAATTGCACGCACACAGAGCCACAGTAGGACGGCCTACGACAAAATCCATTTACACGCATACGCTGGGGCTGTTCAGTATTGTTGAGCAGTTATTTGCACAATTACTCATTTTTTATTATTATTTTTATTAGCGGCTGCTTCTTCACCTCTCTGCATCAAATTTAAATTGGCACTCCTCATTCACATGGTTTGAGTGCAGCTCTTTAAAGAAGAACAGCTACTTTTGGCCGCTCATTTATTCACGAGGGGTCGCCACAGCAGGTCGCTCCACACGTTTGATAAGAAAAAAGAAGTTCCAAAACTTGAGATAAAAGTCAATCAGCAAGGCCTTGCTTTCATTTTTACATTGTGCTAATTAAATTTTATAAATTAATCGTTGCAGACAAATGATATAAAGTCTCTCACACCATTTGTTATACCTGCATGATGGATGTGACTAAAACTCACAGCAGAGTATTCTACAGCTGTGAGGTCCCTCTTTTATTCCCCTGCAACGTTTTGCATACAGCACAGATTTTGACCGTTTTCCTGAAGCCTTTGTTGCTCAGAAGATTCATGTTAGCAACCACTGCATTGTTTGTGTTGCCTTCATGCATTCATTATACATTAAGGTAAGATAAGATAGCCTTTATTAGTCCCATAGTTGGGAATTTCATGTTGTTATGGCAGCAGAGTGGACAGGGCAGGAATAAATTATGCAGTTTGTCGTGTGTTTCCAGGTAGTTTGATTTGTGTTGCTTTGTGGTACAAACACATGTATTTCCAAACAATGGATGATGACCAACTTCGAGGGATGAGCTCTCTGTCTTCTGTTGTGCCAGGAAGACGGTTATTTTTTTTGTCTTTTAATTTAGTGCAGCAATGTCAAACTCATTATACATGCTGGGTTTTTCTACTTGATAAAGAAATGCTGATGTAGTAAATGAAAGAAATGTGGCAGCAGAACTCTTTGGACTTAAATTGTAAGAATAAATATGTAAAATTACAGAAAAAGAAAAAGAGAAAGTTTCTGTTAATTCACAAAAAACCTTTTCTTGATTTATTTTACCCTAGACTTATTGTAAAAGAAAATCCTATAGTAGATTGTTAACAAACAGGAAGTTTTCTGTCATTTTAAAAGCTTATATATTACGTAATTACTTTGGTGTAGGATGATTGGACATGGGGGAGGTCTTTATCAATAGAAGAAGTTGCTAGACTGATTCTGGCCCCTGGGGCTTGTGTTTGACACCTGTGATTTGGTGTTATCGGAGTAGTCCTTTGCTGGGAACAGCTGTGATTGACACATTCAGACATGTGGTCAAGTGCCAATTTAGAGAGCGCTTGATTTCCTTTGTGTTTTAAATAGCATGGCTTGGCTTGCTTTTCAAATACTGCTCGGTCGTGCTCATTTAATTGTGGCAGGCCAAAATCATGATCGAGATTAAAACTCGATTAGCGTTGCAGGCCTGTGTGACAAATGCTATTTACAACAAAGAAACAACTCTGGGAATTTAATACATAAAAAGTGACAACAAGCACCATCATGCTAACCAGATAACCAGGTACACCGCTACTGTCCTACTGAGCTTATCTTTTCTAATGGCTGTGGCCTCTCATTCTCTCTCTGGCTGTCACACAAACTTCCAGATAAAAGATCCTGACTTGGGATGTTTGTGAGCCTGGACAGCAAGTGTGCATGTTTGTCTCCACAGATTTGGTGTCATGTGACATGCATCATATAGAAGTATGTTAGGTAGATAATGCAGTTAAGCATCGGCAATGAGATGGTTATATCGATGCATGCAAAATTCAAGAAAATACACAAATAAAAGCCTAATGTCGAGGTTTGTTGCTTTTTAAATATTTTTAATTTGAATAAGTGGATATCGATTTTAGCACAAGTTAATTAATTTGGATGTTACAAATTTAACTAAAGGAGGTGTTCAAAAATAATCACATAAAAACTTTATACATCCAAACAATCAATGAATTAATCAAGCAATCAGCAGATTTAATTATTTTTTTCAATGAAATTTGCCATTTAAAAGAACTTACCTGAGTACATCAGTTTGCAGTTATTGGGCAGGATCTGCTTTTTCTTCTCTCCCTCCCTGTCTTTGTGTCTTTTTCACATCATTGATTCCTCTGTTTTTTCTGTTCTTCAGTATTGATACCAGCTATCACTGGTCCAGTTATTTCTAAAATCCCTCCCTGCTGTTTTTTCATTGGCTTAGGTTTTACTGTAAAATTCAAATAGAACCCAGAGCACCAAGATATTCTCTGCTGTCACACCGCAACAGAGTCCAAAAAAAGCTCTTTCAGCTGATACGATGCATTTACATGCACATAAGTATGTTGTGTTTTTGACTCTCTAGTTCTTTTTATTTTCTTTCCCTCTCTATTGAAATTGCGGCCAAAGGCTCTTTCCCATAACCTTTTCAGAATTGTGTGTGCAATTCTGCACAGAAGTCTTAAATAAGAGACAGATTGAAAGGCATGTAAGCCTCACACATACACCCACTTGCGTGAGCACACAGATACAGTTGTACTGTTCAAGCCTCATTACACGATCCCGAGGGATTTATGTAGGAGATATTTCCTGTTTGGGGTTAGGGAGCGAAGGGAAGTAGTGAGGATGAAATATGACGTAACAACAGCGGTGGTCTTCCTGTGTACTCTACTAGAACCAGGGTGTTACCCTGATTTTAGTCTTCCATGGTCATTGCAGTCGTAGAGCTGCCATTAGCGCGGTGCGGTTGGTAATCCTGGGGCAAACAAACAGGAAATAGTTGTATGACTCACAAACTGCAGATAAATTTAAGCGGCACACAGCAAATGTAGGCACAATTATTCACATTCAGATAAAAAGTACATGCAGGGTCAGTAGTTTGTAGGGCATAACTACTCCTTAGATTTCCCTTCTTCTGAGTCTAGTTGCAAACTGGGCTTGCTGCTTATCTGAATACATAAATGAACTGGATTTGATTTTTGCTCATGCGGCTGGCTGTCAACCAACCAACTGTGAAGCCGCTGCACGTTTCAGAACGACTGTAGTCATGTAGCAAAATAACCCACATCCTTGAATTTTGTGAATATTTGAAGTTTAACATTAAAAAACAGGAACTACCTCTTAATCTTTTCACTGTTTTTCTAATGCTAACATAAAGTTGTATGAGCATCACATCAAGTTTTATGTTCAGTACATAATTACTTGCAGTGAATTAGGTTTTCAGTCGAAAGACTAGGTTCACTGCAGAAGGCAGGATGTGAGCGCCACTGATTTCCTTTAGAGGTGTCAAGTCATGTGCTAAAAACAGAGGCAATGTAACACCTCACTTGCTGTGTGGATCTTACACATTCACCTTGAGACAAAATAGAGGAACACCCACACCCGTCTGCACACTTTCACATACACAAGATGTCAACAATGATCACTTCATGTACACAAAACAAACTAAAAGTTGAACGGTGTGACAAGTCAAACAAATAGCACTGTAGTTCAACGACTTGGGATTTCTTTTGAATGTGAATAGAGGCGTTCAGTTCAGTTCTCCTGCCTATCTGGATGTATGATTGTCTGGGATTGCTGGCTTTATTGTAGAATTTGGTCAGCTGATCAGCTGCAGCTCCTGAGGAGCATAGAGGGCAAGTTGGTAACTGGTAATTTTAGTGGCTGGTAATTTTTATAAGCATCTCACACCTGCTATACCCTGTAGGGACAATGCTTTGCTATCACATGTGTAACTCTGATATATGCAGAGGGGGGGGGGAGTAACACCAGTCACCTTAAAATAGACTAGAAAGCCATGCTTTTGCTCTCCATAGCAACAGTTGAGCACTGGCTCGCAGTTGATGGAGTGGGCTCTCTCAGCACCATATTCACACTGTGTGCATTTGTGTTTGCATGTGAGTGCGCTGTATGTCTTCCTGTGAGTGTGTCTCTTGTTTATTTGCGGACGAAGCGTTCCAAGACGTTGTTTGTTTGGTTGACTCCATCACTGTGGAAACCCAGAACTAGGAGTAAAACAGTGAGACTTTGTCTCCTGCTAAGCCCGATAATGAAGTCCTCGCTGTCTCTTGTCGGCTGTGAACCCCTAGAGGACATCACCACACAGTCTGTGTACAATTATTTATACTCCTATTTCTGCAATAACACATTTGTAGTATTAATGAGAATGAACAAAGTATGAATCTTAATCAGTCTCGCTTTGCAAAACCTGCTCTATAAGCACTATGTACAGGACTGCACTCAGTTACCTTCCTTTAATCAGTCATGTACGTGCACCCAGGAAACTAACTACTGTAGATGATGCTGTATCTATTTGTAGCTCCAGGGCGGACACAAACACATAGAAAAGGGTGTGCACAGACACACGCACACATACAGTGTGTAGCGTCAGGCACAATATGGGGTTGCATCTCTCCAGATGGCGGGAGCCGCCCACACACTGCCAGTTGTTATACAATATGCATTGTATAACAGCACAGAGCAACAGGCCCCCTCCCTGAAACAACACACACAAACACACATGGAGACACACAAACACGTACGTCCCTGTGCACATACAGGCAGTAAACACATAGAATCCACACAGACATGCACTTGTTTACATGGAAACATGGGACTTTTTTTGTTGTTGTTGTTGTTGTGCTTGGAGACTATTTTTTTTATAGCACATGCTATTTTAGATGCATTAGTGCCTGCGATTCAGTCGCAGGATCCCAGCAAGCTACTTAGATACCTTGATCAGTCCGCAAGACAGCTGGCCAGATAGCCATCCAGTGAGACAGTTAATAAATGTGTCTGTTAGCCAGTCGTACAGCTGTGCACAGAGTCACACAGCTGTTCTGTTGACCAGGCTGTCAGCCATTCAACCAGCTGTGCAGTCAATCAGCCAGACACGTTTTAGCCAGTGAACAGTGGGATGTGCTCGCATGCATTAAGTTAGAGTAAGTTATTTAAATGGCTTTTTATGTTTGGAGGCTTACTTTCTACAGATAATTAGACTTCTGATGCATTTTAGATCACAACTGACAGCAAATTACATGAACCAAGAGTACAAGTAATTTCAGATTGTTAACACAGGATTGCTGATACAGAACAGTAAACACGTGGCCTTGTTAACGGTGCTCTAGATTCAGACTGCTGCTTGACACAGAACCATCTAGACCAGGGGTCAGCAACCTTTAACACCCAAAGAGCCATTTGGACCTGGTTTCCACGCAAAAGAAAACACTGGGAGCCGCAAATACTTTTTGACATCTAAAATGAAGATAACACTGTATATATCGTTTTTTACCTTTATGCTTTGTGTGAACAACTAAGGCGTGTTGCTTAAATCCATGAAGTGCTACAGAGAAAATTACATTTTATTTATGTAATTAACACATTTTGAACTCTTAAAGAAATATAACAAAAGGAAAGACACCCAGCTGAACTAAAATGATCCAGCAAACAAAAACTGTTGTGAGCCGCCACCCTTATGTCGCCTTTGGGCTTTTGGAGCCTTGACCTGACTTTTAAAAAATAATTGGAAAAAAAGCACTATGCTGCTGAAAGATGAAAAATAGATATTTGCAAAATTCTGCCTAAATATGTATTTTACCTGGTTAATGTGTGTGGCGGGGCGTGGTCTGCGGCGCCACTGCAGGGGGGGCGGACGCACCTGAGTGGGACCCGCAATCACGCCTCGCCGCCTTATGTCTGTGCTGTCTGTGCTGTTGTGTTGGCGTGTGTCGGGCTGTGGGCTGCAAGGCTGCAGCCGGCTGTGTGTGAAAGGTGGTCAATAAAGACATGCTGAAAAGCGTGTTCATGCGGACATCGTCGGGTCTGCCGTGATGTGTTTACAGTGGGACTTCTGCTCCTGGGCCACTGCGCGCGGCGTCTGCGGATCGGGGCTGTGCGAGGTCACTTTCATCTTTGCGCGGGACTGTAAGCTGTCATCTGTGAGGCGTGAGCGCTGTTTGTTTTTAACATAGTTCACAGTGGAGAATGGCTGCTGACATAATGTGGATCCGAAGATCCATAATTGGCCTACCTGGGGTTGAAAGTCTCGATAAATGCACGGCGTTTTGGCGGGTACACCGGCTTCCGCGAATGTGACGCTTATTTTGAGCGATGAAAAAATAATAGAATATAATTTTATTTTTATATTTCAATATCACAATAATCTTCCAATTTAGAACTACAAGTTAAAAAATAACTAACATAAATAAAATACACTTCAGCTAAATACTTCTAATTTATTTTCCCAAACCACGCGGAGCCGCAGGTTGCCGACCCCTGATCTAGACGCATGCAAGAGACATGGAGTAAGCACTGATTTTGTTTCTATTATTCTGTTCTGTTGTCCTTTCTATCTGTATTTTAGTCTTCGCACAAGCAGCTTCTCTGTTTTGTCTCAGCATCACTTTGTTTACTTTACGTCTGTGATGGTGGAAGACGCCACCACTCACCTCGTCTGTCCATCTTTTCTTTCTTCCTTTCATGTCTTACACCAGTCTGTCCATATCTACTCAGTAATAGATACTGAGGAATGTAACCTTTTCACCCAGCTTCCTCATGTAGACATTGAACAGGTGTGTGTGGGTGGTTGCACGTGTGTGTGTGTCTGTGTGTGCGTACACGCCTAAGTGTGTGTGTCTTGACCTTTTGTCAAGCACATTCCATTCTTTCGTGGCACGCTGCTGATTCGGCTCTGCACGTTTCACAGCCCTGATCCGTGCTGACGATTTTTCTTATTGTGAGCGACTAGCGTGTATTAGTCTGATGCCATCTTTAATCTTAATGTCACTGAACACTTTTTAGGTACTTAAACTAGAGAGTTGTGAGGGGAAAAGAGCAAGAATTTAGTTTTTTTTCTTATATCTTATACCTTTTAGTACTTCTGCTACCTTTTTCCAGCTTTACAACTACAGTCACTTGTTGCACTGCAGACTCGGGTTTATATGTAAAACATATGACTCAAACTGCAACTACATACGAGTGTGCAGCTGAAATTTAGTTCAGAAAAAGTTTTCGAACATAGCTGTTTTACTTTTATTAAATTTGATATTTAAAGCAATGCTGAAATACTTCTCACAGGCTTATTTTTTCCCTTCCACCTCACTTCTCCTACTGTCCCTCCTCGTCTCCTACCTGATTCACTTGCCCTGTTTTCTGTGTCTCTCCACTCCACCGGCTGGTGCTTCTCTCTCTCTCTCTCTAAGTGCATTAAGAGGGTCATATTGAAAAGGTATTATAAAGGCTCTTTGAGAGTCAACCAGTGTGCCCTTGCAATCTTATGACTTCATTACAGTTTATTCACACTGACACACATGAACACTTGCTGCACAGCTGCAGTTAAAACACATTTTTATCTCTGTCTGTATTTGTGCCTGTGTGTATACCAGCTTGTGTGTGTGTTTCTTTTTTTTTAATGCTAGCAAGCCCAAAGCACCATGTGATGATGTAACGAGATACTGAGCAGAGCAAACAGTGGAATCCCCTAAACACACAAAAACACACACACACACACACATGTATGCACATATACTGAAGTTGTTGAACTAAAAGTGAATGGAGCATATAGAAAAGTCCCTCCAGTCAAACACTTGAGTTTTTCCTTCATTGAGTTTCCTGCAGTAAATTGTTGTAGTGGCTCCCCTCTGTGCTCTCGCCTTCAGCCCATACACACACACACACACACACACACACACACACACACACACACACACACACACACACACACACACACACACACACACACACACACACAGTGGAAACTCTCTTGCATTCACTCTTTGCTCTGTCTCTGGGTGTTTTTCTGCCCAGCACCATAAGTCTGAATGACAGCATTGTCAGCTTTATGATCGCCCTGTTTGTGCTCAAAGGGTGTGTGTACGAGCGTGTTGGGAGAGTTTATGACTATAACTGGGATTACCTCACCTAACGACTCAAAGGCAGACGGTGAAGAAAGTCGCCCTCGGTGGAAGGTGCGCTGGGCTGATACAGAAAGGTGGGAGGAATTGAGAGTGCGTTCAAAAAAAAAAAAAAAAAAAGAAGGGGTCGGGCGGAAAAGAAAGTGGAATGAGGGACAACCACGGGGAGGAGGGAAGGAAGGGAGATATTTATACTCAGAGTGAGATAAGAAAGGAAACATTTAGACAAGAAGTCGGTTGGAGGAGATAAAGAGAGAGAGTAAAAGAGCTAAGAAATGAGAAGATGACTATGCGCTGTCTCGTTCTGACAAGAATCATAGATTTACTAGGTAAATGAGGCATAATTACATGCAATAGTGTTAACTCTGGATTTGGTTATTTTGTATGTAGTATGATATTGAGAGGAGATGGATCAAAAGAAGTGAACAAATTGAGAGATCTTTGCATATAAAAGGAGGGGATTTCACATAGAGTGAGCCTGTGTGGGTGTACATTATGTTTATGAACTCAATAAAATATCCCCACTGTCCCAGCGAAGAGGACAGAATGCACCCACTCATGCACAGTGGTGTTCACACTCTCAGAGGCCCATAAACTAAGAGCGAGTGGCAGGAAGCCATGATGACCTGCCATCAGCCAGCGCCCAGTCATGATAATGATATCATCCTCTCTGTCCCTCTCACACGGACACACACACGGACACTATTTATAGCATCACATATTTATATAAGAAGGAGCTGCAGGTGGACACATCTGTGCATTTCACAGTAGAGCCTTTCATGTGTAGGGCTTTAATAGGATAACGACTGTAAATGTGCTCTGATCAAGTGTTGCAAACAGTGCATCTTAAAAGGATGTGTGGTTTTATTATCGGCCACTGTGTAAGAGCACTCTGCTATCCTCTTGAGTCAGTCTTTCACTCTCTTTAAATTTAGTTAGTGCTTGTATCAGTCAGGCATACATGGGAACCATTTGGTTTGACTTCTTTTATATACTGTGAGATGGTTCCTGCTGACAGCGCAGTGCTGACAGTTCACGCTCACATTCACACCTTTTTTAGAGCCATCAGTTAGCATGAGAGGCATCTGTTTCCACTGTAGGACAGTGCTGGAGCATTATGCAATATATTTTTGTATTACTTTAAAAAGGTAACACACAATGAGAAAATCGAGAGAACATGTATATCTGGTCGCCTTTCTACATTTGTGTAAAGATGGAGTATCAAGTGAACAGCTGAATTTAGCTGCCTCATTTCCAGGGTCCTGGTATTATGCACGCTGGCGCTGCCATATAGAGAGCACCCGGATGGTAAAGTGAATAAAAACACCTGTTGCACTCCTTTTGCACTCATATTTCACAAAACCTTGTTTAGTAAAGTCGTCTTCAACTAATGGTCGCTAACCGAACGTTGTATAGCATCGTGAATTGGAGAGATAAAGGAGAGACAGGAGAGGTAAAAGAGAGCTGGATATCACAGCATAAATACAAGGTATTTGTGTTGGGTAAATAAACTCACTACTATCATATATGTAAATTATTTTGGTTATTTTATTTCTAATCACAGAGCAATGATGTACTTAGTATAGCAGAAAAAATGATGTCAGTATTGGTTTGATTAGCCTTTTAGATATCACTCTTACTGAATGTAACAAGCAATGGGCAGCATGCCCCGTGAGGATACCCTGAGTAATCCTCCTTTATGACACTTACTGTTGATAGAGATTTCATGTATTATAGTCTGTGTCTGTGTTTGTATGTGTTTGTTTCTTTGCCCACTGGCTCCTCCCACAAGATCAGTTGAACAAGCAAGCTTGGGACACCAGTGCATCTTAAGCCCCTGAATGTTCTTGTCATTATCATCATGTCATCACCTAACATCATGCTGAAATAACCTACTTTAGGCTTTCATGCACATATAATGCCTTATAAAAGCATCGTATCTTTTTTATTACATGACGATAACATCAAATTATATCCACAAAATTTCGGTAATGCAGGTTTAATTATGATGCCATCAGGTTGCCTGGAAACCGTCCAGCAGTCAAAAGTTACTTGCCTTTTTTGCAATTATAACACCACATGAAAGCATCCTGCCATTTTAATTTAATAAGAATTACATTTCATCTATATCCACTAAATCTGAATTACACAAGATATTTTATAACGTCCTCACGTTTTCTAGCAGACACATAGCAACATGCTAATTAGCACTTTTTTTGCATTCATGGAGAGAACACTTCGTAAAAAGCATCGTATCATTTTCGTTAGATGGCAAATAACAAGATCAATTTCCAGAATAGTTTAATCAGTGAAATGAACGACTGTGCCCATAAGCTCGTCAGGACCAAAAGTTTCCCCGCAGCCTCAAGTATCGCCCCCTGCTGCCCATTAAAAAGAATGCAGGTTTAAAGCACCTCCACGTTTACTTCACTTCTCCGACCTGGTAGCTAGTTTCACTTTTTATGTTGTCTCTGATTAAAACAAGTACCTCTGAAACACATCCAGACCACACGGCCACCTGTGAACATGTGATGTGTGACTGGGCTGATGGTCGAGCAGCGTCATACCTTTACTGCCAAATCAAGGAGGTTAAGTGACAGTCCCACGAGCAGTGTCAGGAAGTGTGAGCGGCCAAATACAAATGCGTCAGTGAGAATGTACAGCGGTGTGTGCGCCTGTGTGCATACATTCTCCAATGTAAATATAACAGAGTACTCAAAAACAGCTGGGTTGTTAATAGATTTCACACACACACACACACACACACACACACACACACACACACACACACACACACACACACACACACACACACACACACACACACTCATTAACGTGGCTTTGTTCAGCTACATTCAGTTTTAAATGCCGGTAGTGAGTCTGGTACTAACTCTGTGTTCTTAGACCACAGTAACAAAGCAACAGCCTGCTTTCTGGCTTGTTCTCATATTTATCTTTTTTATTGTCTCGGCTTTTCAGGCTTCATTGCCCTTCTCTGTTTTTCCCGTCTAGTTTATATTGATTTATTTTGTGTCTTTTTAATAGTTCTTTTTATTTGCTTATTCTTTTATGCCCTTGCAGGTGCTAACATCAACATGTATTAAAATCCTTCTTGAAGTCCTGTTAAAACCTAGTTAAGTTTTAAATATGTGACAGCTCAGAGGGTGCAGCGGGAAAATCTTTGGCTCCTTTAGGTGATTTGTTCAGTTACTTAAAGCGTGCGCTGCACTGTCACCGTCAACATGCTGTACGTTACGTAGTGTGAATGGTAAGGCCTTGTCATTTGTGTCAAACATCCCTCAAGTGCTCCTTTGACAAGTGTTCACAGGCCATACATGTTACGTTGTGGAATTTGCAAGCGCGGCTTGTGAATGGTGGGCGATGGCAGATAGACGAAAGTGGGTAGGTCAAATAAGGAGAGGATGCGTAGAGCCGACAGCCAGCGTGAGAGACGAGTGACAGATTTCGAATGACAACAATAAAAATAAAGCGAGGTGGGAGGATGAGAGACAAGGAGGCGGTTTGTGAAAAGAAAAAGAAAGAGAAAAAAAAAAGAGCCAGACAAAGAGAAATTGCGGGCGGGTGGAAGGACTGAAGAGAAACAGAGTTAACAAGGCATGCAAGAATATTATTTCCCCAGACCAAGCAGCCGCATTAACAACCACGGCAAATAATGAGTCCAACTTTATCAGCCGTGCAGATAAGTGATAAAGCCTTACGTGTACAGCAGCGCACATTTTTATGCTGCTGCTGCGAGACTCATCTTCTGTGCAAAGCTGCGAGAAGGAATACAGCGATGCTAGATTAGAATTTTCTCCCAGGGCAAAAATGAAGGAGCAGGAGGAGGCATGTGTCTTCATTGTGTTGTCTTTATTTTTTGTCGCGTTTCAGTCAAAGATAAGAGAAAATATTTGACAAGTGAAAAAATAATGCTAGTGAAGATGTCAAGCACTCGGCATAAAGACGCTGTGGTGTGCACACTGGTGTTTAATGAGAAAACAGTGTTAAAAAACAACGAGAAAAGGGGGCATTTACTGGAGACCCACAAGGATATTACTACACAGTACACACAGCCCATGCTTTGTGTGACACTGCATTACGTTTGGTGAAATTCTGTCACAGTTTGAGTTTGGAACTCTTTACCTGTTTCGCTTTTTCCTTTGCTAAATTTACATATGACAAAATTGTTAACTGATTTTTGCAAAAATACCTAGACTTCCAGTTGTTCGCTTGAAGACGGTGTATCTAATTTCTTCCTCTTTCCTTTTATGTCAAAGGTTCTTCTCTGCCTGACTCAGCCACTTTTCTTTCCCTTCATCTGTCTGTCTGATATTTCTGTGTATCATTACTTTGGTTCAGAGAAGGCTTGTGCAGAGCTTGTCTCCCAGCTGAGTGTGTGTGTGTGTGTGTGTGTGTGTGTGTGTCCCGCCAGTATTGGTAGCAGTCTCTCAGGAGTGCTGCATTAGTCTTTGAAGATCTTAGAATAAAAGAGAGTGAGAGGGCGGGAGAGAGAGAGAGAGACTCAGACGAGGTCCTCGTTCTTTTATCATATTCTGCCACAACTCGGTTTCTTTATTTCTTCGTTTGTGTTTCGTCTCTGTCTTCTATTCACTCCCTCTGTTATCACCCCACCCCTATCTGTCGGAGCATTTTTTTCTCCCCCTCCTGTCTTTATTTTATCTGCTTCACAGTCAAAGACGCTCTGTTTTCATTCTGCAGCAGTGCAGTGCGTTTGAGACTCGGTTTTTACTTCAGTTGCAGACATAAATCGAGTTTAGGTTGCCGTCCACGTTATTAAACATTCATTGATAAAATGTGACCCACCGCATAAGCAGTAACTTAATCCACAGCGCATTTAGGCTGATGCATTTCTTTTGAAAGAAAAGAAATAGGGAATGATTTCTCATTCAATAAGAGGCGAATTACTCTTACATTAACTTGTGACCTTTCTTTATGAGATGGTCAGATGAGTCCGCACTGCTGCCCTAATCTGCTTAATTTTTCATTTTGTAACATGTGACCTCAGCAGGAGCACTCTGCTAGTCAGGTGATTGACTCAGTGAGCACCTGAGGCATACCATACACATATATTGTGCAGTTTAACACACTTCACATGTATAATTTAGCCACAATAAATAGTCATTAAGTCAAAGACATGAGGTAAGAAAAATAAACAGGATTTTCACTGTAATCTAAATGGAAATCTACCAAACTGAATGTGTAATGTTTTTTGCAGTTTTGCTTGTATATACAGCCAGTATGGGTTCAGCTGTGATTAAGCCAGAGGTCTCCAACTCCAATCAACGACAGCTACTGTCCGGCACAGCTGAATCAAATGGTTGAATTACCTCTTCACCATGCCATCAAATTTGGCAAAGGCCTGGTAACAACATTTGATTTAAGTGTGTTGGAACAAGGATCCATCTAAAATCTCCAGGACAGTAGCACTTGAACACTGGAGTTGGAGACCCCTGGATTAAGCCAACATAGAAGTGCTAAAAACTGCAGTTCCGCGAGTTGGCCACTTGGGGTAACTTCAAAAAGAGCTTTTATAGACACCAGTAATAAGCAGATTTCCCTCATTTGACTACTATAGATGAATATGATTTTTATTGTTTTTGTACCCATTCATATTATTATAATTCTGCTTAGACAAGTAGGTGCTGCGAGCCACGAGTTGTCTGTAAGGTTACACTTATTTTCATTTGAGTTGCTCACTTGGACCTCTTCTGTGTTTTTGTGATATTAGCTGATGGCAGAACATTGCAAACAGAGCAAGATGTCAGCAGTCACAAATACTCAAGAACTCAAGCTTCAAAACTGGAGTTCACAAACCAGTAGGCAATGTCATAGTTGCTACTTCCATCCTTTATATACAGTTTGCCACTCTTGGTTGCAATACAGTGTTGCTCATCTTAAATCACACCCTCTACACTCTGATATAATGCAAATGTCCTCAGATGCTTACAGGTGTCTACAGTTAATGTTTAGAGCTGTGATAGAGGGGACTTTCTGGAGGCACTTTCTGTCCCCCCCCCCATAGCTTGAAAATATTGCGGTTTTGTTTATTTGCTCCTATGAGCTTGTTTTTAATTATTCCTGTAAGATTTTCAGGCTCCTCGTGGTGTTTGAAGTCTGCTGAAGAGCTCTGGTTGCACAGGCGACATCAGAGATGGTTGAGCCACGATTGTTTTGTGTGTTTTTGGGTTTTTTTGTGACGTGATGCTAATATTGTGTCTCCTTCTTCTGCTTCTCAATGGGAGGTCATCTGAGTAGCATGAGTACATATAAGCGATAGTGACACGTGAGAGCATAAACGCACAGACCATTAAATGAGCTCAATGAATTAATTTTAATGCCAACACGTGTGTGTGTGTGTGTGTGTGTGTGTGTGTGTGTGTGTGTGTGTGTGTGTGTGTGTGTGTGTGTGTGTGTGTGTGTGTGTGTGTGTGTGTGTGTGTGTGTGTGTGTGTGATAACCTGATAGGGCAGGGAGTGAGGTTGAATGGACTATCTGCTTACAAGTGCTACCTAGAAAAGGTTCATAGAGAATAAACTGTTTCTGATGAGATTATGAGTATATAATTACCAAAACAGACTAAAGATGTAATTCTGTAATTATGTAAATGAAGCCGCTCCAGAGCATGTTTCAATAAAAATATAGACACAGATATCTGCTGTTCTTTATTGTCCATAAATTAGGATTGAAAACAGTCCTGTAGTGTTTGTGTGTGTCTGTACCTATATTTTTACATCTTATATATATGGATATGTGGATTTATGGATAGTTTCCATTTTATCAATTACTGCTATTGCTTACTCAGTTATTAATAAATAATAATTGTTGTGACAGCAGGCAATTACGTTACAAACTTGCCTTTTCAACAAATGGCTAATGTATCCTTCCTATTTATCATTTTACACGAGCTGCATGACACACACACACATGCACGCACACACGCGCAGACACACAGAGTGGTAAGGTCCAGCTGCCTAGCTGGCGGGCACTGAGCTCGCAGCAGTCGACCATAACAACCCTTTCTCCATCAATCAACGATAGAGTGCTCGGCTGTAGTAATGATGTCATCACACTCACACAAACACGTGCACACGTATAGACCACTCAACACACACTTATCTCATCCTCTTTGTTTTGACCTTGAGTTGCTGGTAGATGTGTGTGCCTGCGGTTGTCTCAGTGTGTGCAGAGTGCAAAAGGAATGAGGTTTTTTGTCACTGCTTTGCAAAGATAGCAGGCGAGGATGCAATCTGTTTCTGATATCAGGTACATAAATCTTGCACACATCAAGTATATTACAAATGCACGCACAGACACACACACGCACATGCGGGCGCGCACGCACACACAGTCCCAGACAGACCATTACAAATGCTTTTCAATTGCAACTGAAGTCAAGGTTGTCTGAGTGTGTGTATGTGCATGTGTGTGTTTAGTTTCTTCTTTTCTCTGAAATGCTCTGCAGCACACTCATGTGGTTACATAGAATCAGACATTTAATTTAATTGTATGCACACATGGGTATTCACAGACGCGGACTAAAGCTTTCTTGGCTGCTGCCTCAAAGCACACTGTGCGCTGTCTATCTTGCGTGCTGCACAATATCGTTTATTATTTAGTAAATATTGATATCTATGACTAGCTAGTTTATTGTGATGGTGCTTTGTTTTCTCTATTATTATGTTACTCTTTGTTGTTTGCTGTCTCCTCTGTTTGTTTTTTTTGTTTGTTTTTTTTTTTTTTTCTCCATACAGGTGACCCAGGAGTTCTTTTTTTTCTTTTTTCTCTCTCTTCCCCCCCCTTCTCACCGTCTCTTCTCCCCTTTGGTTTTCTTTCTTTCTCTCCCCCTCTTTCTCTCATTCATTCCCCCTGTCCTATTTATTAAAAAAAAAAAAAAAAAAAAAAAAAAATGACAAAGGATGAACTGAAGCTCTGCCATCACGTAATGTCGCATACTGCTGTTTCTGATGTCATTTAAAAAAAGAAAAAAAAAAAATTTAATTGTATACACTGCATGCATGGATTCAACCTGGAAATATACACTGGCTAATTTGGCTGGCTAAACTTTGCTAGTACCAGTGTGAACCCCATTTTACCGTTAGAGCTGCCTTAATTTCTTAATGGCGCAGATTGAACAAGGTGCTGGAAACATTCCTCAGATTTTGGTCAATTTCGGTTGACTTGAGAACATCACACAGATGCTGCAAATTAGTTGGCTGCACATCCATGGTGTGAATCTCCTGTTCCACCAAATCCCAAAGGTGCTCTCTTGGATTCAGATCTGGTGACTATGGAGGCCATTTGGATACACTGAACTCATTGTCGTGACCAAGAAACCAATTTAAGACATGTGTTATTCTTGAGGATGACACATGTATGTATACTTACACTGACACATGCACAGATCTTCTAAGTCCAGTTGTGCCTCTGCCAGGCTCTGAGGCAGGGGGCCAGCACAGTGAGGTGAAGAAAGTGGCAAGAACACTTACTGGCAAATCAGGGGCCAATTAAAAATGCTCAACGCTGTGTGTGTGTGTGTGTGTGTGTGTGTGTGTGTGTGTGTGTGTGTGTGTGTGTGTGTGTGTGTGTGTGTGTGTGCGTGTCCGTGCGTGTGTGTGTGTGTCCTTGTTTTACTGCCAAGGAGAGGGTTGGCAAAGAAAGCACGCTTCCTATTCTCTCAGCATGCCCTCTTAACGCAGAAGCTTACACACACACACACACACACACACACACACACACACACACACACACACACACACACACACACACACACACACACACACACACACACAAAACACACAAACACACACACAGAGCGAGAAAGGACAGGCATTCATTTGCCCTAAATAAAGACAATGGGGTAAGACAATCCCACGGCTCTGTGTGTGTGTGTGTGTGTGTGTGTGTGTGTGTGTGTGTGTGTGTGAGACAAACACACAAGTGTAGTTTTACAAAGTAATGCTAAGGCAGGACAATACCCTGCCTGTGAATTTGTGTGGGATAAGTAAAAACAAAAAGTAGAAGGGCTGTCAACCTTCACTCAACTGATCTGGCATTAGGGTCTTAATCAGTGGGGAAATATTAAGTTAGTTGCTTTCCTAGATTTTATTGACAGCTAGTGGTACAAAGTGATGATTGCACCCGAGTGCCTTTATTGTGATCTCGGGTGACTTCAACCATGTATCACTGGACAATACACTACCAACATTCAAACAATATGTGGACTGTCCCACCAGGGGAGAGAAAACTTTAGACTTACTGTATGCTAATGTCAAGGATGCATACAGCTCCTCCTCCCTCCCCCCACTTGGTAGGTCAGATCATAACCTGATTCACCTCACCCCCCGCTATGTGCCAATTGTGAGGAGGGAACCTGTGACCACCAGGACTGTTAGGAGGTGGTCAGAGGAGGCAATAGCGGAACTACAGGGCTGTTTCGAGGTGACCGACTGGGAAACACTCTGTGAGCCTCACGCCGAGGACATCAATGGGCTTACTGAGTGTATCACAGGCTACATAACTTTCTGCACCGACTCCATTGTTCCAGCTCAGACTGTTCATTGTTACCCAAATAACAAGCCGTGGGTGACTAAGGACATCAAAGCCCTCCTCAACAACAAGAAGAGGGCTTTCAGAGGGGGCAACAAAGAGGAGGTGAGGAAGGTCCAGGTGTTACTAAAGGACAAGATCAGAGAGGCTAAGGACAATTACAGGAGGAAGCTGGAGTGGAAACTCCAGCAGAACAGCATGAGAGAGGTGTGGAGGGGCATGAAGACCATCACTGGATTCAGGCCAACCAACAGCAGGGGAGCTGAGGGAGGTGAGAATAGAGCCGACGAGTTGAATCTGTTTTTCAATAGATTCGACACCACAGTGTCTGCTCCCACCCCCACAACCTCACCTGCAGTCAGCCTGGAATCCAGAGCCACACCACTGTGCCAGCCTCTCTCTTCACATGTTGCCTCCTGTGAGATTCCTGACACCCCTCCCCCACCCATCACCTTCACTCACCAGGTTGAGATGCAAATGAGGAGACTTCACTCAGGCAAGTCTGCTGGACCAGACGGAGTGAGTCCCCTTGTCCTCAAGACCTGTGCCCCCCAGCTGTGTGGAGTCTTTCATAAACTGTTTATGCTGAGTCTGAGTCTGCAGAGGGTCCCGGTGATGTGGAAGACATCATGCCTCGTCCCTGTACCAAAGACGCCTCGTCCCAGTGGCCCCCAGGATTACAGGCCCGTGGCACTGACCTCCCACATCATGAAGACCCTGGAAAGGCTCATCCTGGACCAGCTGCGACCCATAGTAAGACCACATCTGGATCCCCTTCAGTTCGCTTATCAGCCTCGTCTCGGAACAGAGGACGCCATCATCTACCTGCTCAATCGTGTCTACACCCATCTGGACCAGCCGGCGAGCACTGTGAGGGTCATGTTTTTTGACTTTTCCAGTGCTTTCAACACCATCAGGCCGACCCTCCTGGGTGATAAGTTAGCAGCGATGCAGGTGGATGCTTCTCTGGTGTCCTGGATTGTTGATTACCTGACAGGAAGACCACAATATGTACGTCTCCCACAGTGTGTGTCTGACAAGGTGATTAGCAACACAGGGGCACCACAGGGGACTGTCCTCTCCCCCTTCCTCTTCACCCTCTACACCACAGATTTCAGCCACTGCACAGAGACCTGCCATCTTCAGAAGTTTTCTGATGACTCTGCGGTGGTTGGATGCATCAGCAGGGATGATGAGACAGAGTACCGGGCTGTGGTCGACTCCTTTGTCACGTGGTGTGAGCAGAATCATCTGCAGCTCAACGTGGCAAAGACCAAGGAACTGATCGTGGACTTCAGGAAGACCAGGAAACACTTGACCCCTGTTTCAATCCAGGGGGTCAGTGTTGACATTGTGGAGGACTATAAATACCTTGGAGTACACATTGACAATAAACTGGACTGGGCTAAAAACACCACAGCACTTTACAGGAAGGGCCAGAGTCGTCTCTATTTTTTGAGGCGACTGAGGTCCTTCAACATCTGCCAGAAAATGCTGAGGATTTTCTATGAGTCTGTTGTGGCCAGTGCGATCCTCTATGCTGTTGCATGCTGGGGGAGCAGGCTGAGGGTCGCAGATGCCAACAGACTTAATAAACTGATCCGTAAGGCCAGCAATGTTGTGGGGATGGAGCTGGACTCCCTCAAGGTGGTGTCGGAGAGGCGGATGCTGTCCAAGATAAAGACAATGTTGGATAACACCTCCCACCCACTCCATGACATGTTGGTCAGTCACAGGAGCTCGTTCAGTGAGAGACTGAGATTACCGAAAAGCACCACTGAACGACACAGGAAATCATTCCTGCCTGTGGCCATCTCCCTGTACAACGCATCCACTTAACACACTGTTTGCTGCTACAGCTACACATGTTTCTTTTCCAAATATTTATTTATAAGTGACTTATGTATGTATGTATGTATATATATGTATATATTGTACTATTCTTAGTTAGCGTATTGTCTGTCTTGTCTTAATGTTGGTTTAAAATGGAGCACTGTAACAAAAAATAATTTCCCCCAGGGATCAATAAAGTATTCTGATTCTGATTCTGATTCTGATTCAACCTCGTTCCTTCCCCAGCTGATTGTGACTGATTAAGTAACGTGAAGCAACATTTTCCAACTTGTTAAAAAGATGTTCTATTTTGCCTTTTTTTGCAAGTGTGGAATGCTCCTCTTATTAAATTACAGTGAAGGCTTTTGATTGATCGAGTCACTATTTTGTTTATTTATATGATATTTTACTGTCACGGAACACTGAACATCAGCTGTCGTGTTCCCACGTTTCAGAGCATTTAATTGGGTTTTAATGTGTTAGCTAACATATTTCAGAACTTTCCTGAACTGTATAGTACTTAATCTATCAGCGTAATTACTGACCACTAAATGTGGTGGTAAGCAGTTTTAACTGGACAGTGACACTAACATATAGTGCTGCGCAAAGGTCGTGAGTCACCTGTCTTTTCTTTATATTTTGGTTCTACGGAGCCAGGCTTTCATATGGTCAAGTGTTCTTGAGCAATAGTTCTCCAGGCTTTCTGGTTTACAGTCCAGTCCTTGTACCGAACCTTTTTCAAAGCAACGAGTTAAGTGGCTTTACAAGCAAGAAATAGAAAAAAAATCCAGCAAAGAGCAGACACAGTAACTCTGTCTGGTCTCATCAGAAATGGTTGGAAGGTTGAATGTCAACAAAAGAGTGAGGTATGCCAAAATACACAAGAAGTGTAGTACAAACAGCAGCGAAACAAGTCTTATTGAGTGACAGAGGACTGAACAAAAGGCAGCCAACTTTCAAAGAAGAACTCCTTCAAGAATCCTCGTGAAATACTGACGACTACTGAAAGAAATTACAAGGAAACATGTTCAAGAGAGTTTAGGCTCAGGTGTTGAAGAATAAAGGTGGTCATACCAAATATTGGCTTACAAGTTTGTTGTAATTGTACAAACTCTGTTTTGGCCTTACATGCATATAAAGAAATGAGAGGTGGTTCCAGAGTTTTGCACGGATTTGTGTCAGGTTAATTAGGCCTGTGATCACAGCAGCAGTATTGGTGTTCCAACTCTTATCCATACTGTAGCTTAGCACTCAATTACATATTGATTCTTTGTTCTTTTAATACAATCACACACAAAAAATATCCTACATGAGATCAATTCTCATTTACCAGTGTGTTTGAAAACTATGACCTCCATCAGTTAAACTGTTCTATACTCTCAGCCTTATAATGGCATTGTTGTTACTTTAGGCTTTGAAACGACTAAGAAGGAAATGCTATTGGGTGAACTAGACATTCCTCTGAGATTGTTCTTATTTTTTCATGTGCGCATGTGCATGTGATTGTTATTTGTTCATCTTCCTACTTTTCAAAAACACATTTTAAGGTTGTATGCTAAAAATAGTCCAGGCCTGTAACAGGAATGATTTGTTTTTGGCACAGATTCTAACACAGCTGCCACGTACACACTTCCAGTAACACGGCAAACATTAAGTAAAGGATAGTGATGATTACTGAAGGACACGGCTCTTTCCAAACACATGTGCGCCTATGATAACATTCCTGTTCTCAGCACCTTAAACGTGCAGAGGGCTGATTCTTCACTTGTGGTATGACAAGATTGTTGGAGTCTAGGGAAATAGGATTGTGGTTGAGGAAGGCATTTCCCTTAAATTACAATGATGGTCAGTCACTCAGTCTACACACACACACACACACACACACACACACACACACACACACACACACACTGCATTCTTCTGCCTTAAGCAACCAAACAGCTGTCAGACACTACGTCAGCTCCTGAAGTATTCCGTCTATGTGTTCTTGTGATTGTGATCGTCTGCCATACTTATAATGACGAATTGTGTGCTGTACTACAGCAAAGGTAATTGGTAAGTAAGTGAAAAGAGAAACTGGATTCTTGAGGCTTTGAAATGGTCTTACTTATCCCTCAGTATTTACAGGAAGATAAAGTGCAAAAATCTAGACTTTGAAGGCTTTTTAACCTTGAATTTATCTACTATTTACTAACATTCTGCACAATTCTGCAAAACATTGTTAAATTAAGGTCTGGTTGAGCTCGGCTCTTGAACCCAGCATTTGTGGTTTCTACAGTCTACAGCAAAAAAAGAAAGGAAAGGGAAAAAATGCACCATACATGTTCGACCAAACTTGTGCAGTAGGCATAGGATTTGGCTGCAGTCATGGTAGAAGTGGGTGGATGTTTTATTTGATACACTTGGCGAAAAATGCAAGCACTTAAACAGATGAAGTGATGGTTGAGTGGACAAAAGCATTCATGCCGTAATCACGCCAGCATGCAGTCAAGTACAGCGAAACATTCACACAGAGAACATTTGTTAGGCGTGTTGAATATCATCGCCTTTGAAAGAGAGAGCCACGCACTGTTACATGCATCATTGTGAACCCGCTTACCCAAAGTGAGGGCACAGAACAGCAGCAAAGTCACACAAAAGACTGCAGCTTTGGTGTTTGGTCATTTGTTTACTGGCTCCAACACTTAAAGTAGCTGCTCTGGGAAAAGGCTCTGGGCAATATACCAAACTTTTGTACTGTATGATCACAAGTTTGTCTTGATGACAGTGTCAGACAAGTGAATCAGCATACATAAAACGTCTTTCACCGACTGCTGTTGTACAGGGTCTGTTGTTGAGACTGAGGTAGATTAGCAGCAAATAGATGAATACTGGAGGCATTTTGATCATATGAGCGTTTGCACAGTAGCACTGAATGTGGTCTTTGTTGGTTTGGAGGTTGAATGCACATAATGCAAGTCACTTTTGACAAATAAATTTAATGCTGTATAATTCTGGTACAATATAATGGAAAACCTTAAGGCACATTCATTTTCAGTACACACAATAAAACAACCTCTCATAAATACACACAGGAGCTGGCTACTCCACTGCGGTTTAGAATTAGATCAGCTATTTATTTAATGTGGTTTAAACTGAACCACTCCTGACTAATTTAGCCTCCCTAATTTATGGATGTGATGGATTAATACAGTGTTTATATGTGTAAAATAGACAGCGTACAATGTGGAGTATGGAAAAAGCTTCGGTAGGGGTGGGGTAAGAAATAATTATATCGTATTTATCACAATTTCATTTAAAATTTCAAGTGATTTTCTTCTCTTTATGAAAAATGAAATGGAACAACAAAACCAAGATTAGGACTGATAAAGTTGTGTCACACTATATTTACAGTATTTTACTGATAGATTTTGTGTATTTAAAGTTAAATTAAAGTTTTGTGATTTATTTTAATGAGCTTGTGAGTTATTTAGTCTTCTGGATTCATCCCAAACATTCATTTTTATTGCTATTACTAGTTCATGCCCATCCCACCTGTATTGTTAGCCTGTTTGAGCAGTGAAATTGAAATGGTACTATGCTTGTATAAGGTGTTGTAGCTGCATAAATGGAAAAAAAGGATCATTTTAGCAAGTGGTTGCTAGGCAACATGATGATGATATAATATATTATGTGCAACTGAGCCTTTGTGGATATAAATGAGATGTTATTGTCATGAAATTAAAGGCAAAAATAAAAGGTCATTTCAGGTTGTTGCTAATAATTTTCTTGGATATTAATTAGAGGTTACAGTCATGAAATAAAAAAAGTTGCTTTTATAAAGTCTTATAAGTCCAAAAATCCCCCAAACAGGTCATTTTAGCCTGTTTTTGGATGGTTGCTGGGCAACATGATGACATCATAACGTCTGATATACAGGGTGGGCCATTTATATGGATACACCGTAATAACATGGGAATGGTTGGTGATATTAAAGTCCTGTTTGTGGCACATTAGCATATGTGAGGGGGCAAACTCCTCCAGATGGGTGGTGACCATGGTGGCCATTTAGAAGTCGGCCATCTTGGATACAACTTTTGTTTTTCCAATAGGAAGAGGGTCATGTGACACATCAAACTTATTGGTAATGTCACAAGAAAAACAATGGTGTGCTTGGTTTCAACGTAACTTTATTCTTTCATGAGTTATTTACAAATTTTTGACCACTTATAAAATGTGTTCAGTGTGCTGCCCATTGTGTTGGATTGTCAATGCAACCCTCTTCTCCCACTCTTCACACACTGATAGCAACACCGCAGGAGAAATGCCAGCACAGGCATCCAGTATCCGTAGTTTCAGGTGCTGCACATCTCGTATCTTCACACCATAGACAATTGCCTTCAGATGACCCCAAAGATAAAAGTCTAAGGGGGTCAGATCGGGAGACCTTGGGGGCCATTCAACTGGCCCACGACGACCAATCCACTTTCCAGGAAACTGTTCATCTAGGAATGCTCGGACCTGGCACCCATAATGTGGTGGTGCACCATCTTGCTGGAAAAACTCAGGGAACGTGCCAGCTTCAGTGCACAAAGAGGGAAACACATCATCATGTAGCAATTTCAAATATCCAGTGGCCTTGAAGTTTCCATTGATGAAGAATGGACCCACTATCGTTGTACCCCATATACCACACCAAACCATCACTTTTGTTTTGTTGGGTTAGTGTCAGACCAATAGCGGTGGTTTTGTTTGTTAACTTCACCATTCACATAAAAGTTTGCCTCATCACTGAACAAAATCTGCGTGAACTGAGGGTCCTGTTCCAATTTTTGTTTTGCCCATTCTGCAAATTCTGTGCACCGATCTGGGTCATCCTGGAGTTTGTAAGGGTGCCATTTGTGAGTAGCTAATATCCGCCGAAGGGATGTTCGACTAATGCTACTCTCCAGTGACATGCGGCGAGTGCTACGCTGTGGGCTCTTGCTGAATGAAGCTAGGACAGCCACTGATGTTTCTTCATTAGTGACAGTTTTCTTGCGTCCACATTTTGGCAAATCCAACACTGAACCAGTTTCACGAAACTTAGCAAGCAGTTTGCTGACTGTAGCATGGGAGATGGGTGGACTCGTAGGGTGTCTTGCATTGAAATCTGCTGCAATGACCCGGTTACTGCGTTCACCAGATATCAACACAATTTCGATCCGCTCCTCACGTGTTAACCTCTTTGACATGTCAATGGCTGTGAACAAAGAGAAACTTGTAAATAACCCATGAAATAATAAAGTTACGTTGAAACCAAGCACACCATTGTTTTTCTTGTGACATTACCAATAAATTTGATGTGTCACATGGTCCTCTTCCTATTGGAAAAACAAAAGTTGTATCCAAGATGGCTTCTAAATGGTCACCACCCATCTGGAGGAGTTTGCCCCCTCACATATACTAATGTGCCACAAACAGGACTTTAGTATCACCAACCATTCCCATGTTATTACGGTGTATCCATATAAATGGCCCACCCTGTAGATAAGAGCCTCTAGGAGCCTAAGATGTACCTATGTGCCAAGCTTGGCTGCTCAACTCATTACGGTCTAGGAAGAGTTGGCAGTCAAAGAAACAAACTCACAGACAGAGATTTCCTGTTTCATAGTAAAATGGTACCAACCCAAACAGCCAGAGAGATCTCCTATTCCTTATTGCTCATATTCAGACTTATTAAATTCATTACTTTGCACGCGTGATTAAGTCATGGACAACAACTTTAACAAAGCTATTAAGATGCACAGGCTCTACTCCCATTATTGGTAAAAGACCAAAGTCAGAACAAGACAAACTGTTGATTAATGAACTCAGAGTTCAGATATCCATTAAGCTCTTTTTTTTCGTTTCTTAAAGCCTTTGAACGAATCTACTACCTGGACTTGCTGAATAATTTTCAGCTGACAGACATTTCTGGTGTATTTGTTATTATTCTGAAGATGTGCGGATTCAAAAGTATCAAACTACCATGAACAAGATGTTGCTTTGAAATAGAGAAAATATTCAGTCAAAAGATTAGACCACATGTATTAAGCACTGTTAAGGGAGATGGACTGCTGTTGCGGTACTTCCACCTTAAAAGCCGTATTGAGCAAAGCAATTCAAGTGCAACAACTCTTACAATCACTTACAATAAGCGTGATTAGGAGGTTAATGAGGTAAAACTCTTACACCGTAGATTTCTTATATTTTCTGTGTGTGGATATTAAAAAGACATTATTAAGTACTTTATTTTATAATGACTAATAAATAAGGTCTGACAGTATTGGTTCTGCTCATGAAGCTGTAGAAATCATGTTACTTTTGTTTTTTTACCCTTCACAATCTAGAACAGAGATTTATCTCAGCTTGTGTGTGAGGAGAAAGGAGCAGGTGTCTCTGTTTAAGAGACCCCAGGTAGTTGAAGGATTAAATAGACAGCTGATTCAGATTACAGGCACAGTCTGAAGTAATTAGAGCATCATGTGAAGGGTGATTTAGATATCAGTTATATGATTAGCTTTTTTGAATTGTAACAAGTCTATTTTATCGCAATAATTCTAATTTACAGATATGAGAAATGAGCAAATAAAGCATTGTTAGTTAGTTGGTTTGTTTTTTAATAAGAGAAGCTTATAAGCTGATAAATTGTGTTGATAAGATGAGAAGGTCTGTTTTGTTTTCCCTGAAAGTTGGTGCAGCGTTAGATGAAAACCCTCGCTGTCTGTCCTGCTTTGCCCTCACTTCTTATCATCCTCCTCCCTTTCTGCTGACATTTTTCAGCTTTTCATACTCCCTGCTGTGCCTCGCTGGCTATGCCAGTGTTGTCATCCCATTGAGTTTCTATCTGCCTCTTCTCTGCCACCATCTGTTTCTCTCCTCTGCCTCTCTGTTGTCTCCCTCTTCCTCCCTGCTTGCTTTACCTCTCTGTCCCCTCTTTTCTCTCCATCTGTCTTTATTTTTCATCACCTCTGGATTGTCTGTACTCTACTTTTTCTTTGGTCTCTCAACATATTTTTTGGCTCTCTGGTGCTGGGTTTTCTTTCTCTGTGTGTAATGCTTCTTCCCTGCATCCCCCTTTTCTCCCTTGTATTTTTTATACCATGTGATCAATTCCTTTGCCAGTTAGTGTTTGCTAATCCATGGCCTCAGTGCTCATCTATTTTTTCCTCTTTCTCCTCCTTACATAAATCCATTACAAGTCTCTGTAATACACAGAACCCCTCTTGCTTTCTTTGTGCAGACACTTTAACGCATGTGTAAATGTTTAAGCCTGATTCTGTTGCGCACTATCAGTTTTAACCAAATATTTATTTTCTCTCTTCCTCTCTCCGTCCCACAGAGTGATCATGCATAACTTAAAAAGTGTGAATGGAATGACATATTTTACTATCACAAAACCAGCCAAATGCTGTAATCCCATCTCGGTTTCTTATGAGCTGCAATGAAACACTTTCCCACAGCTAAGACAGCTGCATACAAACTTCCCTCCCACACCTCCCCACCTCTTTTCTTGTTGTCAGACATATAAGAACTAGGTCAGTAGGATGTTTGGCATCCCACATATACCCCATAAACATTCATAGACACACACATACTGCCGCTGACTAACAGCAGGGAACATGTGTCTTGTATCCCCATAACATAGCCGTCACTCCAGCACAACCTGCCTAATTAGTCCCACAGAGTGTGTACACACTGTCGACAATCAGCTAGTCTGTCTCTTATGTTGGTGCGTGGGCGTCTGCTCGAGTCAGCTTGTTGCACATTTGATGTCTTTAAAGATACTCTGGAGTTTCTTCCCCGAGTATGACATGCACTGTGTATAATGATGACCTGCAGTTTTTAAAACAGCGAAGCACTTGAAGCTTCTCATAGATATGGAAGTGCTAGATGTCCCCCACCTTTTCTCTAACAAATATCACAAATCATTTTTAACTTATGTTCATGCACAGCAACAATCGCAGCATAAAATCCACCTATTCACACATAATTCATCAACATCCACATAATCATGACAGAAGTGGGGGTTTTTGTCTTATTGTAGGACTTTTATTTACTTGTTTGTAGCAAAATAATCAGAACCACGGTTTTTCTTCTTGAATCAAAGAAGAGCAGTGATTATTTTTATTGACGGAACAATGCAGTCTGTCCTCAGCTGTGTGTCCAGATCCATTCTTGCTATTGCTGACACAGCGTATATGAATATATGTGAATTTATATAAACATATGCGCTTTCCCCCTATATTTCCCTATAAATTTTGAGTAACTTTGTTTGTTGTTTTCATTCACCAGGGAGTGCTGTGTCCCTGAGTCAACACACTGCATTCTGGGATAGTCTGGAACCCTCTCCATGGGCTGTACCACCTGCTGACACACCTGGGGGCTCTGGAGGGGTTGTGTTGAATGAGGTAAAATTGTCTTTGCATTGATACCATGGTGAAAATTATTTTTTAAAAAGCATCTTCTGTTCTTTGCTATGTAATCTAGTTTCGTCTGTGCACGGCGACCCGCTGCGTATCGTGTTTTTAAGTTGCTAGAACTCAGGTTGTGCTTGACAACCTAGGACACAGTAGTTGGCTCATTACTGCTGAATCACAACTGACAAACTGCTATCACATTGTTATTTCAACCTAAAAGCTGTTAGTCTGCCATGGTTAATTTGATGTTATTAGTTCTGGCATCAAGGACTTTTCCAGATCAGTGTTTTCTCTTTGACTAAGAGTCCAGTTTTGCAATAAACCTGACATTCCAACTGCTGCACAGATGCGTGTTTAGCAAGGTTCAAATCAGCGACTTCTACATGTAAAAAACAACACACCAAAAACCACCTTTCATATGTGAGGTAAATGTACGGCTTGAGAAGGAATTGTTTGGTTTACAGCTTTGTTTGCATTGCATATGTATTTCTAATGTTTTTCTTTCAGTATCTGCTATCTAATATTTCTCTACAAATAGAGCTGCTGTTCTTCACATTTCTTGAAAAGCACAGACTACAACTGCTTTGATTTTCTCTGAATTACTCACTGCGAAAGTGCTGTCTTTTTGTGGTAATATCGATCCCCAAAGGGGAAATTCTGTTTCGCTTCCTACCTTTACCGCAGGGAAGTAAGATGGCAGGGTCAGCTACAGAATAGCACCTTTGGAGCTGCTGTCGATTATCTCACTCACAGACATTTCAGTGAGGTCAAGGATTTGAACTCGGGTCTTCTGTTTGATGGATAGCCTCTCAGCTCACTATAAGCTGTTTTCCCAGTGAGTCACAAGGAGAGAAACAAGTTTTAAAGTAGAATATTTTAACTCCTTTTAAGCCCAGCTTTGGTAATCACATCTAGTAGAGATGCTTAAACACTGGTTTGAAGACAAAAAAAGTGAGCTGTACTGTCAGTAAGGCTGGTTCTTATACAGTATGTCATTGCTTTTTCTTTTTCTTTTTTTGGAGTAGAAAACATGTTCCTGCCTGTTGTTGTGATGCAGTGGCAGTAAGGGAATGCACTGTGGTCCACATCTCTATCCACCAGTTTACTGCTGCCTCAAAAAAATAAGAAAGAAAAAAAAATCACATATACTGTAAGTACACATCCACAGAGAGAACAACAAACCCATTTACCCCACAGGGAGCAGCCAGCACGGCAGTTTCACTGCCTCTCTATGCTTTTGTATGTCTCTGTCTTCCTGCCTCCCTAACCCCCCCCCCCCCCCCCCCCCTCCTTCCTTGAGTTAATTGAAACTCAAATAAATGAAGATTTATTAGCGTCATATTGATCAAAACATATTGTGTCCTAAAAAACGTCTCACTGCACTGCTTGTTGAAGAGTACAAATATGAATTTAGAAAATGTCACTCTTCTTCTTCTTTTTCTGTAACGGTGTTGAAGTGCACACGGCTGTTATTTCCTCCTTCACACTATCACCCTTCTTGTCAAATCCAAACAGTAAAAATGTGTGAGTGCTCGTGAGTGTGGGTGAGAGAGAGTAAAGCAGAGAGACAGAGAGAGAGAGTGTCGGTGCTATTCTTGGCTGGTTGGGGAAGTCTTGGCTCCCTGGCGTATGGGAAAAGGGCTCTTGGCAAGTCTCGAATCGAGGCATTCCATTATGTTGTCCTCTTGAAACACACACAGACATGCAAACTTGTTTTTGCCACTTAAAAGGACGTCGCATTCACCAAAACTTACTCAAAGGAGATTTTAACCATAATCACTATGTGCTAAATCCAAATCGTTACATTCACGAAACATTAAGAATTTACCCTAAAATGTGATGGTTTACATTTCAGTTGTAGAAACACGCCAGTAGCTTTCTAGTACTAGTACTTTATACCCCGAGGCTCAAAGCTAGTTTCACTGTCACTCAGTTGCGCACACACGCAGACAGCATTCAGCACAATATCCTTCGAATCAATTGCCTAAGGAGTGGGAGGCTGTCTGCATGGCTTCTATCAGCTAATAGATCTCTCAACATCCCTTTCTCTCTACCTCTGTTACTCGCTCTCTTTGTCCGTCTCACTGCAGCGCAAGTACAAGGTGACATCACTGTCTCGTTCACCGTCTCTCTTATCTTCTTTCTGCTTCGCCATCATTTACTTGTACTTTAATCCCGCTCCCCCACTCCTGGTCCCGGTGTCCATCTCTCCTGCCCTCTTTTTTTTTTCTTTTTTCTTTTTTTTTTTACCCTCTTCTCTCTGTCCTTCCCTCTGTTTCTCTACCACTGCAAAGGCTTACATAACTGCAGTCAAACCCTCTGGTGTTCCAGGCAGAGATTGGGTTTGGTGTTGAAATGGGGTCATGGTCAGAGGGTGTTGTGTCTCAGGAGGACACGTACGACCATCCTGAAGGCAATTTGTGAGTGTTTGAGTGTGCGTGTGAGACTGGGGTTAGGGGGAGTCCCAATAAAGATAGTAAAACAAGGGTGTGTGTCTTTCTAAAACACGAGACAGCTGCATGCATACGGAAGCATATTGCACAGAAATAAGCTTGTTTTGCTAACTGCACACAATTTGCTGGTCTTTCAGTTTGTGTGTGTTTGTGTGTGTGAATAAAAACAAACCGAGAATAATGATGTTAAAAGAAAGTGACAGATTAGTTGGGAAAGTGAAGCGAGCAGTGACAAGCCTGTGTGGTCAGTCTGTCTGTTTCCTTTTTGTCATTCTAGCTTCAAAGTCTGAAGCAGTGGGAATGTTGGAGTGAACCAAATCCAACTCACTGTTTGTGCATACTTGAAGCTTTTTTCTTTACCACAATCTCTAAATATAAATTGCTTTGTCAGGTCAGGCGAAGTTGGAAAAATGAGATTGAAGCACTAACATAAACTTCAGTTATGGTATTTCTAGTGTAAGCTAGAAAGTCAAAGTAATTCTTTGGCTCGTATTATCAGCCAAGACGTTGCATATATAGCTGGGGAACAAATTGAAGGCCAGAAAAACCACATAAAGTACGTTGGCATGGTGCTTAAGGTCACTACAGCCCGTCAGAACAACTTCAGTGTAGTGGTGTTTTGAAGATGCTGGTGGAAAGTGTTGCCTAAACACACAGTCGCATTTAAGAAATCTTGAAATGCCGTAGTTCCTTATCAACAAATAGGCAGAAATTGAAGCAGCCTTTAGAGTTTACACATGTAAAGACTTCCACTTCTTTGTTATGTGTGTCCAGTGATGAAATCAATCAGTCCTGTGAGGTCTTTTCTTTGGAAAATGTAGAAATACAGTTACCCACTAACTGCATGCTTTCTGTCTTAGTGAGAAAGTTTCCATCTTTATTTGTCTACGCACATATAACATTTAAAATGCAGCTTTATTTTCTGTTGCAGTATTTTCAGTTGATCACAGATTTGGAAAATAAAATATTATCCCTTTGTTACCAGCACAGAAAACCTTATTCCCTTCTGGGAGACCGAGAGGACAGAGCACAGCTATTTTCCATAGTGTGCAGGGTAACATGAATGGAGGGATGTATGGATTTGTATGCTACGTTAAACTCTATTCTTTTCATCACACAAATTTTAGCCTCACAAGCAGGGATGCTGCTGGGCAGCATGCAGACACCTGTGGAGCGTGGAGCCTTTGTGTTTGTGAGAGTCTGCCTGTGGAATTTGTTTGTTTGGATGATTGCTGAGTACTGTACTGGCTCTGGTGTGCGCTGCACGTGTGTCCTGTTGAGTCTCAGGAGTGTTGGATGTGTGTTTGTGTAGAGCAGAGGACTTTGATGAATGTGTGCTCAAGCAGTGGTGCTGCCGCTCTGACATTTTTGTCCGTGTGCCTTTGAAAAGGTGGAACGCATTATTCATAGACAAGGACACATGCTGAGCAGCCGCTCACCTCTCCTTCATCCACAAAAGGCCTGCTGCCATGCCCATTCATGCCAATTAGTGCCAGTCTGCCTGTCTGTGTCCATTACAGCGGGCAGTTCACCTTCAGCGAACACAGCAGTATTGTTCTCTGTCCTAGATGTCGACACATGCAGCGACCATCCTAAAATCTGAGTGAATTCTTTTTTTTTTTTCTGTCAAGGAGGGAAAAAAATAAAGTGTATGTGCACTGACAAACAACTCCAGCCACATTATGTATTAATATTTGTCTGCTCAGCCATTCTGTTTAGTGCTGTGATCTCTGCAGCACCTCAGACTCGCGCACATGCACCTGTCAGCATAGTTCTCAGCCTGACATCAGATTTTGAAAGCTCTTACTCATGTCAGCGGAGTCTGATTTTTTTTTTTCTTTTTCTTTTCTTTTTCGCATTTCTCCCACTTATATGAACAAATCATCAGATAAACATGGGCATCGCAAATTGACTTTTTGTATGAAAAATGGGATGGAAGGAAGGAAATCGGTTTAATAAGAAAAACTCTGTCAGTCACACTCTACATATGTTACATTGTAGGAGATAATAAAAGAATTATAGAGCATAACTTTCTTCCCATCCAATTGGAAAATCTTATTTAGGGTGAGCTACTAAAATTCTTTATAGGTGCTGTTCACCTGCAAGCTACTTCTCAACCCACCTCCACTTCAGCTCTACAAAGTACAAAGCTTACCTGATGTATCTGACTAAAACACGCCTGCCACTGATTTGCTGTTGCTCTCCCCACCTAATGATTTGAATGTGTGCGGACAGAAGGGAGGGAATGCCCCCTAAACAGTGCCATATTGGCAAATTACTGCATCAGCTTTAACTATAGTGGTTCTGACTGAAAATTTTAATATGGGAAATTTTTTATTCTTTTCATCTTGAGTTTGATACCAGTAGAAGTACTAGTACAGGCCTATGGTACTTAGTGCATGATGTGTTGTTAGGTGGTTTCTAGGCAAAATACTGTCATCATAATACCATGCTCATTTAAAGTTTTGTGATAATAAATTTTATGTTTTTGTTATGAAATTAAAATGATTCTATGCTTTATAAGGCGCTTTGGATGAATAAATGCTAAAAAACCTTTTAGCCTTATGTGATATAGATAAGAACCTGGTTCTTATCTATATCACATAAGTCAGGAAGGTACATTTTAGCAATCTGCATGCCCATTGGGTACTCAACCTGGGTGCATGTTTTGGTTGTTCAACTCCTGATTGTGAAGCGGGAGTTCACGGGCAAACAAACTCATTATGTGTATTATAGTAAGATTTGTCAGATGAGTCAGCAAGACAAACATTTTTAAAATGCCTAAAACAAAAAGTAGTGAAGGAAAGTAATGAAGCAACCATGAGTAAACTTTAAAAACCTTTAAAAAACAAACAAAAAAACCCCCAAACACACAGATTCAGTAAACCATTTCTTCATTATGTGAATATGAAAAAGTTTTTTGTTTTTTACAATTTTTGTTGCTTCATTAGCTTAGTGCAGGGGTGCCAAACATCTGACCCATGAGCTAAAATTGGCCTGCCCAAAGGTCCAATCTGGCCCACTAGATGGCTTAGATTTTTTTACTGTATTTTCATTAGTTTTACTACCAAAACTACAAATACTACATATTTATATATATATATGTATGTATGTTTGTATGTATGTATGTATGTATAGATATGTTCATTCAATATTTTTATTCAGACATCTCAGGGATTAAATATATAAACCTCTAAGTAAAGTAAAGTAAGGGGTACAGTATTTCTTTTTTTACTCCTTTGGCCGACTTAAGATACAAATGGGCTGTATGCTTGCACTAACTCCATAGGACCACATGGGGTCAGCGTATGTAATTTACAGTGACCTTACTGGTTGTTGTTTTTTCTTCTTCTTTGTTTATTAACTACAGTCACTGGATAACTGGTTCTTCTTGTGAACCCTTTTACATTACACAATAAATTATGATTCAAGCTTGTGGAGAAATATTTCGATGTTCTTAAACACTAATTGAGTCATATTTAGAATTTAAAACAGGATTACTAATTGTATGTATTGCATTTCTTGAAGGGTTGGGGAAGGTGGTTGAATGGACAAAAGGGTTCTAGTTGTGTGGGCAGAGTGAATGAATAGATTGCATAATGGTGTTTGGATTACATTTATCTCTCTTTTTTACGCCTCTTTTCTGTCTTTTACTTTTATCTCCATTTTTCTCTCTTCGTTGGGGTCTTTTTTTTTTTTTTTAACAGAAGATGAAAAAAACCCAACTCATGTTTTCTGTCTCCAGCTACCTCCCATCCCACATTTCTCTTTTACTCCCTTTTGTACTGCAACACACATACTCCGAACAGGATTATATATTGTCTTTGAAAAGATATCTGAGTGTTTATGTCTGCATTTGTTATTGAATAAGTGTGTTGGACTTTTGCCTGCATATTTGTGTGTCTGAATGTCAACGATGACTACTATTGTTTGCGTGAGTGTATGTGTGCCTGTGTGTGTGTGTGTGTGTGTGTGTGTGTACTCAGTAGGATTATGCAGCAATAGAGGAGCTTAGCAGTGATTTGCCCATCCATTCCAGTCCCTCCCTAATCCTGCAAACACACACATGCATACTTCTTTGTGTGTGTGACTAGCAGGGATCTAATAGTGTGTGTGGATTAGTAGGTTTGTGAATGGGATGTGGCTTGGGCCGAAGTAGCGCACTACACTGCCAGCAAGTTAACAGTCTGGCAGAGGGTTTGTGAGCGAGGGGAAAAATGAAAGATATTTGCAGACCGTGTAAATGCCCCAAAGTTCAGAGGGCACTATTAGCATAATTATGAAATGATTACAAAAGGTTCTGAATAATAGATTACTGACAGAACATTAGTTCATAAAGTCTGTCTGGCAGACACAGTTTGTGTGTATGAGTGTGTGACCATTAGATGGCTCTACACGTGCTCTCTCACCAGCTTGCGCACACATACACACACATAGTCACACATAGGCCCAGAGACAGATGGAAAGACATGGATAAACAAGGGAGCTGAGACTTTTGCCGACGGAGACGGGAGGGGATAGATGGGTAAAGAGAGCGTAGGATGGCGGGGGTTGCTGTTGTCATAACCACAGCGTGTGTGAAGTTTGCGTGGGCGACTGAGAGAGAGCGGCACAGAGATTCAGTGTGTGTGTGACAGGGAGAGAGAGCAGAGCAGTGTGTGATATGTATATGGGTGTGTGTGTATATATAGAAGCTTTTCATCAGTTTCCTTAGTGACTGGCTGTGACTGAGACTGTGCTCTGCAGAAAGGCAGAAGGCTGAGACAGAATAAGGCAGGTTTTGCAGTGAATTTTTCAGTGCACTTAACAATTCATTGATTCTTGATGAGAGGAGATCATTGACTGAGGTGTCATGTTATGAGTGAGTCTTGTTGAAAAGCTCAATGCGTGTGTTTTGATTCAACCTTCATTCTGGCCATTTCTAATCAAACTCACTAAGGAGTGTGGCTTGTCAGTCAGGTCTGCATTAAAGTGCTTCTTGTTGTTTAAAGTGGAAAGATTATGTCAAATTATTGTCAATCAAAGAAAAAATGTGTGTTTTTCTAAAGCTGGAGATGTGCGATGATTATGATGTCGTGTTATACACATACAGCACATTCACCATGAAGCAGTTATGTACATTTGTAGGGATTCAACAGGACACTTTTATGCTAAAGGACAATGAGAAATGGGTTTTGAGGAAGGCAAGTCGTGCCAAGATTGAGCAATAGTGATGTTTTGGAAGCGTATTGGTTTCCAATTTTCAGTCACACCCAACTGAATCAGTTGTCTTGGTTGGGCTTCAGGCTACATTTGAAACAACAGGTATCATTTATCTTTAGATTCAGCAGTTGGCGAAAAGTTTCACCAAGGCTTCAGGCGAGACGGTCCACCTGATCAAAGGAGGGAGGCGTGCAGGGCTAGACTTCGGATCGCCAAGCAAGAAACTAAAATTTCTAATTTCTTTCTGCTCATTCTCTACTCCCACTTTGTCTCGCTCTCTTTGTCTTATCCTGCTTTCACTTGTAAACAAACCCACACAAATAGGGCTGCTCGATTATGGCAAAAATAATCACGATTATTTTCACTGAAATTGAGCTCTCGATTATTTGACGATATTTATTTAACCCTTTAAGACCTACCATAGAACCAAATCCGCCAGAGCTTATATATATTTTTTTACATGTTGTAGTGGCATTTTTGGGAGCATTTCAAGTTGCTATACATCAATACAACTGTTATAGCCCATATTTTAATAATATGTATGCATTAAGTCCATAGTAAGTACATTAATTGCAAAAAAGTGCAATAAACTACAAAAAAATTGAAAATCGTTTTTGTTTGTTTTTTTTACATATATTTCTACTTGGGGAAATTTAAGGGGCTTATCCCTCAAAACTTTAAATACAAAAAAGTTGCAAAAAAATAGTTTACAACAACAGGAAATTTATTTTGAGTGTCTTCATAGTTTTATTTTGGAGATACAGCAATTTTTATATACTGCAGGAAAAACAAAGAACAATCCTATGATGCAAATTTGCAAAGAAAACAGCAGGTGCATCAAAACAAACTATTTCCAGCAGTGCAATTCGAGTTCTAAGCATCCCAGCAACTATTCAGAAAAGTATAGAGTCAAACATGACTTATAAAAACACCAGTATAGGCTTTTAAGGTCTACAAGTAAAAAACTACATTTTCCGCGAAAATGACGTCACTTCCGGTTTTGGACAGGAAATGGTGGACATGCGACAGTTCGCGTTGACGTCTGTTTCAATGTGGGAAGTGTTACGAACAGCTGATCGGATCGGCAAAGCGTGTTAAAATACTAAAATGTACTTTAATGTACTGAGACTTTATCATAGTTTGCATTGTATTTGATTTAAATGGAAAAACTAATGACTTGTTCTTCTAGTGAACTCTTCATACAGTGAATTATGATTCAAGCTTGCTGAGAAATATCTCTATGTTAGAAGGCTACAGGCTTACTAATCATATTGTATTTCTTGGGTTAGGGCAGGATGTTTAATGGACAAAATAGTCATAGTTGTGCAGTTTTTTGCTTTGCTTTTCCTCCTCAATCAGATATTTTGAGTTAATTCTTTTGAGCTTCATTTTGATGTTAAAAGACTCTTCGTTAACAACGTAATATTACGATTTTATAGCGCATATGCAGTGCATCATGAAGGATCATGATAAAATGCAGTGGTGTTGGTTACATTTCCAAAACTGCCTTCAAATTCCCCGATCTTAACATTTCTAAAGAAATGCACAATATTCAATTTCTTTAGAAATGGGTGGAATATTTTTGAAACAGGAAGGAAATTTCGCAACTTTCAGTGCCATAGCAAATCACGAACTGTGTTGTCAACATGAACGAAAGCCCAACCGTACTAGATGATCGCTTATCGGTAAGAATGCCCTATGAAAAATAAAATAAAAAGACTACAAATAAACTGTGACATTCCTGCTTTTTAAAACTCTTCACATTGAGCATTTTACTCTGTGTTTTATATGTTACCACATTCATTGCAAATATTGAAATGTCTCCTGCTGCCAGAAACTATGAATACCCAGTGTTGAACATTGGAACCCTGGAATGATATCAAGCTGACAGGAAGGCCAACTAAAACAAACAGGATGTCTTTTTAGTGCATGTTTAGACCAACTAAATCTTTCGGGAATCATTTTTCCGTAAGTTAGTTAGTCATTGCATGTGTGCGCACGTGTGTTTGTGTGTGTGTTAACATCCTATAAGAGAGTGCTCATTTCTCTTCTGTGCGTGCTACATCTCTTAGCATTGAAGAGCACATTTCATCTATATTTACTTCCAAATGGTCTTTTAACTAGGTCAGCTAACTAACGGAAATAGACTCCTCTACAATTGTAATCAGTCATACCATCTAGTGGTCAAAACTGGGAAATGCAGGCTTGTCGAATCCGAGCATGAAACCAACTATATCTGAAAAGGGGGACGAAAAGAGGTTCTGATTTTCCTTTTGCCTCCTTGATTTAATTCACAAACCCTTACACCTTTATAAACAAGACACCTTTCCTCGGTTCCTCTCCAGCATATATCAAATATGTCTGGCGTCACCGTGATCAGATCAGATCAGATCAGCCTTATATGCAAGTCTATCGGTGTGTCTCGACGAGTTTTCCATGTGTCACTCTTTCATGCGCTCACTCTGTTTCTGTCTGCCTCCCTCTCTCTAATCTCTACTACTCACTTTCTCCCTCCCTCCGCCTTTATCTCTCCCACAGTCCCCTCTCTGCCCTTCTCACTGTAACACCCTCCCACCCAGCCTCTCTCTCTCCCTCTCCCTCCCTTTCGTTCTCTTTCTCTGCTTGTAAGCGGTCTCTGGGCGTGCAGCCAGCTGGCATGTGTGTGTTTTTTGAATGAATACCTGATGAAGTTGGACGAGCGAACTGTGGGAGGGGCCCTGTGTGTGCTTGCGTGTGTGTGTGTGTGTGTGTGTGTGTGTGTGTGTGTGTGTGTGTGTGTGTGTGTGTGTGTGTGTGTGTGTGTGTGTGTGGGGCAGACAGTGTGAGAGCTCTGGCTCGCATTCAGCCCCTTGCATAATACACGTTGGAGCTCTGCATGCGGGACTCCCTCCCTGTGGGCGTGTGCTAGTGTGTGCTACCAGTTTTGTGTGTACGTTTGTGCGAGTGTGTGTGTGTGTGTGAGAGAGATCACCTGAGTGCTGTATTTCAGTGGTAGTGAGGGAGCTTCCTGCCTGCCAGATTTAGTAGAAGGTTGCTGGCTCTGTGTGTGTGTGTCTGTGGTGTCTGTTTGGGGGGAGGGGGGGGGAGAAAGGCAGATAGCAGTTTGTAGCACAAGTACACTGCTTGGGATTTACCGCCTGAGAGAGAGAGAGCGTGAGAGAGGGAGAGAGAGACTCGGGGTGCTTTACAAGGGACACAGCAGAGCAGGAGAAGGGAGCAGTTAAGGGAGCAAAGGAATGAGAGGGGGAGAGAAAGCATGCTGCAGAAGTGGGCTACTCCTGCTACCCTGGTAAGTACACTTCACACAGTTTTGCGCTCGCTCTGAATGAAGTGTGTATGGGAGCAGCAGAGTCAGCCTGTGTGTGTCTCAAATGCTTGTGGTGTTGTCTCACAGTATGCCTTTTGTAAATGCGTACTGCCCTAGTTTATCCTACAAACGTCGTTGCTTGTTTCTTGCATTCGTCCGTTCTCCTGAAGCTCTTCTCTTCTCTTCTCTTCTCTTCTCTTCTCTTCTCTTCTCTTCTCTTCTCTTCTCTTCTCTTCTCACATTTTTCTCATTCTTCTCCTTCCATTGGCTCTCCCTGCCTGCCCGTCTGTGTGTCTGCCCCCTCTCCCTCCTCCCTACCCCAGCCTCCATCCACCCAACCATCCAACCAAGCTCAGGGCTGCCGAGGGGTGAGAAAGTGCAAGTCATGCAACACTGCCTAAGTGTTTGTTTTCTGAACAAGACTCTCTCTCTTTCTCACAGTCATTTATTTCTCTCCATCTCTATCTCCCTTTGTTTGTGTAACTCTTAACCACTCTCCCTCTTTCTCAGTTTCTCTCCGCCTTGCTACTCTCTTTCTCGGCCCCCCTTGAGCTTCTCTAACTCTGTGCCCATCTGTCATTGGCAGATCCTCCATCACTCTCTCACTATCTGTCCGTACTCCTATATGTGTGTTGTTTGTTGTTGTTTGTGTGCAATTACGAGCGGAGGATGACAGTGAATAAAGTGGCAGCCTTGTCAAAGTTCCCAGTCTGGCAAGGGTTCTTCTAATGTGCACACGCACACGCACACACATAGGCAGCGCCGTGCTTGCAAACACACACTCACACAGATGAATGCAAAACTACGTCAACAAAAAGCTGCAGAGAAGCTTAGATCAAGAAATAAGAGAAGGAGAGACAGACAGTGAAGTATAAGCCTGTAGCAACACTCTACTTTCTAGTTGAACTATATTTAGCTGTGAGATAACACATCACGTTGGACTTATCCCTTTGATCATGATTATGATTATGACTGGGCAATCATGCACCCACACACACACTGAAAGGCATATACATTATGTGCAGCAGCATTTGCATAAAAAAAGTTGCAATAGCATGTAAAATGTAAACAAAACCCGAGTGAGATGATTTGCATTCATTTAAACCGTTATTTCATAAAAATATCTTGAAATGAGAAATGTGTTTATTAGAAAAACACTTGCTCATTTAACATTTGATGTCTGAAGAACATTTTGAAAAAGTTAGGATAATGTCACATTCACCACTGTGTTGCATCACCCTTTTTTAACAATACTATAAGTGTTTAGCAACCAGTTGCTGTAATATTTACCCATTCTTTATAGGATTTCAGCTGCGCAGCAGTTTACTCTTTTGTCTATTTCCTTTCATAAGGGTGAACCAAAGGGAGTTGTTTAGAAGCAGCACTCTTACCATAGAGCCAGTATGTTGGTATATGTGCAAAATGTGGTTTGGCATTATCTTCCTGAAAAATATTTCATCTGGATGGCAGTCTGTGTTGCTTTGAAATCTCAAATATTTCTCAGTATTAGTGGTTCTTCACAAATGGCCCCTGCCATGCTTCCCTATTTGAACTGTGTGCTGATAACAAGTCAGATCACCCCTCTTCTCTGAGGTCATTTTCCTTATAGTTTCCAAAAGATGTTAAAGTTGTAAAGTTCTTTATTTAGGTTGTTGTCCCAGCTTTCTCTCATATGTCTTTCCACGTCAAACTTTAGTATGTTAGTCTCCTTTGTCCTGTTTTACATTTTGTAGATAGCTGTATGTCTTCTGTGTTTTGTGTAGTTTGACATTGCTTGTCTTGTTGTCTTGATTGTTTTCTGCTGTGTCTTGCTACCCAGGCATTTCCTGTTTCCCCGATTACCCCTTAGTGTGTCTCTGTGTGTATAAATAATCATGTCTTCCCGTTGTCCTTTGTCACAGTGTCTATTACCTATCTTGTGTGCCGTCTGCAAGTTTTTGGTCATCGGTTGGATTTTTGCATGGACTTTCTAACCGCCTAATAAAAGGTGCATTTTCTGTTTAAATGAATCTGCCTCCTGAGACTGCATTAGGCTCCTTATCCTGCAAATCTCGTCACCTTTTAATCGTTCTATACGTTGTATTTCACTCACTCTGTAGAAGCAGAGATGCCATGCTGGCCTGCCATTTTCAGCATCTTGGGACTCAGTGTCTTGTCCAAGACACTTGGGCTTGTGCAGGAGCGTATGATTAGTGGCCAGCCCGCTGCACCATATAAACCGCAGCTGATCAGAAAGTGCAGCCGCATTTCTGGATCTTGTTTATATAAATATTTTTTTCTTTTTATGGTAGAGCTTGAGCTGGCATTTGTGGATACGACGATGAAATGTGTCGACTAGGACTGGTTCACAACTGACAGGAAATACCACTACAGAATCTTGTGCTTTTGGCCTCATCCCTTGCATGCAAAGATTTCTCAGGGATGATTGTCAAATTAAAAGACATAATTTTTTTAAATTGCTGAAATATTTGACACCTTTCCAGAGTGGGTAAACACCTCCCCCATCTTTAACTCTGAATGTCAGGTTCTCTGGATGTTTTATGTAATTGACCTGTTTCCATAGCTCTAGGTGCTTTTTAATATTATGCTTTTTTTTTTTTTTTGTCTTTTTACTCCTCCACTAACCCTTTTCAAACTTGCTTCTGGCTTCAAATTCATTATTTAAACAGCATCTCAACTTTTTTGGAAGATCATTTGTAGTTTAGTTTTGCTTGTTTACCAATGCTCAGTTTATACACTACTGATATATTTGTTTTTATTCCTTTGCATATTGACTTGTTTCCAGATCGACACAAAGTTTCATTTTTTTGTATGTCATACATCATATTCTGAAATTTAATGATAAATTGGAATGTTTTCAAAAATTGTAATGCAAACAGATGCACTGTAGCAAACACTGATCGTGGAGCCTCACCAGAATTTCTGTGTCTAGATGTCCACAACGTGTCTGCTGTATGTTAACTTAATAAGCCAATATGCTTATTACAGTGCTCCTGGGTAGAGATGCAAAGTATAATGGGTTTTTCTTGCTTTGATGGGAGTTTAATTGGATTGTGTTTATTCTGTAGTCACTACAAGTCACTGTTATTTAACAAGATCATATATTTGGGTCATTAGCGAACTGCATTCTGCAGATGTTTGATATAACTCACCAAATAGAGAATGTAAATGTTTGATAAGGGATCCAGTGGTTTTAGAACTCAACAAACATGGGAATTTTCCCAACTTGAAAGCAGTTACAGATCGAAAGTGACAACTACAACTAGAAACTGTAATAATGGATGTATTGGAAAGATAACATCAGCATTCAACATATTTAGTATATTATAGAGGCCTGTTTGACAGATGCATGCAAAGATTTGAGTGAGCAGCTTTTAAAATTATCATTCACTCTATTTGTAGATTTTTAAAGAACTTCCTCATCAGTTTGTACATGGTTTTGCATATAATTTGTCATTGTAGGGTTAGGTCCTCCAAAACAACTGAGAGACTCTCCAGAAGTTCTTCTATGAATTTGAGTTGTTTCATTGTTTTCCCATCTCTTTGTGTAATCCAGGACTGACTTTGTAATGCTGAGATCAGTGCTCTGTGGGGACCATGCAGTCTGTCACAGGACTCCTTGTTCTTTTTGTAGCTGCAGATTTTTCTTTCTCTTTTTTTTTAGGTGGATTCTGGCCACTGGAACTTTTTCATAGCTGTTATAACTCTTAAAAATAAGTCATCTCTGTTGATGTCTGCATTGCAGGAACTAGAACCTTTCAGAGTTCTTAAAGCCCTGCATTTTGGGGTCTTTGACATACATGTGTGGTGGAAAAATCCAAGTAAGCAACAAAAAGGGGGGAAATGGAAGTCATAAAGCATATGTCAGATTTTCTAGTTTGGGCATCCACCCACAGTGAAGCAATGTAGTATGTGTAGATGAAAATTGGCAGCTTTTTCAGTGTACCGGTACTATATATGCCACTAAGTTAAAGACAACAGCTCAACTTTAATGCTAAAAAGAGACTTTTTTTGTATTTAATATGCCAGTTTTTCAGCGATAGTTTGGAAGGATATCGATTTGTTAGAGATACAGTATGACAGTCCAGTCCAGTGTTTAAGTAAATATTTTGTAATTGTTGTATTAAACAGTCATAGTTGTGGGTGGCCTTATGACTTCTGTTGTGGCGCCATAACCACAATGCACTCCATTACTGTGAGAGTAAAACATAAAGTGTTTATAAATTATAGATTGCCTTTTAAGGTGAGGGTAAGTCTCCAGGAGATTAATGTTCATGAGTACTGTGTCCTCTGAAGTAGCAACTGTGAGAGAAAGGTGGCATATATGAACCTGCAGTGAGTGAAAAATGCCAGTATTTGCTGACCTGCACACAGGTTTTGGTAAGGTGGAGAAGCGTGTTTGTGAGTGTGTGTATAGAGAAAAAAAAGGCTCAAGCACATGGAGGACAGGCAGCTTGGGTTACAGGTCATCTGATATCTACACACACCCACACCACAGCGCACAGTCCTGCACGTACACACTGCAAGCTCAGCAAGATTCAGGTGACTTAGCTTTTCAGCGAATGTGTGTTTGAGTGTCACTTTCAGTGAAGCAGTCCTCTCTTTGTGCAATGTAGGTCAGCTGAGCCTGCTCTCTCGATCCCTCTCCACGTCTCCCATGCATCTTAAGCTTTTCCTCACTCTCATACCCTCTGCTCTCCAGTCTTTCTCACCTCCCTGCCTCTGTTTATCCCTTTCTCGACCTTCCTCGGTCTCTTCCCTCATTAACTGTTGTTGTAGCCATGCTGTTTTCTTTTTTCTTTCTTTAAGATACCAAAGTTTCCCACAGTGGATGCGAGAAGGGGATTTACAGTGGGAATTACTCTTTTGTTCTACTTTGAGTTCTTTTTATTTCTCTTTTCCACTATGAACACTTCTTTCTGGCTCTTAGTAACACTGCAGGATAAAATGGAAGCAACCGGGAGGATTATGAAGTTAGCATTGGTGTCTCTGCTCCCGCAGCACAGCTGTGATTTCTAGTTATATTTGTATATTTAAATGCTTTATAATTTCCCACATTACCTTTAATGTGACATGATAGTACACTTTTCCAGCAGAAGTTGTTCAGTAGCTGCTATGCTATTGTTTTTTTTGTTTTTTTGTTTTTTGCCTGTCCCGTTTGGCTCTTTTGCCATCAGAATTGTTGTCTAAAGGCAAAGAAAGATGCCCAACGGATTTACTTTACCAAACTGACCATCCCTATGCTATTGTTGTCATGACTTGTTTACCTGATTTTTGTCTAAGGTTAATTATTATTTTATGTTGCACATATAAGATTTCTCTTGGAGTACAACCATTTTCATGTGTCTGAATCAGTTGTGACAAATTGATGCTGCCACAGACAGCAGCATGAGCAGATCTGAGCTGCATGTACCGACATTGTCCGTGTTTGAGGTGACAGCTGATATGAAATGTCTCTCATCTTTGAACACTCAGGCATATAACGTTCCCTTTACCTTAGAGTCTTAAGTTGAGCAAGAGCTTGTTGAGTTGTTTTTACGTAGTAGATTCGGATTCCTTTATTGTCAGTCAGTCAGTACATCACAGATGCATTGCTGAATGAAGTTATGAGTACAGAAGGGAAGAAAAACCACCAAAAACATCACAATAAAGACAGAATGAGGTTAAGATTATAGGGCAACTGACTATTACACATGAACAGTAAAATAAGATAAATAAAAATAGTATTGCACGGTGTATACAAACTCTTTAAGACTGAGGTGAGGTCAGCTATTGGATTGATGTGCATTATTGTCTCTGTTTTTGTATTTTGTGACTAAACAGCGTGACTGAGGTTAGGTTTGCTGAAGAGACATGTCAAAGATTTGTTGCAAAAGGATTCCAAGAGTGTACAAGTGAATACTAATGTAGAAAATAGGGAGCATAAAACCATTAAATGGAAGAATGATAATTGAGAATGGTTATGTAGTAGGAGAGGTGGACAGGCTGAGGCAAGAGAGTCAAGTGGAGGTGGAGTGACAGAGAGGAGACAAAGAGGGAGATACAGAGAGTGCATCTCAGGGCTAAAAGCTCAGCGATCAACATTCCCTCTCAGCACACATCTGAATCATGCCGGCTCGATTAAACAGATAAAGTATATACTTGAATAAGCGAGTGTGCGCTGTGTACCATGAAACAAAGGCTGCTGTGTGCTCCGTGCGAATGTGAATATGCATGTGTGTTTACTCCTACGCCTGTTTCTGCAGCTGTGTTGTAGTAGCATTACAACACGTCTTAAATTACAGGAATCTGCTTGAGCTGCATGATGTCCCTCGCTCTAGAGAACACACATTTACACACATACTGTGTGTGGGGGAATTAGCTAAGAAGGCAGTGGAAGCCTCCAAAGTTTGGTTGAAAAACTACATTTTTGGGTTTTTTTTAGTAACTTTAGAGTAGGACTCAAATTGAGAACCACTAACTGTTAAAATTTAATGCAGTATTGTATTTTATTTGATGATATTGCCAAACCAGCTAAATAAATGCGGCTGTAACCTGTTTTTAATCAGTTTCCTCAGTCCCGTTTGACACGTTTTAGTGAATGGATGGATGGTCCACATCTTCCATCCATCTTCTTCATTAAAGACGCTTTTAGAAAAAGAAAAGTATTTTCAGATGTTAATCATCTGGTTCCTTATTGGGCAAAAATAGTGAAAACCTTTACTTTTATTTTGTCAAGTCCATCCATTTTCTTAACTGCATTTCCAGTTAGGGGATTGTTTGGTGCCACAACCTGTCCCAACTGTCATAGGGCCAAAGACAGGCTACGCTCCGGACAGACTCTCAGTCCATCACAAGGCTTTTTTCAGTCTGTAGCATCACTTAGGCGTTGATATAATTTGCTGTTTTACTGCAGAAATGGACGGTTTTCTAAATGTGTAACTGTGCAGGCGGTCACAGAAACCAGGGACGGTACAAACTCACTGACTCTACAAAGAACAAATAAATTGGTGAGCCGTGCAGCAGTGTGTTAGTGAACGATATGTGAGCTACCTGTGCGTGTGCGTGTCTGTGTGTGTGTCTGTATGTGAAGTTGTGCTGTGCTTCAAGAAAAAAAACACGTGTCAGCATAATTGAATATACACAGGTGTCAGTGTTTGAGTAAGCAAGCGGTTCATGCTCGGTGTGTGTGTGTGTGTGTGTGTGTGTGTGTGTGTGTTGGGGATGTATGTGCTTGAAATTCCTCTACATTATTTATGAGTTTCACACTGAGCTTCCCATCTTTCACAGTAGGGGATGCTCGCAAACAGATGGCACACACAGGCACAGGCACACACATGTGGTACACTCATTTATGGTATACACACAGGCTTGTAATCAAACTCTTATTATTAGTCATTTACTGAAAGTGCCTGGTTATTGTTGCTTGGAGTGGTCATTTTTATATTAGCAGGGTCTCTTTTCTTGAAATTGCAGTTACCCATGACTGACCTGTGTTGCTGTTATTCACATTGTTACATAAAACACCTCCATATCCACACAATCTACAGGTCACGCTTGTTGCAGTGGGCTTTTTGTATTTGTTAGCCTCCTAATTCTCATCTTTGTCACCTTTTTAGAGCTGTTACTTGACCTCCCGAATGTCCTGCTGGCTTATTCTTCGTAGTTCAAAACGTTGTCCTTTTATGGATTTGTTGGTGCTAAAGTGTTGTTCCATTGTTAAATTTGTTGTTGCAGAAGTTGTTTTGCTCAGACACATTATTAACCTGTCTGTCTTTATAGGTCTGTAGATGCGCTGCATTCACTAGAAGGGATTTTGAAAATGGCTCTGTCATTATAGTTGCAGTCTTGCTGGAAAAAAAAGCACAGAATAAGAATTATAAAGTATTCTCCTATTCATCAGTTAACGAGCCACACCTTTTCTAACCATCTATTTTTTCCTCTCTCTTCCACAGGATTGTGCTGCGTGCGGGCAGACTTTCTTTCACAAGGAGATGATTCCTCATGAAGTGCGACGCACTCGGCCCCCCATCGTCCTCTGCGACAGCGGCAGGTTTGACGTTGTGACGCTCTCCACCTCCACGCTGAGCTCACCCATCAGTCGCTAAAGATCCCCGGACGGAACGGACCGCCCTTCCCCCTCCCCTTTTAACCAACCCTCCATATCGTCATCCCCATCTTTAATCCTTCCTCACCTGCTTGTTAGGGCCTGGATTTTTTTTGTCAAGAAAAGGCCTTGGGTGAAGTGGATAGAGAGGGAAAAGAGACAAGATTGGGGAAGTTTCATTTTGTGGCTAATTAATGTGAAATAAAGGACCGGACATCAAAAAGTGAGAAAGCGAACAAAAGCGACAACGAAAGTGAAAGAACGAGGAAGCAAAACAAGGGGAAAAAAAGAAAGCTGTAGTCCAAAACTCGAGGAAGGATAACGCAAGTATAGTTGAGGGGCGTGAGGTGAAATCAGCATGAAGTCCAACCAGGAGCGCAGTAATGAATGTCTGCCCCCAAAGAAGAGGGAAATCCTCTCTAGCACGCTACCATCTGAAAATCGCTCACCTATCATGCCACCTGCCACTGAGAGCCAGCGCTCAGAAAACATGACCTGGCTCGCCAGTGTGGCTGGTGGGAACGAGAGCAGTGTGGGTGCGCACCGTAGCTCCAGTCACTCTGACGGATCGCAGTATAAATCTCTCTCCTCCATATCAGACTCTTTGACCTCTGCCTCCTCACTGAGGGTGGTCTCATCTCTTCCTACAGTGTACACATCCCACCTGCCACAGACCACAGTTGGAGGAGCTGTCCATTACACCCATCTGCCTCACAATATGCAGTTTATAGCCTCACCTTACACTGCCCCATACAGTTACATCCCCTCTCAATTGCTTCCTCCTCCACCTCCTCCCCCCCTGTCCTCCTCTTCCTCGGCTGCACAGAGACCCTCACACACAGAGACGGCCTCTGCTCCTTCACAGGCCTCCAAGCAGGACCAGCAGCGAGCATCCACAGGACGTACCTCCATGCCTCCTCCTTCTACAGACCCTGTCCCTCACCATGTTCAAATATCAACATCCCCACGGACTGTGCCATCATCCCATCACCAAGGAGGCACTCACCTTTCGCCCCACTCAATGTACCCTCACCATACTTTGGGACACAGCATGTCTCAGGTGGTGGTGCAGTATACGGATGGACCCACCAGAAAAGAGCAAGGTGGCTCTCAGAGACCCAGAGAGCTCCACAATGGAGAGCTGGAAAGGGGCCGGCGGTATGCCGCGCCACTCGAGTCTAACATCTCCAAGTCAGGGAGCAAATCACGGGATGCCACATCCTCTTTGTCTTCCTATGAGGCTCGACAGATGGTTCTGCCAACAGACTACTCTCCGCATGATCCATCAGGGCTGAGAACCTCTGTCATGTTAATGCCCAACAGCCATGGGGACCACCAGCTGGTACCACCCAGAGCCAGCCCTGAGAAGGTGACAACTTCAGCCCCTGCACACCTGGAGAAAAGTGGCAACATCATGGGCAAGCCTGTCAGTCGTGCTCCATCCTTATCCAGCACCACCTCCTCTTTCACATTTCCACCCCCACTAAGTGTAGACAGCCTGAAAGCTGCTGTCAGCACACTGCCACCCCAGACCGTCATCCAGACCACCCACAACGCCACAGAGCCACTCTCAATGGGGCTCTCTTCCACCAGTATCTACCCTCAGCAACCTATTATCGGCTATATTGCAGGAGGCAGTGGTAGCAGCTACCACACCAGCCTACAGCAACACTTACTCATTCCAGGCCCCCAACCGGTCATCATCCCTGTCAGTGGAGGTGGAGTCACAACATTGGAGCCTGTAACCTCCCATGTTACATCATCTACCCAAGCTGCACCTTTTCCTACTACACTCCCACATACGTACATTGCCGCCACCGCCCCCAAAGGAGAAACTCTGGAGACCCACACTGGCTCATTTCACCAGGATGCCCCAGGTGCAGTGGTCCAAGCCCAGCTTCATCTCCCCATTGTTCCTGCTCCACCAGGGCTGGTGGCGACCTCCGCCGCACATCCCCCCTCTAGTACGGTGCTGCCTCCCTCGCTCCCCCCATATTTCATCAAAGGTTCCATCATCCAGTTGGCTGATGGCGAGCTGAAACGTGTGGAGGATCTGAAGACAGAGGACTTCATCCAGAGTGCTGAGATCAGCAGCGAGTTGAAGATAGACTCGTCCACAGTGGAGCGCATTGAGGGGAGCCACACCTCGCCCAACTTTGCTGTGGTTCAGTTCTCCGTTGGTGAACACCGTACACAGGTGAGGGAAAAAATCTGAAACATTTAACAGACATCGCAGATTCAGGAGTCCAGTATCGCAATCACACGTTTCCTTAATCAGTTTATCACATACAGGGGTGTTTTTACAATTTTGAGAAACTAGCTTATTTGCTTTCTTGCTAAGCAATAGCATCGTCTTATCTTACAAACTTTAGCTGCTGGTTAGCTTAGCATGAAGTCTCCTCTGACTAACAACAAGATTCTTAAAATTCACTGCTCTAGCACGTAACCTCACCATGAAACTGTGATGTGTTCGCCTTTTTTTGCAAAGGAATTAAACAAACAAGATAGAGGTAGAGCAGGTCATTTGCTAATCGAAAGGTTCCCCGTTCCTTCAGTCTTTCCCAAGACACTGACCCTGATGTGTTTACTGATGTGCGAGTGGGTGCTTGAGAGGTAAAAAGTGCTCGAAGGAATAAAAAATTACACTGCTGTGTGAATGTGTGCGAATGAGTAAATGCGACTTACAGTTTAAAATCACTTTGAGTGTTCGCTCTTTAGCAGCAGAAAAGTGCGAGTAGTGGTAGTAAGTAGCAGTCCATTTATGGTCTTAAATTTAATGTGCTGATTAAAGTTTATTTGTGTTTACCTTCTCACACAGCTAGGATATTTGTTTCCCCTTTGCATACATTGTTTTAATGTTTGTAATAATGTGATTTAATAATTTCTCAAAATGTTCACATGTGGTTTCACGATCTTTACAGAGCTCTGTTTGCATGAGGTTGTCAAAGTTTGATTTATCTCATTCATGCACACAAACATGTAAATAAAAAGTTACTCGGTCCTTTGGCATTTTCCAGGTGGGACCGAGGTACCAGCACACCTAAATCTAGTATGTGACTAATCTAGTATCTGGCTAAACAGTCCAGTTCTGGTTTTATTTTTAAGTTCTGTGAGCTTAAAAATAATCTATAATAAGGCTTCTATGTGTATCATCGTCTTCCACAAATGTTTAAAGTTTTCAAGGTATTGAGGACTGGAATCTACTTCAGGTTGTCTTAGTTAATTAAAGCCATGTAAATGTGTTGATATATTGCTACATGTAATGCTTTGCATATTTAAAGTGCTGATTTATACATTTGAATTAGCAAAGAAATAGAGCTTTCTGTAATTTATTCTACCAAAGTACCAGCTGTTGTAAAGTTCTTCTGTAGGAAAAGTACATCCTTGACTTACTGATGCTACTTTTAGCAAGATTAACTTTTTCACTCTTCTTTTGTACATTTGTCCATCAGTCTTTGACATTTTCTTGCTGATGTTTTTGACCTCTCTTCTGGTCATCCTTCAGTTGCTAGGTGTTTGTAGGTTTTCTTTATGTACTGTCTATTTTAAAGCCTTCCACCTCATTTCAGTCGGATTGATGTCTGGGCTTTGACGAAGCCTTTCCTTAAGCCTTCATTTCTTCTTTTGCCACCAGTGCTTGGTAGATTTGCTCCTGTGCATTAGATCGTTATCCTGTGCAGAAATATTCAACTGTGGGTTAACTTGAACTTTGGTAAAGGTGACTTTATGTTATCTTCATATCTTCATTCATTAATAGGCAGATGTTTGGCTCTGATGTTTTTCCCCTTCCACTAAAGTTCTCTTTTTTCTTTTATCTCTTTCCGATCAGTCATGTGCAATTTGACGCTAATAGTTACCTGCAGACCCCGAGATGACATGTTGGTGGTCTTTTTTTATTTTTTACATTTTTTTAGTGGTTAAATTGTCCTTTTTTGGGACATTTGTTTACTTCTTTTCTTTTCTACTCTGCCACAGTTAAATACAAACATACTTGAATCTCTCATTAACATTGATTATTGATTGTTGGGGTTTCCTCTATATTATTGTAGAGTCTTTACCTTATAGTATAATATGTGCCTTGAGGCAACCCTTGTTGCGATTTGAAGCTGTATAAATACATTTACATTTAAATGTGAATTGCAGCAATCTCTTAATATCCGATATTATGCCACAGTTTATCTTTCGGGTTTTTATAGGAACACTTGCGCTCACGTACACTCATGCAGCCTTCGCCCTGTCTTTGAGGATGTGCGTTGAAGCCAGTTAATCTTTTTCATCTGTCCATGCTGCGACTCGTCCACCCACACAGCACATCTCTAACCATCTCTCTCGCCCCCAGCTGCTCTTTGATGTCGTACCCCACAAAAGCTGACCATCTTTCAAAGACTTCTCTTTCTCTCTTGTGCTCCTTCAATGGTTCCTAGAGCTGGGCGATATGAGATTTTTTCATATCACGATATGTTTTTTTCATTTCAGGTGATAACGATATCTATCACGATATAAGCCAAATAACTATATTTGTAAGATTTAAATGTGCCGTTGCTCACAAGTAAAATGTGAAATAATCAGCAGCTTGTTTTTATTTAAAATTCAAATTCAAATTTTTTTTTTTATTTGTCACGTACACAGTCATACACAGTACGATATGTAGTGAAATGTTAAATATTTATTTCCCATAATAAGTTCAACAGGGTAGATGTACTTAAGGAACATGAGACTTTTTCAGATAAATAAAGGCAAATATTGCAAACTACACAAAAGGCAGCCGCTAAAGCGTTTAAGTTTCAAAATAGGACAAACGAAACAGACTAAATTGTCAATTCCACTTAGAAACAAAATATTAATTCTAAAAATAAATCTTAGTTTGTTTTACAGAAGAACAGACAAAACTGACTAACTTTTGTCAATATCAAATAAACTGAGAACTAAAAGGAAATTCTCAATCTCTCCTTGTTGTATAGCTTAGCTTTTCAAACAGTTGTAACAGTTACTTTAGTCTGACAAAAGCCGAATGACGAATTAGCGCTTCCAGTCAGAGACTGAGGCTACGTCCACACGTACACGGGTATTTTTGAAAACGGAGATTTTCCGTTTTCGTTTTAAAAAATAATCCCGTCCACACATAAAGGCAGAAATGAAGGAAAACGCTGCTATGAACATGCCAAAGCAGCAGGTTGCGCTAGATTCCTAACCGTGCAGAAATGTTGGCCAATCAGAAGTCTAGAAGCCTCGGTGGGAAAAAGTAAACAAAGCTGGGGCATAGAAGCAGAACAGAGTCGTATGTGTGGACGGACAGTAACTGTGTGTATATGTAAGCATTTAAACACTGCAGAGAGTAGAATTAACAGTATTGTAGAAATTCATTTCACCGAAACAATAACGCGGCGCACAGTGTGACGCATGCTCCAGTTTATTGTATTTCCAGACTTGCTTTCGGCACAATTTACAGTGCACGCTACTCTGTTTTTTGTCAGACTTGAAATAGCCGAAATACCTTCACACTACGGAACTTCTATGGCTCTTCCGTTTGACAATCTCTCCGGCATTGGAACCATCATCTGTTTTCTCTTCGGTCACGCTCGGTTGATTTTTCTAGTCGGCACACTCATTTCCTCCATTACCCGCTGGCTGCTTCCCAAACAAACACACGTGCGGCTTGGCACTTGTGCTGTACATAACAAGTCACGCGACGTGACGCTCCGGCTGTGATTGGTTCGGCTCTGCGCTACTTAATTTGGATTGGCTGACCTTTTTTTTTTTTTTTTTTTTTTTTTGAGGACAAGAGCGGCGAGGTCTATCGCGATAGCTTAATTTCTCTATCGAGTAAAAGTTATATCGCGATACATATCGTTATCGTTCTATCGCCCAGCTCTAATGGTTCCTCTTACTTTTTTCCTGAGCGGCGGTTATAGCTTTGAGTCCACACTCAGAGAACTTACTCCAAGAAGTCAAAAGTTATATAATACAGGAGGGGAAAGTGTTGCCTGACGTAAGATTTGAGATTTGGTACTTGTCACGTCTTTCGCTTGTATCCTTCTTGACATAGCTCTCTTTTCATTTCCTCCCTCTTCTTCTTGTCCAACCTACTCTCTCTTTTTAAACTTGTCTTTTCATCCCCATCTTAGAAGCTTCCTCCACTTCCATCATCTCGCTCTTTTACGGTATCCTATCCCTGGCTTTGCCTTCTTTCGGATGTTTCTGATGTTTATTTTCCTTCTCCTGAGCCTGCAGCCGATCTCTTTTTGTCATCCATTCATTCTTTTTATACATTCAAACACTAATACAGACCCAGTCAGGGCTTTAAGTCCACAGTTTAAATCAGAAGTGAAAGAAAAATCACAATTATTGCATAAATATCTTTTTGACTTTGCAGAACACTAACAGAAAACGTTTGTATTTCTTTCTAACTTAAAGTCTTAGAAGACAGGAGCAGCTGGATACCCTTACTGCTTCTTACTGCCTTACTAAGAGCATTGAATAGCAGCCATGTGCTGCTAATCAAACACTCTTGATTAACTGATGATCAGCAAGTGTGAGCACCTCTATGAAAGTAGAAGTTTTGGAAGTTTCTCACAATAATGTGAGAGACTCTGAAAGTTGTACAGAGAACAAGTTATTGCTGCTAAAAGTGTTTCTACAAGCTACTGAATCCTGGTGTGGACCTCAGAGTTCTGTGAAAACGTCCTTTTTCAGATGAGAGTTTCAGGTCTCAAGCTGACACCAGTATTAGTAGTATAGCAGTGTAGTGTTTTCAGTATTCGTCATGACAAAAAGGTTCACAAACAGTAAAGTAATATGCAGCAGATTTTCTCTATGTTTTTTTTAATAATGTGTACTTAACAGGGTCAGTTTTATAGGACATGGTGTCAACAGGAGGCCGCAGAATTTCAGATTTCAGTTTAGAAAATGGCCAAACAGAGGCATGGCAGGTTTTCCTTTAAAGCTTTTCTCAAATAAAATTCAGGACACTGGCTGCTGTCGTGCTGCTGGGCTAGTCTGGGAACTGGGTTACATTCAATTTCCTGTATTTCTTCTTCTTTCTTCTTTTTTCTCGTTATCCTTTTTTAGACACTGCGTTCTTATCGAAGCTCCAAAACTGAGTGGAAAATAATGTTAAAGTCATGAACTTTCATAATTAACATGTTAAAACCATGGTTTAGTTCATGCCTTGATTTTTGGACCTGAGATTCACAAAGAAAAAATTCCCCATATTCCGATCTAATTTCCTGAAGGAGCTTTAAACATTACAGCTTTCGGCTCTACGTGAGATTGTTTAGTTTAACAAAATCAAAAGATCAAAGTGGATTTTTTTGTGAAACAACAGTATATAATGTAAATAAGGTATTCATTCGTTTGTCCCCAATTCTCTTTAGGTGAGCGTGGAGGTCTTGTTGGAATACCCCTTCTTCGTCTTTGGCCAAGGCTGGTCTTCATGCTGCCCGGACCGGACCACCCAGCTTCTGGAGCTGCCTTGTACCAAGCTTTCTGTAGGCGATGTTTGTATTTCACTCACGCTCAAGAACCTGAGGAACGGATCTCTGAAGAAGACTCAACCCCTGGAGCCGGCCGCCCACGCCTCTGTCCCCTCCAGCCACGGACACCTCAAACCCCCTAGAGCTGTGTCGGACGCTCCTCAGAGCTGCAGTGGAGGAGGTCCCAGGCACAGAGAGCGGGAGAATGGCATCAGCCAGCGAGGGAGTGGGGAGAGTGGAAATGGAGGTAGAGGGATCTCCGGTGTGGAAAACGGGGATCTCGTGTTTGGGGAAAGAGTTTCCAAAGGTCAGGTTGTCGGCAGTACAGAAGCTGGCTCTACTAAGCCATCGGGAAGCAGGAAGCGCAGATGGTCTGCGCCCGAGGGTCGAAAAGTAGAAAAATCAGAGGAGGAACCACCTTTGACCCTTCCCAAACCTTCCTTCATCCCTCATGAGGTGAAAATCAGCATTGAAGGAAGGTCAAATATTGGCAAGTGAAGGCTAGCAGGACTGTTAACAACCCATGAAATAAAAAATAAACACAGCTAAAAAGATTCTACAAAAACCCCATAAATGTCCACGGTGAAGGTTCATTCGTCGTGGTTTTGTTTTTTTGTTTCTTTTTAGTTCACATCCTGTACTGTAGCGGTAACCTTACCCTACACCTTACATTAAGTCCATGTAGTTTAACACCTTTATGTTTTTTTTTTTAATAGATTGATTAATTATCACATGAGCAATCTGTGCAGTTTTGGTGATTTTCATGAGAAGATTTCTGGTGAGGGATTTCTGACCTGTGCGTTGAATGTTTATCGGTTGCTCTGTGGCACACGGGCGCGACATTCGATGGCTCTGCTTGGCCGGCGACACATTACGCTGAAATTTCCACCCTGATTGCCCATATGGAAAAGATATATATAAATCTTATAAAGTTTGTATCTGTCTTGTGTGAAACTTGTATGAAAAGCATATAAGAGTGAAAACGGATATAAGATCCCTTGAAAAATTATATAATGAAACTTGTATGTTTTGGATACTTACTAAAACAATGTATGAAAGTAATGAGAAAGTGGCCACTTTCATGAGTAATCACATATAAGTTTTTACTATTTCTTTTCCATATGGGTGGTTCACAGTCGCACTCTGTGACAGTGATGTTACCTGTGTACTCGGGCAGTAAGGCTGCCTGGATTCGCCTCTGGTAATAATGAAGGATTTGCGGGTAAATCATTAAAAATTTTCACTTGCTAAATCAGACCAGAAGTTAATATGATCTGATTGTCACTGTGTCATCCGGGCCTGTGGTTGACCGGAACCTGAGGTCATCGTGTCGATGCCCGTGTGCTGCACACAGTTGTGAGGGAACAACACTTACTCTGCTCAGTTTGTAGACAGTGGAGTCTTTGCTTTCATTTCATGTTAGTGTTTTTCATTTGACTTTTTTTTCTTCTTTAACCCCTCATCTCCCATCTCACCACATAGGTTTTACATTTTTTTTCAAGATTTTTTTAAAACCTTAATCAGGGGTCCTTTTTAATAATCAATCGATCGCGCCTAGGTGGGTCAATGTTCATGTATCAATATGCGATGCCCCTAACCTTAAGCAAATGCAAACACACTGGGTTGGTGAACCCAGAGTGTTTGCACTCGAACGGAGTCTTCGCATACGATCCTAGCGGTTTTGTTTGAGTTTTATTTAATGAATCACTTTAATTTTTCTTTACAAATCCTGAAAGGTCGCGTGAGGGGAAGCGAGAGAATCTCCACGTTAGCTCTGAGAGGGTCAGGATGTTTCAAAGCACTTAACACACCTGTCACTCTCATCATACAGCCAACAAAAAAAAAACAACAAAAAAATGATGATGTTGTGTGTTTATTTACAAAGTACTGTATGCTCTTAGATTTTTTTCTTTCTTTTTTTAAAGACAAAGGCAGAAAGTAGCAGAAGCACTTTGTGAAAGGTAAAGAGGTTGTTAAGTAACGTGGGAGCAGATGTGCCATTAAATCACAGAGCAAGGGACAAATGTGAGAGCGAGAGGAGTTTCAGTTAGTAGGTTAGGGTAGAGGAAGTGAGATGAAGCGGGAGGTATCGCGGTTTTCGGCATGTGCGCGGCAGGAAAGTATCGGAACGTGTCTGGAAAGTTCGATTAAGACGGGAAAAAAGAAACAAGTCTTTGAAATATCCTGCTCAAGATCTGTTTTAGACTGAGAGCAACAATCAGAAGCTCACACCCACAGACTTGTGAAGGTCATCATATGTTTGTAATATGTGTGTGTATGATGCTGGTGTGTTTGCTCACACACACGCACGCGCTCACACAGACACAAAATAGTCTCTAAAACTCAATACGTACTGTACTTGGCAATCCATATTTAGACAGCTGCAGAGGCAAGCGTTTATTTTGGTGCATATTGTCCCTACTGCAAAGACACTAGTGGACTGACGTTGGATTAATGCACGCGGCACTGCTACAGTGCAGCCGTGCAGAAAAAAGTGCTCTGAGCTGTGTTTGTGTATGGGTGGGAGTTTGTATAAGAGTGTGTGTGCACTGTGTATAGGAAAATGATATAAAGACAACGCTAAATGTCCAGTGTTTCTACTTGGAGTCTTTAATTAAGAGAATCCTGCAATTTGCACATCAGGAGGAGGGAGTTCAGTCGAGACGCAATTTTTATTTTTTGTTTTATTTTATTTTATTTTATTTCATTTTTTTAAGGCCCTGTCCCAAAACTAGCCCTAGAGCCACATGACACACTGGAGGAGATCAGGGTTTTTGTTCCTAAACAGGCACTTGCCACACTGTAGAGGAAACGTTTCTGATCAACAGTTATGGCAAACATGTGCCTGCCTACTAAACTGAATTAAAAGCCGACCATTTCTCGGGTTGCTTAAGGAGAATATCTGCCCCTGCTGATTAAACCGGGGTGCCCAGAGTGTAAAGGGGGGCTAGGGTTCGCTTTTGAACACGGCCTGTGCTCAGCCAGCCAAAACTCATTTATCCCTTAGATAGCAGTTACCTCAACAGATGTGCTTGCGTGGTCAGTCGGTCGATCGTCCTCACGGAGTTTGGGGTTTTTCTCTAATATGAAAGCACGAGCCTTCGGTGTAATTGGCCATCCTTGATCATTTGGCTGATTCTTCTTCTTCTTAAAAAACCCCAAAACAAAACTAAAAATAAAAAAACAATTGGCCGGTTAGTTGTTTTTTTTAAATCTATACCATGTAACATAGAGGTGCCATACAACATGTAAACATATCTCAGGTTTTGTGAGATTAGCTTTGACATGTTGCTGGCACAATGCTGTTGTTAGGGAGGCAGCGGCTTCCTGCAGGCATGTCTGTTGAGCATATCTGTTCCTGCTCAGCCTGTATTTATGTTTTATGGCTGTTGCTGCTTGCCTTTAGAAAAAGAAAAAATAGAGGCGACAATGTTTCAGGTGGTGGGAGTTTACCAGGGTGATGGCAGGATGGATGTGTATTCAGATGGATGAGGAATGGGTGGATTGGTGGTCGAATGAGCAGACAGACTGATAGTGAAGGCGAGCGAGTAAGAAGAGCCCCGAATGAGATCTGAAAATGCTTTATTTTTTATAATAGAACAGGGTTCTCAGATCGACACCCACACAGCAGCGCATTTTCATTTGGTCCTGTTCCTATTGAAACATCTGGTAGAAATAGCAGTAGTTATATGTGTGTGCGCATGGTTTGGAACCGCTGTGTGTGTGTGTGTGTGTGTGTGTGTGTGTGTGTGTGTGTGTGTGTGTGTGTGTGTGTGTGTGTGTGTGTGTGTGTGTGTGTGTGTGTGTGGCAGTGGTTTATAAATGTATGTCTTTTTTCTACATGTTTCTCCAACCCCCTTACCAACAAAAGGAAAAATAGACATCTGAACAAAACCGTCAGCCACTCAAACCATTCAGACTCTTACTGTTGATCAGGTAGATTATTATTAATAATAATAATAATAATAAGCCAAAGCCAAGCGACGCTGTGGTTGCTTTGGTTACTTTAGAAAGCAATAGTTAAAAAGTATTCAGGCAGTCTCCTTGTATGCGAGTGGAGCGCACGCTCGGCGAGTCATTCCACTCAAAATCTCTGCAATAAACATTTTAATAACAATCCTCCAGCACGACAACCAAAAACAGTTCTTTTTGCCCAGAGAAGAAGTACAATTTTCGTCTCATACTGCAAAAGGTTTGCAGACGTTAACACACCTGAACCCAGCTCACTCCAGGTACCGCAGTTCCCCTCCTCATGAAACTCATTTGAATCCTCAGAAATTGCAGTTGCAACACCAGTTGCTGATCTTTCAGGGAAGTTTCTCATATATGCAGTAACCCAACACAACCCCTGAAACCTCCTCTGTCCCTGCTGGTCAGTCACAAACACTGCTGTTACACTGTCAACGCTGAAGGCGAACCGACTCGGTGTGGCACGAAGCCAACCAGCAGACTTCTTTTTTTCCTCTTAGTTTTTTTGACTCCGCCAAGCTCTGCCTCTTTGCCACGACTCCCGTAGTGACCTCTTTAACTTTGTTTCAGGTACCCAATCATAGCCAGCCAGCCTCACGAGCACCTCCTTCTGAGGCAAAGCAATCTGTTTAACCCTTAACGACAACCGTTCGCTACCTTTCAGTGTGGCCTGATGCGGATATAGGAGGTCTGCCCTCCCAATTACATCATCTTTTCATATTCGGTCTCCTGTTCACAGTCAGCTTAAAAAGGCCACTGAGTTTATATTTTACTATAGATGATAACATAAATCAATCAGCAAGGTTTTTTTTTTTTTTTCCGAGGGTCTAGTGTAGTTATCATTTCCCAAGTCTTTCTTAAATCCCATTGAAATGTACCACAATGTGCAATACTTTGATTTTGTTTTCCCCCTCTTTACTGTGCCAAGTGTATGTAGCAAAAGTTCGACTCCAGTGTCTGATCCTCGTTAAAGGCTCGTGTATTTCTTTTAAATATCTGTTGACGTGTGTGTCACATCTGAGTCAGGATGTTTGTGAGGAGAAACAGCAAAGCGTTTTTCCTCTCTTTCCTCTCCTTCCCTTTCGTCCTCGCGGCCTTCCTCAGTTGTGAGTCTGCACCGTGTGTCGTCGTGCGTGTAGGATGTATGCTTATGTACACCTGGTGTTCAAATGTGTGTGAGTGTTTGTGTGTGTGTGTGTGTGGGGGGGGGGGGGGGGGGGGGGGGAGTGTTTTCTCCTCTAATAGTCTGTGAGATCATAAACCCTGACCCTCGACGGTTCACGGTGAGACCCACAGGAAAAAGAAACCTCATCGCTAGTGGGGACCACTTTTTTTTTTTTGTAGAAAAAAAAGAGAAAAAAAAAGAAAAAGGAAAAAAAAAAGATTCTAAACCAACCGAAAGAGATGCACATGTATGTAGATGTAAAAAGACTTGATAATGTTTCAGCACTTTCTAATCCTGGGACGGGGCTCGGTCTAACCCCTCTCTTTCAGGCCGACGCCTGTCCCAGGGGTAACATTCATTCAAAACAGACAGAGAGAATGAGAAAACAAACAAACAAAAACTAAACGGGGTGACTATTGATGAATAAAAAGAGAGAGGGGGAGAGATGGCTCAAGTTTGCACATCACCTTGCCGTAACCTTGTGTTTTATCTGTCTGTGCTCCATCTCGCTTGGCGCCCGGCGCGTTCTTGGGTCCAACGGGCCGAGGTGTTAGGTGATTCCTTGGTTCTTTTCTACTAGGAAAACCCCTTTCTCATGGAAAGCGTCCCCTCTTTCGTTGCGTTCATCTTTTCCAGCGCACACCGCCAACCTGCCTGAACGGATAAATTCGGTTTCTTGATGTTCACGGCTTGGTTCGGTTGTGCGGTGCGGAAAGAGCGCGTGCAAACCTTTGCTTTGTTTGCATTATCTTTGGTGCAGGAGCTTTTTGTTGTTGTTGTTTTGTTTTTGGTCTCCTTGTAGCACTCAGTATAATGTCAGGGGACTTAAAACTATGTAGAGAATGTGTCATTGTTGAGTTTTTCAAGACAAGCGTCCTCACTGGAGGAACCGTGCTAATGTCATTTTTTTTTTTTTTTTTAATTGGCTTCTTGCACAACTTGACAAATAAAATGAATGTTGGTGAGTGAGCTTTGACTTTTTTTGATCAGAAAAAAGGCATGTGTGCTCTTTGTTTCTTAATGTTTGTACTTTCATTTTGCGTAAACAAAAATGTGTTTTTTGGCACTTTTGTTGTGTTTTAAAAGTGAACAGAATTCGATCAGGATTCCACTTTTTTCATGAATTTATTTTTCTTTTCTTTTTTTTTTGTATGATGTCTTGTCGATGTCCATAGCGCTGGATAACCAACTCAGGCAGAAAGAAGAAAAAAAAAAGTATAGAGGCCCACTTAACAGTTAGTTTCACACCAGTCAATTTGCATAGTGGGCTTTTTGATATGGGTTATAAGATATGTAAATTTATTACCTATAATTTGATATTTGAATTGATTTGATTAACAAATGTTCTTATTGGAAATTAACTATAAATTATTATGATATTATGTGTATTATGCTGGAGATGGCTTGGATTACTCTTTAGTGTACTGATCATCTCTGGGCGGCCTCTCTGTGGAAGGCGATAAAAACACTTCAGGACAGGCTGTGTGGTTCTTGACCTCTGACCCTGCCCACTGCCAGGGAGAGGGTGGAGTTGATCTGTCAGCTGTGTCCTTCCTGTGATCTGAACACTCAGCCCTGAGGCTAGCAACCTGTCTGTCAAGATGTTTCTCAGTTAACCTGCGTCACCACGTACTAAAGTGAGACTTACTGGCCTGTGAGATGGTGGCGGAGAACTGGACATCAGCGCAGACCTGCATGGACAGTCTGGCCTACAGGGGGGGCCACAGCAGTTCCCAGCCAACTTGTTTGTACTATATTGTACTCACCAAGTCCCTGTGTCTCACCACCCCATTTCTTCTATAGCAATGGAGAAACCCTGTTGGTGTATGTATTTGACATCTGTACAAACGCACCTCTTTGGAAAAACAAAATGAAACCTTGACATATCTGGAACAAATGGGCAATTTGTGTTTTTCTTTGAGTAGCAATGCATACGTGAACAAAAGATCTGGATATCTGTACAGAACGCAGCTACTGTGATTTCACCCAGTGCTGAAATTGGTACCTTTTATAATATCTCCCTCTAGTGTTTAGTGGGCTACATAACACCTGCCCTACAGTTTTGAGCCTTTCTGAAGCTTTGGAGTTATGGAAGTGCTTGCTCTGTCTAAAAGCCACACTGCAACCAAAAAGCTGGTATAGAAGAATACAAAATGAAACATGGTACTCAAACAGATTAATATTTGTAGCCCCTGAAGGTTATTGATTTTTGCCTCCTTGCACAGAGCTCACTGTGTGGGCTTAGCTAACTATTACAGTTTGGTCCTATTTGGACACTGACATTGTGTCTCTGTACAATCACAGTGGATTATAAATTGAATAAAAAAGATGTGATTTAATTGCAAACGTTCGGCTTTAACTCAAAGGGCTTCACAAAGGTTTTGCATTAACTGTTTAGGAATTACAGCCATATTTAAAACATAGTCAAATCATAGTCCCAAGGCTTGAACGTAATTGGACGACTGGCAGGGAAGCATTTTTTGAACCTGTTGAGGCCTGTTCCCCCATTATTTCATGACAAATTAAGCAGATAAAACTCTGGAGTTGATTCAATCTGCTGACCTTGTATTTGGTAGCTGTTCACTCTGAATAGGAAGTGCAAAGACATGTGAGGGAGTCTATCTGGGAAAAATAATAAATGAACCTGTCAGAGGCTTCTTGATTGATTTAAAATCCACTGTGGTGGTGTACACAAGCAAAATTATAAACACTTAAGGACCTAAATATACATTAGAAACAAGTTTTCAAGGACCCAACATGTGACCAGCAGCACAAAAGAAACGACTGTTTCATTCCACCTTCAGTTGTAGTACTCTCCTCCTGATCTTATAGCAGCTACTCCATGCAGCTTTGTTTTCACAGGAAGTGGCAACACCAGCAACAAAGAAATATTAGAAATATGTGAGCAGTAAGTGATGAAAGAAGTTTCGTTGTAATGCAACATGAATCTAAATGGTCTCAACTCCAAGCCAGACATCTTGGTAGTTGGTTTACCACTTCTTCTTTTTTTTTTGTTGAAACTTTTAAATCAGAAAAAGAAACCGAAATCTCAAAAGCTTCTAGTTACAGTTTATTGTCCAGAAAGAGGAATTATGTTAATCATTCACTGATTAATGACTTCCATTTTCTGTCTTGACTGCAATAAACAATGTAATACTGTTAGTTATCACAGTATGCATTACATAGTGTAGGTTTTCATTTCCTGCGTTTAATGGCATCGTTACGTTACTTTACAATGCAGTAAAAGGCACAAATCTCTAGACTTGCATGATTTAAAATGAGGGACACATTTTTAAGTAAATATACCAAATACTTGAAATGCACAAACTGTGAAGACTTCATTCTCATTATGAAAGCGTCCCAACTCAGTTCAAACTGAAAGACCAACACCACTGAGGAAACCAGCACAAGGTTCTCCATGCAGTTTATTGCAACACAATTTCTGCCTTGACAATTAAAGGCCGGAGTCTCTTAATCTCGCATATCAACTTGCACATTCATTTTAGGATACACTTCAGCAAAATCATTGATCTTCCCACTAATACCAACACGTTCCTGCTGAGTGTGTTTTACAAATCTCATATTCTTGCTTGCTCTTGATATGTTGTTAATGTTGAAATATCCTCCAGTAACAACTTTATATACAAGTTTCTGAAAAATCTCTACTGTAGTAGCAGGTGAAGCGTATTTGCACATTCCCATTCAAAAACAATGTCTGCATAAATTACAACAGTACTTTATTGGTTTCTGCAAGCATAGAAACACACTCACCGTGAGATTAAAGAGAGTAGAGTGTTGTTATCCATCTGGGTAATTCAAGTCAAATTTTTGAGTTGGTTTAATTGCAGCCCGAAGGAGTTGAAAGCTTTCGGACAGCAGATATCCTGAGAGAAACAGGTGCGTGGTGAAGTGAGGTGTAGGTCTGTATGTGGTCCTGCTGCTACTGGGAGAAAGTAGTACCACCCCCTTAAGTGAACATATAGCTAGACTGCTGTGTGACACGGATAAAGGTGGTTCTGCGGCTCAGCTCTTTGAGTTTGGCGGCACCCACATAGGTGCAGGTGGAGCGCAGGCCCCCCAGCACATCCCGGATGGTATTTTCCACATCTCCTTTGTAGGGAACCTCGACCGTCCTCCCCTCTGATGCCCTGGGAGCCAAGGAAAGAGGTGAGAAGGTGGACTTTAGAAACCTTTCTTTGGTAAAATATCTGCTCATCTATTCTAGTACAAGACCAGAGCATGAAAGTTTAAAATGGGCTCATCTTTTTTTTATAAAGGCAACTTTTGGAGTTCTAGAATTCTTTTGTCTGTGTTATGAATCATCAAAGTATGAAATGGATTCAATAAGAAAAAAAATGTTGCAAACACCTGAGTGATTAAAGTGTGTCTATAATAATACACTGTTACTGTAAGCAATCAAAAAAAAAAGGAATTCCCATAGCAACACAGATGAAGCCAAAATGAATGACTCACGGGTGTTGCTGCGAGTCTCAGGGTATCACTATCTCACCTATACTCGGCAACTCCCCCAGTGTATTTCTTCATGGCTGTGTCGGAGCTCATGCCGTAAAATAGTTTGTACTTCTTGCCATTTTTCTCAATGACCTCCCCGGAGCACTGGTCGTGGCCTGCGAGCATTCCTCCCATCATTACAAAGTCAGCACCGGCACCTGAGGAGCAGAGGCACAGCCAGAGTAGGCACAGAGGTAAGATGTATAGAACAACACAGCAAGTTTGAAGAGACAAACACAGCGCACTGTTGACCACAGCATTCCCGTAGCCATGCAGTGTGAAGAATGGGGAAGCACACGAAGCTGAAGTCAGGGAATTTGGACAAGGGCATGAAGTCATGGAGATTATATCGTAAAAGACTAAAAAAAACAGTATAATCACAATTGTATGTGACACCATTATGTAAATGTTTTTACCTCAAGATATGTTTTTTGTAGATTACAGCAGGTAAGCTGTATATACATACAAAAGTAATCTGGGAAATAGATTTGCCACTACTTCACTGTAATTTAACTGGGGCATTTCTTACAGCGTGGGGTTGGTTACTCACCAAAGGCCTTAGCTACATCTCCAGGGCAACTGCAGCCACCATCCTTAACAGAAGTTAAACACATGTCAGTTTACTGGTTCACATTAGGTCAGAGAAGCAGGTTTAATGTTTAATTTTAGGACTAAACTGCTCCCCCTATTGGCTGGAAACCTTCAGTAACATGCATGAACAAATCTAGTGATGCATAATCGCACATGTTTTTTGGTTTTTGCACATGTTTACAGTGTGTTACACCTGCTGAACTGACGAGAAAAAACCTGGTCTTTCAAGCAATAAATGCTCTTCTGTTGCTCACTGTTTGCCACCCTGTCCTCCAAGTACAACACAATTTAAAATGGAAATCTCTTTGATGCATTTTCAGTATCTACATGAAAACCACATCATTGCACTCTGCTTTGTATCATTTTCATTTCAGCCTCTTGCATATTTGCAGCATATTCTGCAGACAGCTTTCCTACTGTTGCAGAAATTGCCAATATTTACTTTAATTACTGTTTGACTTCATTATTTTTATTTAAAAAAAATTATATTGTGGACTTACAGAGATAATGTGACCTTTGAGTCCATGAGCGGAGTCTGCACACTCTATAACAGCACTGAGCTGTGGGTAACCCACTCCTGTCTTGATCCTTGTTGTGCACACAGAACCTGCAACAGTCAGAGCACACATTAGAGAACCACATCTTTATCTCTCTCTCTGTCTGTGCTGATTGCTGCTGTTGTAACTACAGGAACCTGCCGTCTTTTTTAATCTGTTCAAGTCAGGTGACTACTCAGGTGCATGATTGGCTTTTAGTCCAATCATGCACCTGACTTTTTAAGGAGTGTTTTTGTTTGTTACATCATGTGACACTGACCTGTGAACCATAAAAGCACAATAAAGGCACCCATGTCAAGTGTTGTGTCTGCACATAAAATTGTATCTTAAGGCACATTTTTACTAGCAGGCTGTCACAAAAAACGCACCATTTTTGGTAACAACACATTTTGACAAGCATAAAATAGGAGTTTTGCACCATCAAGGTGATTCGCAAGGAGTTAATAGCTAAAAATTTGCCAAATGTTGGCATGGTGTGCAGTGCAAAAAACAAACAAACACAACAGTAGTGCCATTTTTACACACAGCGTCTTGGTTTGGGGCTGTGTTTCAGCCACTGCCGTTGGGAATCTCCAAAATTGATGGAATTTTCTTTAGTATTCAGCTGCTTAGTAATGATTGTGATTCATAGGCGCACCCGTTAGAAAACAAGCAGCTTCATCTTATTATTTTTGCCATTTTTATATTCGCTCTATGAAACTCAGTGCTATCTGTGTTAGGAAAAAAAAAACAGCTTCTTTCATTTTTATGTCGTGTTGTTGTTGGACTGAGTTTGCAAGTAAACCCAGGAAGGACAGATAAGTCTGAGGCTGGGAATGGGAATCCTGATTAAACAAACAAACCGTGCAATACCATCTGGAAAGTGTCCGATTGGCGACGGCTTAATTTGTCAGCATGACAATGATCCCAAACATTAGTCTGCTGTAATCGTACCAGTAAAACCACATTTTTCATGTCTCCACAGCAACGTTAGAGTGGCTACATTAGTCATGCAATGAGTCAGTAACTTAATGGCGTGTAACATGACCGCTATACTTGATTTAAAATGCTGTACGTCTCTGTCTTATGTCTCATCTGTGTTTGCATGCCTCACTGCTGGTCTCTGTGTTTGAGGACCGTGCAGCTTTGTGTTAAGAGACCTTTGTACCCACTCACCTGGCCCGATGCCCACTTTGATGATGTCAGCCCCAGACAGGATGAGTTCCTCCACCATCTCTCCTGTTACCACGTTGCCAGCCTGCAAAACCAGCACACAGTCTTAAATATCCCATAATCCACCAGGAGACAAACTGCCAGCCAACGTGAGGCACTGTCTTTCCTACCATGATGGTGTGTTTGGGGAACTTTTCTCTGACTCTCTTGACAAACTCCACAAAGTACTCAGAGTAGCCATTGGCCACGTCCAGGCAAATGTACTTGAGGGCAGGGACGGCTTCCAGGATGGCACACAGCTTCTCCAGATCTGCACTGCCGCTCCCTGAGCTAGCAGCTACGTGCTATGGGAATGAAAATGTGTTTTATTTAGATTTTCTAGTTTCTTATGAGAGACAACATACATGTAAAAAGTCTTAAGAGCTTAAAAGAAGGCAACTGGACTTCTCTAAGTTCCAGTTCCTTCTTTTCCAGCTCTTAAGGCGATGACCTGGATGACTGAGAATCCACACACACAGACTACGTTAAAGCAAAGACTGGAAGTCTTACCTCTAAGCACTCTGGGTGACTAGCAGCAAAGTTTTTCCAGTCTTCTACAGAGTAGTGTTTATGAATGGCTGTGAAGAGGGTGTGCTAAAGAAAGAAGCAGTCAGACAGAAAGGAAGACAGGAAGAAAATGAGAGATTCAGAAATACCTTAGATACTCTGGGCCACTGACATTCTCTCTATCATCCATCATTGTCCTTCAACTTGAACAGAAGTAACCTGCTGATGAATCCACAACCATACAAAATAAAACAAATGTATTTTTAATTTATTTATTTTTTTATAACTATTGTCTTCACTCACTTTACTGAGAACTTGTGCCATCTCAAATGTTCCTGTGGTGTCCATGTTGGCTGCAATGATGGGGATACCTGTGTAGGTCTGCTTAGAGTTGCGGAATGTAAAGGTCCTCTGAAGATCCACCTGAGGACGGAAGGAATTTTTTAAAATTTATTAGTATTTTTTTTATCCTTGTCATTTTTCTTGGAAATATGAGAAGGCTAATACTCGTCTCCTGAGTGTGCATGGGTGCACTGAATCATTTAGATCAGTGGTCCCCAACCCCCGGGCCTCGGACCGGTCCGTGAGTCGTTTGGTACCGGGCCGCGAGAGTTGAGGCTCAGGTGTGAAATGTACGGTTTTCAGGGTTTTTATCAGTTTTCAGCGTTATTTTGTTATCGTTTTTATCGTTAACTCGCTTTTCCTGGGTCTTTTCACGTGTGTTATGAATAAAAAAAAATTTTCGGTACCGGTACTAGTTTTATTTTGTTGTATTTATCCGCGACACCTTAAAGGCCGGTCCGTGAAAATATTGTCGGGCATAAACCGGTCCGTGGCGCAAAAAAGGTTGGGGACCGCTGTTTTAGATCTAATGGACAGCTTCTAATGGATATGCCTGTGCTGAGCTGAGCTCAATGTGACACACAAGCTGCACCATTTTCAGGAAAGTGTTTGAGTCACTTGCGGAAATTATTTCTTTCAAATTAAATCATTAAAATAAACCTTTTTTCCAGTTAACGATCTAAACGCTGAACTTTGTTACTACTCAAGAATCTTCTCCCAGAACCATCGTTCAACAGTCTTGGTGGCTTTACTACTGTAGCATTACTTGGTCTGGTATAGCTTACTAATGTTAGCTAATGTAAGCAATCTAAATGTGTTTACTGAGGCTAATATTATTGGCTGATAATAGTTATTTGCCAATCTTTCAGTATCTGCATTTAACGGCCAATAATAAAAATTTTAAAAACTAAAGAAGAGACAGCAGAAACACCCTTCACCACGGTGTGAGTGATATTGCATAGTTTGTCCACCAGAGGGCACTCTGACACGCTGCCAGTGGAAAAGGGCTATAAATGCCAACAAAAAAAAAAAAAAATTAGGCTCAACAAATGCCAAAATATCAGAATATTGGGGGTTTTAATCACCAACTATCAGTATTAATATGTAGAAAATGTAGAAATGTGTCTAACTGGTAAATTTTCAACCTAGAAAAAAAGAAGGTAAAGATGGTCGGCATAGTTGTCAAAAAGTGGGACATAACGGTGAGTTGCCTTGCCAACAGTTAAAAACAAGTTTTCTAAATGGCTCCCTCTTAGTGCTGAATGCTTTTGTTGACTAGAACCAAGACATTTATTATGCAAAGCTACTTAAGCTACAGACTTACCGTACGCAATGCACCATAACTTTTAATGTGGGCATATAATGAGGTCATGCCTCATAATAGTGAGAGGAAGGAAAGAGGTGGAAGACATGGACGAGGGAGATATTCTATAGTCTATATTGATTCGCTCCAGCACATCAGCAGATGCTGCACACTGACTCAGGACTTTCAGTTTACTTCCTTTCTATTCACCATTAATAATGAGAAAGTAATGATGCTGGTGTAGCTCACCAGGTTGAGCAGAAGACCCATGTGCAGCAAGGCTATTGCAGGGCCATTCGCTGTGTGTCTTCCCCCTGCTGTCTTTCTCTTCCTGTCTACTCTCAGTCTGTCCTGTCATAATAAAGACTAACCCCCGCCACCAACACCATCAAGCTGAAAATAAACCACATCACTGCAAAATATGTACTTAAAATAAATCATCCAGTGGTCTCAGTCGCGGCCCGCTGCCCACATTACGATCTGAAATATCAAAATAACCAAACCGCATTCATCAGGTGCCACACATGTGTCTGAGACCTGAATCGATGTGATTAAAGCTGCTGTTATACTGATATCTCTGTGGCATGTGGAATGTGCTCTGGTTGGCTGCAACACGCTCCGTCCTATTTTTAAACAACTTTTCTGAGAAGTCTCCTGTGTCTCATGTTGCTTGCTCCCTCAGAGGGCTCAAACTCTTTGCTTTAGATCTAGTGCCACCACAAGTATGGTGATGTTGGACACAATGTGGCCTGCTTAGTCTGCTTTAGATAATAATGACAGGTAACTAGATCAAGGCCAAACTGATCAAAATGTTCTTTTATGCCTGTGTCCAGCCTGTTTCCTGTCACCTTTAAGAAGGTCACTCCGCTGTTACACTATTTCAGCCCAGCACAGAGGCAGTGTACACCTGATAGCTCAACATTAAACAAGACAAGGACGCATTTTACTCCTTCAACGAGGTATCTTTGTTGATTTAGGAGTAAATGTAAAGTATTTTTCGCATTTGATCAGAACTAGACAGCTCCAGGACGCCACCCTCATCAATCTGCCCTCATGTACAAACAGTTAACACGATATTGCGGCACAATGCGCAGGAGAATACACCTGTCTAACCCAAAGAGCTGTTCTGATGGTTGATTACACTATACATGTAATGCGTGAGTTATGCGTAATGAGCAGACGTAATTAACAGGACCGACCTCTGAGCGGCTCTTCAGGCTGCTCCTCTTGGGTCTGAAAAGGACATCTTTAAAGTCCAGCTTGAGGTCTGCGTCCACTCGAGGCATCTTGAATGCCCCCAGAAATGATGACCAGGACGATGATGGTGAGTATGCAGACGTAGCTCCCCCGAGGAAGACTGCAGCAGCTGTGGTGGTCGCTGGTCCCAAGCCCCAACCACCAAACCCGAGTCTCAAGGAGGCCAGCGTTTTTATAGCAAAGCGGGACCCAGCCCAGTCCTGGCCCCCATGTCTTTATTTGGGCCTGGACTCTCTCTCCCCCCTCTTTCTGTCTTTTTTCTCGCTCCAGCCTCGCGTGCCTCCCCCCTTCGCCGCTCTTCAGCTGAATGGCAGGAGCAGCAGTGGCTGAGCTGGCAAGCAGGTCCGGGCTGTCCCATCTGCAGACGCGCGCGCACACACACACACACACACACACACACACACACACACACACACACACACACACACACACACACACACACACACAGACATGGCAGCACTGCAGTGGCTCGCGTGCTGCAGTGCTAAAGAGCACACCTGGTGTCCAGCTGGGGCATTGCTCCCTTTGCTGTCGATGGGCAAGACAGTGTGAGGACAAGCTAACAAACAAAAGCTAAAAGTAAAAACTAAATCAGTCACGTAGATTCATATGCACACATGTGCGGTAGTGTGCAAAAGTCTTGAGCCACCTCTTATTTCTTTATATTTTGCTTTCAAGGAGCCAGACTTTCTTGTTGTCAAGTTGTCTTCAGCAATAGCTACCAAGGCCTTTCTGAAGGTGTTTCAAGTGTTTCTGTCAACATTTGGCCAGTGCTTGTACGTGAACATTTTCAGAGGAATATCTTTTTTTTGTTAACCCTATATGAATTATTTAAGCCTGTGTTGTGACTAGCCAACAACAAGAACAACAACAACTCGACAGGTTAGCAAAGAACCAGTTTTAAATCTTTCTATCTTTAGACACTTTGGTACTTGCAGCCTGTCACAAAACACATCGTTTATTCTTTAATTGAATCTAGAAAAGATGCTAAAGCTAACACAATCAGACAGGCATTACATGGAGTTGTAGCAACAACAAGGGGATTCTTAGAGAGCTATTAGCTGAAAACTCAGCATGGTTTGAATTGTGTCCTTACAAATTTGAGCAAACTGGATAAGAAAATAAGGGAATAAGTGGACCCACCCCCCCTCAAAAAAAAGAAAGAAAAAAAAGAAAAAGGAAGGCAATTAGAGTACATGAGGAGACTAGGAAAATGTTACAAAGATCTTACAACCAAGAGAGAGGGGCAAGAGACACAAAACATCAAGGAGCTGACTCAGGGGAAGAAGCGCTGACAGACTAGCAACAAACAAAGGAAAACACGGTGCTTAAATACAGAGGCAGTAATGAGGGAGTGAGAAACAGGAGGGAAACACAGCTAGGACTAATTAGACATAAAGAGACAAAGGAAGCAAAGCAGAATGCACCGCACACAGGACAGGGACTATCAAAATAAAACAGGAGACAAGAGACATTAACAAACACGTGGACTTGACACTGAGACATAGAGACATAACTGACTGGGGAGACAGAGGGAACATGAAGACGAGTGATTAGACGAGGAACACGGGGAAGGCAAAGTAACAGAAAATTAAATCCTGGGAACTAAGAATAAACACAAGCAGAAAACCAAGAATGACAATAATCCAAGAATATAAATTAACCAATAAACACAAAACCCTGAGTCACAGACCCAGTACCAACGTTTCTGTGTTTGACTAGAAATTTCTAATTACACCTAAACCATTTTGTCTCATAAAAATAAATCATCTTTCATAAGCAACACACTAAAAATGTATTATAATGATTTCTTACCCTGCAACCTTACGCTCTGAATCAATTACATTTATTATATTTATGTTATTAATGATATTTATTATTATTAGTCAGTGTATTCATACTAAACCCAGTAGCATCTTTTAAATAGCAGCTGAGGAAATAAAGAGCCCCGTTACAGTTTCCGGTCAAACCAGCAGATGTCAGCAGAGTTTCAGAAAACAGATACTATATGAACGTCAGAAGAGGAGCGTCAACACAACACTTGTTTAAGTTTTTCCTGGGAACAGGATGTCCCTTCCTGATGTTCACATGCAGAGGCATTCTTCTATCATCTCTCAGCTTTTATTTATTTTGTGATAATACCAGTGCAAAATATATAATTGAATTGTAATTGTTTTTAGTGATGCATTAGTAAAAATATCTCTTCACATCGCAGCTGATAAAGGTGAGGTTAATTTTAACTACGGTATAACTCTATTAAAAAAAAAAAAAGATTAGGTACACCCGATCAACTGAGTGTTAATGCAAATTTCTAATCAGCCAATCACATGGCAGCAACTCAGTGCATTTAGGTCAAATTGAGCATTGAAATGGGTGAGAAAGTGACTTTGAATGTGACGCGGTTGGTGGTGCCAGATAGGCTGGTCTGAGTATTTTACAGAGTGGTCTGAAAAAGAGAAAATATCCATTGAGTGATTTAAATGCCTTGTTGACCTCAGAGGTCAGAGCAGAATTCAGACTGCTTCTAACTGAGAGGAACAACTGCAGAAGAGCATCTTTGAATGCAGAGCAGATGGGCATCCGCAGCACAAGACCACATCGGGGGTCACTCGTGTCAGCTAAGAGCAGAAATGTGAGCCAGCAGTTTGTACATGCTCACCAAAATTGGAGAAATGTTGCTTGCTTTGATGAGCCTCGATTTCAGTTCATGTAGAGGGTAGGGTCAGAATTTGATGTAAACAACATGAAAGCACGGATTCATCCTTCCTTGTGTCAAGGGTTCAGGTTGCTGGTGATGCAGAGGTGTGGGGAATATTTTCTTTGGGCCCCTTAGTACCAACTGAGCATTGTTTAAACAAAGTCTACCGGAGTATTGTTGCTGACCATGTCCATCCCATCACAGTGTACCCATCATCATACAGCTGCTTCCAGCATAATAAGACACCATGTCGCAGAGTTCAAATCATCTCAAACTGGTTCCTGGAACACGGCAACTGTACTCAAATGACCTCCACAGTCAACACATCTCAACAACAGAGCACATTTTAGTGTAATGGGAGATTCATATCATGCATGTTCAGCCAGCAACTGTGTGATGCTATCATGGCAATATGGCTCAAAATCTCCAGGAATGTTTCCAACACCTTGTTAAATCTATGTTACAAAGGAGGTCTAACCAGGTACTAGTTTTCATACATTATGTATGAAAACTATATTGTATGTAAGATTTTAAGTATTTTGTGCAGATGATTTGAGTCTGGAAAATAGTTAAATAGAAGTAATAATAAGAATATAATTAAAAAGTAATAATAAGTAATAAGCTTCTATTAATAATAGAAGTAAGAGTAGCTGTTACAACAATTTCATGCAATAAGATTAGCAAAAATACTACCAACAGAAACAGGCATATGGAACAAAAACATTTGAACTACTGAAACAAATGCTTCAGTACTTTAGTGCTTAGTTGCTTGAGAGTTAAAATCATATAACATATAATAGTATGTTAGAGTATTATATGTTATTAATGTTATATCAGTGTTATTAATAGTATGTATGCAGCATGTTGTTGCTGCAGGTCGTGGAGCTTAGAAAGAGACTGAGTCATGCGATACCATCGTTTTTAAATCTAGAGCACAGGTTTGTGTAGGATCAAGGAGTCAGACCTTTTTCACAGATCCAGTCTCATATTACTCAGCCTAATGCAGAGATAAAGTCTCATCAGCACTGTTAGCTCCAGAGTAACGTTAATGCATGAAACAGATTTTGGAGGGCTGTGAAGAGATGCTTTTTTGAAAGATATTATAATGGATCTCTAAATAATAAAATGTTACATTGGTGTAAAGAGCATGTTTGCAAATATGTTTAGAAATGTCACTGTTTAAGGTTAAAGTTTAAATATTTGTATATTGTTTTTATAAATGTATGTGAGGTCTGTTTATTTTCTCAGATTCACTTGATTAATATTTCCTTAGGAGAAAATATTATTTAAAGGGGAAACAAATATTCTTTTGACCCTGGGCCTGATATACTGATAAACAACTGAGCATCAGCATAGAGCACTCAGGTGTGTGTTAGCAGAATGCTACACCTCTCAGGGGTGGCCTTCCCAGCAAATTCATCCAGACATAGCACAGCCAGGTGGTGCTATGTTCAGAAAAACTGCAAAACACCTGATAGCTACATCTAACTGTAAAGGCCTTTGATGAACTGAAGCAACATTGTGGAGTGTAGAAGAGTGGATCAAAATTCCTCCACAATAATGTGACAGACTGATCATGTGATAAAGACCACTCCCTCGCTGAAACAGATCAAGTCCAGTGGACTTGTTCCCCACCCTTCTTACTACTTTCAGTATTTCTGAAAGCAGCAAGAAGGGGGAGTCACCTTCATTAGACAGCAAAGTAAAAAGAAAGAAAAGCAGGGAAGGGAAGTCTGGTGAACCATGTGAAGGAAAAAGACAAATGACTGAGTCAATCAGTGTCTTTGGTCAGTTTTTTGTTTGTTTGTTTGCATTAAACTTTTAAATGTCGCAACATGAATACATGTTAAACAATTCGGTGTCTGACAGAGACAGGAGAGAGGAATCACACAGACCTACTGAGTCAGCGGAGAGAGCCCCAGGATGGAGCCCCAGAATATTCAGGAAAGAGAGACACAGCAGGTATCCCCGAAGATAGAACTGCAGATCAAAACAATTCAGAATGACCTGATTGTGCTTGAGAACAAGCAAGAGTTTGTCCTTGAGCAGAACAGCAACATTGTTGCTCTGCTGTCCAAGTTTAAAAGTGAGAGAAAAAGACAAAGACAAAGAACACAAATCTCAAGAAATGTTTGGAAAATCTTCTGTGCCAAATGGAAGAAATGCAGCATTTAATAATGAAATGAAGTAAAAGTAGAAGAAATCCTACTGACCCTGAGTGACTTGAGACTCCTGTCTCTGAACCACCTTCTGACGAGGTTCAGGACGTGGTTCAGCTGGGCCTTCTCAAAGATGTTCAACTGAAGTGAATTTCCCGGCTGTTCTCTGTGGGATTATGTTTATGATCTACCCTACTACAATTTCAGACGTGGACCTGTTATCTTTCAAAGAACAGGAATAATGTTGCCAAGAAAATGACTTCAGACTAGCCAGAGCCTCACATGAACATTTTGACTGTGTTGATATGAATAAAGGGACAGAAATGTCTCAGTCTAGAGAACTAGTCCAAATAAGTCTGGTGTGGCTGAGACAGCCAGCCCAAGTTTGTTTCCTTCTGTTTCTGGTCCTGTGGAGTAGGCCTGCTATAACTCATTTTTCAGTGAGTGACTTGGGATCAAGTAATGGACCTATAGATGCTGTTCCCATGGACATTTGTGCTACGGATGTTTTTTGTGTGGCTGAACCACACTGTAAACCCGGATTAGTTCAGTTTACTAAAGATTCGCATGGAAACCCTTCTATGGTTTGACAAAAATAAGAGGAACAGAGGAAAAATCTATATTACTGTCAAACTGGTTCAAAGAATAGTGAACTGTTAATAAGCTGTACTTTATCGAAGTGTAATCCTTATTTATGTAAAGATACAAAGGTTTCTTAGTTTTTTCATATGTATGTGGAGTCTGTTTATTTTCTCAGATTCACTTGTCTAGTTTGCCATTAGAAGAGAATTATAATCAAAAGGGAAACAAATATTCTATTTACCCTGGGTCTGATATACTGATGAACAACTGAGCATCAGCATGGAGCACTCAGGTACATGTTAACAGAATGCTCCACCTCTCAGGGGTGGATTTCCTAGCAAATTCACCACAACGCCAGATGGTGCTATGTTCAGAAACACCCGATGGCTACATCTCAAACTCTACAGGCCTCAGTTAGCATGTTAATTGTTAACATTAACTCCCTCGCTCAAACAGATCACGTCCACTGAACTTGTTCCCCACCCTTCTTACTACTTTCAGTCTCTCTTTGTCATTCTTGCTTATGTGACAAAGGCCTCTGACTCTCAGGCTCAGTAGCCACCGATCACACATACTAACATACCAACTTTAGAATTTTCCACAATTTCTAAATAGTTTTTTTTTACCCTCCGCTCACGTCTCAGAACATTTCATTAATCAGTGGATCAGCGTTAATATGTACTGGAAATTTTTTTCTTCAAATGAACAACACTGATACATCGATTAATCACACTTGACAGAGTTGTGAAGGTATTTTAAGAACCCTACATATTCTTTAACTGCAGTTTTAGACACGCAGCAAGACGTTTTTATATAGGATTTCATGTGACATAATGACCTGATTCTCTTTGTTGGAAGCAGGCTCCGCACACAAGAAAGGTCCATAAAGAATAGGCCCCGCCCATAAAGAACGGGCTCTCAGCACTTTACAATTTTTCATATGACAGTTAGAAGTGTGTTTATTTTAAACTTATTTTAAATGTCTATAATTGATCCCGTTACCTTAAAACCATTTTAACCACTGAAACCAAAGCTCTTCTCTGTGGTAAAAAAAACCCCTTTATTTTCCACGCTCTCTTCACTCCCATCAGCCTCTTTCACATTTATTTGCTACACAAACTCTCATTAATAAACACTCACACTTTACAGTTTCACACAACCGTGGAAGAGGTTGGAACGAGATATTTGCTTCTGATCCTGTTGCTTAGAAGGAGAATATTTAAGTCAAGCGGGCAAACTGATCAGACTAATGTTTGCGACACACAGTTTACTTTTTGCGATGAAAAAGTCATGTCTTTGTTTTTTTGTGCTCTATATTGAAATGAGCTGACTTTTTGCAAATCAGCCCTAAAACTACTGCACTCTACATTCTCATTTGACTGAACGGATCGTGGGATCGTGTTACGTAACATCAATTTGACTCGACGTGCAACAAACAGACTGAACTAAAAGGATCTTGAAACGACAGTTTAAAATCATTCAAACTACTGAGCTTGGAAAAGACCGAGGCTGGATACACAGAAGTCTGACCCGACGCTTTATCGCTCTGTGACTGATAACATCAACGTAATCTACATGAGATAAGGCTGGAGAGAATACTAAGGCCACTGATCTTTAAGCCCCGTGGTGCACGTCGCACTGTACTGTACGGATAAACAAGCAGAGCAGTGTTGGCCCTTTAAAACCTTTCGCGGCAATAAAACTGATAAGAAAGGAACAGCTTTTTCTTAACTGTGTTCTTCGTTTATCAGCTTATCACGAGTCGTAACTGGAGGCTGCGACCTGTGTTTGAGCTGTGAGCTTTTGTAGGAAGTAGGTGAAAGGGAAGCAGGTAGATACAAGGGTATACACACACTATGTAAATGCTTGTATGAGCTCTCGTTGTTCGTGGAACTCGTATATAATGCCTGTATTGTATATAACCATGTTTCCCTATAACAACCCAACAGGTCAGCTTATTAAAACAATCTGGTTCTTTATTTTCTTATCATGTGAAATGCATATTTTTAGCCATTCGAGCCTCTTGGCAGGCAGTGACAACAAACATATTCATTCCCCTCAGATAATTTTATCTCACCAACATTTTTTGAGTTTTTAAATTTTTATTTGCCCAGCTGCAAACTTGGAAATAACAGGAAGAGCAAGGCACCCTATTCCACAGTGTGATTTTAAAATGATTCATCAAAGCGCCACAGTTATACGCACAAAGACACATGTTAGCAGCAGACTTCATTATAACACACTGAAGTCGGCTTGCAAATGATGAAGTTTAAATCCTCTGGGTGGAGAATGTTGTGTATCTTGGCACAGCGATGGTGTTTGGTCCCCTTTACAACTTCTGAGAGAACACAGAGGCATGCACTTGCACACACACACACACTCAGACTGGACTGTATCTCCCTGTATTAGGTTACCAGCTGATGCTTCCAAGGAACCAGATCTCCGGCACGTTCAGAAGTAGTGTGTTTCCCCCGGCAGTGTGTCACTGGGCCAAGCAGATGTGAAGACCACATGGCAGAGGGAGGGTGAAGTTGGAGAAGAACTTTGATGTTCTTTTCCTGGCACGAGTTGAAATGATGAGAATTTAAAGATTCTATTTGTTTTCTATTTGACGAGCTAAGGTGATGAGGATGAAGGAGATTTTATTATTTTTTCTCCATCAGGGAAGATGCACAGCTCTGTAAAATTTGTCATGAACCGCAAACAACATGCTGCATAACGTCTTTTCTCAGCAGGCTCTGCTTTTTTTGTTTGTTTGGTTTTTTTACACACAAACAGAAGTTTAAGAAGAAGAACAAAGTTCAGAAAGTGCGTCATTCCCCAGAGACAATGGTTTGACACCCAGTCGAGTTCTTGTTAACCTGTGGTGTTTTTTTGTGCCTCTATATTCCCACAACCACAGTGTCCGTTAAGATGAATACCACATAACTGCTGGAGCGTGATTATGTGACTTGAGATGGTCTGCATCAAGGATTTCTCAGAATTGTTTCATTCTTTTTAAATTAAAAATCAGAGGTACAGTGAGTCATAGTTTGTCTTTCCCATTGGGCACGTCCATTAAATACTGGCCAAGCAGCCAAGCTGTAAATGTCAAAGGTGTTTCCTGAGAAACGTTGCTTTATGGTACTCGTTTTCAGCCAGCAGAGATGCCAGGGTTAGAAAGGAAGCAAAGAGGAAGTGTAGTGTTTATGCCAATAAGTAAAGAGGAGGGGCAGCAGCACAAATTATTAGATAAGGATCTGTATCAAAAAGCTGTTATTCTATCATTTATAATAAACCACTCCTGGGAGTAAATCAATTCAGAAGAAATATGTATTACTGACTGCAGGATGTCTGCGTTGTTTCACACGCAAAGCAACTTCCTGTTTCTGTGCACATTATGATTCATATCCACAACCTTAGCTGTAGTTTTGCTTTGACATACTCTGAGTCCTGCTGCAGCTCTTTATAGGCCACCATCACAATATAAATGAGCTCCCTGTATAGTACAGTCAGACTAAAACAACAGGCAGCATCACTTACACATTATATCTCACTGACTTGCTCTTTGGTTCTAATGGTGAGCTTTTTAAAAACAACCAACTTTCATGTTTTAGAATCATCAAAGTTTTGTAGGCTCTCGGCTCAGACACACGTGTTTTATTGAAACGTGACTGAGCAAAAATATGCAGCAGATTAGGCTCGTCCAAAGAAATTCCCAGTCTTCAATGAATAACTAAACTGTTTTCTTTCCATTCTTCTGAATTTTTTGATGGAAATTTCTCGACAAGCAATTCATGCACCTCTGTGTGAAATCAGAAATATTTTAGCTTAATGTGACAAAAGTTTCACCTTGCAAAGAGCTTATGACTCGAGGTATTGGCTGTTTTTTTCTACAATTAATTTTTTAGCACAGTGTCAGGCTTACAAAGACCTGTGCACCTTGCCCCTGCTATTGCTAATAAACTCATCGGGTGCTTTTTTCAACCTCTTTTTAACATAAATCAGCCAGTTACATTAGGCATGTAAACATGACTAAGATGTTCCACTCAAGTTCAAACAGAGCATCAATATGTGGAAGAAAGGTGATGTAAGTGATGCTGAATGTGGCTGTTGGTGTGAGTGTTTTGGAAACTGCTGAGCCATCTCTGGGGTTTACAGAGAACTGACCAAAAAGGGGCAGCATGGCGGCGGCAAAGGTGCTAACCACCGTGGTTTGAATGTACTGATTCAACTCATCCTGTGTGGAGTTTGCATATTCTCCCCATGCACTCATCTTAACCATGATATGCAGAAGAGCAACTCTGAACACGCAACATATTGAACGTTGAAGAAAAAGGCCACACCTGGTGCCACGCCCAACAGGTAAAAACAGGAAGCTGAGGCTACCAAACCTGGAACAACAGAAGACCGGAAAAACAATGCCTGTTCTTATGTTGATGATGTAATGCTGTATTCTCTCATACCATCACCATCAAAAAGCCACAGCCTGCCTGTGTATTGACCACATCCATGCCCTTTATGACCACATAAAGTGCATGGACCATTTTCTTATGTCTGCTTCCATCTCAATACGGATCTCAAACACAGTAGAGTGCCTTGTTGAATCTATGCCACAAACAATTAAGAAAAAAAGGGGGGGGGGGGGGGGGGGTTCAACAGCAATGTGTACCTAATACAATTGAGTGTTCAGTTTACTGCAATTAAACTGAACTGCTGCAGATGCTACATAACCAGTTTGTGGCAACGTGAGAACACTGAGAATGTGTGCCAAGGGAAAAAAAGAAGCTATTGATCTCAAGCATCAGTGTTTTGAAGCCTCACCCTACATGGAGGTTATTCAAGGCTCAGTGTATACAGTGACAGGTCACTGCTCAGTTTGAGACTAAAGGCTCATTTCTTTTTGGTTAAAGTTTAGTTGTGAGAATAATTTGTGAAGAACTTCTATCCAGGGAGGTGAACGCGCTTTTTGAAATGGTTGAAAGCAGTACTGTTTTTCCACGTCTGGAGAGGATTTTTAATTTTGTCTTTACTCTCAGGTCGCGTTTCATTTGCTGGTACCCGTTTTGTTTTTAAACCGGCATTAAGACAAATTCTGCACAGATCACCGAGTTGGAATCACCGCGCTCCTTCTCCCAGCTGTCATCATGTCCTTGGAGGTATTTTAATGGCAATGAAGGAGGGTGTGTGTGGGTAAGAGAGCACTGTTTTTATCGAGAAGGTCAGAGAAAGACAGAGGCGTTAGAGGGAAGAGGAAGGCTAATCAATATCTCCTCTACTTAAACTCTTACTCCCAGACTAATCGCAGTCCAGTGGTAACTGTCATTTCTAATTAGTGTAAAGCCTCTCGGCTTTATTCACCTCTCTCCCTGCCTTAACATGGAAAATGATGGGTTGATCTTTCGCTGTACAATATACACAGCAGGCTCAAGTATTCAGGAACAGTCATGGTCCTGCAGTTCTTCAGTCATGACAGACATTAACTTTGGTTGGATTTAAAGGACATCCACATTGCTTTATTATGCAAAATATAAAATACAGTCAGACAATCTGATGACTATATTTCTCTGAAAGTAGCTCCTGAGTTTTGAGGGTTGGTTACTTCTTAGAGAATCTTCCAAAAAAAACAAAAAAAACAAAAACAAAAAACTTATCACCTTACTTGACCTGGTTTGGGATTAGCACCAAACAAGGAGTGACTGGCTTCTACAGGGGATTCGGCTCACTTTTGGAACAAACTCAAGTGACCACTTGAGGAACTGCACCCGTGGGGTGTCATCACTTTAAGGACGAAAACACCGGGTGAATTTACCAGAAGGCAGAGGATCAAAGTAACAATGAACAAAGCTTTCCATGCAGTTTTCCTTGTGGTTTGTCTTATTATGCACATGGGAACATTTTAGGAAGTATCAGCCTTTAGATGGGAAAACACCGAGCCTGCTGGTTTCTACAGCTTAGTTCCTTGTTCTTAATGTCAGTCAGCACATTACACAACAGGTATACTTAAGCTTGGTCGACAGTCAAGTGTAAAAGCCAGAAACAGTGATGGTTGTGCCACAAATTTACAGACAATTCAGTTTTGTTTTTTTAAAAAAAACCAACTTTATTAATACTTCCTGTTAAAGCACAATATATAAAAAAAGGGTTTAATTCCAAGTCGTTTAACAGAGCATAGTGGCATTTGCTTCAGAAAACAGAAACAAATCACTACTTGTACAATGTGAAAAATAAAAGTCCTTCTCCTTCAGTGACTGAGCTTAGCTGGGTCAGCGTAGACAAAAAGATTCATCTTCCTAGCAGAAACTCTGGAAAGCTGGCATAATAATAATAATAATAATAATAATAATAATAATAATAATAATAAGCACATTGCTGCTACATTAAGGCCAAAGCCCAGGCATATTTGAGGAAACCTTCCTTGGTAAAGTGACAATGGTGTATATGGGTTTTTCCTCATCTTTTTAATATTCTTTGAAATTAAATAAAACTGAAAATGAAAAGCTTGGCAAGCAAGTATTGCACATACCGATGTCCCAGTACCCTAAAATACCGAAACTCACTAGCACATCCGAGAGAGGAAGTTTATAGGTGAAGTTTTCAGAGGAAGCAGCTGCTGTTCAACAAATGCCAATTCTTTTTGGATACAACCGTTCTGTGTCTGTGTCTTTAGTGTTTTTAATTTTATCTCTGTCCAGACGAGAGATAAACTCGTGAAGATTGAGCGGTCTATGAAAGAAACCGAGTGGAGTGTCAGTAAGATTCAGTTCTGATCAAAACAAGACGAAGACTGTGGTAGTCTTTCTGCAGTTTGTGCGATGCGTGCCAAACTCAGGAGCAGTATGCTGCAAAACCTCTAAATACCTCCTCATTGGCATTAAAAAACAAAAAATGTACATTAAGAAAAAATAACTGCATTTCAAGCCATTACATAAAAGTTTTAAAATGTCAAAGCTTCAAAAATAATTATTAAAAAAACAAAAACACCCTCAATTAAATACCGTTTTTAGCCAGTCTAGGAGCTACTCCCGATGGAGCATTCAACCAAAATACAAGTTCAAAAGCATAATTGTGTATCAGGTCAACTGATGCAATAATTTAATTCACAATAAGAGCCTAATCTTAATAAAAATTATACTGTGGCAGGGCATAATGATATTTAAAAAAATAAAATAGACAATGTTTGGACAGAATGACACACAAAAAAAATACTAATGAACCAGTGACAAACTGAACATCATCAAAAACAAAGAATCAGTGTAGTTTAAGTGCGGAGATCTTTAAATATGCTCAGGAGTTTCTATTTTTGGTCATTTCTGAAGTTCAGTCAGGGACAGAAAAAGGGAAAAAAGCTGATGAAAAAGCAAATGTTCCTTCTTTTGTATGAAATCTGTCTGTTATAACTTCAAAGTGTTCACGGTGGAGTTCTTGGTGGTGCCGTCTTTATGTGTGGTAGAGCTTGTGTTCATACTCTGTGGTGGAGCAGGTGTGAGGAGAGGCCGTGTCTCTGTGGATGGGCGCGGGAATATTGCTGTGGTGCTGGTGGTTGTCCGTCAACGTCAGGTTCAGGAGGCTGGTGCAAGTGGGCAGGTAGACGTGCTGCACGTGCTCCACCTCCGATCGACACACGGGACACAACTGGGGGGAAATAGAGGAAGAAAAGCATTTAAAATACATCTGTTTAAGAGGGGAAACAGGAAAACTGCACCACTTTCACAAACACGTAGGCCTCGTGATTTCAATGTTCAACTTTGATCGTGCTGCAGTGAGGGCAACACAAACTTAACCACAAAACTAAACTGTGATTCTTTCCAAAGAAGTAAACGTTTCCTTTTGCCTTAAAGTTTCGGAGTGATTCACACATCTATTAGTTGGGTCACGTTTCCCCCATTTGAATTAATAAAAGAGATATTTGCCTGGCTGACATAATCCCTTCATAAGGGCACACTCACACACACCATCTGCTTCCACAAGATGGGCCACATTTAGCTGATTAAGTGTGGGGGACAATCAGGTCAGCAGAGTGTAAAGCAAGGCTTTGGATGTTGTTTAAAAGACCATATAAAAAAAAAAAAAAAAAAAAAAAAGATAAGAATCTGGAGCTAAAATAATTTTAAAAGGCTTTTGGTGAAACTGAAAACTCAACGTAGGAGCAGAAACTGTTTGATTTTCAAGCAAAAGTCACTTTTAAGGAGTCATTTGTCAGCACATGTGACTGTGGAGAAATCCTCACCTGAAGCTGATTTGCGCAGGTCTGGCAGCACACCATATGGCCGCAGGGGCAGAATGCAGCATCTATCTCCTCCTCGCAGCAGAGCATGCACAGCAGAGCCTCTCTGAGCTTCTGCAGACGTTCCTGCAGGGCGCGGCTTTGCTGGCAGCTGCCACAGTCCAGCCCCTTGTCCTGCTCGCCGTCCCTGCTTGGGGAGCGTGAAGGGGAGTAGCGATCCCTGCTTTCAGAGCGGGAAATCAGGTCCACCACGCCAGAGTTGTAGAGCGCTCGCCGAGCGTGGTCGTACACTTCCTTGGCGGTACGTCGGATGTCAAAAACGTACTTTTTGCCCAGGTTGATGTTTTCGTTGAGGAAGAGTGAGGCGAGGTGGCCCTTGAAGTCTCTGCTGTACTGCATCATCACTGCATTGGTAACTGTGTCACACCTGAAAATAATAATAAAAAAAAAAAAAGCATTAATACTACTGCCAACGAATTTGAGCTTTGATTTCAGTTTAAGATAATCAATGCAAATTGTGACTTGCAACCATCCTGTTCCATTTACTACTAAAATACATGATTTGTCTGCAGAGTTAAAAAAAAACAACTATCCTGGCAGCTAAAGGACAGGTCTGTCTTTGTATCATTGTGATTGAGAACAATTTCATAGCTCAGCCATCTAAACTGTCCCTGCTCACTGCAAAGAGAGTTTTGGGGACACACACACACTTTTCACTTTCATATTTACTTAAGCAGGTCAGGCAGGGACACTTTATGCTCTCCTAAAGAGAACAAAACAAGTTTTTACAGAGCACATTTTAGGTTATGTTTTACTGCACCTCTCTAATAATTCACTAGTGTTAAGTGAAGGATAGTCCACAATAAACAGACTGGTGAATGACTAACAACAAAGACTGCTGACACACACACACACACACACACACACACAGAGACACACACACACACGTGCATAATGATACACACACAGCTGTGCAGCAATGCATAAAAACTTATTTCAATATTTAAACTCATCTGGGCTCATGACATTAGGTGAGCTGCAGACTTTGTCCTGTGATTTCTAACATTTGAGATGCAATAACTTACAGTTATGGTTTAAAGCTTTGAACCACTTCTCTTAAATGCAGCCACATAGCTGCAGTACATAGGCTTTGTGTACTATATACACGAGTCGCTGATCTGGGATTAAATATGGCTCTAACCCTCACCTGTAGAAAGCATGCGTCTCTGTGATGGCTCGGTACAGGCCGCTGGCTGCCCGGTTACTGATCAGCTTAAACAGAAGCACAACGCTGTCATTCGTGTCCTTGGTAACTGTCAGGTAGACACTTTTCCCCGACTGGGTGGCGATCTGGATGATTGGATAGCTTATCCTAAAATAAGTTAACAGGAAATTGTTAAATGCTGCCGCGTCCTGTATTATCAAACATGCAGTTATATTAGAAACAAGGTTATTACTATAGATGTCGGTCGTTGTACCTGTTGACCAAGCTGAAATCCTCCTTGCAAATAGCGATGCCTTCAGGACCAACTCCTATTGCCATCCTCTGACCGTCTGCGTCGCGAGCCCAGTGCCACTCCACGCCGTAATGCTCCAGAGAGGAGACCAGCTGCAGGGCCTGATACTCCACTGAGCCCTGGCTCAGACCTTCTAGAGTTTTGTGTCTGGAAATGATACTGCAGGGGCAAAAAATGTTTTTAGTCAGTTGCAAAAAAGCACAAGAGTATATGTATTACCATACTGAGAGCTATAAAATATATAGAGAGACCGGGCCATTTGCACAACATGTAGGAAGAGAAGGGGAAGCTGTGTTTACACTTTCCCATCTACACGTGACATTTCGTAACAGAACGCGATCCATGTTCTCATACGTTAAAAACGCAGTAAAACCGTCGTCCTTGTTATATTTAACGAGAAAGTGGGAGGTTCTGTTAGTGAAACCCTGCGAGCACATGCTTTCTGATCTCCTGTCAGCTTCTGTTTGCTTATCAGTCTGTGCATTAGCTCACAGCATACACCAACCATGTGGCTGTGCGTGATGTGTTCTTATCTGAGTCTTTAAGTCTTTCACTTGGAAAAGAAAAAAAAACAAAACAAAAAAAAACTGCTGCAATGTAGGGGAAAAGTGCAGTCTAGTTTAAAAGACAGTTCTGTTTATTTCTTAAATTATTTTAATATTGATGACCATTAGCTGCCACATTATGCCACCTTTGGCTCGTTGCCATGCTCCATTATTTACTTTTCATCATGCCTCCTCGGCTGGACTCCTACCCCCCTCAAAAATAGCACGGTGGCTTCAGTGACTTTCCAGTGGTACAGAGTGTCTTAGAAAGCATGTTTGTGGGCTATAAAAACTACAGTTGTCTCATAAACTAAGAAAACTTCACTAGAGGTAATGTTAGGCTGCAGCATAATTTATAACTTAGTACATCTTTCATGTGCAAATGTCGCATATTCACAAAGACATTTTATTTTCATGTTTGGCAAGTGCTGTACCTGTCGATGGTGGCGGGGCTGGGCTCTTCTCCACACAGCTCTGAATACCAGTACTGGGCTGTGTTTTGGTTGTAGTCGCCAAACTCCGCCTGTGCCAGGAGTGCACTCAGCTCCTCGGCTTGTTCCGAGCCCATACGCAGGTGACCGTTATGGAGGTCCTCCTTCACGTGCGTAAAGAAAATGTGTCTACATGGCAGAAAAAGAGGAGAAATAAGAATTTTTCACACTAAACTCAGCACTAGTGGAGATTTTATTTTGTTTATTTAAAAAAAAAAAAAAAAACTTTACCTAAATAACCAGTGGCTTAAAAAAAATAAACAGAGGGATTCATTTATTACTTTTGACATAGTCATGCAGAACCAACTTCCATGTGTTATACTCAAGTCACCCAGACATGTCAGAGCAGGTGGTCATTGCAAAGCTTAAATCCCATCACAGACTGCAACTGTGTGTGCAGCAGAAGGAAAAACCACTTGGCTCGTACTCAGCGGTTACAACCACTCTCTCCGTTTCTACAACTTCCTCAAAAACATACACCACTAACTTCCTTTAAGTGTAATTTCACTGGAAACCCTAAAAGTAAAAGTTGAGAAACAAAGTTAAAGATGCAAACAACAGCTCTCTAATGTCATGCGCATTTAGACTTTGCAGCTCGATGGGAAACTGAACATGCACTGCTTGGGGCTCGATTACGTGACTGCCGGCCAGGCTCTGTGTGTAATCCATGTCCATCTCTTGGGCTTCTTGCCAAAAATGTGATATAGCCATTTAAACCCTAATTACGTCGTTACTCATGCTTGTGCCTAAACCAAACCATTTCTGCTCCGAAATGTGGAAGTTTTACAGTGGGCAAGAACTGTTATTGTTTTGAGTTAATGTTTTAACAGGGAACACACAGTTCTGGCGTGGTCAAGGAAAATATCTCCATACTCCAAAAACACAAGTCTTGACATGTCTTGCTATTGTTTTGACCAAAAGATGTAAGGACTTTTCTTCCTTCTAGCAGCAGGAGACAATACGTCAACAGGAACACCCTAAGTGACTCAGTTCTTACATCATGAAAACACTGAACGCAAGTAACCCAAACGATCCTTCCTCGATTCGACCTATAACAAAGTAACTGTCTATAAACCTGCTCTGCAGCTTCCACCGGACAAACATCCTGATTGTCATCTTTAGTCCTCCAGTGCTCTACAAATAAAACTTAAAATGCACTTTTCTCTCTTCTCAGCATTTTTTTTGGGAGCTCCATATTCCTGATGTAGACTTAAAGCATATTGTGCCTCAAATTGCTCGCTATTTCGACTAAAGCAAAACCTCCCTTGGGCCAAAGTTCCCTTTGAAGCATGATGCCAAGAGAGACATTTTCATTTGTGCAAATCAGGTCATACCGTGACTTCGGGATATTTGAGAAGCTTTACAAGGACATTTATGAGTCGAGTGGAGAAGAAGCACTCACCACACTCTTCATTATGTGTGTACAAAGCCTTTGTTTTGATTATGTGGAAAACGCATCTACTTGAGAACCCCTATGGGAACTACAGAAGACATGGATGTGGCGTTTCCTCTGTCATCTCAGGGGAGCAGGAGGAGCCCACACAGAATATGCACATGCAGTGCATCAGCTTTGCAATGCAAAAAAAAGAAAAAAAAAAAAACCAAAAACAAAACAGACACCTCCTCCAACACACATTCGCAGTGTTTCCAGCAGCAAAAAGCAGCTGTGGGGCACACAAACAGTCAAGTCTACACCATCCCAGATAAAGCCAGACTGTAACAACGAAACCCCGCAGCTGACTAGCCTCAGGCATAACAAACACTGCTTTGATATGGTGTTAAACATCCCATTCCCTCAAGCACGCGCACACACAAACACTGCAATCTATTGTGTCAAGCCCAGCAGGCGTCATGTGACGGCGAGCTGCTCGTTAGCTACCTGCCTGACGCAAACAATAGGACCGACTTGACGGAGAGGTTACTACAGGTTGCCGTAAAGGGTTACCATAGGGCAAGCCGCAGAGGTTACTCTAGTTTAAGTGGGGACTGCCAAGATGTACATTGCTGCCATGAACGGCAATTAAAATTTCAAAAGCGCCCTTCAGCACAAGTGCGGACCTGTTGGCTATCGCAGCGCCGATAAGACAAGACAAAGAGGAGACGTACCCAAAACTTTTACCTCAACATTGCTCGACTTGTGTCAGTGTGCCATGAGATGCACTTTTGGGCCCTTCCCTTTGGCTGCAGGGTAAGACACCAAACTTGTGTTACTCCAGTGTTGTGGGAAGCCAGATATGTGTAAACAGGTGTGCGTGCTTTGCTGAGCTCAGGCTAAAATAACTATTAGGAAGAAAAATCTTGAAGAAGAGGTAACTAGAGATCACTGCTAGTCGTTCCTGTCTGACGAGCCTGAGGTAACAAATATGCACTCCACTGAACACCACAAAAACAACTCGGCACACAACTGCTTCATGTGCACGCGTCCTGCTGTTGTGCTTTTAAACACTGGATTTGAACAGCAACACCACACAGTCACAAATTTAACCTGGTAAAAGCAAGTTTTATCACTTTTGTCCCTGTTAGTTACAAGGCAAGGACTTCCTGACCTATTTGTTGAATAAAGAGCTTTTCAGACAGCTGTGCTAGGATCGGGCAGTCTCAGCACCTGTCAAGATCCTTCCTATTAGACAAGCAAGAGCCCATAAATTCACAATATAACCCAACATGGGAGTTGAGCTTGATTTGCTGATGTGGTCTTCCTTAAATTTACTGTGCAGCTTCCTTTTGGAAACACTGAGAAAGAAAGGAAGGATTTGTGACTCAGTATGTCTGGACGCATAAAAAAAAAAAAAAAAAAAAAAAGTGTTAAGTCTTTTACAAATCCTTCAGGGTTACGCGTCTTTTATAACGGCAACAAAAGACAACAGAAATGGACAAATAAACCCCCTCAGGCCCAAGCAAATTGGTTTCCAAGCAGATGATAAAGAATCTAGTCACCGTGACCCCCCTTTGAGTGACCGGAGAGCCATTTATCAGCAGCTAGACAGCTCTGAGTCACAGTGTCAAGGAGCAATGCATGATACTATCCAGATACATTTGCACATGCATCATTACTGAAGAAAGTACTTTTAGAGCTGCAGCCATCATCTCAGCATTTGTTTTGTTCTCTAGGCTGATCCAACTAGCGTGCACACATGCAGACTGAATGCCAGGAAATGTGCACAAAGTCTCGTGGCCTACTTCTACTGTATTACTTTGTATACACCCCATTGCTTTGTCTTTTAATGGAGAAAACCCATAAACAAAGGCTTAAAAGGGTTACTCATTTACAGTCATAACACTCGTCAGTGCCAAGAGAGCACAGGTGAAATGAAATCTCCTGAAAACAGAGCTTGTGGATGTTGTGGAGATCGTTGTGTGAAGGGCTGTGCAAGAGTTTCAATACTTGATTGCCTAACTGGAATAATTCAATTAAAGCAGGCCTGGGCCCTGAGAACGAATATTTCAAAATAGGTCACCGGCCAAAGAGCGGAGCTAAGAGGGATGAAGATATATTTTTCAGCCGATTTATTCTGCTCTGTCTTTGAACCATTTGAAAACACTGAAATATCCCTAAAGGAATTGTCCCCCCCTCCAGCAACTCAGTGAGAACCTTTAATTATTATTTTTTTCTAAATACATTTGCTCTGAAGAAGAAAACAGAACTTTTCAAAGTCAACTAAACTTTCCAGTATGTTCCACCCATCTATAAAAACCATTTCATCTTTTTTTTGTGCCGTGACCAACCACCAAGCTGAATGTCAACCGGTTCATTTCACAGGAGAACAAAACATCCCCGCAAACTGAAACCTAACACCTCCGCCTGCACTTCTTTCAGCCAATCACTACTAGAGTTTCCGACCTCATCGGTTGGACTCTCAACAATGCGGTTTGTAAGTTAGTCAAATAACACCCTGCCAGAAGCAATGTGTCGTGAGGTTACTAGCAGTCAGTGAACTATAGTTACCTCTGCTCATCCTCTCTGAAGCTGTGGGCGGTTTGATCGCATAGTTTGATGCACAGTTGCGCAGCATTAATGCCAAGCGCTAAATAAAACTTGCTTTTGAACTGACAAGTTGGACTGAAAGCCGACACTGTATTAAAACAAAGCCGCTGCTTGTCTGCAACACTTCTTGGGTTTCAAGCAACTGGCTGGTAAAATATTGCCATTACTGCCCAGCATCAAGTTCAGGCACCATAAAAATATAAAAACTGTCATGTTGTGGCTTCAAAAGAACCACGGCAAGGTTACTCAAGTGCACAACAAACAGACGGTAAGAAATTTATACAGAAGCTGGAGGAGAAGAATTACTGATTGTAGAGCTTGCAGATAAAACAACACTCGAAGACCCACAGGCATCATATGTGATCTTTGGCTTAATAGTCTGTGTAGCATGTCACAACGACCTGAAAACGATAATCGAGTGCGACCTGCATAAATTGTTTTTGTAGAACATTCACTCTAAGAGGCCGTGTATGAACTTTGTCAAACACGGCTCGTTCTTCATAGTCCTTATCTGCAATTGTGCGTTATAGAAACAAAACTGATCTGCTGAGAATACAAAAAAAAAAAAAAAAAAAAAGCAGTCAAATTGAGCTTTTTCTTCACACACACACACACACACACACACACACACACACACACACACACACACACACACACACACACACACCCACCCCAGCAGAGGAGACCGTTTAGGCAAAACTGTTTAGGGTTTGTCTGTGTCTTTTCTACTTGTGTCACCATCCTGAACAACAGTGATTCAAATAAACATTTTATTCAAAAGCCATAATCAATTAAAATAATTCTCCTTTAAATAAAACTCACTTTGAGTTTGATTTGGATTGATGTTAAACAAAGGCTTAAACCAGAGGAGGCACACGGGTTAACAACCAGGACCTCTGATACAGCCTGTGCTAATAGCTGTGCCTTCTGGGGCCATCTAGTTTTTTGTTTTTTTACTGCCTGACCAGAATGCTAAACAGGAGTGCTAATGAAGGGGAAAACATTCACATATTTAAACTATAAATGCCCTTTAGCAAGTAGCGTTTAATGATGCAGATAACAGAGACTGTTGAGGCCCTTCTGTCAGCATCCTTTAACCAATAAAAGCAGCATTATTCCAGTAACAGGTCAGTTGATGCTGGATGTTTTATAGAACTTATGGAACGAAGAACTTTTACGAACAGAAGAAAAATACATAAATAAAAACAAACAAGCTGATAGAGAGATGGAAAGAAGCCACCCCAAGTCAATTTTATACACAATAGCATAAACTGTTCTAGACAAGCTATATTAAACAAGTCTGCAAAAGAAAAGCAAACAGATAAAAAAGTAAATGAGGTTTTAGAAGCATGATCTGGGACACTTTTATCGCAGATGCAAGCTGAATTTAAGCCCCGCAATACAGTCACACTGCATACCCTCTTAAATACTATGAATTCAGGTTTAGAGTCTGAATGTCACGTTTATCTACCAAAGATTAAAATGAATTGGCAGAATGTGCCCAAACAGTCTGCTGCATCTGAGCATTAAGGCTTCTTTTAATGCTCACATGCAGGGTTAACACTTGTGACCTGCTAGGCTTAAAGCAGCAGCAAAGTGCGCAGCAGCTTATATAAGCAGCTCTGCAGGTTCATCAGGTTATGTAAGGGCTATAAAGGCCCATAAGGGGACAGTGACGGTGGCAAGGCTATCCTCCAAGCTCTGCATGGAATATTTACTAAAGTTCGCACACACTTGCTACTTATTGCTCAACTGAACACAAGAGGGGGAAAAAAATAGATAAATAAAAAAAAAAGCAGCAGAAGATACTCAGATGGGTACACAAATGCCCTCAAAATAATTATTGGATGTTCTGCTGCAGTGGAAGGTGTAGGGGTGTGACTAATAAAAAAGGGTTTTTTTTGTTTGTTTTTTTTAAAGTGGACTGTAGAAGATGGCTTTGTGTCATGAGGCGTGTCATGACAGCATGTGTGCATTCAGAGCAACTTTCAGGAAGTCTTGTAGCTTAACTAGGTCAAAGGTGACAGAACAAGAAAAGGGAAGCTAGTCTGTCTAAGCACCATTTGCTTAAATTTTGAATTTATTTTCTACAAAGCAAAAAAAAACAACAAAAAACCAACCAAACAAACAAAAAAACCTCCAAAACCCATCTTTCAGGAAAACGATGCATTAATCATCCATGCATTGTAGCTACACAATAAGCTAAAACTGGTCCTTTTGCCTTTCTTTACAAGTACAAAAAATTAATCAATTGGTGTAGAAGGTCCTTGCATGCCACTCTTTTGTAGACCGTTCACTAGCAAAGATGATGTTAAATGCACACACACGAGATAAAAATCAAGAAAAAAAAAAAAGATGCGAGTCTTTCATAGAAATGCCACCACTCTAAATGCACTAAAAGGATTTTCTGAGCCACGTGCGATTGTCCTCAAAATGCTGCTGCTGTAACATCAACAGCTTGGCCTTCTCTCTAAAAACTGATGCCAGTGTTTGCAGGCTCACCCCTCATATTATATCACATCTGAGCAGACGGACGGCATGAAGGCTGAGCCAAAATTAAACACCTAACCTCACAGCGTGGTGAAGTGTGACATGTGCGAGTATTTATTAGCAGCGACCCACCTGACCTTACCTGCAATTTAAAATCTTTATCTCACTTCTTTTCACCGCCCACCCCCCACGTCTTGACCAAACACCAGCCATCTGCTGATAACTCCTGCTAATCTACTGGAGGTCAGCGCACAGGCAGCCAAGTGTCCTCCGTGCCCTTAGCCCCCCTGACTGTCCTTTCACTTTCTTCTTCAAAAGGTTGCCAAATATGGGCTACAGTGGAGTGGAATAGGAAGATGGAGGGAGAAGAGCCAGAAAGAGAGGAAATAGGAGTGGGCACAGTTTAATCGCCCAACTGCAGCACATGAAGAAACAGTAGAAATCCCCTCTTTTTACATTTGATAGAGCACAGTGAAGGGAGAAGGAAGAGAGTCGGAGCAGTAGGTGAACCGGAGAACAACAGGGACAGTTTAGCTTGATAAATAGTTCTAGTGGAATGCTGCAGTTCAAGTGCTTCCTTGATTCATATCCATGGTATCAAACACTCACCACATCACCCGGGGTGAACATAACATCGACTCCATCAAAACAAGTTTTTGGGACTCGTTTCAAAGGCTGAAAATTCACTTTCCATTTATAACTTTACAGTCTGTGGGCAGGGGACTACCGAGTCAGACAAGCCTGGGATTGTTACTTGTTTTTTTAAACTAGTCTACCAGAGAAGGGCACATGTTAAAACTACATGTCAACTCACTGTAGCAGCAGTTTTGCTTGCCATCGCCTAATGACCAATAAAGCACAGAAAGTGAACAAGAGTTATCCAGAACTTCAGCTGCAACTGTTATTCTAATTGACGGCATATTCTCGCAAGGGTAAGCACCCCTCACACAAGCTTTTCCCCAAACCGCATCTGCAGAAAAAGCAGAAAACGGGAGGGCTTTTGTTCACACGAAAAACAGCCACGGCCAATTGAAACAAAAAGATATTTCGAGTTGAATGGGAGCAGTGACGAGAGGTCCTGGCTGTCACACAGAGGGTCCCTGGGGGTAGGCTCAGAGCAGCACACAGCACCAGAGCTGCTGGATCATATTTCCTGCCTGGCGCTTCACCAAAATGACCTATAGTAACCCCGGAAGGACTGGGGAAGAGGTTACTATAGGGCATTTTCACTTTGTTGGAAACAGTGATCAGATTATGCTCTGGGAACTCGCCAATGGTGGCTTTGTTTTGTTTCCCCAAACACTTGCTCCTCATTAAAGTCATGAAATAGAAAATTGATGTCATTTCTTCGACCCGTTTTAGAGGAGATGACGAACACATTTACACACTCAAAACAATAAGAGGAAGTAGTTCAGAGTTATAGCTGTTCTAAGGCCTATGAGCAAATTTCCTTGCACACGGTGTCTTTACAGCGTGCAAACTTTCAAAAGTACCTCGTCTGCTCCTGCAGAATCAGATGGGGCTCCACGAAGAACTTGACCCGCAGCCTGAGCCGACAGGGTGTCAAATTATCCATCTGCTGGCTGATGCGGTTCCTCAGATTCAGCCACAGGTTTTCTCCTTTGCTGCCTGTGAACTGCAGCCCAAAGTAGTCTACTTCGATTATGCCCAACTTTCTGCAAACCTGAAGAAAGGCAAAACAAGCGGCGGGGGGGGGGGGGGGGGGTCACAAAAAACAGACGAAGTGAGGCGTGAAGCTTTTCACCACAGGACAGTGACAGATGGTGAAGAGCTCCTTTAAAGAGGCAATCGATAACTTTTCTTGTCATGTGGAAAGTGACGAGAACCAACTGAGTAAAGTCCCACTGGACTTTTTTTTAAACAAGGAAATTCACCAGTACTGCTGTTACTGCAGATACGCCAACACACAAACCCCCATCAATATTCTGAAGCTCACGAAGTGAATTTGGAGCCCCTCCCGGGGTACAGGGGCTCATCAAGCCCGCAATCCCACGCTCCTCCGGCGGCAGCAGCCATGGGTTTATTACATAACTGCTGCTGAAAGTCTGCACAGGGAGCCAGGAGGCTGAGATAAAACTCGTTCTGTGCATATTAAATAGATTAACATCATAATGAGGAGGGGAAATGGCAATCAAAGGAAATAACAGTTACTACTGTGTCCATGTTGAGTTGGGGGTGGTGGTGGGTAGAGATGTGAAAAGCTAAGTTTCATCTTGAGAGGCGGCAGGATGACCTGGAGTAACCTGCACAAAGCCATCTGCCTCTGACTAAGCGAAGGAGCCTGAAGTGGCAGTCGGCAGCTTCCCAGCAACCTAACAAAACTTTTCTCTACGTGTTTCAGCTCCGTGTCTTTTTGACAGAAGTGACACTTTAGAGGGTTTGTATTATTAAAATAAAAGAATAACGAAAGAAGAAGAAGAAAAGGACACGAAAGAAGAAAGAGTTGACCTTTTTTCTGCACTTGGCGCTCAGAACATTGTTTCCTCAGTCCTAGTTTGCTACAAGCAACAAAGCAGGTGACAGTTTTGTTGTAGCTTAAAGCTGAAGCTCAATGAAGCTGTGGCGAATTAATTAATTCAAGAAATAAAAACAAATAAAATCTTCTAATCGTGCAGAAACTCGGCTCTTCAGTCTTATTCGCCACATATAGTCGACTCATAAATGAGCGCGACACATTAGAGGTGAAGTTGACTGAAACATAAGAAAATATTTTTCGGACGACCCGAGCCGTGCTGGCTCACCGACGGACATACGGCGACGTTATTTTCACATTAAGACACAAAGAAGAATAAAACGTGCAGCCCGTCTTTACCTTGTTGAGGCAATCTTCACCGTTCGCCTTCGCATCAACTTCCACTTCCATCACCACCGAATCCGGACGAGTAACGTGGCAGAGCATTTTGACTGTTTTGTTTCTGAAAATCTTTGGTGTGCCACTCTTTAAAACACTCTACCAACTCTCGAGCCTTCGCTTAAAAAACCCCCACAACCCCTCTACATCAAGCCGTCATCACTTTCTTAGCCCTTTCACTCCGTTTGGTGTCCGCAGCCACCAGCTGTAGGGTATATCAATGAAACGCCGCGCACAGCACCGCCTATTTGACATCCTGAGCCAATGAGAAGTGGCGTATCATCCGCACGCCGCTCGGGCTCGATCTCGCCTCTCGTGCCTTGAACTGTGAGGAGTCCACTGCGCCCTCACTTGGCTCGCCTGTTGCATGCACCTGAACTCACCTTGTCCTCGTGGCTGTGATGTTTCAGCGAGCTCGCGCGGATCTCGGGGTGAGTTTAATGGCTTGTGTGCCGTCTACCCTTCGTTTCGTGTGAATAATGTATGTGGAAGCAGTCCAGAAATAACTCCCATAACTGGAGCGCATTCAGCTTCGCTGGCTTGCTGTTTTCCATCCAAAGCTTTTTGTGATTTTTTTTTTTAATATACATTAGCAACTTCAACTTTTCCATAACGCTGCTCCTTTTGAGTGTCGGAGAACGTGAAACTGTTTGATTATAGTGTGTCAAGGTGGGGGAAAAGGTCAAGATAAAACGACTAAGAGAGACTTAATAATTCACCCTGCTCTACCTCATCATTTCTTCACATCTTGCTATTTCATGATATATTATTCAGCATCAGTCTGCAGTGATGCCAGATAATACACTGCAGAAAGCTGCAGCCACACTTAAACTATGGAGGCATAGTATTCAGCCAAGCTCTGAGTTTTCCTGCCAGCGGACATTTTAGAGTAGATGCAGTGTGCTTCTCTATATTTTTCTACTCCCCAGCCACTGCATTACTGCCTCGCCGAGTCCTAAAAACACTCACTTCATCATCTAGATATTGTATTAAAGCACTTACTTGGAAGGGATGTGAAAATAAGGTTCAGCTTTACATACTGCACATTTAAAGATGTATAATGTGTTCTGTGGCCCTTTTATTTGGATCACTTTTTGAATGCCAAAAAGCACTGACACTTTTCTTCAAATGAAGTAATTTCCTGGCAGCTGTATTTTTGTCTGTGCTAGCTTCCGATTTATCACATTTAAATCTTACCTGAGGATCCAGGTTTCATTTATTTATGCCATGAAAATCCTTGTGAGACGAGTAAAGTGATTTCACCCAAACTTGGGTTCCGGATAGATTTTGCCAATCTGGGTAGCACCATAAATTTTTATCAGGGCTCCATAAACACAAACAGAGTAAACAGGCGAGTTTATCGTGTTAAAGGTGGCTACAATTGGTCACGTCATGTTTATCTTTTAAAAAACTGATTGACGTGGAATCTGTAGAATGTGATGTTCATGTCATATTGAATTCACTTAAATTTAGTTGTATTCATATTTCAGTTTACTAAACAACAGTTGCCTTCAGGTGCTTTAGAGTGTACGGAAAGACGCTACAAAATTAGAAAGAAAACCCCAACAACCACGCAGCACTCTATGAGCAAGCACTCTGTGACAGTGGGAAGGAAAAACTCCCTTTTAACAAGGAGAAACCTCAGGCAGAGCCAGGGTCAGCGAATGGCAACCATCTGTTGCGACAGGGGGTAAGGAGAGGATGATGGGACAAAAGACACACTATGGAAGCGGGTCACAGATTAATAGTAACTAATGGCGATCGTGGCTCAATTACAAGGCCTTGTAATCGGAAGGTTACCGGTTCGAGCCCCGGCTTGGACAGTCTCGGTAGTTGTGTCCTTGGGCAAGACACTTCACCCGTTGCCCGGTGGCGCCAGTGTCCGGCAGCCTCGCCTCTGTCAGTGCGCCCCAGGGTGGCTGTGGCTACAATGTAGCTTGCCATCACCAGTGTGTGAATGGGTGGATGACTGGTTGTGTAAAGTGCTTTGGGGTCCTTAGGGACTAGTAAAGCGCTATATAAATACAGGCCATTTACCATTTAATGATTAAATGCACAGAGGTGTGTAAACACATAGAGTGAAAAGAGGTGAGTGAAGAAGAAACACTCAGTGCATCATGGAAAGACCCCTTTAGCCTAGACTTTTCGCAGTATAACTTATAGAGAGGATTCATGGGTCACCTGATTCAGCCCTGACTATAAACTTTATCAAAAAATAAAGTTTTTTAAAAGTTTAATCTTAAAAATAGAGGGTGTGTTTCTTTCCGAAATCCAAACTGGGAGATGGTTCCACAGAAAAGGGGCCTGAACGCTGAACTCTGGGTCCCATTCTACTTTTAAATACCCTAGGAAACACAAGTAATCCAGCAGTCTGATAACAAAGTGCTCTGTTAGGATAGGTACTAAGAGGTCTTTAAGATATGACATGGCCTGATTATTCAAGATTTTGGGAGAAAGATATTAAATTGAATTTTAAATATAACAGGGATTTATCAGAAGAAGCCAATATGGAAGAAATATATGCTGTTTTTCCTAATCCCTGTCAGTACTCTAGCTGCCGGATTGTGGATCAACTGAAGGCTTTTCAGGAAGCTTTTAGAGCGATCCAATAATAATGAATCACAGTAGTCCAGACTAGAACTACTAGGTTTTTATTGTTGATCACATCAGATAAAACCAGTATGAGAAATGTTATTATTCTCATTTCAGTCATTATCAATTTCTCTTCCCTTCAACGACACATCGCTGCCTATATTCAAACGTCGACTCAACAGATTTTATCTGATGTAACATGTATGTGTGTCTTTCTGTGTGTGAGAATGTCAGCCAGCTTGGAGTAGGCAATGTCCTTTTGCCCCGAGGTGATGCAAGAAAGTGTGCAGTGAATGAGCAGAGAGACGTGACGTCTGAGCAGCCACCAGGACCATAAATGGAAAAGCAAGCATATAGCCAGTGACCTAACATTCGCTGTTAGTCTGGGACTCACTGAGCAGACTGCCCTCATAAGACCACAAACACACACGTACAAACACGTACTCTACTACTACAACACAAAGAGCTCCAACAGGAGCACAGCTGCTGTTGCTGTTATTGGTTTAAGCTTTCAAAAATTCTCTCTTTGTCCTACAGCACCCCAAAATAAAGTAAACACATGCACACACAATTGGACAAATGAACCAATATTTATGGCAAACACAAAAACATCTGGAGCAACTCATAGTGATTTTAATGATTCTTTTATTTTTCACTTTAATTAATTGGGTAAATTAAACATAAAATACTTAATGTATATTTTGGTAGCCTGTGACAAAAATAGACAAACTATTTTTGATGCATATTATCGCAACTGTAGCACAAAGAATAAAGCATAGAAAGGAAAATCGTTCTCACGACTACCATGTTGCACATCTAGGTCAATTTCAAGGGTAGGGCATCTATTTTTTTTTCTTGTACCATCTGCGCTCTTGCACAAACACAGACCATTTGTAGACTCCTGGTTCGAGGCTAGGTATGACATCATGCAATGTGACATCACTTCCCTTTGAGGCAAGTCACATCTCACTCGACTGAAGCATGAACACAGAGCCACGCAGGGGATTTGTGCAAGAGTGTGTGTATGTGTGCATGTGGGCACATGACATCACAACGTCATCACTGCCCAGCTCCACTGGCATAGCTGTGCCTGTTGAAGCAGATATTATGTCAGAATGTGCCATGCTAGCAGAGCTGCTGCGGCTGCTGTTGTTGTGATAGCTGTTACTACTTCGCTTCTTTTTCTGTCAATCTGTCGCTGTTAAGCCAAAGGAAGAGTAGTACTGGGCAGCTGGAGGAGAGGAATTGTTTACCAAAGTATGAGGAGAGGCCAGAGGGCCAGCAGCTCCTCTGAGTCTGAAGAGAATCATCGGCCATGGTCGAAAAACTCAAAGGATCGGTCGTCACCGCGTGGACGCTCGTCAGAGGGAGATTCATCGTCGGAGTCTGATGTGGAGGCAGAAAGAGCAATGAAGAGGAGCCAGAGGTTCAGCAGTTCTTTCAGCTTTGGGGAGGATCAGGAGGCAGCGTCAAAAAACAAAGGTGAAGAAGCAGAACCGTCACCAAAGAACTCTAACAGAGTTTCCGTCAGAGAGGTGGTGGAGTCGGATTCTGAAGGAGAACATGCAGAAATGGAGGAAAGAAACAGTTTTTGTGACACCGATCAGCCAAGGTCAGGTTTATTCAGGCCTCAAGAATTATGGCTGGCGGTGACAAAATGTCTCTCCCTCCGGTGGCCCCCTTGTCTCTCCATCAGCAGACAAAGTAATAAGAAATTAGCCTACCAAGTGGATCTTGACCAATTGGAGGACACGCAGTCATCTGTCACCTCAGAATCAACCAATGAGAGTTCTTCTAGTACATCTACCTCAGATGGCAGAGATGTGTCTTCGGTGAAGCAAAAGGAAGACGACGTCAGAAGCAGAGGGGTTAAAAGTGGCCCGCCCACTTGTCGAGGGGTGTCTCGGTCCTCTCCCAGATTACCAAGAAGCAGACAAGCTGCAGACTCTGTGCTGGCTTCGATGATGTTGGAGAAAGAAATGTTCCTGAGGATTGAGCTTGTTGATTCAGGAGAAGAGAGGGATGATTTACGCTACCGGGCAGAATGGAAGTTATCAGAGAGAACTAAGGAACTGGCAGAGGGAGTATGGCTCTCTCGAAGCCTAACAGCTAATAGATTGACCTCCTAAATCAGAGGTTTGGTTGTCTTTGATGTGGTGGACTTCATACCATGCACCATGTAGGTTAATTATATTCAAATCTTAGTTAGTCTGACTGCTGATTAGAAATGGCCCAGATTTCGGTGAATAATCAGTGAGATTGTTTTTGCATGAAGACTGTGTAAACCACCGCCTGCTGATATAAACTGTGCTGATTCAAATGCAGTCACTGTGGCTAACTAATTAGAAATGCTATTTTCAGAAACGCAGCACTGCACAGTTAGTGTCAGTGTTTATTTTTTTGCCTTTCTGGGTGTCTGAGAAAATATTATACACATGGCTGGTTCCATGTGTGGGAGGAAAGGGAGATTTAATCCAATATATCATGTGTTTATGAATAAAAGCCTTTTTTGCAACCTGGAGTTTGTTTTTATGAGTAGTGAGAGAATAGTAAAACCACAGACGGTCATACCATGCTGAAATTTGAAAATAAATGCATAGAATAAATGAAAAGTTTAGATGAAAAAAGTGAAATTATTGTGCAAAACTACTACAATGTAAACCCAAAACCAATTCTAATGGACATTCTGTGCCTGCAGGTTATAGTAATCCCACTTAGATTTGTTGTGATTTGTACTGTATTGTACTACCAGTTACAAAGATCACATTAGGGAGGAATACTGGGTGAATCCAAGCAAGGAGTCAAGCATATCATTTTGTGTCCGCTCACTGACCTCTTTATTAGAGGCACTTTGCTAGTGCTGGGTTGGACACCCCTTTGCCTTTACAGCTGCCTTAACTCTTCATGGCACAACAAGGTGCTGGAAACATTCCTCAGAGATTTTGGTTCATATCAACATGACAGAATCACACAGTTGCTGCAGACTCTTTGGCTGGATACGTGTATATGATGTGGTTGTTTGAGTTACAGTTGTTTTCCTTTCAGATCAAATCAATCAGGCTATTCTCTTCCAACCTCTGACATGTTCATCACTGCTGATTCCCATTTTCTGGCTCTATGGGAAAATCCTTGTAGATCAGCAGTTTCTGAAATACTCAGACAAGCCCGGTCACCGTTCGTCCCCATTCTCATGCTCTGTTTGAACTTCACGAGGTCATCTTGATGGTGTCTAGATGGCTAAATGCACTGAGTCACTGCCGTGTGATTGGGTCATTTGATATCTGAGTTCACAAGCAGTATGACAGGTGTACCTCACATGTTGACCAGTGAGTGTATTCTTAGTATCTTGTACCAGGGACTTGAAACACTATGACTTGTGATGTGGGTGTGTTACATACACTACCAGTCAGCATTTTGGATACACCTTATCATTTAATGGTTTGTCTCTATATTTTTAATACTTTCTACATTGTAGATACAAACTGCAGGCATCAAACATATGAATTATGTAGCAAAGAAAAAAAAAAAAAGATAAATAACTCTAAATTTGTCCTATATTTTAGATTCCTGAAAGTAGCCACCCTTTGCTTTGTTGACAACACTGCAAACCCTTGGTCTTCTCTCAATGGGCTTCACAATGCCGTCCCCTAAAATGGTTTTCGCTTCATAGGTGTGCCTTGTCAGGGTTCATTTGTGGAATTTCTTGTTGGGACCATCAGTTGTGTTGTGCAGAAGTCAGGGCTGTCAGCTGTGGACCAACCTATTTGACAAATGCAAGAATTCATACTCAGTTCATCATTACTTTAAGAACTGAAGGTCAGTCAGTCTGAAAAATTGCTGAAACTTTGAATGTGTCCCTAAGTGCAGTCGCAAAAACAATCAAGCACTACTATGAAACTGGTTACCGCCCCAGGAAATTAAGACCAAGCGTCACCTCTGCTGCTGAGGGTAAATTCATCCTAGTCACCAGCTGCAGATATTAACAGCACCTCAGATTAGAGCCCAGATAAATGACACACAGAGCTCCAGTAGCAGACACATCTCTACATCAACTGTTCAGAGGAGACTGTGCGAATCAGACCTTTATGGTCAAATAGCTGCTAAGAAACCACTACTGAGGAAAAGCAGCAAGCAGAAGAGATTTGTTTGGTCCAAGAAACCTAAGTAATGGGCATTAGACCAGTGGAAATCTGTGCTTTGGTCTGAAGAGTCCAGTCAAGATGGTTTGGGATGAGATGGACTGCAGAGTGAAGGCAAGGGCCAACAAGTGCTCAGCATCTCTGGGAACTCCTGTCGGACTGACTGTTGGAAAACCATTTCAGGTGACGACCTCATGAAGCTCATTGAGAGAATGCCAAGAGTGTGCAAAGCAGTCATCAAAGCAAAGGGTGGCTATTTTAAAGAAGCTAAAACATAAATGTTTTGAGTTATTTCACACTTTTTGACTACTACATAGTTCCTTAATTATTCTTTCATAGTTCTTGATGCCTTCTGTGAGAATCTTGAATGTAAGTAGTCATGAAAATAAAGAAAAACCATTAAATGAGAAGGTTGTTCCACACTTTTGACTGGTAGTATATGTTCTACTTAGTGTGTGACTTTTCTTTGCTGCTCAGAGCCACATGTGTGTGGTGTACAGATGTCGAAAGATGCATTTATGTAGGCGTTAGCCAGACTTAGATATATGCAAATTGCTGAAATGTTTTAGCACAGTGTGCAATTATGTTAAACACAAAGGAAAAAAATGAAGCCAAACAAGTGACAGCCCATCATGACTGCTCATTAGGCAAATGATACATGTACTGCTGAAAATGGCACAGTTTAATAACACAGTAAAACCAAATTGAGGATTTATAAGTAGCTATACCCTATTTGTGTGTGTGTGTGTGAGTGTGTTTTTCGTAGTTTTGTTTTCCCACAGTCAGTGTTTCTAAGTAATTAGCTGTACAGAGTGCCTCTTTTCCAGTGCATTATTAAATTTAAGTGCTTTTTGCCACTGTGGAGAAAGCCATTTGTATTTTTAAACATTTAGCAAGAAAACATGATCCATACTCTGGATTCCCTTCAAATCCAACAAGTTGAAATAATCACATCAGTTGTTATATTCATATGACGTCATTCACAGTCAAACAATATGTCTGGATGGTTTCTTTTTACAATAAAGTAAATGACACTAAAGAATGAAACAAGTACAAGTAATGCTCAAACACTTCAAATCAGTGATATTACCTTTTAAGACGTGGTTGGTTTACAGTTAGACATATCTGTCAGTAAGCAGACCGTGCTGTTTTCTTATGCCATAATTCACCAGCTATTGCTCGGCAGGACACTTTATCTCTTTGGCTGGCTATTCCAGGAACAATCAGCCACCTGACATCTCCTGGCAGGAGGCGTTCGAGGTTGCAATGACAGAGTGCGACTGAAAAAGAGAAGATTTTCTCATCTTCTGTTGAGAAGAGATGAAATGCAGAACACAGAGTGCCCCGGTCCATTTTCTGACGACGGTGTACAAGTGTGTTTGTAAACTGTGCTTGAAGGAACAGTCCCCAGAGATAGTTGCATAACATGGTGATAGACTGCAAATCCTAGCAGAGGACACATGTTCCAGTGGCCAAAGGACAAATGTGACTTCATGGAATTTTGAGGTCCTAGGAGGCCAGCCAGACAGCAATTGCTTCATCTCCTGAGCCTTTTAGTTATATTCTATTAGATTTAAAGCATTTTAGAGAACCCATTATACCATACTCTCAAATGTGATCCCGCTGCTGCTTTGCCAGACTAAGACTGTTGTAGATCATTAGATTAGCAAAATCTTAACTGGAAAAAGCACATCAATGTGAAAACTAAACTTTCTTCCAAACTTTGAATACTTGTCTGGGACTCTTGGTGAAATTCCAACTTCTGTAGAACTGTAAAGTGAATAAAGATGACTTACGCCCCCAGAGGCAACCCCCACCCAAGAGTACTTTAGGAGACTTGGTTGTGACTCAGCAGCCGGCGCTGTCACCTCACAGCATGAGGCCGCAAGTTGAATTTCCTGCCTCTTAACATCTTGGTATTGCTTTTAAGGTCTGCTCTGGTTTCCAACCAGCCATGCAAGTCAGATGGAGTGAAGGCATGATGGTGGCAGTTATTATCGCTCAGCAGAAATAAAATAGGAGTAAGACTGCTAGTGGTAATGTCAAGAGTTACTGTTTTTGTTAACAGATGTGCAAAGTTGCCATACCCCCGTCAAATGGTCATTATTAGGTTCATTTCTACATCTCAATTTTTTTCACACTGTGCAGAAAACATGGAAGAGAGGGAGGAATAGAAAAGTTAACTCGTGCATCTCGAGAGAATATAGATTGTTTTGAATCACAGGAAAAGAGTATGTTCGTGCATATATAAGTCTTCTCTTGCGTACTATATATGCCTGCTGTCCCATGAGTGGGTGTATTCTGCAGGTTAATTTGTATAGATTCTGTCAGGTACAGAGTCGGCAGATAATTCCCCATTTGCACCTTTGTATAAATTTTTAACTGAGGTAAAGCGAGGTTAATTCTCTTCATTCTGGCACACTGTGCTGCCTCTTATGTATTATAGATGTATCTTATTATTTGCGCACGTACGCATACATGAGTTGTACAAAGGATCTGTCAGTCAGACTCAAAAGTGTGCTTGCTTCTTCATGGATTTTCCATTTCAGTATTTATACTAGTAAAATACTAACTAACAGATGTCATGAAAACTCTGTTTTCAGCTAATATTGTTTCTGAACTGGAGATCAGAGAACGTATGACGAGATTTTATCACAAATCCTCAAGTGAGGCCAGAGAGGAAACAAAAACAACAGATATGCGACAAATTTTTTTCCACAACAGTTTTCATTTGCCACAAAGTCCACAAGCTCGTTATGTTTTATGGCATTTTCTAACTATATTATTGAGAACAGTAAGCAACGAGCAGCTCATGCTGTTCAAGGTCTTTGCTGGGCCAACATCTAATGTGAAACCTCTTATGAGCAATACAATACAAAACAGTTGGGCACTGGTGTAATGTAAAAGATTACATGAAATTAAAATTGCAACTTTTCCGACTGACCTGTTTATAATCTGTATTGTTAATTCCAGACAGCCAGACCTTATTCATGCATTTAAAAACATGCCCTAGCTTACTGACGTGCAGTAATGCCAAAAGTGTCATAGAGGGGCATGAAAAACTTGGTGAAATGAGCACGTGTTTTGGGATGATGAATTGATGTTGTGTGTGTTTACATTTGTGGTCTGTCTGTGGAGGACAAAGGAGAGTGATGGATGATTCCAGCAGGACATTTGTGGTGGTGGCAGAGATGAGTCAGCCATGGACACAAGCACACATGCACATACACACACCTGCACGCTTTCACCAACAGGCTTTGCAGATGGCCTGAAGTACTCTGGTGACATCCTTGGCTGTTGCTGTTTGGGATTCTTATGCGAAGTGTTTGTCCTTGTGGGTTCATAGTCTGCTGCGTGCTGAGGCGTGTGTGTGCGTGTGTGTGTGTATTTGCCATTTTGCTGCAGCATCAGGCTGGTTGATTATGTGATAGATCACTATCAAGTCAAGAGACTCCTCAGTAATGCCTCCTGCTGTCACCGGCACACATACATATTCTCTCCTACGACACTATTCTAGCAGAGGAGACTGCACACAGGCACTGTTGGTGGTGAAGTGGGTATTCTGCTGCTTTTCACATAGCTGAGCGGTTAATTTTAGCCGGCTGCAGTAATCACCAGAACTTTAACCCTCAAGTTGTCAGGAAAGGAAAACTTAAGCTGAGGATTTTGTGCCTCAAAGCAGTACTGGACATTCCTGCTGAGAGTGGGATGGGCGTGACGGATTTCTGCGAATAATTCCCATTAATATCACTCTTCCTCACTCGATTTTCTGGGTTAAGATTAAGCCTGAAGCAGCTAGGTTTGCTGTGTAGTAAGAAATTACCCTTCTGATATAAGACTCTTTATCATTTCTGCATCAGAACTCGTATAGCACTCTGAGTGGTGGTGTTTTGACTGCTTTTATGATTGCTTGCTTTTACGCTTTAATTTCCATAACCTTTTTACTTTTTTTTTTTTTTTTTTTTAGTTATATCATCTTATCATCCAGTTACTCTCTGCAAAAGCAACGAAACATGCTATTTAAATGCAAATATGTTTTATTGAATTGACATTTTCCATCAGAAAAGGTGTGACCCAAGCTCTACATCAATCAGTGGCTATTTCTCTCTCAAGTATACACAGGTGGGTTATGGGAACAACATACTACATATAATGATATTTTTATGAAACTGTATTGTCTACTGCAGCGGTCCCCAACCTTTTTTGCGCCACGGACCGGTGTATGCCCGACAATATTTTCACGGACCAGCCTTTAAGGTGTCGCGGATAAATACAACAAAATAAAACTAGTTCCGGTACCGAAAAAAATAAAATTTATTCATAACACACGTGAAAAGACCCAGAAAAACCGAGTAAACGATAAAAACGATAACAAAATAACGCTGAAAACCGATTAAAAACCCTGAAAACTATACATTTCACACCTGAGCCTCAACTCTCGCGGCCCGGTACCAAACGACTCACGGACCGGTCCGAGGCCTGGGGGTTGGGGACCGCTGGTCTACTGCATAGAATAATCCTATAAGTTCATGCTGTGGCTTTACCCTACAATCTAAGCAATTACCTAATTGTAATTTTTCTAAGTGTGAGCGCCTCTCAAAGAGCAGACATTTTTGTAGTTTTCAAGTCTGGAGCGTTCAGATGTGTGTTAACGCAATGAATCTTCCAGGTGGTGGACGTCCCTGCAGGTTCACAGTCTACATTTCAGACTCTTAATGTGCTAACTGAGGCTTATAAGGTTAAAGTCCACAACAGTGCAATTAGAAAAAGACTGAACTTGTTCTTGTTTGGAAGCAAGATGGCCAGGAGGAAGCCTCTTCTCTCTACAAATAACGTGGCAGCAAAGTTTAGGTTTGCAAAGCTCCATCTGAAGAAACCACCAGACTTCTGGAACAATTCGATTTGGACAGATGAGACCAAAGTGAAGATGTTGGAACAAAATGTACAGTGTCACGTTTGGAGACAACCAAACACAACATATCAGCACAAACACATACTCATACCAGCTGTAGGCACAGTAATGGGGAAAGGGGGGAATTTGGCTTGTTTTGCAGCCACAGGACCTGAAGGGTGTACTAGGAAGGAAGTTCAGCACAGAGAAAAAAGACTTAAAAGATTAGAACCAAGTATAAAACATTTATAAATTTCTGCAACTAAATACATGCAAATTCCAGTAATAATGCAACACACAGTATGCACTTCTTTAACTTTACAGTGGGGCTTCATTTGATGGGTTTAGTAAGGTAGGGCTGAAAAGGTTACATTTATAAAACGTATTCCTACAGCAGTGAATCAGTATCTCTGCGGTATAAAAACATAACCTACTGTTGACAAGGATATGTATTCAGCACTTGTTACCACAGTGATTTATACAAGAAATAAAAGAAGCAATTTTTGTGACACAGAAAACTGAATTTAAACTTGACATAGTTCACTAACCTATTAATCTTTCTTTGTAGCACACCCTTCTAAGCTTCTCTGTATACTTGGGCAAAAGGATCATAAGCACAGCAGCAAATCTACAACAAAATGGCGAAAAAGAAAAGAATCGCGCTGATGCCGTGGCCCAATCAAAATCAAATGCTTGCAGCAGGACCTGAAGAAAGCTGTGCATAAACGAATGCCTGCAAATCTCAATGATCTGAAGCAACACCATGAAGAAGATTGGGGCAGGTTTCCTCCACAACCATGTGAGAGACTGATAAAGTCACACAGAAAACAATTGCTTTGAGGTATTACTGCTAAAGATGAAACTCTGTTTTCACATGACTGGAGCTAAGCTCTTTTTCACTGACTCTTTCAAGCTAGGCTGTTTAAACTGAATTAGCTCACTTACTGGTTGTAGTCTATGTTTAAGCAAAAGTATCTCCCACTTCATGGCAAGCTGCATATGTAAATATATTGAGTATACTAATGGAATATTTCATGACTCTGGCTATTAATGGGAAATACTCACAGTATTCTTAACAGTTATAGTGCCACAGAAGAGCTAAACAAATGATCTATTTATTTCAAAGGTCAGAACATCACCTCAGGAAATGTTTTCCTTTTTGTTGTTTAAGTGATATGTTAACTGATTCTGGTTTGTAGCTCAACAGAAGTTACATTGAGGGATATCTTTAGTTTCTTTTTCAGGTTTCCACTGGTTAAAAAAATCATGCATGGTTGCATTGCAATATTTCACATATTAAAAGAGATACACTGTATTTTGCCAAGGATTAGTGAACCTTTAAATGTGTATTTTACTGTATACTGGACCTTCTATCAGCGCTATCCATTAAACTCAGGCTGGAGCCTGTCCCAGCAGTCATAGGGTGAGAAGCTGGATACACTTTGGGCCAACACAGAGTGACAGATATCTATTGACATGGACAACTACAGCCAGCCATTATCATCAGTTAACCCAACATGCATGCATGTGTTTGGGCTGTGGGAGGTAGTTTGAGTACCTGAAGGGAACCCATGCAGGCAGGGGTAAAATATGCACGTTGAAAAGCTTACGGTGGCCGGTGGATTTGAACGCCTCTTGCTGTGAAGCGGCATTTCCAATCACCACACCACTGTGCTGCCAAAGATAATATTAAAGTGCTGTTATTCTCATTATTAAAGAAGTTTGTATAATTCATAAGTACCTTGTTTTCATGTTGGATTTAATTGACTTAGACAGAATAGCACAGGAATGTTGCACAGCCAGATTTAATCAAGTGAAAAATTGCTGCAATAGTAACCCACGCAATAAGTTGTGTCAGCCATGTTTAGCTCACTACACTGTCTTACCGTCACACAAACCGTACTTTTAATGAAATGTTGTAATTTATTGGATCCATGTATCCTTATATTTAGTATAAATATAAGCATGGATCCACATAGAACAAATTCTTACTCAAATATGCATCAGAATTTCTTCTTAGCACCACTTTATGCAATAATTATTGTCTACTAGTATTAAAACACATTTTCTTACCTATTTATGTAAGAAGAAACATGGCTATCAGGTAGAAATTGTACAGGAGTGAGTGGATATTATTTTTTGTCAGACTCAGTGTAATGTGCGTTCTTTCTCATCATGGATCAAATGGCACAGCAGGGCTGCAGTGATGGAACATGTGGATGTCCTCAAGTGAAAAGAGGAGAGAGACCAGATGGGACCAAATAACCTGGCAGACTTGATCTGTCTCATTTCACGGGTTGTCATCTTCAAGAACGTGACAAACGCAGGCAGAGACAGGACCAGGAAAGCTGGTTTGTAGCTGCGTACGGTGGGAAGGATTTCTTCACATTTGATGCAGATGTTTACTTGGACTCGAGGATGACCTGGTTAGATTTAGGTCGTTAAAAGTCGAGCTCTCACTGATGTTACAAAACACTATTTTTGGACACGACTTGAGAATTATAAAGCAACCGATTCCAAAGGTTCTCAAAGTATCTAAAATGATGAATTAATGACAAAAGGTGAAAGGTCAACTTCACTGTGACATCATAAAGTTCTGAAATTATTATTTTTTTGTCTTTTCTGTTAGGCTACACCATAATTCAGTTCAGTTTATCCACATGTCCTGGTGCTTCTAGGCCTTTTGTGAAGAAGCCCCAGAGAGCATTATATAGAAAAAAAAACTGCAGCAGACAGAGTAAGCAGAACTGTCAGTCTATTTTTCTATTTGAAAAGAGCTACTTCATTCGTTGTCTACTGCTTTGTTGAAGATGTGTGTGTGAAAAGGATTCAAAATTTCAGCAGCCTCCTTTTTTTTTTTTTTTTTAAAGCTTTTTTGGCTTTTGTGTTCCTCTAATTCAGCTTTACTGGCTGAACAGAAATACACTTAATAACTGTCACAGGCAGCAGAGAACGAGAGCTAAGCGCTGGATACTGGAAGATAATTTCACAAGTTTATAATTCAAAGAACACACAGGAAAACTTGTAGCTAGGGATGTTCCAGCGACTGGGCAGGCAGATCTTCAGAGATGACCCAAAGTTTAGTCCACAGAATAAGATGTGCTGTAGGAGGAGGGACAGCAGCTTCAGTCACAGAAATGTGCACAATGGACAAATGGTGGCCTGATGATACATCACCAGAGATCGTGCAACAAACTGGCACGACTGAAGGATTTCCACAGCCTTAAGAACATGTGGAGAAACCTGAGTGATTAATCACAGGTGAGCCAATTGAAGATCTGCTGTCAGGTGTGTCTGATAAAGGCGAGACAGGATGCGCCAACGAACCACATCAGAGACAGATAAACAACGAGCCAGAGAGAGAGCAAGGGCGGCAGGGCCACCCAGGAGGACAGAGGGACCTTGACAATAACTTTTAATATAAATTTCTTCAGTGTTAACCTTCTGATATCAGTCAGCATGCTTTATACAGTTTGTCAAAAAGCCCCTTAAGAGCTGCCAAAACACATCAGGTCCTGAGGACTGAGGTGTGGAATGAAGGTCAAAGTCTGCGTGGACTGAGTGGATGAAACGCTTCAGTGGCAGGTACTGAATACCACACTCACATCTTCTAATATTTATTGGTGCATCAGGATCATGGGCGGATATGAACACATCAGAAGGGCTCACTGACCTTTTAGCAAAAATTATTTTAAGTTGGTGAGTCTTATAAGTCTTATTGCCAAAAAAAAGACAAAAAATGGTGATGAAGTGATAATCAGTGACAATTTTTAAAAAATAATAATTATCACTAAATCAAAGCCTAACATCCCAAATTTATTTATGATCATGATCGCTTAATTTGAAATTAATAATGTGTCCAAATATGTAAACTTGATATCTCCCATTTTTAGTTACATCACTCCTCTTAGTAGCATTAGGTTACACACACACACACACACACACACACACACACACACACACACACACACACACACACACACACACTCGGCACAATCACTTTCTTGCTGATACAGTGTATTAGGATATGTTCCCTTCCCTCACCGTGGCATATATGGAAAATGTTCTGTACATTCACTATCTGAAAAATAGCTATGTGCACCCAGAATAAATGGGCTGTCACCATACCAGCTTGGATACTGTCATCTTCGCAGCATAGTGCAAGGCTGAGAAATACGGGTGGGAACTAAATCAATCCATATTGCATGTTTTTTCCATACTTACTTTTGTATAGTCTTGGCTGCAACTTTTCGAAAGCATAAAATTAGTATTACAGATGGTAAGGATGAACTCTGTGAACTACAAAGATTTATTGAAATGAGTACGTGAGGTAAGGCTCGCATTAGGAATGCTGACGTCAAAAAAATATTATACAGAACTTATAAGAAAGTGAATCTCTATGTGATAGTGCAGTGGTTTATCTCTGAAGGCAGCTATGGTGTAGGCCCGAAGGCTCTGGGGGAAATCAGTGCATGCAAAGTCTGTGTCACAAAGTCATTGTCAGAAGTATTCCTCCTCCTATCTCTGACGTGCCCGTTCCCTCTGCCTCTCTCATGCTTCAATCACACTAATCATTTTCCTTGTTAATTGCTTCTTTACCCCACAGTGTTGTCACGCCTGTGTGACAGCTCATTTTTTCCTGTGCTGTACCTGCTCCAATGTGCTCGTCCATATCTCGGTGTTTTTGTTCAAATGTAACAGTACAAAACGGTGGCTCATATAGCCAGTGTGCTTGGAAACTGATAGACAGTCCAGCACGCACTTATAGTTCATGTGCACTTAACTTGGACAGATGACACGCTATCAGTGAAACACTGGTAACTTTCATGTCATCACCGTATTGAGTAACAACATCTAGGGTGAAGACAAAGTCACTGCTAAGTGTTAGAGCTTGCTAAAAGTCATGTTAATGAGTAATGGGTTTACATTCCGGCTCCTTTAAAATTTGCATAAGACCTGGGACTCATTACAGCAATTAAGAAACATAGGGTATGTAATTTACTGTAATTATCATGTAGACTCACAGATATCTTTGCTAGGTATAAATGTTTAACTGCTTGTTAATGCAAATATCAATCACGTGCCTAAATGCACTGAGTTGCTGCCATGTTGACATGGTCAAGACGAGCTTGTGAAGTTCAAATCGAGCACCAGAATGGAGAAAGAAGGGGATTTAAGAGAATTTGAACGTGGCGGTTTGTGCCAGATGGGCTAGTTTGCTGGGATTTTCACAAACAACCATTTCCGGGTTTTATAGAGAGTAGTCCAAAAAGACAAAATATCCAGTGAGCAGCAATCCTCTGGTGAAGAGAAGCCAGTAGGAAGGCAACAGTCGCTTAACTAAGTAACTCAAGTAACCACTCATTACTACCAAGGTATGGACAAGAGCATCTCTGGACATACAACATACCTGAACATTGAAGCAGATGGGCTACGGGTGCCGCTCCTGTTAGCCAAGAACAGGAAACTGAGGCTACAATTCTCATGGGTTAACCAAAACTGGACAACAAAAGACATGTTCCCTGCTCTTATGAGCCTCGACTTTTGCTGTAACATTCTGATGCTTCGGTCAGCATGAAAACATGGATCCATCCTGCTTTGTGTCAGTGATTCAGGCCCTGCTGATGTAAGGGTGACTTAAAACCCCTCAGTGCCAGCTGAGCATTGTTTAAACACCACAGCCTACCTGAGTGTTGTTCCCAACAAATGTCCATTCCCACAGTGTATCCATCTGCTTCAATGTTGTGTTTCCAGCAGGATAACACACCACGTCGCAAAACTCAAATCATCTCAAACTGGTTTCTTGAACATGAGAGTGAGTTCATTGTACTCCAATGGCCTCCATAGTCACCATATCTCAATCCACCAGAGCACCTTTAGGATGTGGTGGATCGGGATAAGCAGCCAACAAATCCGCAGCTACTGTGTGATGCTATCATGTCAACATGGAACAAAATCTCAGACGAATGCTTTCAGCACTTTGTTGATTCTGTACAACAAAGAATTAAGGACATTTTGAAGAAACGAATGGGTCTAGTATGAGCAAGGTGTAACTAAATATTTTAATTCTACTCCGGCATTCAGTAAGCAACAGCTGCAATACTGCCTGAAGTAAGTTAATATCTAACTAATTATGTTCTATAATCCATGCAGCTCACCAGTCAGCAGTTTTACCTTAAGAGAGCAATGGGTGCTTTTTATTCTGCAGGTATTTTACTGCGGTGTCGTCCCAGTCCTTCTCTAGACAATGAACAGAAATCCAGAGAAACACATGATCGAATGCTGAACACATCAATCAATTATTACCTGATACTGTTTATCACTAACTGTTACGAATCATTACTGCTACTGTTTATCAAGCAAATACAGGGACTATAAAAACGACACCACCCTGTCCACCCTGTATGTAGTCATTCATAATATTATAGAGATTGAAAAGTTCAAATATCAAGGTTACATTTTTAACAATTTAGCCAACACTGCTGGTCGAGTGTTTGAGCAGGTAACAGGTCAGTGTGTTGCCCAAAGACCTTGTCAGATCACATTAGGCGATATCTCGATTAAACCTGAGCGCTTTCAGTCGCACCAGGGCAAGTCGTCGCTTCCTTTTCCACAACAAACTCAGAAGATGGAGACGCATCAGCATCAACACCGCCTTAAGACTGGTTAAGGTGCAATGACACATTGGAAAACCTATGATGTGAACCTCTGCCCCGCAGCTAAACAAGACATCACTGTCATATCTCACCCATTTAATATATCACCCTTCTCTGCTTCTCTAGCCTCTTTTCACATGCCCTTAGTGCTTCTGAATTCTTCGGTCAGTCCACGCTTTGTTCTGTACAGCATTTTTCATAGATCTCCGGTGCACAGAATCAATTTAGGATAAGAGTTCTCTAGCGCTGGTGGAAAGGCATTGAAAAGATGGTCAGACAAGTACAGTTCAAAGCTGACAAGCTGTGTCTGGATACACATTAAAGCTTATTCAGTTCTTTCTACATCTCCTTGCCTTAGGGCATTGAAACAGAGGGGGAGAGTGACAGAGGGGGAGAAATATTCATGACTGGATGAGCATCAAGGAGAAATGGAGCAGGAATTAGAAAGGGGCTATAGCGGCAGTGCATTCCCTGTAGTGTAGGCCCTGTGCACGCCAGTAAAATGTCTTTAAAACCTTTGAATAATGAGTATTAATGAGTACTGATGCAATTTGTTACACATATAAGTGGTTAAGAAGATGGATGGGTATTCCATATGTGTCCCAGCAGATGTATCCAGGCTGGGCTGTATATATGCCACAACTCAATCACTTCGTGTTTGGGAGATGGGACTGTGCCTGTGTGACGTGTCGGGCAGGCTCAGGTCCAAACTGGCACACTGCCTGATGACTGTGACAGCTGCCAACAATGGTGCCCATAAGGGGATGTGGCATAGAGTGTGGACCTCAACAAAGCATAAGGCCATATATCAATCTTTTCACATTGTGTTAAAGTCCCAAAGCACATCTCCCTCACGGCCCACTATTGTTTTGGCAGAACACAGCTACAAATGAAAGTGTGAGGCTTTGCTAATTCGTTGGCAATTAAAGCACAAAGGAAGTCATTTTAATGCAAACTCCAGATATTTCTGACCGGTGAAATGTTTTTATTAGTCTTCCCTGACATCCTGAGAAAAGATTAGTGATCTGTGAGACACCACAGGACAGAATTCAACAGCAGCTATAGTTTTATAAGCTGCTGAATATACTGTATGGTGTCCGCATACTATAATTGCATTTTCTTGTCAGTCTGATTAGATAGAAAATCTTGCACTGTATGCATGATACTACATCTGCACGGTGAAGCATTTATCTCATGCTTCCCCACAGTCTGTAGAAAGTGATCCATCTTAGAGTCACTAGAACAGTCAGCCTGTTCCTAAATGTTACTACTACTACAGAAACATCTTAATATGTCGGCCTATCCTGTAGTTCATTTAATGACAACATTATCTTGTCATTTAATATTCTGTAAAAACTTTTTTTTTTTCCTTTAACCTGCAGCTCGGCACCAGTTTGAATACTGACATAGCGTTTTATGAACACCATTTCTACCCAGCATGGAGAAATTCGGCGGCAGTGATCGCAGATTTGCAAAGTTTCCTTGTATGCTCAACTTTGACATCAAATACATAAATTAGCATCTCAACAATGGTAAGCGGGTGGTGGCGGCGGCAGCAGCAGACCATCCAAAGCAACCGGTCATTTTTATGTTTGTATTCACATCAAACTTTTACAACACGTAATATAAAATCTTGCATAATTTGTCACAGTGAGCTGAATGCCAAACAACATGTGGGTGAATGCCTTCAGTTGTTTGCATTCACACATAACTTTGAGTTTTCCAGTCGACTAGAAATCAACGGTTGTGTGTCCTTGAGATGTTGTGAAGACTGACTGCATAACCAGCAGGATACATTTAAATTATTATTAGACTGGGGTGCTTTGTTTGTCCCTATAGAGGAAAAATTAACATGCGTGTCACAAACTCATTGCTTCCTTCGACATTTATTATACTTGCTGTTTATAGTCTAGTTCATCTTCTTGGTTATGTAATATTTAATTAGCTTGCGTGCTCGCTCCCTGTTCCCTCTATCTTGTCTCCATGTCTGTTTATCTTCTGTCCCAGTGCCAAGTTTGCATGTGTTACTCTGAGTCTCGCTATGTAAGTGTGTTTGTTCCTGTTTTATTTTGATAGTTTTGTGTCTTGTGTGCTTTGTATTGACTTTAACTTCCCTCGATTTTGTTGTAGCTGTCTCACACAGTGTTTCCCATCTCCCTAATTACCTGGTGTGTATTCAAGTTCTCAGTTTCTTTCTGCTCTTTGGCATGTTCCTAGTTTCTGCCTAGCCTGAGTTATTTTGTCATCCTTAGAAAGCGGCTATTGATTTTTACATTTGTGTTTTTGGAGTCCTGCGTTTGGGTCCTCCTTTGCCTGCCACACAGTTGTCCCTGACATATCATTGATGAAAGTTGTGTTGATTTCTTTCAGGATTGCATGTTGTGGTCTTGTTGTGATATTTACAGGGTGACGACTCCTGAAGAATGTTTCAGTCGTCTGGTTTTCCTCCCTTTTGTGGATAATTTATCTTATTGTGGATGGATGATCAGCCAGATCTTGTCAGATAGAAATTCTTGTACAACTTCCAGCTCCATGCAGTTCTGTAAATCATTTTCTATGGTCCTGTGAAGCCTGAGCTGGTCGCACCAAGTAGTGTTTTGTGAGAAATGATCAGATTTTATAAATAAATGCTGATTTCCTGGTAATTAAACTTTTTCTTCTGAAAAGTATCTTTATTACTTATTCGTTTTTACCATTAAAAATGGCTCTGAGACAATTTAAGGCAGCGACTCATCATGCCACTTCTTGCTCAGTATACAGTATAAACTAGCTGCCCCAGTCTGCATGACCTCTCCACTGGCATCTGTAACTGGAAGTGTTTTCAAAAGCTGAGTAATGCAGTTGAGTATGCACAACCGCCCCATATTACCCGGAATGAACAGCAAACACAAGTCCCTTCTGACACACATGGAGTAAGCTTCACTTTAGATCTGAGTTCACTGAGTCGGGAGGATATTTCTAGGTCAGTGAAACAGACAAGCACTTGTATGCATTTCAGATGTGCTGTAATTTTTTACTCTTCTCTCAGCGATGGAGAGGGTCAGTTTACGCTTTATTTAGCTACATGAACTGTCAGCTCGCTCGAGCAAACTTGCTCGTGTTTTTATTTTCACGGCTAAACCAACATGTCACTGGTAAATGTTTAATTATATAAATGAGAAAGTCAGAGTGAACTCAACTTTTAACCAGGGAGTGACCGTTAAAGTGAGGAAACTCTGTTGTTTAAAAACTTCCCATCTTTAAAAATGCATGACCTGTAGAGAGAAGTATTTTTCTGGACTTAGATGCTGCAGGTGAGCTCACTTTCTGTTTAACGAAATGACAAAGCCTGGTAGATAACCACTGTGAAGTTAATCTGAGTCAGTTAATTTAGGTGTCTATAAAAAAGGCTGGATTTAATCAATATTTTAAATGTCAAAAATATCCAAATTTTGCCACAGCAAACCAGTTGTTGTATTTTAACAGCTGACACAAAAGAGCTGTGATTACTCTGAAAATATGCTGCAGTGTAAAAGAAAGTGACGGAGATGAAAGAGTAGCTTTGCTGTTGGTGTCACTGAAGAGACAAACATTACCTAATCTATACTGCCCTCAACAGGGAATAGGTGAATTCTCAAAGGTGGTGTGAGAAATATGGAGTAAGGTACAGTAGCTGATTAGTGGAGTTGATTTAATATTACATCACTGCTACATGTGCTGTAATTTTATTTTTTTTTACATTTGACTACATCTAAAGGTAATTAATGGAATTACAGATGAGGACAAAATTATTAGCCTCCTATGATTTATTGATTTATTGATTTATTTTTGTCAAAAAGTGCTTTTATAACATAGCAAGGGATTTTCAAAATGGCATTTCTTAACAGACTTTCTTTAGAAAGCATAAATGACTTCTATTTGCACACAATGACAGAATTATTTCACAACAAACAAAAACGACTCATGAAAAACAGACGTTTTTTTTATTGGGCCTTGGAACAATTGATGTGCTTTAACTTTGTAATCTTATAAAATCAAGTTAAAACTGAGGGTTACCTTTTAATTTGCATCGTGCCAAAAAGAAAAAGTCAGTTTAGACTTGAGAAAACGAATCGTTAGTGATCACAAAGCAGGAGATTGACTGTTTCTGAGTGTCAAGAACTGGAGTGAGAGGTTTCATCAAGACATTCAAAGAGGGCCACACAGTACAGAACAAGCCTGGCAGAGGTTGGAAGTAAAAGATTTCAAAGTCTGTGGAAAGTGGTGACAGACGTGAGTAAAGACCTCAGAACAATTCCAGAGACACCAGTGAATGACTTGACTATATCTCAAATTGTAGTCTCAGAGAAGATGATGACTGGAACCCTTAACAGGAAAGACTGTGAGGTTTCAGACTGAGAGAAACTTCACTTCTGCAGAAGAGACACCTTCAAAGCCACACTGAAGTACATTACTGTGCAAAAGTGTTGATTCTCCTCTTTATATTTTCCCTTGTTTAAAAATGGCTTCTTGACAGCCACCCTTCCACCAGATGAGGCTTCAGTGAACAGTAGATGGATCAGCTGAAGGTCCAGTTACGTCTCTCAGGCCCCGTTTCAGGTCTTTGCTGGATTTGCTTCCTTGTTTCTTAAGGAAAAGCCTTTCAGATACTGATCATCTGCTGATGGCCTGACACTTCTTCTTTTGTCCTCCACTTGTCTGTTTTTTTCCCCCCCAAGACATACTGCACACCATGCTGAGATATGCCAAGTTTTTAAGCTAATAGCTGTTTGCGAATCTCACTGGTGGTGGAATAATATTATTTTATATCTGTCAAACTGTTTTTTGGAGATTCGTGTAAGGAAATTAGAAAAAAAATATTAGTTTTGGCCCAGGCTGCTAGAAACAAAGAGACAGGTTATTGATGAAGCTCCTCCACTAAAGACCAGCATGACCAGCTGATGAACCCTGTGCCTGAAAAGAGTAATATTGTTACTGGATTAATTTGTCACTGTATCTGTGCTGCTTTAAAAAAATAAACCCAAACAAAAAACCTGCAAAATCAAACCACTAGATGGAGATGTTGATCTATTTAAATTCTTCACCCAAACAGTTTCTTTTCTCAGTGCACTGTGGGCCTCACTCACATTGTGAAGTGAACCAGGCAGACCAGATTACAGCTGGTGGGGTCTAAAGATTAAAGCCGAGGGAACTTAGGAACAAAGAAAGTTCACATAAGTGGTTTGTTTTTATACCACTTATCTGCAGTTAAAGCTGAAATCCATCAAATGAATTCCTTTCTAAATTAAATGCAGTCCTAATGTGATCTAAAGCTGAAACATTGTGTGGAGCTTCCTTAAGCATTTTGAGTTCAGACAGAATTACAGTCTAAATATTATTTATTTAGTTTAATGAGGATAGGGAAATTTAATATCTTAATTAAGAAAATGAGTAAAGTCTCCAGCTTGATATCAGAGGATATTACACAAAATTAAAATATAGAAGTATAGCCAAGTGGCGTTGCTGCAAGACTGTGATTTTCTGTCATTTGGGGCAGCACTGATATTGCATTATGCCAGTAAAAATGTTGGATTAGAACATATTTCACGAGTGTTGGGTAAATTATGGTTTGAATTAGCTCTCGTCCCCAGCTCAAGATGCATTTGTCAAAATCTCCCTATGTATAGATGGAGCATGTCTAATGGCACTGCTAAAAATGAATGGGGGGAAATATTTAAATGATTGGGCAGAGAGAAAAGTATTACCATAACCCTTTCTGATCCGTACATCACAGTAAAGATTGAAAAGAATCATGCCACCCGTGGTTGTGTGTGTGTGTGTGTGTGTCTGTGTGTGCAGTGCACTGTGTGCAATACCCTGGGGATCAGTCATGCTGGGCTTTTGATTGTGGCAGGGCAGTCTCGGTTGACATACTCTCAGTGAATGAAGAAAAGATGGAGTCTGCGTGCGCGGAAAGCCTGCGGGACTATTTCCCCCCCCCCACTTCTTTTTTTCCCAATGTTGTTTTTTTGCTTTGTCATATTACACACTCGTTGTGCTGAACAGCTCATTGTTTCCAAATATCAGAGCATGAAATACACACACACACGCACACGTGCACACACGCACAAAATCCTTTTCATAATCTCGTCTACTTTGAATGCTGACTTTATCCCATTTGACTGAATGAATCTCAATATAGCCTCGCATGAGCACAGTATGTGGGGATGGTAACAGGAAAGAGCTGACTTCCGTATAAGCTCTCGACAGCAATAGGCTGAGTGAGTGGAAGAATATGCTGCCTGTGGATATAATGCCTCAATAAGCCGAAGATGTTAATCTAAAGACCTGGCTCCATGCATCTGGCATTTTTTTTTTTCTTTCGTTCTGCTCCTTTTGCCATCTGCATTCATCCTGTTATCCTCATTAAACGATTTAAGAAGTTTAAACAGTTAGATTTAATATTTGTGTTTTTTTTAACAATATGACAGAGATTTGCTGGGCTTTTTATGGAGCTTGCAAATTAAGGGAACTACAGAAGATCATCTTCCATGAGGCGTCTGATGGTTCACTCGCTCTAGAGCAAAAATCGGATGCTAACCTACTTACAACTGAGGAAAAACAATCTGTGGTTGCTTAAGATTTTCAGTAGTTGCTGTGACCAACTGGTTGCTCAGAAGTGGAAACAGAGACAGATTGCCAAAAAGTTAAATCATGCACCGTCTCCATAGTACTGACCATACGGCGAGTTGGTATCTATGCACATTGATGATTGGATCAGAGCTTTAAATTCAATTTTCTAACAGAAACTATGCGCTTCAGATTAAATGGACCTCCTCAGCTACGCTACGTGTGAAGTAGTTAGATGAGAGTGAATCTTGTCAGGAGAGAATCTAAACTTCCCTGTAGATATGTGCTCTGTTATTCCATCCATGCATACATGCACTGCGTAGCTCTGAATAGCGTAGCTGGACTAAACACTGAATGGATGTAAAAATATTGGTAAAAGAGGAACAGCTGTGTATCCACAACACAGAAAAGTTGCTCTGGGCCAGAACGCCAGTCATTATCTAATCTTCTTTGACGGAGCCACTGGCTGAATGACAATGCCGTGTTTCGGGACAGCAGCAGGGAAAGCCAATCATCTGCTCTATTTTGTATTCAGGCCTCGTCTTCGCACAAAGGTCTCTCTTGCTGTTGGCGTTTTCTGTCAAGTGATATTCTGTTTTCACCGCGTCAGGGTCACTCGTTTATTTATCCCAGAACAAACTAGCACTTTTGATCGGCCTGAAACATTGACATAAGAATTCAAGTACAATGTTTAAGTCGAGTTTTTGATTCACTGATGCTTTTGTGACATTTTTTTTCTGTGTGCATTTTCAGCAAATATTTAGGGCATGTCATAATTTTATTATTATTACAACTACTATTTATTATCTTTCTATATTACAAGAATGTAATATAGCATGCATAAATATATAAATAATTACACTGTCATCTTCTTTTTGCTGTTCGCTTTATGGGTCGCCACAGCCGTCCCACTGCCTCCATCTCATATCTGCCATCCTCCTCTGTCACATCAACCCTCTTCACGGCCTTCTTCACGACATGCATTAACCTCCTCTATGGGCTTCCTCCTTAACTCCTTCAACATCCTTTGCCCAATGATGTTATTTTAAGAAACATTATTTTTCCCTGTGCATCTTCATCTCTGCCAGAGTTAACTCATCATTCGGGTCCTGCAGCTAAAACGGCTTATTTTGGATTAAACTCCACGATGCCACGCGGCAGTGTTTGCGTTTAGATGTTTGCGTTGATTTGTTTGTTTATTCAGGTTTTATCAGCAGATTGAATGAAGAACAGACTGAAACACAGCTCGTACATCATGAGCTATTATCGTTCTCTCACATTACAGAGTCGCATTTCTTTGTGCGTGTTTTAAGTAAATTTGGGGCAGACTATAGATAAGAGCACTCTGTGTTGTTGATATGCATTACATAAATCACTTTTAGATAAGGGAGTGAGGCTTAGTTGAGCTCAGTTTTCAAAGTCACCTTTTTAAGCATGCCAAACAAGGCTGTTTTCTTGATATATAATATATTGTTGCCTCTAACCACTGTAGATATTTACATTATTAGCCCAGTGGTAGCAGTACTATGTCTTATAACATTATTCTCACCAAAACAGAAAAGTCTTAAGGAGAGGAACTAGTTTCAAAGGGATGCAACATGAGGGCCAAAGTCTGTAATAAAAGGTCAGCTTTTGGAAAAGGTCAGGATCAAGAAGGCTCCCTGTGGCATGAAATGAGGAAAATTCAAAGTGCTAACAAGGGTAGTGACACAGGTCAGGTCATTGCTTGTGGCGGCTGTGTTACGCAGCAGGATCAGAAGATTGCAAATCTCTGTGTTTTAAAAACACGAGCCGTCGTCTTCTTCTTTAACGTCGCCACAGTGGCTCATCTCCCTCTGTCTCACCCTATCTCAAGCATCCTCCTCTGTCACACCATGCACCCCCTCCATCACTACTTCACTCCTGCCTCTACATTCAGCGTCTTTTGTCCAGTATAGCCACTATCCCTCATCTACACGTGCCCAAACCATCTCAGCCTTGCCTCTTCAACTTGGTCTCCAATCTGCTCAACCTGAGCTTCTATATACCATATACAAGGCTTATATATAACAGAATGAGCTGCAGGTCACCTTCCCAGCTTTTAGACAACATCGAGTGCATAAAATGTGAGACATCAAATAAAAATGTGTTCACATCTTTAAAAGTGTTACCTAAAATAACAAGCATTCAACCTTTAATACTGATTAATGCTGATTTTTATCGGCAGGTACTCTCCAAATCCCTAACAGAAAACCCGTAATATTAGGACCTTTAGGAATACTGTGCATTAGAAGAGAGAATTAATTATAATTTCTCCTGCAAAACCTGTAAAAACTCCCTCATATCATAGTCTTTGCAGTTTTCTCTGCCTGTTCTGAAAATGGCCCATAAAACATGTTTTTCTTGAACAGATTGTGAATAACGAACCGTCCCCACGTCCCTGTCGCCCAGTGGCTAATTTTCAATGGAAATGACGAAGGCTGGTGATTAACATGGGAGCCATATTGCATCCTTAATGATTCCTGAGTATGTGTCTCCTCGAATTGACTAATGCAAGAACAGATGGCCCCATGGGTAAAATCCAGAGACACTCACTGTGCCTGTGACAACTTTGAAAAGTGTGCCTATGAGTCATTTTGTGTCTGAACATTTGCGTGTGTATAAATGTGCTCACAAATGTGCTTTCCCAACATTTGCATCCTGTGGGCCATTGCTCTAAATAAGAAAGTAGATTTAGTGAGACAGCGTGGTTACATAAGAATAAGACAACGCTGCGTTTTTGTTCGAAGTGGGTTTGGGGTTGTTGGGTTTTTGTTTTTGTTTTTTTTTGTCTTTTGTATGCCTGCATCTATTGTCACGGGTTGTGGAGGTATCATGGACATTTTAGATGAAAAGGTTAAAGGACCACATGACTTCCTCTGTTTGTACACAGTCTGTCAGCTGTGTATGGAAGCCCGTTTCCGCCACTAAAAAAAAAAAAAAGGATCCATAACTCAAAATTTCTAGTTATTTTCTCGAAATTTCAAGTTATTATCTCGAAATTTCGACATATTAACTCAAAATTTAGAGAAAAGCAACTCGAAATTTCGAGTTAGCGCTGCCAATCAGTAATCTACGTGAATGACGTCATTTCCATGTTACCCGGAAGCTGAAGCCCTCAGCTACAAATGCTACAGCTAAGCTACCGGTATTACATCCAGTCGTGAATGCACAGATTGCTGAGTGTTTTCAGCCTGGCTTCACAAATGATGAAATCCCTGTGTTATTAGCTGAATCACATGGTGTTACTATCAGCAAACATACTTTAATTTGTTGGGATCCGTTTTTGAGTGCGCGGTCCTGCGCCATATGCTTCCGTGTAACAAGAAAGCGACCTCATTCACGTATATTTTTGATTGGCAGAGCTAACTCGAAATTTCGAGAAAATAACTCGAAATTTCGAGTTATGGATACTAGCTTTTTTTTTTTTTTTTAGTGGCGGAAACGGGCTTCCATAGCTGTGGGCATGGGGATTGGCAGAAACAGTTACAGGTGCTGTGCAAAATGCTCATTTGAGCCTCTAGTTCCTCAAACACCACCAGGATGTGAAACATGTTGACTCAAGAGTTGCAGCAGAAGATGCTGACAGAAGCTCAACTGTTCTCAAGAAAGCACCCACTGGCTTCTGTAGCAGCTATCGAGTCGTTGACATAACTCCATTCTTTGCTGTGGGCAATGTCATAGCATAGCTTCACGAGATTCACAGTTCAAAAACAGTCATTACTTGTCTTATATTCAGACTTTGTGCAGCCTCTCAGTTCATCCAGTACCTGAACCAAACTACTTTAGCTCCAGCTTTCTTTTGATTGGGTGCCCTTTGCAAAGAGGAGGCTTTGAGTCAAGTCAGAATTGCCATTCTTTTGTAAATGCACCATTCAACCTTGGACACGCAGGCCAGGTTTAACAGCCAAGACACAGCGGCTGGGAGCAAGCCGCAGTAACTGAGCGAGCTTAAGTGGCAATGATAAAAACAAAGAAATAAAAACTATTTGCTGTTATGATTTTTTTCATAGTGAATTCTTTCTTAAACATAAATGGAAAGGCGTGCATCTTTGCACCCGTCAGCACAGCCTCACAGAAAGGTTCACCATGTCAGATTTTGGTGATAGGCTTCCACTACCCTGAGGCCTCATGTTGTTAGCCAACGGCAAATAGCCTCTTTTGTGACAGATCCAACTCTAGTGCAGATGCTATTTGTACTAGGTGTATTTGGCTTTTCCATAGTGTCATATAGTTTAACAATAATGTGACTTTCACTGTGATAGATATATCTAAAGCATTTTCTTAATTATTCTCCAACTTCTTGTCCTTTTGTCCTAAGGAGAGGTTTTCTTCATTTTAAGAGACATGGGAAATCTCCTGAAGGGTCTTCTCTAACGGCCTGCTATTCCTATAGGTTGGTGCAAGATGCCTCAGCATGTGACAACATACACTCTATAGCCAGCCATAAAGTGCTTTCCTAGGGGCTCAACGCCTTGTAAAATACCCACGATTGTTTTTCCCACCATGACTGTCCTAGATAGTTGAGGTTACCCTCTTTCTCCCTTCAGGGTGGCCCTGGCGTAGGGGATGTCCAGGCATCATGCATACAAACTCTGTTTCTAATGGATGAGACATTTCATTTCAGTCACACTGGACTAAAAATAGGACGGCAGCCTCCTCGTAACTAGAAAAGATCAGCAGTTGCCTGGCGATGGCACTGAATTTGATCACTTTTGGTGACAGATTGCAAGTAGTTGCAGTGATCAGCTGGTTGCCCTGAGATTTAGCGTGAAACACCGCCATGCTCTGGGCGAACACTTTCGATCTGATCGCAGGTCGCCTGGTGGGACGCAAGCTGTCTCCAAAACCGTTGCGGTCTGACTCAAACTGACTGCAGGCACTCTCAGACAGATGGATAACGTTTTGCAATTGCCATCTAATTTGTAAATGAAACAGATGTTGCAATCAATCTGATTCGGTCTGTGCTGCTGTTTATTATTGCTGTTTTATCACCATCTTGGCACAACAAAGAGGACAAGTGCTGTTTTCCCTATGGTGACTCTAGCATTAGCCAGGGGAAAATTAGGACTTTATGTAGTTGTAAATTTACGATTGTGCCGTTAGTCCTGGACGCTCGGGTTCTGAGAAGGTCCATAGGATGGTAATGAGGATTTGGAGGTCATCGGTCATTCTTGTTGCCCAACTGATTGGGAATTATTGATCGTTTGATTCTCGGTCATAGTTGTCAGACACATTGATTGTGCCATCTGCTGCTATCTCCTCATGGGGAACAAATAAGCAACCATTCAAATCAGAGTGGGCCAAATGACAGATAGTAACTCTTTAATGATTTTTTGTAGTTTGCTGGGAGAGTAGAAATCAGGGCTTTCAGTCTAAGACAGTCAAGTGAAAATATTTTTATTCCATTAAATTTTATATGTTTCACGTGTGTAAAAGCAGTTCAGCCAGTGTAAAATATCCTAGAATATTACTGATACTGTGGCAGTCTACTTCCTCTTCTTGTCTGCTTTGAGAAAAGTGGCAGATTGTATATGAAATGATACAAATTGCTGTTTCAGTATGTTTAATATTATTCTACTTTTATCATGCTTATTTTTCCATTGTATTGGGTGGAAAAAAACATAGCATGTGGTCTTAACGTGGTGTCCACTTCAACAAAAAGCCTGCGGGCAATTATCCCTTGCACTGCATTGGTAATAGGTTATATTGTTATTATTTGGAGCATCTTAGCACATTATTAGCTGTATTTTTCAGCACATGTAGATGGTACAAGCCTGTAGTTGCTGGCAAAAAAAAAAAAAAGTATGATGCATTCCTCCTCTAATTATGACCCATTTTACAGGTTGGTACTACACCGCCCACGTGTAGAGCTGCTGAAAAAACAAAAAACAAAAATTAATGAACTGCTGGAAAATATTAGGGAAATATGTTATAAAGGACATGTAAACAGGATTGCTTTGACAAACACCTGGGTGTGATTTTTATCCGTGAGTGACTCATTATGTCCTAACATATTAGGATGGATGGCAATATCATTTTTCATATTCTGTTATTAGTTTGTCAGAATTATGTGCCTGTGAGCCGCTAATGTGCCGAGCTAATTTTGATCTGCGTAAAAAGTGAATATGCAGAGAACAGTTTTAATCCACATGACATTTCAATGAAGCTGAGGTGTGAATTTTGGCTGGGTTGATGCATCACCCTTTTCTGTTATAGATTTGCAGCTGTCCTTTTCTCATCTTCTGATCTTCTTGCCCCATCTTTAGCTCTAACACAGATGATGTCATATTCGACTCTAGAATGCTTTGGTATGCAGAGGAGTTCATTTTGGACTAAATGACTGCAAGATGCCCCGGTCATATGGCTGCGAAACAAGCCCAAATCACACCACACATCACACCTCCACCACTGATTGATAGTTGTTATGAGGTGGCTGCTTGGTTTGGTTTTCATCAAACTTGATGTGATGCATTATGGCCCTTTGAACTCATCTCTCCAAAGCACTTCTGTTCCAGAAAAGAAGCTTTCTCTTGCAACCCTTCCAAGCTAGCCTTACTTTTTCAGTCTTTTTCTAATTATACTGTTTAAAAGCCCGTAGAGTCTGAGATGTAATTCTTGGGTTTCTTTGCACTTTCTGTGAGCAATACATGCTGACCTTGTTGTGAATTTATCACAAGGTCCACTCCTGGAGTTATTCTCACTGTAGAATGATGTCATGGTCCTTCACAGATTGATGGGCTTCATTGCTGATGTCTGCCACACATTCGCTTTTATAGAGGTGCTCACACCTGTTGATGATCAGTTATCAAATGCATTTTATTAGAAGCTTAAACTATTCATTCATAAGGAAGCAGTAAAGGTGTGCTTAGTTTTCCCCATGCTGCTTCTGTATTTTGGCTCAGTCTTTCTTAAATAAATAACATGATGTCATATTTTTGAGGTTGTACTCGGCTAATTTTAAGACCTGCTAAAAATTAAATTATTGTTTTTATGTCCTGATACATAAAACCTTAGAATTAACACAGGGTGTGCTTCCTTTTTCACATGACAGATTTATGCTCGATCAATTTAAATGAGAGTTTTCTGAAATGTGTCTGACCTGTGTTCTTCTTCACATCTTTGGCAGTAACTTTTGCATTACCTATTTAATCTGCTTAATAGCACTCAACAAGTATGGCACAAGGCAGCTTAATGGGAAATGTATTTAATCTGACTTGCATATCACAGATTGCCCCTGCCTGATCATATGTCTGATGAAAAATAATGTGCCCAGAAGCCTGCAATAGGGACCATATATTTTAGACTGCTGTGTTGGTAAACTGTATTTGTTGCACTCATAAATCAATTGTTAGTGCCAACCTGCAAGAATTGTATTAACCTATCCATCCGATTTCAAGTCACATATCCAAGTTATGGTCATGGCAGTAATGAATCAAGCTGAGCAGTCTAGATGTACTTTCCCACATTGATGTCCCCCTGCTCCTTCTGGCGTTCACATGCCAGCTGGGAGGTGTAATCCCTCCGGCTGTGCTCCAGGATCTCTTCCAGTTTAGTCAAGAACACTCTGAAAAGGAAGCACCTTGGGGGGTCACCAGGCGACTGAACCACATCGAGCTTCTTTTCTCATTGTGGCAAAGCGCAAAAGTCCTCCTGAAACTCTTTCAGCTTCTCTTTTGTTAGCTTGTTACAATGTCAGCAACACTGCACCCACTGTAAGTGAACAGTGTCAGTGTCTTTTGCTCTTGCACCACATCCAACCTCTGGCATATGGAGTAGCAGGAGTGCTAGGGAACTCTCCGACATTTATTAATACTGCAAAAGCTACGTGTAAGTCACAAATCAACATTTAAAGCAGTTAAAATGATGTTAATTTACTGGGATATGTAGTTTGATTCTCTCCTCTCAACTGTTGACAAATAAGGATATGTAAATTGCAAAAAATGGCTAATTTAGGCTACTTATTGAAGTGGTGTTTCTTTGGGACTATCTATTTATGATATAGTCTGTTGGAAGTTTTCCTGTCCTGTTTCAAGATCCTAACACAGCATCAGTGCCAAAGAGCTTAAAATATCCGAGCCTGTCAGAGCCACTCAAACCAAAAAGGGGATTTTCAAAGTGTCACTGAACTGATAGTTACCTCAGCTACATTAATAAAATAAACACTTGCTCATCATTTAATTGTGAAATTTGTGGCACAGGTACATATCGGGCAAACAGGGTCAAACCCACGCCTCCACTCAGGCAGGGAGCTGCGATCAAAAATTTAGGACCATTTCAAAGAACTTGCGGTAACTTCAGCTTCTTTGCAAAGATGACGGGCGGGCGTAAACAAGGAATAAAGATGAATTTAGACTGGAATGAAAGAGTGTGTATGAATCCTATAAAAACACAGATTTTCTATGCTTGCTAAGATATTAGCATTTAGGGAAGATGAAGCAGGTTAGGCCAACTCCCCCGTTAATTATGTTAACAGTAATATGGCAAAAAGAGCAGCGCTGCTCTTTCCCCAGTTTTCGCTGGGCTTCTGGACTAAAGAGTTGAAAAGTTTATGGATGGCCTGGAGAATTTGGCATTTCTCTACACAGATTACATAAAACTGGTAGGCAGAATGTCAGTTTCCAAGGCAACTGTATTTTTTTAATTATTATTATTATTTTTTGTATGTGTGTCTTTTCTTTCATTCTCATGTCATTTCTCTGAGTGCACTTAGTTTTCATCATCAGCTGATGCCTCTGTGGGTTTCTAAGCTTTAGTAATGGTGGGTTAAGTTTCACATGGGAAAGTGTGTTTAACAAGCTGCAACTTTACAGAGAGATGATGGGGAAGGAGAAGGAGTTCAAGCAGCAAAGAGTTTTTGTATGAATGCAAAAGACTGTTGGATTAAATGAAAATGTTTGATAACATTTATTACTGTAATGTTTAGATATGTGTTCATCTTGTTTTTTGCGTCTAGACGATGTGAGTTGTAAACAGGCTCCAGGAGAATCTCATTATGCTCCCAAATAGTGCTGCGTAAACATTTACCTGCAAATGTCAATGTGTGAATTAAAAGGCTTTTAACTGAGACTTACACACTTACCCCAAAGTATCCACTGACTGATGATGTAAGTGTGATCTTCTGATACAGGGTGGTAGTATATTCACATTACTTTAGAGACAGATGGCTGTGTAGTGATTTTAACATTCATACTATTTGCACTGTATGGACGGTTTAGTTATATTTTCCAGTTTACAGTGCAGTGAAGTTCATATTCTCTGTGGCCCGCCCACACATTTTCACACCACAAGCTGCTTTGTCTCGTTCTAAACATTAAATTCAGCCTTTTTTTCCTCTCTCAAATGAAACTGGGACAAAATGAATACATGAAGAATGTTTATACTTTTAGAAGTATTCGAACAACTTGATTTACAGGTTTATTAAAAAAGTACTGTGTATATTAGTAAAGCCTGAGCACACATATTCCAATGGCTTGCCCCAAGGATCCTATTTTTAGCTGCATTGCACCAGTGAGATATGTTATAGGACGTTACTGCCAAATTTGAACATACTTGGATACTAAATATAAAAGGTAACTCTGCTTGGAAATCAGACACATTCAAAACTGTCGAGTCTCGACTCGTCTAAAAGAAAAGTCTTAATTTGTTCTTTTATAGCTGTTGAAATTCTTTTTCTGCTTCTGTTCAAGAAAGTGCTTTGAGGTATCATCCCATGTTTGATGAATCATATATCTCCCACATTCCTTCTTGCTGGGTGACGATCTTATGCAGTTTTTAATATTGTTGATACTTTTCTCAAGGCATAACCATTGACTGATGATCATTGGTAAGTAGGTGAGAGTCCTGAGATGGGTTTGGGTATAGAGCTGGACTGATATATCGATCCCACCGATTGCACAGTCATACCTAGTACAAATAGAACAAAACACAGTAGACTTTAAAGTGGATTTTTTTTAAAAAGTGTAAGAAATGTGCAAGCAAAAAACGAATGACTTAATGAATAAATAAAGGATTAATCAAATGATTACTGCACATATTATTATTGCCCCCCAAAAAGCTGGAGGTAGCTTCCCCGAGGGAGGTAGCCAATCAATGTTAGCACTGATTAAGGCTGTTGCCCTGCTGTCAAAGCTGTCCTTGAGTCTGTTCAGAAGTTCCTGACGACTGTAAGTAACTTCTGCTCGACATACAGTAGGAAAAAACACATACATCCACACGTATACATATAAAAAATATTTAAAAAACAAAGCACCGAACGTGAAAAGAAGTAAGCCGCTGCGTCTGTGTGCGCCGCCATCTTGTTCGGCTGGTGATGTATTAGTATCGGTTTTTATAACAACGGATGAATAGGAATTGAAAGTAAAGACGAGACAGGAGAAACACCCTTCGATCATGTAATGAGTGTTGCTGTTGCATAATTTGTACACCAGAGGGCAACATCCCTGTTGGCAGCTCACCAAGCAGCTGTTCTGAGCACAGCTGAATTAGAGTGTAAAGAGGAAATCCACAAATTGTTGTAATAGTAAAACAAGATTGTTTGTGAACGGCATTGTTACATTATCTTAAAAAAGACTCGCATAACAAATGTCAGGGAACTGTTTATGTTTACTGTGTCTGATAGAAAATCATACGTCTGGGTCTACCAGTAAAAAAGGGAAGTCTTGAAAGGAGTGTAGCAGCTTCACTCACATTTATGACAAGAAGCTCACAGCAAACCTGGAAATTGTCACAGTCAGAAGTCGCTGGGCTTCTGAAAGTTATATAAGAAATTCCTGCTAAAGCCTTGAAAGGTTTCTTTAATCCCCTTTTTCTGTATTGATATGTTGTCCAGCCACAGTGCTATTAACCAGGCTATCCATTAATATCTGTACTTTACCACTGGTGAAAGAAAGAGTTTTAAATATCTCTCAAGGCAGCTCATTTCACTACATGAAAAAGCTAAGTCAAAACAACAGCTGCACACCGCTGCAGTAAAAATTAAAAATATGTATGTAGCGCTGTTGATTAGTTATTCACAAATTAGCTGTTATATTTAGTCACGTTTTTCCATGTTTATTTCTTGGGTTGTGAGTGTGAATCAGGGCAGTTATCTGTTTAATAACTCGCTTTTTGTATTGCATGATTTCATACTCAAAGAGTCCATCCTCAATTCCAGCCGGTGCACTTTTTACCCCTCCCACAGCTCATTCTCTGCTGCAGTTATAATCACCCGTAGCTAATTAAGGGGCTTATAATATTTCCGTTGAGTTGCCTGCAGCTTTATTTGTGCAGCTGTGTCCAAAAGCTATCGATTGTGGCTGCTGGTGTTTGTAGCTTGTTTTCGAGCAGAACGGCCCTACAGGCGCTGAGAGCTTTGAAGGATCCTGAAGATGAAGGGTAAGGTTGACAAGGTTAGCTTTAGTGTGTGTGTGTGTGTGTGTGTGTGTGTGTGTGTGTGTGTGTGTGTGTGTGTGTGTGTGTGTGTGTGTGTGTGTGTGTGTGTGTGTGAGTGAGAGAAAAAGAGAGGTTTTAATTCCTCTTTAAACTCACTACCCTATGTTACTCTAATAAATAAAAACATTATATATATATATAATCTCCATAATACTGTGTCAGTGGCACTTGTAGATCAGAGAGCTGTGTCTTTGCAGGTCCCATCACTTGAGCTCAGCATGCATTGGAAAAGAGGTGGGCAATATGAAAGAAAAGAAATCGGGAGGAGTTAGTGAAGGACATGAGAGGAGGCGACAGAGCTAGGTGGATTTGTGATGCTCTTCACAGCATCATGCTAATGAGGAGGATTATTATGTCCCCCCCCTCAGGCTGTGGAGGCACAGTGTGGGCACAAGTGTGTTTCACTTTTGATGCTGGGATTTGTGTGTAAGGCTGTTCATGTGTGTGTGTGTGTGTGGTACATGACAAAAGCAGCAAGCCTAACCTTTCAGAAATGGTTCTGTTTAGCTACCTTGACATCTTTGCTCTGTATCCACTTTAATAGGTGTTCATAATCCCTATTCATTAAAATAGCTTACTCCTCCAGATATATAAAGTCTGCAGACTGGGTTAAGAGGCATCCATGTGTGTTTAAAGGTCAGAGCCAAATGTGTTCACGAGTTACGATTTCTAAAATTGCTCAGCTTCACACACAAACCTACAAACTCATAAGCATCTATGCTCCCTATTTTCTATCCTCCTTGCGTACACACCCTCTCTCCCACCCCCTCTTTGCCTTCTCTTTTCTACTCAGGTCCCCCTCCTCCCTCGCTCAGCAGCAGCTAGTGGTATGCTCCAATCGTCTTTGCTCTTCTCCCTTCTCTCTCTCTCTCTCTGCACTGTCAGCCTCAGCAGTCTCCACACCACAGCGAGACACTGGTGCAGCGCTGATCCCCCCACATGCACGTGCATGATTTGTGAGTGGCAGGTTCTTAAAAAAAAACAACGCTCAGCACCGAAGTGTGTACAAGTGTGCATGAGAATGTTTTTCTGAAGCATCTTTTTGTGCGCTGGCCGAGAGACAGTGTGAGGATGCATGGTTGGCAGGTGTTGTCGTGATCGGTGGAGTTTTTGGTGTACTATCGTTGTGTTGTCTGCCTTCCCCCTTCTCCTCCGATTTTGGTTATCCTGTGAGGACAAAAAGCATCCTGCTGGGATGTCCACCTCGCCTGGTGCAAATGATGGGAGCCAAAGGAACTCTTGTAAGTGACTTTATTTCATCTTTTCTATTCGAGGGTAGTGATCTCTGTGTTTTTCCAGGACGTCAAATATCTGATTGGTGCTGATTTTATGCGAAAGAACCTTCCTTTTCCCATTCAAATAACGGATGTTATTTTGAAGGGAGGCCTGGTCAAGACAAAAACAGGACATAATTTAAGTAAATGTATTTTACCGTTAATGCATCGCTAGGGAAATAAAGACTGCACTTTTTACTGACAGTAGGAATGTAATGTCTGCTGATGTGTGAGATTTGGCTTGTGTGACACTGTACTGTATGTAATTAAGAAAATGATATGTAAATTAGTAAAAGTGAAGTAGTCCAACGTGTACAGACTGCTACATGTTTACATGATGCAGCGCTCAGAGGGGTGTGTAATGTGGGAGTCCGTGCGTGCGAGTGTGTTTCCACACATCCTGGAGCTTCTCCAGCTGTCGACGTATCGGGAAAGTGCCGTTCGTCGACTGACAACCAAGACAGCTGTTTTTTCTCAGGAAAAGACAAGATGCTGATGTCATTCGTTACCGTCGAACTATCAAGTATTTCATTTTAACACCTGTGTTCGGTGTAGTTGCTGTTAAAACTTATTTATTTTCTTGTGTTTTTGTGTTTTGTTTTTTTAGAATAAGCTTAAAAACTCATACGATGTCATTTTCATAGCGTAAATTGTCGCATTAGTTTCCTTTGTAAGTGTGTTTGTACTGTATCGATAGCTTTAGCTGTGCAGGGCAGTGCTAGGTTGTGGAAACAAGAATATGGCTATACCGTGTATTCAGTGGATGAAAGTGTGTGGGACTCATGTGCGTTTTTGTGAGTTTTAATGTTTGACTTCATTCTGGCTTCAAGTAACACACACACACACACACACACACACACACACACACACACACACACACACACACACACACAAAGGATTGCTGTACTGTAAGTGGGTAATTGATAATACGAAGTGAGTCATTTTGACTCATTTGAAAGCTCAGTGGGAACACACACACACACACACACACACACACACACAGGAATACATTGACTGTCTTGACTGAGGCACAGATCACAGCTGGGAAAATGGGCCTTCTCTTATTGCTTTCATTATTATTGCACCATCCCCCTCTTCCTCCTTTCATTCCCCTTCTCCTCTGTTATTTTCAGGATGTTATTTACTGTTCAACCTTTCATAACTTGCCTGGAAACCTTCTGTGTGTCTGGGTGATGCATTAATGATCACACAATGACACACCCACCCACAGTAGGTATCAATTGTGTGTTTGCGACTGAGGGCTTTTTTTGTATAATTACACTGTTGTATGTTCTTTTATTTGGCTGAGTAATACTGAAGCCTCCGTTCTGCTCTTTCATGTCTAGTTCTTGGTTGCTTTGTGTTGAATTTGACCAGTTTGCTCCTTGTCAAGGCGCATCCATCACATTACCTTATCACAGAGCCGTGCTTTCAGAAAGAAATATCAAGTGACTGCAGGGTATGATTACTGATTTACTAACCATAATGTTACATAACCAAAAGCAGCATCTGAGGACACAGTGTAACCTAAAGAATAGCTTTTAGGAGAAGAAAACCACAGATTGAACAAGCGAAAAGGAAAAGATCTCATATCTAAGGTAGTATAAATAAAGCAGCCAGCGTGCTTGTGATCATGAAATACAAATTTAGTGCTCACTGCACTGAATTTATTGATTAAACCCTGAAAGCAAATCATCAGAGATGATACGAAGAGAGAGGATACTTATGAACTATTTATGGACTTGTGTTTTTCAGAGCGTCTTTTTTTCTAAAGTGGCAGTATTTTTATCTGCATCCTGTCATCTGGACTCAGTGTGATATTATCAAAGTGTAATGATGGTGCAGATCTCTTCTATCCTCGTTAGTTTGTGTCCTCTGTAAAGGAGCAACAGCAGGCACCTGCCACTGAGATGGATGTGCTGTGTCATCACTTCCTCAGCCAAATGATGGCTTACCTCACCTCTCTGTTCCTCTCCGCTATTTTCCCCATCTACTCACCTCTCTTACCCATCCCCACCTTTCTTTCTCTTTGTGCACGGTTACTGTACACATCTGCTCTCTTCACCACTGGTGTCCTTAATCTCCTCTCCTCTGCCCCCCTCCCCCCCCCCATCGCCCACTTTATCTAGGTTCACATGAAACTTTAATTGCATGTAAATCAAAGCGCTCCAGATATAATTAGTCTTTTGTGCTGCTTTAATAAGGAGAGTCTGCACTATTGAAATATGGTAGAGTAGCAGACTCCTGCACTATCTCAGATAGCTAAAGCCACAGGGCAAACTCAAGTTTTAATGCTGAAGGAAGTGACGTGAACTTTTGAAGTGAAGGTTTTTAGTAACTTAAAAAAAATGTATTCCTGGTGTTTTTTGGTTGTCCTTACTAGTGTAGGGTTGATCTTCCTTGTCCCTGCATAAAAATCTGTTTATGTTCACCAAACAATATTTGATAGGTAAATGCTCATTAAAGGTATCAGTATTGGGACTATGTGTCAGAAATATTGGATTTTAAAATATTGGTGTCTACTTTCAGCAGAACGGGAATGTTGGAAATGTGACAGCGAGCAGGCAGCAGCACAGAAGGTGGGAATTTTTTCATGCTGAACCAATTATTTGCTCGTGCTAAAAAGTTAAAGCTCTCTAAATGACACGATTGTTGTTTGAATCTGGCACTGAAACGAAAATGTCTCCAGTGAGTAAGACACTGTAACTGTATGCTTTTATTTTTGCATACATTTCTCCTCCTCAGTTGCTTTAGTTAAACTAAAAGCAGTTAGCTTGTGAATTATTAGCATATTCAAACATTAATCACAGAGCTTATAAACACAGAGTCTGTGCACGCTGACGTGTGTTTAATTTGTCTGATCATTGTCAAAGACGGCCTTTGAGATTAGAAGAGATCAATATTCACTTCAACTGACTCCTCTTCTTGTTGCTTTGTTTTTGCTAAATGACAAAAAAAAAATTGATTATTTTTAGACCTTTTTCATTGTTTTCACTGCTAGTCATTAAGCAAATAGGCTCATATTTGCACATTTAATAGTCGGGGGGGGGGGGGGTGTTTTTGTTAATTTACCCACTTGTTGTTGAGTCACACACATGTCAGCCACGGATATGCAATATTTATGACATCTCTCTGTGTGCTCCAGGTTTGTTTATTATCCTTTTGTCCCCCTCTTCCTCCCTCCCTCCCTCTTTCCATGACTCGTTTCCACCTTCCTTCTTTCCAAGTCATGTCCACCTGGCTTAACAGGTGTTGCTGGCAAACCGTTAACAATATGTCTCCTCTAGTAACACTCATAAGTTTACTCATCTGTACTAGAGAGACCGCTTACAGTTTGTATCTGTTGCATAAATTGTAAATTGGCGATTTTTAATGTTTTCATTTGTTACTTTGTTATGCTTTTGTATAACATGTTCAATTTAATTAGGCACGGATGGACAAAGGGACGAGGGAGACAATAAAAAAAGCGAGACAACATTAATGGGGAGTAAAAGGAAGACGAGTACAAAAACAAAATGACATGAACAATGAAATGATAGAGCAAACAAATGACACTAAAGAAAGGAGAGAGCAGCGAAAAGGAAAAGGGATAGGATTGAAAACAGGTGGAGGGTGAAGGAGAGTGGATGATGAGACATGCAATTAGTGACTCGAGAAAAATAAGAAGAGATTAATAGTAGAACAGGCCTTTAAAGACTAAATCAAATCGGGTAATACAGTAAAGAAACAGAATATTGATGTTTTAGAGCAAGACAGACACAATGTCTGGAAGTCTACTAATTGGTGCTGGCTGTGGTGGTGAAATAGAGGAACCCAGCACTCCTCCTCTACAGCCATGACAGGATCTTTCATTAATTTACAAATACCGACAGATAAAAGTGAGAGAACCATCTTGTCACACACGATGTCCTATCATTACTGTAGTTGTGACATATTTTCAGAGGTTTTGGCTTAATGCACTGTGGTTTAAGTGATTAACCTACAGAGCATTTAACACATGTAATATTATTACATAATACCAGAAGCTCTTCAAGCCCTTTTATATGTGCTGTCATATGTGCTTGTTTTTAATTTGGCATGCTAGGATTTCTGCTCAGCCGTTTGAATTGTTGAAACATCTCAGCACATTAAGAAGATATCGGTTGTTTGGTTCAGAATGTACAAAAAGAGGATCGCATGCACTCTCGTCAGGCCATGTGTGAGTTAATGTAGATTGTAATGGAGTTGTATAATCTTTCCGTTACCCTTTTTTAGTATCACAGCTACAAATAAGCTCCTGTTGCTTATCATGCTGAGAAATTATACTTTGAGCTGCGTGACATGACAAAGGAATAAATACTTAGATCCACACAAAGCGTAATGACTGTAATTAAAGGGACAATAGTGACTGATATATAATTTTACACACTAAGGAAGTGCGAGAGGGATGAATCTGAATTTAAGCTGTCAGGTGATTTCAAACACCCTCGCAAATGTGCCTGGCGGTGATGTAAAACTCAGGGACGAAGATGACAAGCTGCTTTAAATTCACACACACACACACATTGAAGAGATTAAAAAACACCGTGCATTCTCATGCATAGAGCATCTATCCAAATGTGAAATCTCTTTTCTCATTGCACAGAAAAGAAGCACGTGTAATGGGTGTTTTTGTTTCAAAACCTGGTCACAGATGGTTTAAAACTGAATAAATAAATTAATGGGGACTTGCTTTTCGTCCCCGTTGAGAAGATGCATGGGTCCATGATGTCACTGTGTAAACACAAACAGATTCCCACAACATGAATCTTATCTGGAACACACACTCATATATACAGACAGATTATCTCAGTCTGCCTTTCGTTTACTCTGTCATCACAAGATGACAGCAGAGCAGCTCTTGAGATATAAAGGAGTCGCTTTTGTATATATTTATATAATAGTTGCATTATCCCACGTGGCTGCCTCTCGACCCAGGTTTATATGCACACATTTCTACCACGGTTATTCATAGACCTTTGTGTTTGCGTTAGCATGGGCTCCTACAAAGAAAGCATGAAAGAAAGCTTCTCAATCCATAAAAAGGAAATTCATCAACTGAAAATTACACAAAATAACACATTATGGTCTCACACGACCTTCAGTTTGTGTTCTTCTTGGACATAAAGACTTTAACCGAAACATACATAGATAAATCTCAAATGCAGTTTATATTTACCTTACTGTAAAAATGTATTGCATTCTCGCTTCCACCTCTCATCAAAAGCACTTGTCTCTCAATTCAGGTGACGACAGAAAAATATGCAAACTTTAAATAATAAAAAGACCATGTTGCGTATGTGTCAGAACACCTGCTCTGGTTGAGCACGACTGTTTGTCTTTAAGCTAATCTATCATTTATCAACATCTCTAAATGAAAAGACCTGCAGTACACTCGCTCCCGCTCTTGCACTGACATGAGTTCTGATGAAAAATTCATCAAAGAGAACATGTGTGTGAGCCTTTTCTGCATGGTGTGGCAACTCTGTTATGTATAGACACACATAACACAGGCCCAAAAGTCAGCGCACTGCAGATTTTTCACGCCCCTTATGTTATAATATAAGCTCTAGACAGTTTTAAAAAGAGACAGTCGTGTCAGGGGTTTAAACTGAAGCATGCACTGGCTCCACTTGAAACTTTGCACATCTATTTGTAAGACGATTTTTACATTTTTATGCTCAAGTCATCCCACATTGTGCTTATGCTTCACTGGTTCTGTGTTTGATGCTGTACTTGTTATGCATGTATAACTCCACACTGTCTCTCACTTGATTGCTATGTTATAGCACATGCAGCTGTTTGTAGCGGGCAAGTCTGTACTCTTATTGGGGATACTGGCAAAATGACATGTGTTTTAGAAGGTGTTATTCATCACGTATGGTATACCCTTTAAGTCTACTTGTGCAGCAGTGGGGCAGAGTTTCTGCAAAATTGGCTGAAAGGCTCAGATGCATGTCATCCCAAAATCTCTTTCACCTATACGCGTCTCCTCCCTTTCATCAGCTTTGTAAAATAGGGAATAATCATGGAAAGGGTCAATAGGTCATTCTGGAGTGGCGTCTTCACTGAACACTTGCGGTTGTGTTTTGCTGAAGTAAGACTGTAATTGCATAGAAAAAAGAGGGCACCCTTGCATAATGCATCAAAGCCTGCATGAAATGTAAAATATTCGCATATTTTATGGTCCAAAACAAACTCAGCTTGTGTACAGATTCTAAATATATGAGCAACATGCATCTATTTATTTTCACGAATCCCAAATAATCTACAAGCACTGTAGTTGATTTAACCAAACTACAGTCCAACTGTAATATTCTAGCTTTTGCATGTTCACAATATCAGCATTAAAAAAAAATGCTGCAGGGCATGTGGTCAGTGATTTTGCTGTGTATTTTAGTCAGTGCAGTCTTCCAGAGATTTTAACTGCCTTTTTATAATTGCAAGGGTCAGGTTGGCTAGGTTTCCCAATTTACACCCAGTCATTACCACTTTACCCATCATTAAAAAAGACATCACTCTTATTGGTGTGATAAAAGCTCCCTTCAAGGCAAGCAATTAACGCACTAGAAAACGCTCCTCATCCTCCGTTTCTTTCCTCCTCTTTTCACCCGCTCTTTTGGCCTCTGTTAAGAGTTCAGAGGTTTCTGTGATGTAAGCCTTTTTAATTGTCTCCTGGGGAGACGGGTAAAAAATTTTTTTATCTGTTTCGAACAGTACAGCATGACATAGCCATACTACGTGAGCAGATGTGCTAAGCCTTTGTCGAGGTGTCATTTGTGTCCACCGTAGTTCAGCTCCTCGTTGTTAATTGCTAAGAGCCGACTGGCTGATAAATGATTTATTTGGCAGAGCAGGAAGTCTCTTTGTCCCATATTTATCTCTGTGCACAGAGAAGAGTATGGGAAATGTAATTTTTTATTACTCATTAAGACACAGTTAATCTCCATTTGAAAATATGTGTTTAGCAGCATTTAAAATTGCAAACGAAGCAAGACTGGAACTGCCAAATCCTGATTAGCCCGAGAATTCAATATCCACTTACTAGGAAGCGTCATTTCTCAGACCTGTCGGGAGCATTATATCACACCGGGCGTTTGGTATAAAAGACAGGCTCGATGCAGTCAGCAAAATCTGCATCAGAGAGCGTGATGAGTGCTCGTGTGGGCAGTGCATTTTGTAGGCAAACGAGAATGTTATTTTTTAACAGATTGTGTGAGGCGGGTAGTTTGACATGCTTGTGAGGAGCTAGAAGAGCTGTCAGGTGTTGTCAGATGAAACAACTCTTTCTCCCTCTCATTGCATTTCTCTTTCACCAGATATGAGGAATGTTTCAAGGCCATGTAAACTATATATAGTGGTCTTATGTAACTGTGGGTCACAAAGCTGCAGTTTGAAGAAAGGCAAGTACAGATTGTTAGAATTTGACAATAGACTGTGTAGAAAATGACTTATTATATGCTGGACAAATGCTGGATATGTCCCATATGCTTTTTAATTCTCTGGTTGACCCTATTTCGTTGCCCTGCTGGTGTAAACTTGGTCCTTTTAAGCATGCCTGTTGCATGACTTCATGTAGTATTGAATGTACGCATTTAAAGAGGCCAGATGCCTTACAGCAGTAGGAACGCATTTGAAAATGTCAGCTGTCAGCTAAAATATATTAATATTTTTTCATATTCTGTGCATACAGTGCATTTGTGCATACTCATACATGCTGCTTCGGGCTCTTTAGATGATAACATTTAGATTTTTGAAATATTTAACTTCATAGTCGCAGAAGAAAACAAAAAGGACCTCCCAGAGCTGAAGCTCTCTGTATCTGTGCAGCAACGAGACAGTTTTGTACACAAAGAGTCAGCTGAATACCACATGATGAACATGGAGTTTGTCAGATAATTATGCAGATAAAGCCTAATGCATGTTGTCTTTCTTCACTATTGTGCCAAGTCAGATTAAAAGTGAAATAGTAAACGCATCCTTTCATGTGTCATGTTATATAATTGCATCTGTGGGTGGTAATGTGTGTTTCTGCGTTTGCTTTGGGATGTACGTCTTTGTCTTTCAGCTTTCAACAAACGGTCTGTGCTCATACGTATGTCACACACGTAGATACTTTTATTTAAGCATTTAATACTCTGGTTATGCTTTGGACTGTTTTTCTTTTTTTACCTGGACTGTAGCTATTTTCAGTCCCTCAAATCATTAACAGTTGATACTGCTGGTGCTTCAGTTATTTCAAAGATAGTACTTTATTAGCCATCTAGGTTCTGACAGCTCTGGCTTTACCCCTTAAAACCTAGAGATTTTGAGATTTCTACATCAGTGTGATTTTAGTTATCCTCCTGAAAATTCTAAATAAATTGCACAATACATGTTCAGAGTGCAAAAAAATTGCCAGCTGTTGCAAATATGATACAAATGAAGACTCATATACAATCTTACATTTGTTCAATATTTACAAAGGTATCAGTAGGTTCAGTAAACACTCCATTTCCAAAACAATCTAATTTAATGGTTCATGCTTTAAAGGGTTGAGTCTTTGCAAGATCTCCTGCAGTGTATATAGTGTCGTTTTTCCAATATTTAACCATCACAAACCTTAAAGCTGGGGAGGACAGTTTGAGTTGAGTTGATAACTCGTAACTAATTCTAGTAATTTGAAAAATTGTCTTATTTTTGTAACAGGTGGCTTTTCAGAGAACACAGTCGCACAAAGTTGACACCTAAAGGACATTTTAACAAAAGCTCAGTGCATGTTCAGCCTTATCCGAACACATTCTGCAAGGTTAGACTCACATTTACAGATGTAACCTTCACCCCTCTCACTTGTGATTGGTACATTCCTAATTCCAGCGTGCAGCCTTCTGCTGTGAATCGTTGGGCTGCTACAGTAGCTGACACCTCTGATTTGCTGCCAGGCCTAGTCGTGACCCATTCGCTCTATTAAAGAGTGTGTGCGTATTCATGTGGGTATCTGCACACATTCCTGCCTGTCTAAGCAATTTGTCTCTTGTTCCTTTTATGTGACTAATTGACAGAAAACAGTAAAGCAGGTAAATAATAATGGCAGCTCGCTGTTTTGTCACATTAGTTAAGGATGTGTTTCAATGTGGAATCAGTCAAAAAGAATTATTCACATCAATTAGGGCCGTTTACTACACCATTACAGTCTACGTGGGGTCTCTGGAACGTTAAGCCATTTTTGGAATGAAAAATGTCCTGTTTTCTGGTAGAGTTTAGACTGTGAATGACTAAGCAGGAGGCAAAAAGCCCTCCTACAGAGCTTTGCCTTACATGTTGGTGTGCAGTTGCCTGGTTACATGTGTAGCTAGGAAAACTGATTAAATGTTTGTTGATACTCTCACTTGATTCAATATTCTACTGGTTACTGACAGAAACACTGACAAGAGCATTAATGTGTGCCATCTTAATTCATGTGGACAACGCAACCATTTAATTTCAAGGCTGGGGATCTATTCTCGGCTACTCAGGGAGGAGAGGGAAGCGGTTTCCTCCTCATGCTATATACAGTGGGAACAGAGTGTTGATGACCTCAACGGTGGATATAGTAAGGTGGTGGAAAGAATACTTCCAGGATCTCCTTGATCCCGCTGACATGCTTACTTTAGTGAAGTCTGGGGACGAGGGGTCGCCCATCACTGTGGACAATGAAGTAGCCAAAAAGCTCTCCGGTGGCCTAGGCCCTGGGGTGGATGTGATTTCCCCTGAGTTCCTCAAGGGTCTGGATGTTGTTGGGCTGTCGTGGTTGATACGCCTCTGCAGCATCACGTGAAATCAAGCCTCTGGATTGTCAGACTGGGATGACGGTTTAAGAAGGGGACTGGAAAGGGTGCTCCAAGTTCAGGAGCATTGCACTCCTGCTCTCTGGGAAGGTCTGCACTAGGGTGCTGTAGAGGCGAGTCTGCCCGTTAGTTGAACTTTGGGCCCCAAGAAGAACAAAGGGTTTGTTTTTTTTGCTCTGGTTGTTGAACACTGGATCCTCTCTTTATACCCTTGAGGTTGTCTAAGAGTGCACAGGAGTTTGCCCGCCTAACCTATATGTGTTTTGAGGATGTGAAGAAGGCATTCGACTGTGTTCCTTAGGGCATCCTGTGGGGGTTCTCTGGGAGTATGGATGACTGGCCCATTGTTCTTGGCCATCCAGTTCCTGTACAGGAACTGGATGGCCAAGAACAATGGTGGCAGTAAGTCAGGCCCTTTCCCAGTTAAAGTTGAGAACCAGAGGGAGAAATTGCTTCCCCAAGTGTAAGAGCTAGAGAATCTCAGGAGATTGACAGATGGATGCAGCAGTGAAGCAGAACCTGTATCAGTCTGTTGTGGTGAAGAGAGAGCTCAGCGTGAAAGCAAGGCTATCGATTTAGCGGAGAGTCTATGTTCTTATCCTGACTTGGCCATGAGCTTTGGGGAATGACCAAAAGAATGAGATTAGACTGAAAATGAGAGAAAAAGCATCCAGTGAGGAAAAAAACAACTGTAAAAGACTCTTGGAAAGCCTGAAGAACTGTTGCTCAAGATTATATTAAAAAATGACAAAGTCTGAGTCCTTGGAAGTAAAATATAAAGAAATGAGCGTAGCTCAAGACTCAATAATATGTTAAATAGCCCAGGAGAAGTCAGTGAAAAAAATCTACAGCACAACACGTTCCTGCCTCATACACAGTGTTTTATTGTTTTCATTTTGTCTGAGAGGCCCCTCATTAGATACCCATCAGCGACTGAGGCTGCTGCATCATTGCGAACACTTATTTGATTACAAACCAGTGAAAACTAGTTTCTGCGTGCTCGCCAGCTGTGAATGCCTAGTGAGTAAAGTAACAGTTGTGTTTGTATGCCAGTACATTGGCATATTAGCAGAGACAAATTGACTGTAAATATTTTGAATCTGTGACGGAGACTTGTGATTTATGGGGAGGGAAAAGAGCTGGGAATGAGACATCTGCCCGAAACTTGATCCAAAATTTGGGCAGTGCAGATGTAACAGGTTCTGTAGAAGAGGATTTAATTTTGTTTCCATACAGCATCCCCATCCAAGATGCTTTTAAGTATAGCATTCCAGTCCATTTTAGTCACACACACTTTCTCCATACATGTACTCCATTTTTTTCTGTTCCACCTCATATTTATTCTGTGCACAGTAACATTTCAAAATACTGAATCTAAAGGTTTTTTTCAGTTGAAAGTAAACAAAAAACCACAAAGAAATCAATTGCCCACTGTAAGATTATGAAAGCATGAAAATAACGTGGTAAACTCCCCCACGCAGCGTGTACTCCACAGTGTAGCCCACACGGCAACGCGGCCCTCTCGCGAAAACATTTCAGGAGCAGTAGCAAAATGCTCCAAACGTTAATGTGTCACAAAAGCCGCACAATGATTCAATATCATTTTCCAAATGAATTTCCCTGGTTGGTAATAGAATGGGCCACACACACTTTATAACCATATTCATCAGTTTTCCACGGTTCAGTTAGGTTTCTGTGTAAATTAGGGCCAGCAGCAAACGTGGAGCGTTTTTGGAGGGAAAAAAAAAATGTAATATTGCAGGAAGATAAATAGGCTTGTTCTTCAAAATATCAGAGACGGTGAAAGAGCTGCAGTTGCAATCTGAATCTCGTGTCCTGAAGCCAAAAGTTCTCAATAAAACACTTTTACACTGCAAAAGCACCGCTATGATTAAAGGCTGTAGGAGGCTGAAAATTACATTTAAAACGTGCTGTGGATATGCAAGACACCTAACACATGCACACAGTTTTGTCGTTTTTGAACTCTGCTATATCCTAATCAGATGACACGTTTTATTTATTTATTGTCATGTATGTTATGTACTGTAAACAGCAGATAAGATGAAACTGCTTCAAAGCTGTTAGCACTTGACTGAGAGGAACTTCATGAAGCCGCCACAGTCGCGTTTTAGACACGAAAGAAGAAGTAAATTACAAACGAGACCCGTAGAGAGTTGCATGCCTGTGTACATGTGGGAGTAGTAAGGGTGGTAACAGTGAGCTTGAGCTGTTTAAAGATAAAGGAAGTAACAGCGAAGCCTGCAGAGTGCATGCACATGTGTAAATCAACCAACAATGCAACTTAGATTATTAGAAGCCAGCAGTCAGCATCAGAATACAAACAAATCATCCAGTCATGGTGAGGTCACACTTGAGCCACATAGAGAGAGAGGGTAGTCATTATATGTGTTTTATTTACATCACGGGGGCTGCCTTTGGCGGAAACCTGAACACTTGAGAGATATAGCGAGGCGCACAGAATCTAAAAATACCACGGCTGAGGGAGCAGGGCTTAAGAAGAAGAATAAGAAGCAGTGGCTGTCTCTACTGTCAGCCCTGCCTCTTGGTGTTCAGGCTGTGTGTTGCTGTCTCAGAATGAAATATTAGGCCTTTATAAGCAAACGGAAACAAATCCATGTGAGACCAGACGGCTAATTTAACGTGACAGATGAAACAGGGAGGGTTTTACATCAGATATATTGAATGTTTGATCTGTTTAGCGAGTCGGTGTGATGTAAAGTGTGCGAAACGGCCATAATGAGATCGTGGATGGATTCTTTGAGCTCTAATCAAAATAACAGAGGAGGGGGGGATCATTTGTGCTTTGAGTTTTATTCATGGCTGAAAAATGTCACCAGTGCTTTGTTATGACGAACTAAAATGCAGCTTTTTTAAAATATCTGTAGCGTCTCGGAGTAGATGAAACAGTTATTTTCATAAAGGTAACACAGACTTTGACATCAAATAGGAATACTGCACTTCAGTTTTACATTATGTGGCATCTCCAGCACTGCCGTTAAGGTCGTGCCCTGTAGCCATGCCCCTGTTCTCCTGTCATCTCTCTCCAAGAAAAGCTGGAACACAAGGATGAAAACGTTTCCCACCCACACGTTCTGCATCTCGCTGCCACTCCTGCATTCTCTTCATGTCCTCCTGTGTATCACTCTGCTTTTCTAGCGCCTCACACTCATGCAAACGCATATATAGAAGCCTCCGAGGACCGGTGCATAAACGATGGCTCCAGTCCCAGGCAGGCCTCACAGGCAAGCTGGCTAGCAAGTCCACTGACGCCTTCATCCGTTTACCCGTTCATCTGTCCGTTTTAGGCTTCAAACCTAACCCCCTCTTCACTGGCAAAGCCCAAAGGCAGCACCTGATGTGTGAAGCGCACACCAAAGTGTGAATGAGTGCCTCAGCCGGGACTTGAATTGGCTGCTGATGATTTACAAAAAGACATATTTCCATTTGAAAAGGTTTCTTTAAGAGTTGCTTATCATCGCTGCTACTGTGTTTGTGCTCCGTCTGAATGCTCTTTTTACCTAAGGAGTCTCACCAAAGAGAATTCTGAAAGCTCTCTGATTAAAAAACCCTATTTTAAAAATGTGAGCCCAGTTTAGCACTGAGCCTCAAAACAGATCGAGCTAACCAAGTCTGCATGACTTGCTTTCTCGAAATAGGGTGTGAGAAAATGAATGTTTGGTCACATCTAGAGCTTGATTTCAATCCTAAAGACTGTAATTGCCCTCGGTGGCACGTCGGCCTCTTTAGTTTTCACCTGCAGACACTTCTTAGCTGCTTCTAACAGTATAGCTGCTAAAAAAAAAAAAGGGGGACAAAAATAGTGCACTTCCATATTTGGGTGCACGTTTACATGCCATATAAAAGAATACCGCACACTTGTAAACATAATGCAAATAAAGTGCAGACTGTGTTTTTATCACAGTAGTGGAGTTTATTGTCAATAAGGAGTAGGTACATTAAAACCACACACATAGAGACTCACACGCACAGTCGCCCACACAAGCATCCACACACACACATGCGTGCAGCCACACACACCCTGACACACCAGCCCCTTTTCCTGTGGGTTCTGCTTCCTGCATTTTGTAGAGCACGAACAGATGTTTCTGTAGCTCTGAAAGCAGATGATTTGAAATTCACACATCGTATTGAATCTGAACAAGAAGACTGAGTCTCTGTGGATTTGCTTTGCACACCGGAGAACCGAGAAAGAGAGCAAACTTTTTGGAGCACGTGATTTAAAGTGCGCTGTTTCCTCCTGTGCAGCTGAGAAAGAGAAAGCGTGTGAGGGGATGGTTACACTTTTCTTGGCCCTTTTTTTGTTTTTGAACGATGATTGTGGAAACCGATGCGCCGTCAGGTAGTAAAGTCGATGTTGCACTTCATGTTCATGTCATAATCTGCTGCAGGAAAATGATTGATTAAGATGTTTGGAGATTGTGTCGTTTTAGATTGCAGTGACGCAAGTGCCACAGAATCCATTTCTTTAAATAAAATCGTTATATTACTCGACATCATATGCTATGACTAACATAATGCTGTTGGCTCAGCTCCCATGAATCATCCCCACGAGCTCACCTTTGCACGCGTGAATCATCTGCACATTTGTATACTATGTCCGTATGTGCGGCACGGCTTCAGAAATTTGTTGGGACTTAATGACTTGTGCTCTTCTACTAAACTCATCAGCACAAACTTAATCCTGCAGGCTAAATGAGCGAGAGCTAAAAATAGTCCCTGCAGCTACAGTGCCATGCGTAGCAGGATACGGTTGTCTGGTATATAGCAGTGATGGAAGAAGACCGGTGGGGGTGAATGGAGGGATGAAGAACTAGAAAGATGACAAAAGAGGTCTTCATTAAAAGTAGAGTGGTTTTCATTTAAGTGTTTTGAGGTGGGAGTACTGGCATAAACCATCACAGTGTACGCCATATTGGAGTATATTTATGTTCTGATTTATATTTGAACCTTTCGGGAATCATGACTTTCATGGCAGTTCTCAAAAATCTTTGTCTGCGGATCTGACGGGGAAAGGAATAATAAGCTTCCACCGGTAGGCAGGCAGACAAACAGATGGATGCATTCAGTCAGCAGGTACATAGATGATGCAAATAAATAGTCAGGGGAAGCTAATAATGGATCGAGAATTAGATTAGAGACGGAGTGATTAAAAAAACGGGATCCTGCTCTATTGGTAATGCCTTCTGTCCACATGTCCTAATTATACCTAAATGCATTGCCCTGCTTCTCCCTTACTCCTGCTCGGTCTCCTGCTACTAACCCCACACAATGCTTGACAATCTTAACAAAGCTTCCCTGAGGCCCCTTATCTAATAGAGCAGTCTCTACAAGACACACACACACAGAGACACACACATATGCATCGCAGCCAGCAGCGAGTTGAGGGGGAAAGATGAGGGAGTAATGGGACAAAGACAAGTTGTCAGATAAATGAGATAAATTAGACACTGAGTGAGGAACGACAGAGAAAGAGAGAGAGCTATTCTTTTCCAACTCTCCCAGGGTTGTTGCTGTGTGTGAGAGCTCTGGTGGGATCTCATTGTTCTTTTTTGTCCTTGTGTGTGTGTCCGTGTCCATCTGCTGCAAGCCACAGTGTGTTTTATCAGGACTGAGGTCTGGTGCTCGAGCAGAAGGACGCATGTGCAAATATATGCACTTGTGTTTAGGAAACACACAAAATCCTGCAAATGCACTCGTGATGGACAGTGTAGCAGATGTTAGTCTTGTTTACTGTGAGCATCAGTGTCAATTTTCTTCACTGATTTTTGATATTAAATTCATTTTTTAAGCCTTCATTGATTCAATTTGATGTTTTTTGTCTATGTTAAACCAGGATCAAAGATATATGTCACCCATTGTACATGCGTTGGCATCTTGCCATAGTTACTTGAGGGGGGGGGGCTTATATAATGCTGTCATTTATCAGCAGGAGAACAGAGAACTAAAGAGACAGCCAGTTGGAGACCCCAGGCTGCCACAGTGCCCACGCACACAGCATCATGTTTCCACTGCATCACTAGACATTAAATTAGCTTAAATTTGCTTCCTGGAGACGTACTTATTACTGCAAACCCTAAAACTAATCCTTAACCTGGTCTTATCCAGCATCCGACCTTAAAACAAGTCTAGATACTAACATTTGTAAAACTTTACATTGAAGTCATTGTAATAAGCATTAGTTTAATCAGGTTTTCAGATATAAAAATGTCCTATTAGTTAAAACATATGTTTCATTAACACCGTCACTAACACATCATATGAAATGTCATATTTTGAGACAATCATACGCACTTAAAGTGTGTAAGAAGTTGTTCCTCATTTCACCATTTCATGCTATTTTTTAATGGAACTTTTAGTATTTTTGTTTAGATTAGCATATGCATGTGCTATATAGTTATTAGTAGTTAATCACGCTTTTTTAAGCTACTGAATCCAAAGAGCTTACAATACCTTATCATGTTAATCTAAAGAGCTTGAAAAGAAATGTGACTGAAGAAGCTTCTCAGTGGCTTTTCTTTCCAAGCTCCTTAGATTACCACAACCTGGATGACGGAGAGTCTACACAAAATCTTATTGGGGTTATTTTACACTTATTGAGAGTGTGAAAGGGGTTTAACACCTATTACCTTAACAAGGACATTGATAGACATTGGAAGCTGGATGTCGAATATCGCCCTGTACTCCAGAGTTGACCGTGTTCCAGTAGCAGCAGTCGGAAAAACAGGCTCTATTCTGCTTCCTAGCAAGGTGGAGCCATTCATCCATCACTATGAATGCCTGGAGTACAACGCAGTAGCTCTTATTCCTCATTTAAAAAAAAGAAGAAGTAAAAACACAGCTGCAGCACATTAGAGTCTGGTCCGTGCTCTGTGTATGGCTTATTTACTGAATCACAAATACATAACGGGGGTAGTACAGAGCACACGTTTTACACATTTGCTGCTTTTTACGCTTACTTCTTACAGTCTTTAATTTCAAAGTTGAGATTGGTGTGGCTTCACTGGCTTTCCAAGTGTGAAATCTGACCTGAGGGGGCGTTGCAGCTGAAAATTGTGATTCCAACTTCCAAAACGTGAATTATCCTCCTCCTCCACCGTGAGACATTTTCAGCTTCCGGGAGATGGCCAAGCGGGCTGCTCAGGCCAATCACAGCCAGTCTGAAAAGTCAGAAAGTCAAACATTCAGTATATGACAGGCCCTTTTCATCTAAACCCTAATTTGTGTCAGATTCAGAGCTCTGAGCCTTGCCTTTGATGCTACAGTACCGCTCAGGATACAGTCGGCAGGTTTACCCTCATGTGCACTCCACTGAGTGTGTGCCCTCCTGTGAAACCGAAAGGAGACAGAGTTTGGAGGTAAAGAGGAGGGTAGACCTCAGAAAGATGGGCATTTTTGGTAAAACCAGGGTTCTCATCATTAGCCTCCCATAAAGACTGATGAGCGTGAGTTGGCATCCTCCTTTCTCCTGTGTGATGAGTCATTAACAGTAAAACATTTTGGAACAGAAAATGAAGCGCACAGCAAGTAGGCCTTGAGCCAAAGACATCCAGAAAATGGACGGATGAGCTTACAGAGACTGTTAGATTTAAACTTCAAGTCATATTGCGCCATATAAAGCTGACTATAGCTACACTGCAAATGTAAATCCACTTTTGGTTCACAGTGGATTGGTAGTACTTACATTGTCTCACTTCATGTGTTTCTAGTGGAGCTGGATGCAGAGCACGCACAGAGAGTCCCCGGGGCGGAGCAAGGAGGGGGCCTGCCACCCCAGGTGAAGGTGAAAGAGAGGCAGAAGTTCTTTGAGGAGGCCTTTCAGCAGGACATGGAGCAGTACCTGTCTACCGGCTACCTGCAGATTGCTGAGAGGCGAGGTGAGGAGGAGGAGCGGTAAGGTCAGACGTTTTCTGATATTAGTTTAGTTTCCTAGCGCTCCGTCGCCTTTAGCGCAAAAGGAAGATGTTGAGGGTTTCAGGTTTCGGTAGTATTGTGTGCTAATTCTTTAAAGGTGAATGCAAAGGCGTGAATAAATTTCTTTACTATCAGCTGAGACCTTCACACTTTAACCGCATACCATGAGATTGAGTCATAATGGCTTTACGTAGCGAGGAGAGCCTGTCACTTAACACACGAGTAGAGTCATTACATTTTAAATGATGCCACCATGATATATAAACGTACTCTGGGATTGTAACAGAATCCCGCTGCGCCTCCATGTATTTGCTGCCAAACGTCTACTGAAATACCCAAAGCATGTGCAGAAACAGCTCCCCGCACTGAGAGATGTTACAGACTCCACTGGCCAGTGTTTGTAATGTGATTTTTCTTCTTCTTTCCCTCATCTGCCCTCCTCCCCACATCACCCTGGAAATGGCTTAGAGAAGCTTGTGGAGAAGTAAGGACGGAGGGAGAGATGGAGCAAAAGGAAAGAGATTTAAGGAGCGTTCACTGAAACTCAAAAGGCTTTTTTATCAGTGCAGTGAGCGGAATAGTCACAGCTCATTATCCGAAGAAGCGTAGCACTGTATTGACTCTTTTATATTAGTGGTACAAAAAGACTGGACATGTTTATATTTAAAGTGGTTAAAAAAATAAAATAAAAATCACCTGAAACCAACACCTCTCCATGACCAATGAACACACAACTCATAACCCTTAATATAGCTGTAAATCCCTACAGCAGGGCGGCGCTACTGAAGAGCAAAGATACAGCTGGAGACTCCGAGAGCGAAAGGGAGGCTGCAGATGTCATAAGCCGCTGAGCCATCAAAAGCTAGTCCCAAGGGTCTTACACACACACACACACACACACACACACTCTCACTCACTCACTCACTCACTCTCTGCAATCTCACTGCAGGCAGAGACAGTCCTTCCCAGCAGGAGAACCTTTTAGGCAAGGTCACGGTGGTGCTAAAAGAAGAGCATGTTAGAGGCAGTCACATGGAAACGATGCTCTCAACGTGGTGCTTCCTGGACCTAGACTTTCACATAACATAACCACAGCTGTCAGTTGTGTATCCATGTGTGTGTCTTCCCGTTTGTTTGCCTATTTATTACATGGAGGAAACGGAGCTTTAAAAGTGAAACAAAACATCCTTCATGCTATGCTTTACGAGGCCGAAGAGCTACTATGGAGGCGACTGCGTGGCTGACAAAGCAGATATGGAAGCGCCTGTCCACCGAGGCCCACTGAGCAGTCTTTAGGCAGAATCAGAGCCTGAAACGTGTCACAGAAAGCACCACTGCTGTCCTCACTGAGCAGAGGAGATAAACGTGTTTGTTTCATTTATTCACTTTCTGTGCGTACGCATCAACAGTCACTGTGTATATAAACTTAATGTGCGCGTGCGGACATTCAGGCGAGTTACCCAAGTTGAGGCATCTGAAAAGACGGCGCTCTCCTGTGTCTGTGTGGGATCTTTTTGTGTTTTGTGTTACTATTTAAAGGGCAAGGAGACCTTGGGGCAGTCTCCACGGGAAATAACATTCCCCTTCTGTTTTTTTCCTCTTTCTTTACTCTTTTTTTATTCTGCTCTCCCTCCCTGTGCCGCCCTTCTTCTGCTCTCCTCATTTCTTTGAGGTACGGTAGCCAATGGCGTCTTATCTCACTGCTCTGCAACAACCAGTCATGCTGCTTCTTCCTCATGCTCTCACAACCCCGTCCCCTCATCCTCTTAGTGTACCAACTGGCTGTTTACGACGCATGTGGCACATCACGATGTGGTGGGTGGGGAGGGTGGAGAACCCCCTCCACCCTCCCCACCTGTGCAAGGCGGTGAATCCAGGCTTAGCTGTAGTGTAACAGGAGTTTCCAATCAATCTATGTATTGGTGGACTATTAAAACATTAGACCCATTAAACATTCTGATGTGCTGCCTTGCTGTCAACAACCACACATTTGTGCTTTCATATATAAGAACGTCAGCAATCTGAAAGAAGCGCCTCAGGAAATCAGATTTCTCAAGTTTGTCAGCTATCTCTTTAAATCTCTTTCACATGCTTTAAATCACGATGTCTATTTTTAACTTTAAAGCAATATTCAGGCATTTCAGAAGTACTCTTAGCCTTCACGGGAAGAATGTTGTTACTTCAGTTAACGATACCTGCAAATTCAATATGCTGAATTTCCAGGTATTTCCTGTAGGCATGCTTTTGATGTTAAGGTAAACCAAATATGGTTTGTATGCATTATATACAAGCTTATCCACTTTGAATGCCATCCAGCTTGAACATGCCCATTTGCTTCTGCAAGAAAAAAACAATCCCACTGTTGCTGGACTCAGCTCTTGCTGCCGCGTTCTGCTGCAGTGTTCGCTAATACCTCATTTACCCTTTGCTGTGTACAGAACCAATAGGCAGCATGTCATCCATGGAGGTGAATGTGGACATGCTGGAGCAGATGGATTTGATGGACATGTCTGACCACGAGGCTCTGGATGTGTTTTTGCACTCTGGAGGAGAGGACAACAGCGCTGCCTCGCCTGTTGCAGGTCGGAAGCCGTGCACACAAAGAATGGCTGTAGCCTGAAGTAAACAGACTGGTTATTGTTATACTGGCTTTTGATTCAGTGCATAAAACTCACTTAATCTTAGCGATAGCGTTCTCAAACTGTGCATTAAAGTACCACCCGGGTTCATCTACAACAAATCACATATCTGCATTTGTATTTGAGACTACGTGGACTGATGTCAGATATATGTTCCGTCATAAAAGCACAGTCCAGATGTTCAACTGTCAGTTGTTTTACCCTAAAAGGACATGAGATATACACTCACTTGAAGATTTATTAGGTACACCTGCTGGTAATGGGTTGGACCCCGTTTGCCTTCAGAGCTGCCTTAACTCTCCGCTGCACAGATTCAGCAAGGTCCTGGAAACATTTCTGGTGTTGTCTTCTGATACCGTAGCCCATCTTCAAGTTTATTATTATTTGAATTACTGTTTCCTTCCTATCAGCTTGAAACAATCCTGACCTCTGCCATCACCAAAGTAGATCAACAACATATTTTCACCCAGAGAACTGCTGCTCACTGGATATTTCCTATTTTTCAGACAATCCTCTCTAAACCCTAGAGATGGTTATTTCAGAAAATCCCAGTAGATCAGCAGTTTATGAAACACTCAGACCAGCCCATCTGGCACCAACAACCAAAGTAACTTAAATCACATCTCAGGGGAAACTGGCATCATGGATTTGCAGCCAACAAATCTGCAGCACCTGTGTGATGCTGTCATGTCAATATGGACCAAAATCTCAGAGGAATGTTTCCAGTGCCTTGTTGAATCTGTGCTACGAAGAATTTAAAGCATTTCTGAAAGTAAAAGGGGGTCCAACCCTTTGTCAGGTGCAAGGTGAGTGCAATTTCCCACCGATCGTCCATCCATTCACTTCCGCTCATCCCAGCTATTGTAGGGCAAGAGGCAGGGTACACCCTGGACAGGTCGCCAGCCTGTGATTCATAACAAATTCACTGAAGCAGAAATCTGACAAGCACACCACATGATGTAACACACGATGCACCATCAGCATCTGTCCAGATCTGCTGAGGAAACATATTGTTGCAGTCAGTAATCTTCAGCATCTGAGTTCCTCTTCGTCTGATGCTACACTTTCTGTTTACAGTCGATCAGTCCGTTGCAAGTTTGAACTAAAGCTGTGAAGTCATTCCAAAGAAACGAGAGCAGTTGCCTCATTTTATCTGCAGCAGTCCTCGGCCTGAGACAGCAAGTAAATAATAAATAACCATAAATAATAGAATTATTTGGGTTATTTAAGGGAAGTGGGTCCAGTTACGCACAGACTCAGAGACATAGTTATTGTCTGTCCTCCTGCCACCCTATCAAAGTCAACTATTTAATTTCTGTTTATTTAACTGTTATTTAAACTAAGAAGTTCAAAAAATTAAGAACAATTTTTTTAGTTCAAAGTGTGAAGTTACCCACTTCCCCCCTCCTGTCTTTCAGGTCCAGACGTCGAGTCCTTCACCACAGAGATCAGCCTCCAAGTTCCCACCCAGGCTGAGCTACGACACAAGCTCTCTTCATTATCATCCACCTGCACTGACTCCGCCAGCCAGGACACAGAGGCCGGGGAGGAGGACGAGGAGGAAGAGGAGGAGGAGAGTGAGCAAGGAGGAGGAGGGGGGGGCGTTGGGGGATCAGGAGGAGGAGGAAGGAGGAGAAGACCCCCTGTGGTAGTGACCCTGGATGAAGAAGAGGTGCACCCTGACACGGTGCTGGTGGACAGGGCGGAGCGCGAAGATCAGACCAGCAAAGACTGTGAGGAAAGCAGGCCAGAGGTTTGAGGAGAGGCGGAGTGAGACACAAGCACCCAACAGCTGCCAAATCAAACTCAGAACCATATTGGCTTTGTTCTTAATATTCCTCTCATATGTCAGAGAAACATATGATAGAAAGTGCAACCTCAGTGCACTAACTGCCACATGACCTTACCTTGAGAGACGCCAGTTTTCAATTCTAATTGATCTTATAAAACTGTTTTATTTTTCCTTTTCAGCATAACGCCATCTAACGGCTGAGCGATTCTCCTGTTTCTTTGTTTCTCCTGCTGTATGTCGAGGCCTGTTACTGATTAACGACTGAGTAATGAGGACATAGAAACACACCAAAAATCACCCACACGACCCTTCTGCTATGCTCCATCCTTCACTGCGCTTATAGACTGCAGCGGTCATGTGTTTCCCATTATTGCTTGTGTTGGAGATTAAGCGTGGAGCCTAAAGTACCCCATTTAGCCAAAATAAAGAAGCTAGCTTTTAAAATCTAACTGCAGGTCAGAAATGTGAAGTCAGTTTTTAATCTGTAAAAGAAATGTTGCCATGCAAATTCACCCGCCAAAGATTTTATACTTTATAAAATCCACGTGTGTAAAACCACGGGGATAGCTTTGGTTCTGTTTGCACAGGTTTTCTCATGTATGTGCTCTATGAAACTGTTCTAGGGGTTAAAGCTCTGAAATGAGACTTTCAATTGTGCAATTTCTCTTCCACAATTCATTTTAGTGCAACAAATGCAAAGATGCACTACTCAAAGAAATGAAGGGAACACTCGATCATCACTTGGTATGACACAAAGTCATTTAAACCTCAGCATATCAGTCTTTCCTTTCATTTGAAGCAATGCTGCAAGTGAGTTTTTCTCCAGTCCAGCTCCTCTAGGACTGCAAAATGACCTCCAGCTGAGCTACTCGTGCATGTTTCTCACCAAACTGTCAGAAACAAACTCCACGAGGGCCCGATGTGCTTCAGTGCAGAGCCCGGCACCGTGCAGCTCAAGTATATCCGCCTGAGATCTGCCATCCTGGAGGAGCCGGACTGCTTGTGCAACCTGAACAGGCTGGAGGTACGATCCTCATGCTAGCAGCTGTGATAAGGAGTAACAAGACAAACTAGAGGATTAGGAGGGATAAGGAGAGAGGATTTTTGTGGTGGTAGTCTTGTTGTTGCCTCTGGTAAACCCGTTATCACTATGATTTGCACCAAAGCAGCTGAAATGGATTCACAATGCTTTCTGCTTCCTAGCTGGACAGACTTATATCACTGAAGTTCAACCGACTATGATGCTCGAGCGTTCCCTTAATGTTTTCTTTGAGCAGTGTACTTATTGATCGCTTTTTTCTGAAGAAAAAGGATGAATATTTTATCACTTTCTGAAACTAAAAAGCCAAAAGCATTTCTTTCACTGTTTTTAAAGTCTTCTAGATCACGTCGGATGTAAACTAGTTCAAAATGGTTTTGTGCCATTACCCAGTAGAAACAAAGCTTAATAGCAGGCAGGCACCTGACAGTGGTTTCTGAAACACATTGTATAGCAGACATGTGGGTGGAGATCGGGTACAATGATAACAATGACTTACCACACACACACACACACACACACGACAGTTAACCTTTGCCATTCCTTTGATATGTGATCTCTGGGTGAACTACTTCTGTTGAACGAGGACCAAATCCCTGCTGTGGACAGTGTGCTATGCACCGGACAATGTCCAGAAGACTGAACTGCATCCAGACCTCTGTGTCTGCAGTTGTTGACATTTGCCTAAAATTTCTGACTTGTTGCTAATAAACATTTGTCTCCCGGCGTTGTTTAATTTTCATCCGAGTTACAGCAGTAAGAAAAAAAAAGTAAGAAGTCTTGTTTTATAGTCCTACCATTTAACAATGGAAAGCTAACACAGTAAGAGAATAGACAGAGCGTTATTATTAAGGGGAGAAAGGATAATTAAATATTTTATTTTGTGTGAGTTGAATTTCTGTGTATATTCATTGTTTAAAAAAAAAAAAAAAAGGTAACTGGAAATTAGGGGAAAGCAATACAAGAGCTCAAAATGACTTTGAGGCTAAAAATGAATGCCTTGGTTTATTGTGAACAGTAAAGAGTCTGTGTCGATACACAACAGTGCGCTTTAACAGGTAACTGTGATGCTCATTTTGAGCCCCATGCAGAGCGTCCATGTGACAGAGGATGCTAGTGATAGGGTGAGGTGGAGGCAGTTGGTGCGCTGTGGTGACCAAAAGGGAGTAGAAGAGAGGAGCAGGATTCTGCTGGGAAAGCTTGCAATATGATTCACAGTTCAGAATAATCCTCCTTTGTCTCATACAGGGCCCCATCATGTGCCTGAAACTAGCTTTATCTGATTGGCTGCATGCCACAAACAAAGTCTGGACGGGGGTGTTGAGATGACCATATGACCATCATACAGAGTAAAGACTGAAACTAAAAAAAATTTAAGTGGCGAAAACAAGTTTCCATAAATTATTTTTTTTCCCTCAGAATTTAAAACAAACACTGCACATAAAGTTCAGTTTAACTTACTGAACCAAAAACCTGAAAAAATTAAGATGATTTAAAAATATTAAAATCTAATTGATTTTCTGTCAATTACCAATAACTGAATAAGTTTTAGGTCACGCTCCTGGGTAGATACTCCCAGAGGTAAGTGAGAAAAGACTGAGGTTATTTCAAAATGCCATCGTCCATCCCAGGGTCATGGGGAGGTTGGAGCCCATCCCTGTTGTAATGGGGTTCGAGGTGGAATATACGCTGGACTGACTGCCAGTCCGTCGCAGGGCTAATGAGTCTCCACATCCCTAAAATATCCATCTAATGTTACAAATCTCTGAACTGTGAATTATGACGCAGTTTGGAGAGTTTCTCCTCGCCATCCAGTCGGAAATCAGCACACCAAGAGACACACGAGCAGGTTGGAAAGAAATGACAGTGAATTGTCAGTAAGTTTTTATTAAACCTTAAGTACAAACTGCAAAAGTAAAAAACAGTCAATTTAACCAACATGAGACTCTCTTTCCGAATGAAGGGAAAGGCCGAGTTACCAAATAAATTAAGTCACCAAAGACCCCACTGTGAGCAAAGTAGTTTATACTGTAGAAAAGGAAGGAAAAAAACAAAGAAAAAAATAACTGAAGGACAAACAAAGAAAATCCCATCTGAATAAAATATATTGTAAGGCCATAAAAACTTGACAACCACTTTTTTTTTTTAAATGTTGAAAACACCCGACTTGGTATGTCATTAAATAGTCCTAAAACAGTTCAGTCTTCTGCAAGGGACAACAACCAACAAACTGGATTATAGGATTTTTTTTCCTTGACAGTCACCACTGGCAAGCTCAGTGCAACATGAGTAGCTACTACATTTTTGTTGAATTTTCAGTAATGAAAATGTAAAAACCCATTTTTTTGTGTGAACATATCATTTTTTTCCCTTTTCTTTAAAAAAGTAAAGCTAAACAAACAAAACTAGATCAGGAGGCCAGGGAGGAGGCGGGGCAGGTAAAGGGGGGGGGGGGGGGGGGGGGGGGGCAGTCGTTGGCTACTCGATATCTTCTTTCTTAGCGATATAAGCAGCACTTAAAATTTTTATACACATTTACCAGAGCAACCCTGTAAGCGTCAAACTCACATGGATGAAGAAAGGGAAAAACGTAAGGCTTTTTCTTCATCGACCACTCTCCTCTGGAACACTTTCTCTCTTTCTCTGGTCCTTCCTTTCTTTCTTACTCAACCCCAGAAAAAAAGGCTCAAGTATTTAAAGAAATTTACAGGATTATGTACAAAAAAAAAGTTGATGTTTGTTTGCGTTGGGCTTTTTCTCCGCTCTTAAAAAAAAAAAAAAAAAAAAAAAAAAAATCACTAATATATCTGGAAAGGGGAAAAAATAAAAAAAAATAAAAAAAGAGTAGAAGAAAGAAAAACTTGGATTTGATATTTCACATTTTACACTCTTTGACTAGTGGCTCTACTTGAGATAACACATTAGATCAACAAAGCTTAAAAAAACCCCAAATAATAATAATAATAATATAATATAATATTAATGTTTACTGGTACAGATGAAACAAGAGGACTGGAAGAATGGAATGTTAACACGATTGCACATCTAGAACCAGAAAAGCCCAACGAGCCTTTCTGCCCTGTGGGGGTCGGGGGGCGCGTGAGCTAGCAGAGTGAACCAATAGCAGGCGCCAACCCCCAGATTTTTTTTTTCCTCCTTTAAAAAGAATTTTGTGTTGTTATACAGTAATTATAACCAACAGCACCAATAAAATGGATCTCCTTGCTAAGTATCAGGCACCATTTCCACTTGCTAGTGAAGAAGGGATCCCTCCATACTACAAGGAAGTGAGGTGACCTTTTCACAGGTCAAGCAGCTGCAGCTCTGCCCCTCTCACGTCCGCCGACGAACAGAAAACAAAAAAGAAAACGTCCACAATGATGACAAAAATAAAAAATATACACAGAAAATTTCTCACGACAAAACAAAACTATCGAAAAAAGAAAGCTAAGATTCATAAACTGAACTTGGGGAAAAAAACAAAAACAAATTGTAGCCAACCAACAGTAAACCAACATCATCTGTCTTTCAAGTTTTTTTTACCTTGCATCTCCAACCCACATTTCATTAAAAAGAAAGAAAAAATAGGCAGGAACTGCATCAAGAATACATTAAAAGTGATTCCTCTTCCTCAAATAAAGGACAGAGAGAAACTTTGGGCAACTACTTGATGTCATTTTCATTTCACAAAATCATGGGAGGGAGGGAGCGGTGGTGAGTGGGGGGAAGGCCGCCTTTTCATTCCTCCTGTGTTCACAGTTGAGGGACATGTGATGTATCAGTATCATGGGTGAGAGGAAGGCAGGAAAGAGTGATGCAAGAAAAAGGTAATTATTGTAACCTCCTATCAGCTGAGGAAGGGTGGAGGTGGAGCTAAAGGGTAAAATGAGGCCTGTCAAGTCTGTGAACATTATACTTAATGCTTTCAATATTGACTCGGAGAGAGAGAGGTGTGTGTGTTCTAAAATCATCCAAAATAAAAACAAATTCTTCTTTCACACTAGTGCAAAAAAGACATCTTGCTTTTCTCTTTTTAGTTCCTTTTCCTTATAACAAGCCTGTCATTACTAAAGGAGAGGAGAATCTCTTGCTTATTAAAGAGATGGAGACTGAGGTCAGGCAAGGGGGGTCTTCAAAGCTCAAAAACAATCTCTAACATCGGGCGGTGAAGAAGGAGCGGTTTGATAGTGATCCTGCTTACTGTGGAAAAACAAAAACACAGGGATTCAGAGAAGTGGAGGGGGTGTGGTGGGATGTGGGCACAGCACACATGGGTGGCAATGTTGAGGCGTCCCGCCTCAGGACACGGCAGCGGCCTTGGGCATGTGGCTGGACGACAGGCGGGCCAGAGACACCTCTACGGTGGCGCGTTTTCGGGGTCCTCGCTTGGCTGGCGATGCTTTGGCAGGGCTTAAGCCGTGGCAGGGGTCCCCTCCTCCGCCACTAACAATGACTCCTCCAGCGTCGATGCTTCCTCCGTTCTTCAACATGGCTCGTCCGCACACCTGGCTCACCAAACTGTTGATTTGCTCCTGTGTGGCAAAAGGAAGCAGAAAAAAGTGAGAAAAAAGGTGGTAATGAAGCAAATGCACACAAATCAAGAGCAGAAGGTAAAATGGAATATGGCAAAGTACAGGTGTGTCTACTGTTAAAAAAACATAAATAAAAATTTGAAAGTCTGATTACACCACAGGTACAACTCAGTATAAACATTTTCAGTAGCGGTGTGAAAAGCTAGCTGATGTCTCCCCCATCTGGACAGAGGGAGAATGGAAGCATAGCAGACCCACACAATGGTAGCTTACCTCATCATATCGATACATCATCTTAAGGCCTCTGCAGGATTTGTGCTTCTCCACATAGCGCAGGGCACACTCCAGACAAAAGACCACATTGTCAGTCTCCCGAACCACCTAAACGGGAAAAAAAGGCTTTTAGTAAAACAAAGAATTTATTTTCTTAGTGAAAAGTGGAAATATTGATAAATCTCTATAATGTCTCATACTCATCATGCTTATACTGTTATCTCAGTAGTATTAAGTATGTTTAGTAAGTTACCTTTAACTTACAGAGCATACTGCAGGAATAATATGTACAAACTGAAAAAAAAACCAAAAAAAAAAAACAACAACTCCTAGCGCCAATTCACAACAACAGTTGCCTCAAGGCGCTTCGTGCTGGACCCCACAATACTATAGAGAAAACCCCAACAATCAGATGATCCCGTTTGAGCAGCACTTGGCGACGGTGGGAAGGAACAACTCCCTTTTAACAGGAAGAGACCTCTGGCGCAACCAGGCTCAAGGAGGGGCAGCCACCTACCGCGACCGGTTGGGGGTTAGGGGAAAGAAGAGAAAGGAGAGCACAGAGAGACCATGGAAAATGCACAAGCTACGGGAGAGAGTAGACAAAGGTTAATTAATATGCAAAATTGGCAAACAAATTCATCAGGATTGAAAAAGAGGTCACTGGAAAACAAGTGCATTATGGTCCCTCAGCAGCTTTTAGCAGCATAACTAAGTGATGCTTCAGGATCATCCAATCTGATACTGGACACTTTATGAACCACAGGTAGAGTCGAACTTAAACTCTGGATTTAGAGGGGCACCAATGAAGAGAAGCCAGGATTGGAGAAATACACTCTCTCTTTCCAGTCCCTGTGAGTAGCTTTGCTGTGGCATTTAGAATCACCTAAAGGCTTTTAAGGGAGCTTCTAGAAAAGTCCAATAATAGATGTGTGTTTAATGTGCGAATTAAATGATATATCCCAGTTTTAAAAAAAATTAGTCCAAGATTCTTCTGTGTTTTTGGAAGCCAAGGTAATGCCATCTAAAGTAACTTCATGGCTATAAGAGATTTTAAGGTCAAATACAATAACCTCAGTTTTTTCTTAAGTAGAAATTAAGAAATTACCAAATCTTTTTGAATCATCTGGCTTTATAGATGGATATGACTTGGTATCATCTGCATAACAACAAAAATGTATGCAGTGTTTTCTAATAATACAACCTAAGGGAACCACATATAACGTAAAAAACAAAAACATTTAAAAAAATTTAAAGTATTGGGCCCAGGACAGAACCTTGTGGAACTCCATGAATAACTTCAGTGTACGACGAAAACTCCCCATGTACATGCACAAATTGGGATCCATCAGATATGATTCGATAGATCGATTGTTTACTTGAAGTAATTACTTCAGTGAGATCAATTGGCAAGAAGCACTCTAAATATCATACATCTGACATTTTTCAATAATGGTAAAAATTGTATTTGAAAGGAAATTCGTGAAGTCATTATTACTGATAGCTAACAGAACTGAAAAACTGATTAGCCTGACTAGCGCTGAGAAGAAACATGGGGTTGTTCCTGTTTTTGTCTTATCAGTGACAAACAGCATGATGGCCTAGCTTTACTGAGGACTTGTTTTTCATAAGGAATCAAGCTATTTTTCCAGGCCAGATGACAGTCTTCTAAATTAGCGGATCCCTAATTTCCACCATCTGTGTGAACTGTACCAGGGAGTCACACATTAAGATTAAGAGATCCTCTATCGTATCCTCTGTATAGACATCTACTGTATAGAAATGTTTTCCAGAGCGCTGTAGTTCATATTTTAAACAAAAGAGGTTTTTTGAGAAATACATTAAATGCTCAGTTCCTATGCAATATGTCGGGACAAGGTCAAGAATGTGATCAAAATATTGAGTTGAGGGTAGTAATGAATTAAACACAGTGTTGAAGTTGTTGTTTTCATCATCTACAAGCATAAATCTGCCAACAGAAACTTTTTGTCTTTTACAGTTCAACTGTTTAAGGCTAAGGATAATTACAGCTGTCTGAGTCTTTGCGGGATTAATAAACTAGAGTGAGAGATCACTGCCTTCATTTAAACTTAAAGTGTAACAGAAAATAAATCAACATGTTGATCGATTATTACATCATTTACTAACAGGGACTTTGAGAGAGTCCTAATATAAAAAATAAATCAATATTCAATTGTTTTGCTCTATTGAAATAGTTTTCATATATTTCTGGGAGCAGATGGTCTCTGTGAGTTTGGAGGGGGAGGGAAGCTGCTGAGAGACGTGTAAAGTTGCATACATACTGGAAGCGATTTGCTAATAGGGGTTGAAATTTGTAAGCATTTACTTCCTCCTACTCCCCTTTGAATGGAAAAAGGTCAGTATTTTTTCTAAGTGATGGAAAAAATACAGACCATTTTGTTAATAAACAAAAAAAATTATTTTTTGTTTATTAACATTTTTTTAAATAATATGTTTGAAATAAAGATTTGATTCAGATTCAGACTCATCGTGCATCGCTTTGAAGCTGATCGTTGGTCGCATGCAGACTTTTCAGGCTCCGGTTGCCTAGGTGACCCTCTAATGTATTGACTTCCAGGTCATACGTCAACCAACTGTATTCTTCACTCTCACTAATAGTCTATTCAACTGGTCGCTTTGAAGTTGAATACAATCTATTGCAGATCCCTCCCACTTTGTGTCGTCAGCAGTTTTTGCGCCAAATAGTGTTCAGATATTGTTTCTGTGATCTCTGCTGTTGCTGCAAAACCCTTCCAGTGTGTACACAGCTTACAAATGCAGCTCTGCTTCCTGTGCTTGACTCTGCATAGATCATCCAGAATCAAACACATGATTTTTGTTTTTTAATAAATTCAGCAACATTCATAGAGATGAGAGCTGCACCACCCATAGTAGGATGGTTGGAGTCTCTCTAACTGAACCCAAACCATTTAACATTTGACACACTGTCATGTTAAACCCCTGGGCGTTGTGCTCTCACCATGGACAGGTAGCAGAGATGTTGACAGATCTGGCAGCGCCTCTCTGAGGACTCCAGTGTCAGCCATTTGCCGCGAGGCTTCTTACGTCCCTCGATGGGTCCCAGGCTGCCATCGTGTGTGCCATAACGGGCAGAGGAGAGCAAACCTGCCTTGTAAAGTTCCTGACGTTGGCGCATCTCTATGTTCCTGATAGACAAAAACACTCTGAGTGAGAGCGGAAGTAAGTTTGCTGCTATCAAGGGGAAACTATCAGAGTGGAGCTTACAGAGAATGGCACTTACTCAGATCTCAGTACAGTAACACAATGGATATAATTGTATTATAGCCAACTTCAATCACAATTTATTCCTCTTCCTTTACAACAACAGTACATTTAGTCATTATAAGGTGAATTAGACCACACCTATCTTATGAACATAAGCTGACTCAAACAAAACCCAGAAGTTTGATACATAATAGGCAGTGTTTGATGTGGCGATCTTTAGAAATCTAATAAAACTGGATTTGTAGCTTTGCCGTGTTTGTCGTTTGTATGAGTTGTTGCATCATACCTGAGGTCTTTGAGAAGGGTGGAGATGGTGGTGAGGAGTAGGCCGTTGTCCCTCTTGGACTCAGCTGTGGCGATCTGATACAGTAGCTTCTCCATTGAGAATGGTTTGGCTATACAACGACATTTCAGGTCCTGTGAGTGGAAAAAACAAACAAAAAATCAGCCATTTAATATCTATTTTTGTCCAGCTTTCAGCCAAAATATAAAGGTGTGGACTAATATACTCCAAGAATGCTGACAATGTATAACAAAGAGAATATTTGTAGTGTAACCAAGATCAATGTTTCTCATCCTCTCCTATGATTCCTCACTAAAAACGTTTGTAATTTGCAAGAGCATGTTTCAGGCAGTGCTCCACAGTGCAGCACATTTTATGAATGTCACATTACCCTGAAGGGTAATCTTAATGTGGCTGTGGGTATGATAGCATTGCTGAAGGTAGATGTACTTCCATCACTGTTATGCCCATAATGACAATGGGGAACATTTTCTTCTCCTCTATTGCAGCTATAATGAAGTCCAACGAGCCAAAGGTTTACTCGGGAGCTCTCTCACGCTCACAAACATGAAACAGAACTCAAAGGTCAAAACACCGGCTGAATTAAGTTCATTTCAGTGTTAATCACCTCTACCCAAATTGAATCTTTAACAGCTGCAGTCCACAGCACTGTTGCGAAATAAAAACAAACAGTGATGTAAAATGTGTCATTATTCATCGAAATGGCCTTTGGTTCAGCTTTGTCGGCCCTGATTTATATGCTGACCTTTGCGGCTTGGTAACCCAGGTTCATCCAGTGTGGTGTGGCAAAGTGCACCGTCTCTGACACGCTGTAGCCACAGCACACTTTAGAGACAAAGGCACCGGGGAAGCAGACCACAAACTGGCCACTCCGCTGGACAGTACGATAAACCTTGATGCCTTCACGGCACAGCACCTCTGGAGATATCTGGAAGAGTGAAATAAACGGCGTTACATTTCCAAGTGACTCTGCAAAGTTTTAGGATCAAAAGCATCGCTTCCTTCCAGTTAAAATATATGTGAATGGATTTTTATAGACTTACCATGATATTCTTCTCCAGCATCTCTAGTCCTGGCGTGCCATTGGCCTGAAGCAGTGTATGGACCACCTTGTTCAGCTTAGCCTTCTCCTCAGCAGGGATAGAATACCTGTCCGAGCACACACACAGACATCAGTTTCAAACTTTTCACTTAGTTTTCCTTTATTCAAGTCTATTAGTTCTCTCGTCTAATTTTACACATTTTTACCATATTAACAAGTTTTTGGTGCACACACTTACACTGAGACAACGCCTCTGTGCATACTTACCAAATGCAATCAGCACCAGTGTGTAAGTAATCAATATATGGAAGGCGATTTTGGTCTCGAGACCAGCATGAGGTAGAAAAGACCATGCCAATGTTTAGCCAGGGAATGGTCACCCCTGTAGAGACAGGAAGGTTAAGTGAGACAGAAACATTAATATCTGCAGGCTAAACAACAGAAACGGCTCAAACATCTGGAGTGATCAAGATAACACAGACCATCTACATTTGTAGAGCAACGTACAGACTGTGCTATGAAAATAATTCTCACCAGGCACAGCACCCAGATGCCTCAGTATGGATCCAGAGTTATTTGGGAGGACATTGAGGTTCCATCCATGTCTGAGGAAAGAAGGAAAAGAAGACGTTTTTATAAGAATGACTTTTGAGGAAGCAGATAGTTTGACTGTTAAAAAGTTTTATCTGACCGGTGATCAGGTAAAGACTTTGCTGCAGGTAGAAAAATGTACCCAAACTCACAAGATGGATGAGAAACACTTACTTTGAAAATGGCTCTGACTTTCCTGTGGGGAAACCACTGCCATGTGTACTGGTGTCCACCTTCCCACAATGCACTGCCACATGGCAATCTCTCTGTTCCACAATCCTCCAGTACTCTTGCTGCAAGAGGACAAAAACAGAAAACTAGTAAGAGAAAGTATGCATGAAACTGAGTACAGGATTCAGGTGTGCCTCATGGTCAGTCATGCTGGTAGCTGACATCGAGAAGAAACCAACTCACCTTTTAAAAATGATCTTAAAGTTACGGTCTGCTTGATTTCATTAACAGATGTATTATTTGATAGGGCTAAATGTTTTCTCATTTTAAAAAAAAGTAATTACAACAAAGATTTAACACTGAAAGCTACTTTAGATAATGAAGATGATGTTTGATAAAGATGACAGGATGCTAACCTCAACCTCAGCAGCAGACGGTTCCTTGTTAAAGCACATGGTCATGGTGTTCCGCGCTATCCTGAAGAAGTTGGTCAAAGACACCGATTTCCCCTGCAAATCACATGAATTTAAGATTAATCATCAGTGGAATCTATTTTTCCCATGATGCATGAGTCAAGAAGTCAAATGGAGGGCGATAAGGATAAAACATTGCATATCTGACTGTGTGTGTTTCTATAAGGATCTCTACTCCCTTTGTTAGTGTGAGACACAATTCCCCTGGACTTGACCCTCTCCCACTGACACCCTGCTACACAGAATCTTTGAAGGTGACCATAAATCTGCCAACTCTGAGCCTGAAGATGTGCAGACCAGGCTGAAGTTTGACCTTGTGGATTCCTAATGTTCACAGTGACATTTTGTTTTTTTCTTCTTTTTCCCTCTTATGTGTTTGCAAGTACTATCTGACTTAGTTCTTTTTATGATTGCACTAGCTTCAGGGTTGTGAAACAATGCAGTTAAATTACAGTCTGGTGCACCGACAAGACTTTTTGTCATTCAGTAGCGGCGCTTTTTCGAGCTTTTTCCCAGTGTAATTACAGTTAATTACACCCTTGACGTGCACTTTGTCCTCTCGATCGAAAAAGTGAAACATAAGCTCCTCTTGGGGGGCACTTGTGATGAATAATAGCCACAAATCTGAGCTCTGCAAAAAAGTGATGAGTCACGTTTTGACAGGACTTCCAAGTCAGGACAGTGACAGCCATTCACATGTCACTGTGCACTGAGCAGTACTTGTATAACTACAGGGTCACGTTTGTTGGGGGGTGGGGGGGGTGGGGGGGTGTACATACAGAGGGATTTGGTTACCAAAAGGAAAGGACAGAAAAAAAAAATCAAATGAGATCCAGATTGGAGATGGGTGGGGTATTGTGCAGTGAGTGAACACAGAAAGTTTAATTACAGTTTCGACCCAAGATGCTGCTTCAAAATAAATGTACACAAACAGTCACATGGCCCATTTTTGTGCACACAGAGTGAACAATTTCAAATTTCCACATGCGCACAAACTACTGGGGGTCGAATAGGTACGCAGAGAATTTGGCAAGAGTGAGAGAAACTGGGTGGGGGGCTGTGGAGAGGACTGGATATTTGGGAAAATAGCTGAGAGCAAGGACATGGGCTGAAGGAGAGAAGCCATGAGGAGAGGGCTGGACGCAAGGAGCTGAAGGGTTATGAAAGCTTGTGGAGGCGGGGCTTTGGAAGTGTGGGGGGGATGGGTACGCGCTGTTTTGGGGGCTGCCATTTCTCTGACCTACATTTTCAGCCAGCCATAATCAGCAGGCCTGCAAGCGGGCTGGGGAAATGCATCTTATGTGGTCCACAAATACACACATGAGCAACTCTACAGACCACCTTACCAAACACAGCTGCACAGAAATATTAAAACAAAACCACAAGAAAATAAAACTGCCGGCCCCTCACTTCAATGGCCCAACTATTTCTGTGTAAAAGCAGGTGTGCATACTTCTGAGGTTTGCTTAAACAAACCACGAACTGTGGCAGTTAACAGCACGATATTGTTACCAAGAGCACAGTAAGAAAATTCAATAGGCACTCACATCTGTGTGGTTAACAACATCCCAACAATGTCTCCGAGTGAAATCCACTTTGTTGAAAACAATATATAGCACAAGCAAACAGGGTGTACATTTGGTCGCTTAAGATGTGACAGAGGAAACAGTCAAATTAAGTGTTGAATGTTTACACCTCATGAGCGATATATATCTCGATTCACTGAAGTCTCTCTAAAAAGGTGCTCTGGCACTGACGACAGGCCAGAAAAGATCGCTCCAACCGCACATTTACCATATAAACAAGACAATGTACATCAGGTTGGACCAAAGGAGTAAAAGAAACCCAACAATGCCTGCCAAAGTGGTATGAAAATAATACTAAGGGCGACCATAACATAAGGAAATAAGGTAGACGTCACTTGTTTCCATGCCTTGGAGCTGATCTTTAAACAGCAGGTCAATAAGAGACAAAAGGTGTTAACAGCATGTAATGACTTATCACAAGAAAAGTGCAGAGAGCAGAAACGTATGCATAAGCAATAACAAAAGGTAAACTTACGTGCCTCTTGTCTGTATGCTTCAAATGTGTGCCATAAACAGCAAGTGTCGTCTTCATCCTCACCTTGTAAATACATTTGTGCTGGTCACTGAGAACACCCCTGTCCTCCACCTCCTGCTCTTCCGCATGCTGCCTGTCCTCTTTGCCTTGTTTTTCCTGAGCGAAGAGCCGGCGCCGGCCTGCTTTGACCTGAGCCTCCAGTTCCTTCAGATGGTGATACACTCCATTGGTGCGGTGGTTTCCTGTTGCCCCTCCCACTATCCCGCCAACGAGCCCGTTTTTGGGCTCGTAGCGCGGCAGAGAGAAAGCGCCAGGCGCTGAAGAATCTGCGAGGCCCTCCAGAGGGCCGCGGCGAGACTCCAGGTCCTTTTTCTCCTGCAGCACATCAGTCTGCAGTCTCAAGCGCTCCTCAGCACCGAGTGAGTCGTAGGACAAGATGTACTGCAGGTAAGCCTCCTGCAGCTTGGCCAGCCGATCCTGTGCAGACTTGGGGATGCGCAGGAGGTCGGCGAGCTTGGTCCACTTCTTCAGGTCCATCACCTGCTGCATGCCGCCCATGTCATTGATGAGCTGGAAAAAACGAGACAGGTCCACTTCGCAGCCACCTGCATGGAGCAGAAAAGGAAGGTTCAGTAAGAGGAGAACATGAGCAGCACTTACAAAACCAGCGGCAAGTGGTGGTTTTGGAGTGCGTTCAACAGAACATTTGTTTCATAGGCTAACATGAAAAAGTGACATAAAATAACAATTTTGACTCATAAAATAATGTCTTGTACATAAAGAAGTTTTCAGTTTTCACTAATATAAACTCCGCTTTTTAAAAAGTCGCAGAAATCAAGCTAATCTAAAAGAATGCCATCTTGGGTCATCTGCTCCTTTGGCTAAACATGCCGTTCCCTCCTGCCCAGTTCATTTTATTTGAAACAGCCAATCCACCTTTCAAAACGGATCTGAACCTTCATTGTGCCAAACACAGACACAAATTACTGTTAATGTAGAACTGATCTGCTGGGGACAGTAAAAGAAGTCATTTGAAACCAGGGTACCCTGGCTGGCTGCGCTGTGGACCGTTGGCTGCCAGGTTTCTCTGGCCAACAGCCCTCACTCTAGCCCTGGCTCTAATCTGTATTCAGCTGTATATAAAAGCTACACACAGCACAAGAGACTGCACAAACTCAACCAGGGCAAAACTAAACAGCCACTTGTTTGCACACATGAGAATTTGCACATGCACAAAGCTCACACATTGGATTTCCGTCCCGACCCGAGGCTGTTTAAATGCTCATAAAACGCTTATGTCATCATGAGAAATAGAAGGTGACTGAGCAATCTGAGAGAAATATTGTTTTCATTGGCCGCCAGGCTCCTTTCTGATATGTTCCACATTGTTGCTGTCATCTATAAAACGGCGAGATACAAATCAGGTCGAATACTGCTGAAGCTCTCGGAGAACCAGTGATATCAACGGAAACAATAAGTAGTGCATAAGTGTCACAGTAAACAGTTTTATAGAGCAAAGGAGGCCAAACCACAGTTAAACTGCAGAATACAAAGGTTTTTGTGATTGTAAATCATCTTCTTTGTTGTACTTATCACCATAAACAGCAACATGTGAAAGACCAGGATCCAGGAGAAATTAAATTAGGAGTCTGTGACAAACCATACTCTGTGTGTGCGTCGATAAAGTACTGAGCAAATGTTGCTATTTTGTAACCTGTACTTGCACATTTTTTCCTATAAAGAAATTGTTTATTGAGGGATGTGGATAGCCATGTTTTGACTGGGTTGAGTGTGCTTGTGTTTATGTCTGTTTACTTGTTTGCTAATAATCACTCTTAGAAAGTAAGCTCTGGTTCTACGTGACAGTGTGCAGGAAGAAACCTGTGGCCTATCACTCATCACTCAAACTCTGCACATACTTTACATGCTCAGTATGCTCATTTACAGTTTCATAAATACATTCGGGAGTATGATAGAACAGCTTTACATTCTTTCATATAGAAAAAATAAAAACTAAATCACATCATATTCTCTCATGCTATAACATTGCTGTTGCACTCATTTCTCCCTCTGAAACATATCTCATGTTTCTTTAACGGCCTTCTGAAAAATCAAGTCCGTTCTTATTGGTCGGCAGGCAATCTGACAATGAAATGAATGAACAGTGCTTGAATTCAGTAATGCAGCAACAGAAATCAGCGTATGATTCTAAATGGCACAAACTATGTCATTGCACCACATCACACCATTTATTTTTCATGCTTACACAAAGAATCAGCAATTCTGAGTTCCCCCTTCAGCAATATGAGAGCACTGTGTGACCAGAAACAACAACAATTCACTGGATCTTCAGCTCTTCTGACTTTTATGTTCAGTTGTGCCAGAAAAAATAAATAAATAAAAAACACATGTGGCATCATCATGGTCAAGACTTTTTGAGGCAGCTGCTCCTTGTTTGTGGGCATGCTAAGCTGGCATTTTTGCAAATGTGTTGCAAACAAGAGTTTAAAAATTAAAAAAAAAAAGCCCGGTCAGCCAACTAAGCATTTTAGACTGTTCAGGTGCAGCTTGCAATTTTGCAGAGCTTTAACATCCCTAAAGAAAAAAAAAAAAGTCAACTCCAAACAAACAACACAGCATCTTACACTTAACACCCTAGCATACAGTACTGCTACTGTACATTCACATACACATGTGCGTGTTCACTTACCAATGACAGGTGGCTCATCCATGGTAATGCCCTGAGATTTAAGGTGCTTGCGGATGCAAGCCAGCCGCTGCACATTGGGGCCCCAGCGCCGGCCCAGCATGTGGACTCTCTGCACCTGTGTAACAAAACGCATCTCCTCGCTCAGCTTACACTCTGGTCGCCAGTCTGGTGGTGGCGCCACACGGCACATGCCAGCCACTTCAGCCTGTTCCCTCACCGCATCCAAGTACACCAGGGGGTCCTGAAACTCCCTTGGAGCCGGCCGGAAAATGGGGACTTCACCCAGGGCTGCCCAGCCCTCCGGCTTACTCCGGTGGCGCTCCCACTCCTTCTCTTGCTCGCGTTCCTTCTGACGCGTCAGCTCTTTCTCACGCTCCCACTCCTTGTCACGGTCAACAGCCCGCAATGCTGCCGGTTTGAGCTGTCCAGGGCTGTTGGTGGAAGTAAGAGGAGAAGAGGTGGAGGAGGACACAGAGGTTTGTTGGGGGTCTGAGGTAGTGCTGACGTGACTGGGGTTCGGTGAGTGATTCTGGCCTAATGAGGGGGAGGAGGCACTCCGACCATGGGACCTGCTCTGCTGCTGCTGTGCTTGTCGTATCAACATCAGCTTGCCAGCCGATGCCCGCTTAGGTCGCTGGTTCACCGGCTCCGCGTTGGCTGCTGGTGTAGAAGGAGGCAGGGTTTGTTGAGGAGGGAGAGTAGAAGATGGAGGTGGGGTAACAGGTTGAGTTTGTTTAGGAGAAGGGGGTGTTTCTGATTCGTGTCCATTAGAAATTGGAGTGGTAGACGAGGTGTTTTGCGTGGTAGCTTTCTCTTGATTGGCCACCTTCTTGCTGCTGCTGCGGGTCTCCAAAGGAGTGGATTGGAGCTTGGCCTTCTTGGCCTCAGTGCCATGCGTTTTGGCTTTGTGCTCAACCACCCCCGTCCCCACCGAGTTGAGCAGCACCTCCAGACGCCGCTTGGAGTTCCGCAGTCCTTCTCGACCATGGCACTCCCCCTGGCCCTGCTGGCACAGTTTCTGCGCATCCTCCTTGGCCAGGGTGTTGTGCCGCTGCCCATTTAGCCTGCCGTTGGGACGGCCGCCGGCAGCCACATTGTGCAGCCCATTGGATAGTAGCACCTGTTTGCGGGTTTTTGCATTGCTGTGGTGGGCTGGTGCCGCTGCTTTTCCTGAGTTGGCCAGCCCATTGCTGGCTGCTGGCTGGCTGTGCTGATTGTGATTGTTCGCTGACGATGGTGCCGAGGCGGCGCTGTTGTGTTTGTTGCTGCTGCTGAGTTTGGTTTTCTTGCCCAGTTCTTTCTGTTTGGCTTTGGTGTAGGTGACGTGGCCCTTGGACACGGTGGCTGTGTACTTCTTCACAGTTTTGGAGGGCAGTCGGAAGTCGCGGCTCTTTTTGGCACCATTGACGGCTTGTGCCGAGCCCGCCCGTGTCAGCCCGTTTACTTTAGAAACCTGAGATGCACAGAAGAAGCAGGGAGAGACAATTGAGACATGTTAGATGTCATAGAGTGACCAATCTTACAACAATCATGTGACTACAGTACGTCTGTTTTAGAAAAAGGACTCATTGTAAGAAACAACAGTGGGTGGCATGCTGACCGAGTTTAAACAGAACAGAACTGCTGTTGTCAGGTCAGATTCCTTTCATTGTTAAAAACACTATTACAGCTAACATAGTATAAATGATTTTCCCAAAACGCACACACACGCACACACAGAGAGAGAGAGAGAGAAAATAAAATTATCAGAATGTACAAGCCAACACATGCAGGGGCGTGGGCGCACCCACACTCCATGCTATGAAGAGGCCAAACATTCAGATGCTAGCTGTGCAGTAAAACATTTGGCTGGTCAGACCAAAGCTATTTGCGGAAACCGTCGCTATTCATTAGGGAGCCAATCAACTGTCTAGATTACTATACTTTTAAAATCTGCTGCACTTTTGTAGACTGCTCTCAGCACAACGACTGAGATTCAGCAAAGGATATGTGCAAACCAAAACCAAAGCCACTACATCCTGAGATAAACAACAGTTTAGAGCGAGAGCGAGAGAGAGAGAGAGAGAGAGATGGCAGACATGAAATGGAAAGCAGGGATGGCTCCTTGATTTCTGCTAGCAGATGGCTGGACAGTATGAGGTAGAAGGTGGGGTCACTGGGATGGAATAAAATCCCATCAGGACGTATAAAAATAGCCTTTTATTTGGCTATCGCTTTTTTAAAAATGCCAGACTTCATTTTTTGGGGTAAAAAGGTGTTTTAATGGACATGATGGAGAAGTATGGAGAAGCAAGTGAGTGTATATTGAGCCCATGTGTGTTTAAGTCTTTAAACCACCAGCTGTAGATCTGAGGTTTGGTACAGTGGTGTCTAGTTCCACCGCTAGCATACTGGGATGCAGCTGTGGGAAGAAACATGGCCACCCTCTCCCTCAGTTCAAAGAGCTCTACAGCTGCCTCAGCACACGTTAAACTGTGTTGTTTTTTTGTCTATTTTCCCATTAGAGCGTGGCTCTTTCTGATGTGCCCATTATTTGTCCTGCTTTCACTCACATTTCTCTTCATAGCTTTATTTCCTGCCTGTCTCTTTTTCCCCTCCCCCCAAAGGTATTTCATCTCTATACATATTTCAGAACATTATCCCCTCTCATCCCACCTTAAAAGCTGCTAGAGGTGTCTGTGGAGTAAAACATCCCTTGCACTCTAGGCCAAAGTATAAACACTTTATTTTAGTACCAATACCAATATCTATTGGCAAAAAGCTAATATCTGTCAGGGCTCTACTTTTACCTTCTTTTTGGTTAGCCTACACATGAGAATGATAAGAAATCTTAAGATCTTAAGAGTTAAAGATCCCTGTTTGCTTGTATGAAATGGTAAAGTGGGGATCACGGCTCTGTAGTTATACCAGTGAAAGCTCCTTCAAATACAAGCCAACATGATTTTATTGTATGTCTTTTTTCTCATGTTTCAAAGTCATGCATTCAAAGCACGGCTAGGCAGATTTGTACACAACACATGAGAGCCCTGCTTTTCATTAGAAAACATGAAAAACAAAATGCGTCTGTATTTTATTGCTGTCATTCTGCTGCGTCTGTCTGTTTGGACTAGCTGGAGGTGGACCACATGAACAAGGCGGGAGGGAGGATGGGAGAGGATGGAGTTATCAATCACAGCCAGGGCGCCACAGGAGGGAGGTGACAGCCGGTCCATTGACAGGTTCGCCTTTGAAGGGCTCTCGTGTCACGTGTGTGTGTGTGTGTGTGTGTGGATTGTATTGTGTTTGCCTCAGGTGGTGGGGGGCCGACACAAAGACCAGGCCATTAAAAGATAAGGGGGAACTGAAACCTAACCCTGCCTCCGTCAATCACTCCCCCCGTCTCCCTACATACACAAACGCTTCTTCTCACAATGGAGGGAAAAGAACGCCAAAAATAAAACAGGGGGACAAGGCAGAGGGAGGAGTAAATGCAGATTGAGTAGAAATAGGAGCAGATAAAGTAAGTCTGCCGGCTAAAACGCTGTTTTCATGAGATAAACAGTGACAAAAAAAAAAAACAAAAAACTCCTACGACTCCAAAACTTGACTACTAAAAAGAATATATCCACAGATAAGAAAAGTTTCAGGCAACAGGTTATTTAGGGCAACAACGATGTCTAAACAGCTGTCTGTCATAAAGCTGCAGGATAAATATGGGAAGTATTTGTCATATCTAATCAGCAACTTTTGCTGACAATGTGAGAGACAACAAAACTGTCATGACACCTTCCTGCCACAAGAGGGCTCAGAGGACCGCCTCGCTTAAAAAGGGGGGGGGGGGGGGGGGGGCTCTCAGCAGGTCTCCCTCACTTTTTATTTGGTGTGGTGGAAAAGGAGGAAGGCAAGAGTGATGATGAGGTAGAATATGAAAGAAAGAAAGGTTCACTTCTAATAGCGACTGGCAGCGAGAAATGAAAAGAACGACGAACAGAATAAGAGAGACAATAAAGAGCCAAAAGGAAAAAAAATAGAGCACACAGAGGCAGGAGGCAGGCAGCCAGAGGCTGTTCATTTGCACGTGAGCGGGAAGGAGAGGGAGGGGGAAAGGAGGTGGGTCTAGATGACATCATGTGTTGCTATAGCCCAGCTGAGGCCTGCCAGGAAGATTTTTAACACACAATATCTGCAGGAGCAGGCCCTGAGAAGGCGGGAGTGGGGTGGGAGATAGACAGCGAGAGGAGGCCAGCCAGAGGATAGAATAAGACAGCAGAAAGTTTAACCCTTTCAAAGCTTTGCTGACTCACAAAAGAAAGGAAAAGAAAGAGACGCAGGGGAAGGCAGAAAATCCAGCCCTACATGCAAGATTATTGTGTTTGACAGGCACAGAATTATTTACTTACTTTTTTGTAAATTGGTGTGTTCTAGTAAGTCCATAAAAATGTGTGTGTGTGCATTTTGATCATACAGAGATTTGGTCATCTTGTGTGTTTTCTGATGTTTATGGCTGCTCAAAATAAAGACAGTGCTGAATGTCTGATACGCAGCGTACAAACGTATCCATCAAATGTTCCTGTGATGCAATGACAACTGGTGGGTTAAATCCTATTCTGAACTCTAAACGGTCTCCTTTGCTGGAGTGATTTATGATGCAACCACCAGAACACCTTAAAAGTGAGGCATGAATCTGATTTAAGTCTTCAATTTCCTGTCACTTGCAAAGCAACGCAATCCAGGCAGGTCAGGCTGATTTTTAAGCAGTTGAAGAAAGGTCACAATAGCCCAGCACCAACAACGTACACAGTTTACTAACCGGCTCATAGGAGCTTGCTTGAAAGGATGCCCTGATTAATGCAACACGGGCATTTGAATAAATAGTGGAGGAATGACCATATTCAGTATTCAGAATTGCAAATTGCATTCATCAAACTCTATGCCCTACCCAAGTTTATTATCCATGCTGCACAGTGTGGCTTGCAGTAGTTGGTGCCTTCAGGGAGGTTAATTGAAGACTGCGGAGAAACTAAATAAGAGTCTTCTTCCAAACAATGGAGTCAGTCCTGCTGCTTTTTTTTTTTTTATTAAAATGGATCAAATCATGTTGTTTTTTTTAAACTGTGTATACAAGCTGCTATTAAATTAGTGAGAATGACCATGAATTGAATTATGATCATGTTTTACCCCTTTTTTTTTTAGATTAAATACACACAACCACAGAGTTTGTTTTACTGCTACAAAAATCACTTGACCTTTTCTATGGCTTAGCCTGAACTGTCACCGTTGGTAATGTGTCTAAATTTGTGTGTCTTTTGAACACACATGGTTAACACACAACTTGTTCATGATAATTGGAGGGAGAGCGAAAAAGAAAAAACAAAACTAATCCTTCCAAATGATTGGAGCCATGTTGTCAAGGGCAAAATCAGTCTGTCTGACACAGGAGAAGAGAGAGAGTGAAGCATGAAAATTGGTAAAAAAAAAAAAGAAAGAAAGAAAAAAGAAGACAGTGAGGATTGCTGAATGAGAGAACATGAGGAAAACCAAAACACACCGTGCGATAGAAGCAAAAGAATAACACTGGGTGCCAGCAGTGTGCGAAACGGAGCGAGGGAGAGAGTAGAGGAAGAACAGCAGAACAAAGGCCGGTGGGTAAGTGAGGCTGAAGTTTGTCTTGGCAGGCAGTCACTCTCATTGAAATTCCTTGTTGGGTTTGCTGGACAATTCCAGCCACTTTAAAAACCTGAAGCACATGTCTGTGTTTACACCAGCAGCAGTGCGGTGGAACAACGAGAAAACACCACCGCGAAATAAAGGCTGGCATTTCAAATATGGCGGGTTAAAGACGAAGCAGGAGCGAAAAAGGAAAGCCGATCGAATGCGGAGCCTCAGCAGTCACCTGCCTTTAATTAGCCAGCGTGGCCAGAGGAATGACACTTATCAAGCTGAAGACATCTCCAGCCTCCCCTTTTCCTGTTTTTCCCTCTTTCACTTTGTGGGGTTCCTTGAAACCTGCTAAGTGCCATGGAGAGGCAGGCAGGATTTCACAGCCCCTAGCCAGCACTACTAAATATAGCTGCAGTCGCAGCAGGCCAAAACACAATCATTACTCTCCCAGACACAATGGATGGAGGAGAAGGGAGGCAAAGAGAGAAGAAGAGAGGAGCAGAGGAGGAATTAAAAGTGTTAAAAATAATAAGATCTGTAAGAAAAGAGCAAAGTAGGAAGGAGGTAATGTAAAGAAAGCACTGCAAATACACCATAATACATCAGAAGGTAGGCAAGCACGACACAGGAGCAGTTAGGAGAAACCACAGAGAGGAAGATTTAAAAAAGATGGAAAATGGGAATCTCTGGAACTGTTTTCACTCTTTTCCATCTCCTTTCAGCCTATCACAGCTCTGACATGATACTGAGAGACCAGCGCTGGGCACTTCTGGCCACACACTACCTGCTTGCGCAGGTCCTCTGAAGTTCTCCTCAGTGGCAGCCCGTTGGCTGAACCTCTACTGTTGGCCATGGCCTGCAGCTCCCTTGCGTGCTCCCGCGCCTCTGCCCGCTCGCTGCGTTCTCTCAGGAGGGGCGGAGGTGGAGGTGGAGGGGGTGGCAGCGGCGGGGCAGGCGCATCCCTGCCGTGAGCGCCGCCCTTGGGCCTCGGACTCTCCCTGGTCCCCGCTTTACTGTGGCTGTGAAAAACTGGAAGAAGGGGCAAAGATGAAACACGAGGATCAGGTGTTTTGCTTTTGCAATTCTTAATAATAAAAAAATTAATTAAAAAAAAAAAATTGCTGCCTGCCAACATCTATGTTTTCGTATGCCTCAAAGAAAATCAGAGTGAGAGAGGAGAGAAGAAACAGTTCTGTGCTTTCCAGATTCTGGAGTAGAAGTTTCTAGTCTGCGGAAGCCAAAAGCAAACAAACAAATTAAATAATTAAGCTACTGCAGAGACTGGAAAGTTCCAAAAGTACATACTTCATATATATATGTATAGGACATATAGTATGCTTTTCAGCCTAGCATCTGCCTGTGCCAAAAAGCAGAATGGGTTTTACCCATTTGGGACTAAACCACAACGACCACATAGAAAACTCTACACAAACATTTGAGGTGACAAGCTTTTGGCAAACATATACGCCCCAATCAGTGAAATATGCATGATTTAAGGTGGGCATGAAAACGCCTTTGTGCTACGTGTCAATGAATCTGTTCAAAATAGACTTCGACTACATAAACCACCCCCGAGATGATGCTAAGCGAGCCCAACAGGAGAGCGGCAATTAACATACATTGAATGGCTCTCTCTTCAGCTTTTATGAGGCTCAATTTTAAAGTTTTACAGAGTCTTAAAATCAGCTGCAGCGCGAACACGCACACAGCACAGTATGCGTTTATTCTGAAAGGTGCGTCATTGTTAGTTGGTAGGTGGATGTCATGTTTTTTTGTTTATTTTAGCAGCAGTGCGTGTTGATGTGTGCAAGCGTGTGCATGCTTGCTGCATTGCACGTGTGGTTCGATGAAAAATGGGAGAAATTCTGACATTTTGAGAAGTGAGCTAAGCAAGAAACGGAGCCCAATAAAAGCTGTTTAATTTAGCTATGTCAACATGGCACATGGCCCAGAGAGAGAGGAGACAGAAATGAAGGGATGGCGCCCTGATGAATGGCCTACAATCTCAGGCCTTTCCTGTCTCTACCTCCCAGAATAAAACCTCTCTCTGCGTCGCCATTTCTATTTTCCCATTTCCCTCACCCCCGCCTCCCATTGAGCCCATATAACTGTCCTCCTGCTGGAGATTGGCCCAAGCTGCATATTAAAGTGTCACGTTTGACACAAATCTTAATACCACAAAATGTACCGAGGTGTGAGCGTGTGTTTTTTTCCTCCACGAGCTTAAACACTCTTAACCAAAGCAGCGACCAGGTCGTCGTTGACTGCGTGCTCACACCTACTTGTGTACACTAAATGCCCGTTGCAGTGTCTTTAACCCCCCTCTCCCCCCTCATCTAGAGCGTCCCCTTGCAAAGTATATCTACCGATTTACCCCTTATCTATTTATTTAGCATATCACAGTGAAGGCGCCGAGGTGCTTTGCAAACAGTGTTTGTATATGAGATAAGAATAAGCTGTCCTCCTGCACAGAACAAGCCTGGGTTTGTTCAAACAGGTTACACTACCCCACCGTGCGTGCTACTTATACACATGCGTAGCATACACACTATATTTTATGTTTAAAACTGCAGCTACAGATGGTTTTTAAAAGGATGAGGGGGAAGTACGCGTAGATAGGAGAACGCCAGGGGCCGGCACTGCTCGGGAGCGAGTGACATAAAGGCAGCGAGAGTTTAACGTTTAGCAAATCAACGAACCTCTCCCTCCCGCTTTCTTTTAATCCTACCAGTGTCTCCCGTAGTCTCTCTCCTCTTTCACATTCCACTTGAGAGGATGACCGGGTTGGGAGGGGGGGGGCTGAGCAAAGTGTTCACCTTTCAAATCCTTTCTGGCGGTAATTTTACAGACTTAGAAGGGAGTGAAAGTCAGGGATGGAGGAAATGTGAAACTAGATACAAAGCCCTTTATGGGGGGATTTTATATCTGAAAACTATATGAGACTAATGGTTTGTAGGGGAAAAATAAAATAAATAAAAGGACGAGATTGATGTGAAAAAGAATGGGGGTCAGAACATGCGTTACAAACCAAATAAATAAAGTAACAGGGACAGTAGAAATATTCTGGATTCTTTTAAATCTGCTCTGCTGTGCTGCAAGTCTATTTATAACCAGACTGCTGAAATTGTGTCATGCTTCGTTTCAGTTTGCTAAAACCCAAATTTAACTCCTATTGGAAAAAACATATAAGAAAGCCACTTGTTAATTTGCAGATTTCTATGTAACATTTCTGCAGCGTTTTGCACAACTCTGTATGTGTATTCATCCAAATGTCTATTTTCCCCAAGGGGCATGCTGTAACTGTGCTGCGTATGTGTATCAAGGGCCCTGGCCAGCTGTTGCAGTGTGTGCATAAACACCTTGTTAGGGCTTAGTAAGCTAAGTGTTAATTGGGGTGGAAAGAGTTGATGCGCCGCTCCACTATCCCCATGTGACTGTGCCTCCCCCTCCTCCTCTGCAGTTCAAAACAGCAGTGCTTAGGAAATCGCTCACATGCGCACATGGGCAGAGGGACGCACACAAACATACTCTGACATGAACTGTAAAAATCAGGCTCTTTGTCGCGCGACTCATTCTGTGCTCCTACATTAACTCGATGCTTTTCCATGGTTTCCATTTCTCCGTACATATTAAACCCATCCCTGGAGTGCCCCATCTTTTCCTCCTCTTCCCTCAGTTACATCTCGTAGCACCACTTTTATTTTTCTGCGTTCTCTCCTCCATTAACTCCTCTCACCGGGGTCTCCGAGGCACGTTACACCGACAGAAAACATTCCCCCTTCGTTCAGCGTGTGAAGACGGGAGATGCGCTTTTGGTAATAGAAAAAAAAAAAAAAAAAATACACGACGTGCTTCGTTCCGAACTCTGACGCCGTCCTTACCGTGCCCATTAAGCGGCTGCCTGGCGGGAAGCTTGCCCTTGCGGGGTGTCGAGTGGCAGGAGGAAGAAGCCGAGGCTTGGCTGCTGCTTCCCGCAGAGTGTACGCCACCTCCATTCCTCACCTGCTCCTCCTCCTCTTCGTCGTCTTCCTCCAGGTCCTCCTCCTCCTGGGAGCTTCCGAAGTAGGCCATATTGCTGGGCAAGGCAGTAGAACCTGAGTGCAGAGGGGAGGTGGTTAGTAGGGGGAGGAGCAAGGAAATAATTACAACTTAAAAATAATTAAAAAAAAAAAAAAAAAAAGAACACCTCTCAACTGGAAGTTTAGTCTATTGCCAGTCTGCTGTCCTACTTCACCACAATACGCATTAGGGAGCCCCAAGTGCATTTTAATCTCAGACGTCATAAAGGGAATCAACATCAGCACGTAAGTGGTGAAATATTATAGCAAAAATAGAAGTTGCTCAGGGGTTTAAGAATAATGGGGCTTTTCATCTGTTATTATCCCAATTGGTGGCTTATTGATGCTTTGTAAACTGCTCTGCACACAGCAGTGCCATTGTTGCCGACAGTCAAGTGGAGAAATGCACAAACACAATTAAGGAAATGTATAGCACAATGTCAGAATGATGACAGAACGACAGGATATATGCATATATCATATATACCCCGCTCCCCCCAGTACGTTCCCAATAGTTCATTAGATATTGTACCATCAGCTTCATTTATAGAACTGTCATTGTCAGTGGGTTAGCTGACCATTGTCTTGTAAACTTCTCACTGGGCCAAAGAGTTTGACAACAGCCGCTGTGGTTCTAGCAATATCAGTAGCAATGCAGTAGCAATGCAATGCACTGTCACGCGGTGCTAAGGGAGAGGGAGAGAGATGACTAGCAACTATTTTATAGATAGCTGGAAGCGCTGCAAGTACGCAACAAGCCGTCTTTCCACAGAGGCTCTTGATGGTGACAGTTTTATTGAGAAATATATAATGTACATATCTAACTCTGGTTTCTAAAGTAACTCTTCCACAAAGCGCTGCTCCCTCGCTCTCTCTCTAGCTGCTGAACTAATCCCAAATCTGTCGCGTTCACTCTTCCAAACAGGATTACTGCCAATCTCCAACTCTACTGGAGAAGAAAACCAACTTTCTCTTTTTCTTTTTACTTTTCCTGTCACACTCAATCACTTTCATTGACATCTGAGAAATCTAACTCGGTACGGTGTTTGGCAGTGGGTTGCCTATAACATTACCTCCGTTAGCTCGACGCAGACATACAATCGCTCTCACAAAAAGGTCATAAAGCCCAAAGCTATGTTGTTAAATCTCATAATGTTGTACTCGTAAATCAGCGTGCAAAAACAGCTGGGCCGGTCATGCACATGCAGGAATAAAGAACGGGAAGGGAAGCATGCAGAGCGCAACGGCAGTGATGTCTACGAATACAGAGGCGCAGTAGGAAATCGCTCAATGCCTCGAACTGATTCCAGAAAAAGAAAACAAAAAACCACAAATACAAATACAAAAATCTAAAAATGAGTAATAGATTATGAGTTTTCCACCTATCGCTGCAGGTACTCTCGGCAGGCATGTTTGGGTGAGTCTGTACTCAGTTCGTCTGTCGTCCCAGCATATCACCACATCACTTGGTGCACTTACATTTTCGTTCTGAAGATGGGATTGAGTTTAAGAACAACAACACGAGGACATGGTGGCAGAGGTGAGAAATCGAGCTAAAGAAACTGAATGCCAAAGCATCTTATCGGCTTTCGCTGGGAGGTTGGGTTTTTGCAAGAAACAAATGATTTTCTCCCGAGGACTCTCACTGCATGGACTGTAAAAATCGGTACTCACCAATACTACAGATCAAGTACAACTCTGGATCCCAGAGCAGACAATGAACAGCCCATTGTTTATTGTAATAAACCCCTGAGAACTAAGTGAAGGAAACCGACCGCTCCCGTGTGCAAAACGCTTGTGTATGCAACATGCATGAGTGACCTTGGGCACACTTAACATTTTTAACTTTTTAACTTGTACAATTAGTTTAATAATGTAATAATAATGTAATTCTAAAACTACATGGTTACGATTGTCGATTTGTGCTTAACGGAAATGTGTGATCATGCCACATTCTCACAGCTTTAATTAAATCTGGCTGCGATCAGGAAACCGTGGATTTGTACAAAGTTGTTGGTCGTTTATGACTAAATCGATTACATAGCATGAGCGACCACTGTGGGTCTATTACCCTTTTCAGGGGTTTCAATGTGTAACGGGCAATTAATGAACAGTAATGTGTGATTATACACCAATTAAAATAATCTTAATCCTCTGAAAAATAGGCTGAATTCAAATAGCCTACCTTAAACTGTGGGCCTACTTAAATTTACATAGTGGATCTAAATTTATCCAAGCACATTATTTAATTAGCTCACTTGTTTTTCGAGAATATATTGAATATATGTAAGACCATTTTACATCTTATGAATGTAATACATTCAGTGGATGAATTAGGTGTTATACTTTCTAGACAGGCTATAATGTAGCAGGAAAATTACACTTGGAATTCATAAAGTGTTAAAAGGCCGGATAAAATGTTTTAGTGAGTGACAGTAATGCAATCATGTGTTGGTGATATGTAGAGTACTGTGCAAAAGACTTGAACCACCCTTCATTTCTCTGTATTTTGAGAGGAAAAGGGTGAAAAAGGTGCAATAATGTATAATAATTTAAGCTTTCTTGTAATTTCCTGAAGTAGTCTTCAGGAATAGTTCTCCAGGATCAAGGACATTCAAAGCTCTTCTTTGGATGTTGGCTGCCTTTTAGTCTATTCTGATCCAACACTGCTTCAATAACAGTGAGGTTCAGGCTCTGGGGAGGCCAATCCATGACTGATAGTGTTTCTATCAATGTCACGCTGATAAATGAAGCCGTTACCAATCAAACGCTTTGCAGATGGTATTGCATGGTGGATCAAAATCTGATGACACTTTTCTGTGTGTGTGGGGGGGAATACCCAGCAAAGACCTGACACAGGACCTGAGAGATGCATCCGATTTCTCAAGTTCACCCAATTTCTTAAGGACGTTACTTTCAGAAACTGTTCATCTGCTGTAGACAGTTTTTCTTTTGTTCTCCACTTGCCAGGTTTTCAGCCTTAAGAGCTCTTAAGGAGTCACCTTGCAGGTGCAAAAGCACTATTTGATGCTCGTCAAACTGAGGTTTTTTTGTAGATTCAAGTACAGAAAATTGGAGCAAATGGTGTGTTTTTGCGACAGGCTGCTAGTAACAAAGAGCTGAATGATAATTGGTTCTTTGTTAAGCCGTCCGAGTTTTGGACAGCACTGTATCAATTTTTTTTCTGTTTCTGTTTCTGCTCAATCGAACTCAGTTTCTGGTGCAATTTTTGTTACATTTCTGTGCTATTTTGTCCTTTGACATTGTATTTTTACCTTTTTATATTATTGTAGGTACTTCTTCATGCTTTGGCTGCTCTAACATAAGAACTTCCCAGCTTTTGAGATTAATAAAATACTTCTCATCTGATCTGTGAAAAGTGTTCCACAAAGTGCATTTACTTCACAGCTGCCTGGATACATTCAACATTTGTGTGTGTAGGTGAGATTACAGTCACCCTTTAAATGATATCCTGACTAAGGCTAGGCTTTTCTAATAACTGTTACATCCTGAAGAACTCAACTTTATGTAACCATCACCTCAGAGTAAACGGCATGCTTTAGAAAAAGAATCCTTAGGAAGATTGCTGTAAACCAACAACTTACACTGGCACGGATTTGATGGCTTCCTTTTCGCTTTGGAGAACAAAAAGAAGCAGACTCACTGAAATCATTATCCTAATTTTCCGACTTCCTTTTCTGAAGCGTGTACTACATCTTTAAACATAGATTAATTTTCGTTTTAAAGTGCAGTGACTATTATTGGCTGGCGAGAGGACATGTGGTTAGCACATGTCACGTTACATTTATTTTGAAAACTCGGTTTAAATAGCACACACATATCAAAGCTTTCCAAACACAAACTAAAGCCTGGTAATAATAAATCTTGTTGTGCTTTGGATCGTACTTTTTACACTCTCTGCCAGTTTCTAATTATCCCCTTAGCGAGCGAAAGAGAGAGGGAGAGAGGGGGGAGAGAGAGGGGGGGGAGGGAGGGAGGGAAAAAAGTGTGTAGTGGCAGCAGATTCCCTGAAAATTGCTGTTTCATCTGCTCTGTTTAACTTCGTACAGAGGTCTGACAGAAGTAACTGTTCTACATAGTTTAATACAGTCTTTGCATTCAGCCATAAAGTAATGCTGCATTTCAACATCAGCTCACACACTCCAAAAGAACTAACATAAGAAGCTAAGACAACACACGTTCAGTGAGTGTTTATGTTGTGGTTTTGAGCATGTGAAGCAGAATGCAGACAATTATGGGAAAATTACAGTGGCACTTTTTCCTGCTACACGTTTTCTGGCTTGTAACCGTGGATCTGACCTCCGCATGCACAAACCAACAAGATCCAAAAAGCACCAACAATTGTCCCTAGTGCCCCCCCCATAAACACACACGCCAACAAACACAGAGCATGCACACCTCGTTTATCTTGGCGACAGAGCAAACGCTCGTCTCGTAGACCAAACAAACACTAAGGCGGTACGCACACCGGCCCAATCAGCTTCTAATGACTTGCTTCATTAGCTAAATGGCTGTAATTTACTGCCCTAAGCAGGGGTCAGCAGGCCAACGGCAACAGACCACAGGGGCACCTAAGGGCAAAGATGGGGGTGGGCGCTTGTTTTTGGATTCCAGGCAAATGGAGATGAACCGGTGAACATGTACAAACACTTTTATCTTTATGTGAACCGATTTAATGGGGTTACGGTAAGATAATTGTTAGGACTAGCTATTTAACTTGTATATTAAAAAACAAAACAAAAATAAAATAATGTCAGATTGGTACAACTGAACAGTTGCGAGCTGCTTGTTTTCCTGTGCGTGTTTAATTGTGAAAGAGCCTAAGAGTTCAACACAAATCATTTAGTCTTTATATTTTTAATGAAACAAAGGCTAAAAATTTGTTTTGTAATTTGCTGTGGTGATGTGCTGGGAAAGAAGAGAAATGCCACAAATGATAAAATAGTGACTGAAGGCAAGGTTCAGACAAGCAAGGGGATGTCACAACAGCACATGGGCCTAGAGACCCGTCAGTAATTTTGGCAGCCTCTGGTCACTAGAGAAAAATCCGTATTCTAGTCCTAGTTGGTGGGTGTGGTTGCTAGGGGCTGTTAGCCGTCGCTCGATGAAATCTGTTGAAATGATGATTTTGCACCAAATCTCTTAACAGTTGTTTTTGTCACAAGCAGATCTGCAGTAGTTGCCTATAGTTTCCATGGAAGATGCATGCAAGCTTTAGTGAAACAAACTGGAAACAGAACATTTGTCTTCAAATTTAAAGTTGCGCTTCACCACTGCAACCAACACATTTCACCGATTCACGCAATCGCTTGCCAGCAACCCACCAGCAACCGCTTGCAACCGGTTGGGGAATGCACATTTCTTGCCCACCGACTGGTGGTTGAGAGATGGTCAATGACAGATCTCTAGGCCTGCGTGAATGAGGGCCCAGTATATTCAAGATCCCCACAATAACACTGTCTGGGATTTTGGAGAGCAGCAGAGGGAGGGACAATTACACAGACTGAGCCTGCCAAACATATTTAGTGATCCAATACTGACCACTGGCATGACCACAGCAGTGGCAACAATACTTCTGGAGCAGATACCAGACATTTACAGCCCTCATCTATCAGTGCCTTAAAACTGTACAGACACACTCACCCATGCACACAAGGTGGAGAAAACACAGCTCATTCTTTCCCCAAGATCTCCAACAGGGCATGTGCCCAATCCCACAATTACACCAGTTTTTCCATCCACCTCATTCCGGCCGCAGACAAATCATAATTAGGTCTGAAAGAGTCTATTAGGATTGTCATTTTTAACGGGGCTCTTGGGTGGGGGGCATAATTATAAACCCTCCATTCTCTGGCTACCCTTCTTTTGTCCCCTCAACTGGAATTGAAACAATGAGGACAATTTAAATAGTCAATCAGGAGGGTTTAGCTGCCATGGGGACATGTGGTTGTGCTGACTTAGTTGTAAGTGCTCGATGTGTGTTCAGGAAGTATGAACGCTGTTTTGAAGGGAAGGTAGGAAGAGGAGGTAAACACGGGTCCTCCGGTGAGGAGAAGTTACAACAGCTGAGCTGTGCCAAAACTCTTCATCGTTCTCTTAGAGGGGAAAAGGGATTAGGGATTACATTTCCAATTGACATTCCTTTATGTCAGCTAAACCATTAACTCCACAAACAGCGGCTCTGCTTTTAGAAGAGAAAAGCAGACTCCGTGAGTGTTGCATGAGGAACTCCTCCACAGAGTCATTACTGAAAAGAAAATCACAAATGTATGCACACACATATCGTTCCAGGCCTTAAATCAAAACAGCAATCATACATTTGGAGGAGAGAAAAGTGCATTATCCCTGAAGGAAACACAGCTGTCACAGCAGCAATGCACTTAAGAAACACACGAGTAGCTGTCAGACTTGAATCTTTTTCTTTGAAAGCAGTCGGACGAGTGAAAGCAGTGAAAATGTGTTTCTAGTTTGGCAAACAATTTCTGGCAATAAAATACAAAAAAACCAACACACACACAGACATTATTAATTCTAACAATCTAGCCACAAAGATAAAGATCCTTTAAATCCAATAAAGTGCCTTTATTAGAACTAGCTGTTTTTTGTTGTTTTTTTAAAAAACAGATGTGAACAACTCCTCGGTTGGTTTTGGTTCACATGTGTAATCACAAATGGGGATTCTGAGGTCTTTGGTTCACTAGGTCAGAGCTGGGAGGTTATGTAAGCAGAGTGGATGGATTGGCCTCACTGAACCTGAGGAGAGGCACCACACTGGGGCTGGCAGGCAGAGGAGAAAGCCCACAGGGCAAAGAGCTAAGCGCTGTTGTAGCGTTCACACGCGCACACAGGCACAGGAAATTACAAAAAACAGGAGTCTTGCATAAGAGACTCATTTGCAATAGTGTGTGCACACAGTTATTAATTTACTCCCTAATCGTTAAGCTCATCTTCGGTACTGTGTGTACTCTGTGTGTGCATTACTGTGTGTTTGTTCCTCACTGAAGCAAATAAAGTAAATGACATCTTCCCCAAATGAATCACATAAAGGTGAAACTACTCAAACAGCTGTTATATCATTTATAGCCCATCAGCAGGGTGCATGTCATACACTCAACATTAAGAAAACTGGCCTCCAGGGCTTCTATAAGCTTGGTTATAGGTTAAAATTTAAAGATTACTGTGCAAAAGGTTAAATAGGTTTCAAAGGCAAGATAAAGGCAAGAGAAGGACATTAAAAAGGTGAGCATGGCAGCAAAAGCACCATTATGGCCAAAATGATAGTCATTGTTATTTTGATCTATATTGAAATCACAATTATAACGCTGCTTTCAGTAACATTCTTGCTAATGTACAAATGCTGCACAATAAAATTAGAAACCCCCTTTTTACTTAAATCAGGGTGTCTGTTACAGGAAAAACATACATTTCAAAACTTGAACACAAATTAAAATCAACAGAACGCCATCACATTTTTCTACATTCTCCTGTTAATTAGAACATCTCTGCTGACAAATAAGGTGTTTGTTTACCTTGCCTAACTGCCTCTCCCAGAAGCAAAATAATTCTTTCTTTGTACCTGCTCGATGGATGTGACTAAAACCTGAAGCAGAGTACTTGACAGCTGTGAGATCGCTCCCTTTTTCCACTGTAATGTTTTGCATACAGCGCAAGTTTTGGAAAAATAACTGTGCACAGAGATAACGTCTCTTTTGTCCACCATGTTGACCATTGCCACAGAGCCTTCGACGCTCCCCTCGTTTAATGGGCTCTTTTCTTTGACCAAATGCGATTGTGTTGGTGAATAAGTGTGTCTTTGTGAGTGGCGTGAATACGCTGCACGACTACGGACGACTAAGATGACGTTTGACAAATCACGCTAGCAACCACTGTGTGTTTCTCTTGGCCTTCATGCATTCATTTTACTGCCATTTGTGGTGTGTTTTGAGAAATTGAATAAGTTAGTTGTGTTGCTCTGTGGCGCACGCACAACTCACTCAGCCGCACTCTTTCCATGTGATTTATTCACAGTTAACATCTCTTGCCCTAAATCCCAAGTATTTCCAAACAACTGGCGACATTAGATTTTTGTTTTGACAGCCTGTTATCGGTTGTATATCTGCCTGTTAATGTAGTGTTACTGGTCCGGACTAGCCCAGGAAACTTCAAGCTGCGCGGTGCAGGGAACAGCTGTGATTGGCACATGCGGCCGTGCTGTCAGGCGGTGATTTACGTTTGCTTTGTGTTCTTTTGTCGGAGCACGCATTTCCAATATCGGTCGATCGCGTTCATTTAACTGTGGGAGGCCAAAAATCAGGATTAAGATTAAAAATTGATTTTCAAGTGTCTGCAGTTATTGAGGATTTTGTGTTTGTGCAGTTTCGGGTGCATTTTTCTTTTGTGTGTATTGTAAAGACTGGGGAACACTTGGGTTATAAATGATGCAGTGTGTGCCAACAATTACGGTGAATACACTGATACCAAGTCAAACATTACTCAGTTGATTTTTTAGAAAACAAAAGCAATCGAAACCATGTCAAATCATTTTGACTTTGACTGTGGGGGTAACTTAAATACTGAGCATCTCAATTTGAAATGAACACCTTCACTCTGCTCTCATCAGTATTGCCCCCACCCTGTATGCAGCAGTACTACACTGTTACAACAGGCAGACAAGGCCAGAGGCAGACTGTCTGGCTACCACCCAAATGGCTTTCTCCATGGATATAAACAGCCCAAGTACAGGCCTGGACCACACATAAACACCATTTTGAGAACACAGGCAAGGACTGCGCACTCTGGCTTGTTTGCTACGGTGTGTGTCTGTGTGTTTGTGTGCAGGAGAAAAAGCTGAACAGTGGGATAAACACACATTGAACATAGACCCAAGACAGTGTGGGTGGTGAGCATACATGATGTGCATCCTTCTATATAGTAGATAGAAATCTCTGTTGCTGTTTTTTTGTTTCTTGTTACTTTTCTGTCCAGTTACTCCCACGTTGCATCAGAATAATCCAGCACCCCCTGCTCCCCCATGGAGGAATTAAAAATAGCTTTTCCTCAGATACAACAACAACAACAACACCACCACCACACAGCAGTCAGCCAATTCATTATCATAGGGAAAACAAATCCCACAAGAGCAAAATGGCGTCAATAAACAAGCTGGGATCGGATGAAAAGGTGCACCAACAACATGTTAACTGCAATTTCTCAACACAGACTGACACACGAGTCCTGCTTCTTTCACAACATTTCTTTTTCTTTTTTTTGGGTCGCTCACTTTATCGCTTCAAATCTTTCATGTTTTAACTGCTTTTATGTGGCTGTCTGAATGAGTGATGGATAGAACCCATTGGGTGGATGCTTAATGTTTTCCAGATAAGATAAGCAAACAACACTGCAGTGGATACACGGAGGGGGAGGAGGAGAGGGGGGGGGGGGGGGGGGGAATACAAATTTATGCTTACACCTTGAACGTTTGACCTGGGTCACACCCCAGAAATCACCACTGATGAGATATTCTGGGCAGAAATGTCACTTAATGCTTACAGAAAAAGAAAAAAAGCTAAAAATCTGATCAAAATGAAAGGGAAATCAGGGCTATGATTACACAGCTGGAGATTCTGTCAGAGACATTTTTGGTAGCTGACATGAAGGAGCCTAATGTGTGTGGTGGTCAGATCACCAGAGACATGTATCAGAATCTTAAAGGGGATTGGAGCTTTCAGATATCAAAGACTGGAGTCTCTTTGAAAAGATTAACCAGGCTAACACAGATGTCCTCATGGGCTGCGTCTCCCTATATACCCTGCATGCTTTGTGCAGGTAGTTGGCGCGTAGACATAACCCCCCACCCACACACGCAGAAAATGGTATGAGGGCACACAGGAGATAAGCAGGACAGGACACATCAGTGGTTGGTGTGGATTTGCACGCACGCACGCACGCACGTGCGCGCACACACACACACACACACACCCTCAAGGGCTCTGCTGACATTCTCCCATGTCCCTCTCTTGGTAAGGGTCCCTGCATATGGGTCACATGAGAGGCCAAGGGGAAAACTGAGCAGAAGAAGCCCTGCAAAGGAAAATGTCATCCTCACAGCATGGATGGAGCACACACGCACAGAGAGCCAAACTGGTGTCTATAAATACAGTGGTAGAACAGGGAGCGGCAGCACTGGGGGGGCTGTGGAAAACTGTTCAATCGTTAGCTTAGCAGCCTAGCTCTAAAATTAGCATTAAAGTGCAGCAGAGTGCAGCTAAACACTCGCTTGAAATCTGCTCGCAAAACACTAATTCAGCCCTTAATTATAAAGAGAGACAACAGCAAAACTGAGTCAGAACAAGTCACCCACGCTTCATTAGCCTGCAACTGCTCGTGTGTAAGGCACGGCGTTAGCTTAGCACCAAGTGATTAGTCTAATTTCAGCCACAAAGTATATGGGACATTGTATCATTAGCCTATGTAACATCATGGCCTATATATGTAAATCAAGGCTCATCACACGGAAGGCTCGAGTCCATTTTAGCAACTTCCAATTACACGTTTCTGAATGAGCCCTGTAAGGTTAAAATGACATCCCATAATAGGAGTATTCTCCTCAGAACAGGAACATATAGCCATTACGCCCGACAGACTTTAATCTAAATTTTCCCCCCTCCCGAGTGTGGAGCGGACTTTTGTGGGAGGGGCAGAGGTTAATAACGATAACGGCAAATTAATCTATAGAGCAAGGTGTTTCTGTCTTTCACAGGAATTAACTTCGGTTGCGAGGACATTTTAAAGAAAAAAGGGTGGGTGAGATATTCCACGAAGGATAGAAGTCACAACCAAGGTTGTTTGAGATAAACGGTCCTATGTAATGTTTGGACCTTGGGATGAACGTGTCACTCCCTCTCCTCTCATTTTTCTTAAGAAGGGATGATTGAGAGCAAGGGGGTTATCGTTACATCACAACACATTCAGACAAGACATGTAGTAGACGTAGCTGTTTCAACATATACCTTACAGTGTAAACAGGAACAGCAAATTAAAGAGTGCACATGCATCAGATAAACCTAGAAACTGTCAAGCCGTCTCTATACTGAGCCATGATTGTCTCTCACCGATTCAAGATCGTATCGGCCTTGAATCCTGAAACTCTTGCATATTCTACAGAGGTTTTTGCGAGCTAAGATTGCAGATTTTTAAAGAGAATTTATAGTCCTGGGTCTTTTAACCTTGGCCTTGGAAATGTTTTAAGGTAATAAAATAAGTAGCACTTCATACTTTTAGTGCAACAAGAAAAAAAAACTTTTTGCAGTGTCCTGGCAGAGGACTAACCCCCTCTGTATCCCGGCCAGCGGAGCATAGATCATAAGTAACATGAGCCCTTCATTAACTCAAGAGGGAAAAAAAGAACAAGAGTTGTTTAGCAACCTTGAGTGTCGAGGATATCTGCGCTCCTTTGAGTGACTGCGCTCAGTTTATCAGGTATCCTTTTGAGTTTTTAACCCAAATAGACAAACAATGCTGCTGTATGAGACAAAGAGGAGCAGCGCACACACGCGTAACTCATTTGACTGCTAATTGCTCTGCTGTGGCTTTTCCACTTCATTTGACATCAAAAGTGCTACACAGTGTCAATGAACCTGTGCAGAGTTTGTAGTGCAGGCTGTGTGAGTACTCCATATTCAAAACAGCTACTGTAGTAGAGGGTGATAGGCAGGGTGTTAAAGAGACAGACAGTTGTTGAACGGTGGGAGGGGGAGATGTGTAAGCTGATGAAATGCAGGATAATCTTAGCCATGGGCAAGTATGCAGTTAGATGCAGCATGTGTGAAGGGTTTTGTCTGTGTGTGTTATGAGTGGGTGGAGGGTGATCAAAACCTGACTTAACAAAACTTATTCTAAGCTCCCTGGAGTTGCTTATGCACGCATCTTTATGTGCATAGAGCCAAACAATAGGGAAGCATATCCTGGTGTTAGGATAATTAATATGCAACATCCCCTTTCTAGCGTTAGACCTCAGCCCCGGTCCCTTGAATAAAAACCTCTTTAATATCATATCTGCAGCGTTCTTGTTAAACAATATGCTTTCCCGCTCTGCCGCTGGTTGTAGACACGCATGTAATTATGTCTCCATCTGCTCCACTCTGCTGCATCTTACCTCTGAGGCAGAGGAAGGTGAGAAAATCCTCCGTCTTGGGCTTGCGCCTGGAGAGGTCCTGGATGGAGGAGGACGGGGATGAAGCGGAGAGGGACGAGAGGGACGTGGATGGCACCGTGGACAGGCCGGCGTTCAGGCCGCCCGAGTCAGCCACTTTGATGGGCGTAGTGCTGGGCGAGTTGGGCTGCGACTGGGCAAACTTCCTCTGGGCCTGGAGCCGAGGCCTTGTTGGGAGGGGAAAGAAAAACAACAAGTTAGACCCTTGGATCCTTTGCACATAAACACAGAATTTACAAGTAACATAAGCCAGTGTGTTGGAAGAAGTACAACATTTAACCCCAATGCAGCTCCGTCTGCAGCTGACTAAAAATAAAACAGAATGTGACTCTTTTGCATACCTGCAAACCCACTCTATCATTTTTACTACTGTGGCCCACTGGCCATTGTCTCACTGTAGGGAGGTTTCGTTGAAACAATTACCCTCTAGCGAAGAATTGATTACTCTGTGCGTGTGTGTGTATTTGTTCAGTGAACGGGAGCGAATCCATCATGATCGCTTTGATATGCAACAAGCGCACATTCAGTGGCCGACTTGCCCATTCTCACCGACAGTGTGGGTGTATTTAAATGTGTGCATTTACATGAGCTGACGATGTTTTCACACATGTAGTTGTAGTTCCTCTTTTTCCATTCCTGTTAAGCGCTATTGAATAAGAAAAGAAAAGCGCCTATAAGGCAGAGCCTCTGCTGTCAGTGGCAGCTGATAAAAACCAACTACACAAGGACAGTGTGCCAAAACAATCACATGCTAACCGGCAACAACTTTCTTCATCTCCCCATCTTTCTGTCTCATAATTTTTTTTCCACCCTCGTCTCCTCCTCACTCCTCCTTCCCTCACTTCTGTTGCTACATTGTACGCGCTTTCCTCTGTGATGCACAAAGCCTTTGAGACGTCGCTCTCATTTTTCTCTCTCCTTGTCTCTTTTCTGTCTTTATTTCACAGTGTGTGCCAGAGGAGGCGATGGTAAGAGCAGAATATTAAAGAGGTAGATGTCTCAGAAAGCAACGGACTCACTTGTCACACACCACCTCTCCTTGATACACGCACGTGCAGGCACATGGATGCAGACCCTCCCTCTCCACGCGCACTTAAAAAGTAGGCGCGTGCTTATACACGCATGGAGTATAAAAGTCGCAGAGTGTCAGGGGCCGTGTGAACCATCAAGTGGCCTCAATCGATTAGCGCTGAAGTGAGAGAGAGAGTGAGTGTGTGTGTGTGTGTGGCGGGGGGAAGCTATGCTGTAAGTGTTGTGGAGTAGTGATAGAAGCAATGCGATATCCTGGTATTATTTGTCAATTTGCTGCGGACCTGACTGAGGTAAGGATAGATAGGATCATGTCTGGAGAACACCCACAATGCATTTGGCGTAGCCACTGAAAGGTGCAGCGCTCCGATTACACTCCAATCAGAGAACAGAGCCGAGTCAAAACGTGTCAATTTCCTGGCCTAAGCTCAAAATGTGAGAAATTGAGAGATGATTGCTCACACAAAGCCCTACATTTGGTGGCAAGGTTTGAGGAAAAATTGCAGTTTGTTTACCAACAAGCAGTGAACACTGAACTCTCATCAGTCTGGATTTTCATAAAGAAAATTTATTAACACACGAGATCCTAATTTAAACTAAAGTTTTAGAATAAATGTGGTATGAAAAGCCATTTTCATACAGGAGGTGCTAATAATACTGTTACGCAAAGACGACGACTATCAAATACGCCACTGTGCCTCCTCCTGGGCCTCCACCTTTTAGGTATAAGATATCCATTTTACCCCCATCGGAAATTTATGGGAAATTTCGCATAACTAACAAGTGAATTCTGTCCCCATGTTGTCTGATCAACCCCCCCCAAAAAAAACAAACAAAACCAAACTGTTCAGTCCAAGTGCATGTTTCTCCTAAATTTAAAGAAATTCCCCCAAGATGTTCAGTAGAAAGGCGTGGACAGATGTACGGAGAGGTAACCCCGAAAAAGCAACGCCTAGAGCGTGGGCTGTCGCCGGCACCGAGGTGTTAAAAAGGGAACGTGACTATTCAACAAGCAGAAACCGCAAAATGAGGGCAGGTGTCAGTTCACACAAGGCTGTGATCTACTTGCAAAAGATAAAATAAATACGAAGGGGATAATAATAATAATAATAATAATAAAAAACAGACATGGAGTAAATGAAGTGCACAAAATGCAGAAAGCCAAGTTTTTCCAACCAGTCAAACAGGTTAGAATGAGTGGTAGTAGGAGGGGGACGAGGAGAAGACATGGGGCAAGAATAGCCCTGCACTCACACAGAAGCAAGATGTAGTGAATGAATGAAAGAAAAATCAACATATTATCAAGACCATAGAGGACTTTTAGAAGAAAAAGTAGAACTGGAAACTGATTCTTCAAAATCGTAATGCTCCAAGCTGATCAATGCCTTGGGTCATATTTTCTGGAAAGTAGAAATGAGTTTGACAGTTGGGTCAAAACACATGAAAGTGAAGCTTCTGCACACCCGAGTCACTCTAGGCAGACTCTGCGGGTCTTCCAACTATTGAAAACCAGTGAAGAAACCACAGAGAAAAATGGAGAGAAAGAGCTGAGGCAAGCACAACACTTACAAATGTAATCAAAACTGGCACCGTTAACAATAAAATTAAGCTGAAGCCACATTTGTGTGAAAGCAAGAACAGGAAATGACGTGACATATAGAGGAGAGAGTGTGTGTGTATGAAAAGAGGTGAATCGATCATAGTAACATTACCCAGAAACATCAAACTTGAGCACTTCGACATATAGACGAAGAGCCTGTTTGCTGTAAACCGTTAACCCAAAGTCCAAATTTCAAACTCGCCAAAGCCAACAAACTGTTTCCATCTCTCGTTTTATATCGCAAGCAGTCCGTCTTGATGTGATTACAGCATTCGCTATAATTGATAGCGAGCCATGAACACTTTCTAAACAGTAAGCAGAGGGAAGATTGAGCTCTCCATAAAAGCCTCTTAGGTAAGCTGAACCCTGCAAAGTTTTATTGCTGCAGCCTTACATAAATAGGATCCTATTTAACAGGGGGGAGGGGGGGGGAGAGAGAGAGAGAGAGAGAGAGAGAGAGAGAGAGAGAGAGAGAGAGAGAGAGAGAGAGAGAGAGAGACCTGGGATTATGACAAGCAAAAGGATACGGATGGAGACAGATGAGCTAATAAAGTGATGTGTTTACTACATCCCGTCTAGACCATCAACCACAGCCGGCCAATCCGCTGTTACCTTTAAACTGACATCAAAGACACTTCGTGCTACCACCGAAATATTAGTGGAAACATGCACAAGTAGAAGTTCACTAATTGGGCTAAATTGTGCAGTGCCAGTTCTAATTTCCTCATTTCTTCTTTTCTTTAAAAAAAAAAAAAATTGGTATTCCAACAGCAGAGATATGGCTAATAAAAAAAAATTAAAAAAGGTAATAAAAACAGATCTGCTTTGCCGATGATGTGATAATGCAGGGTTACGAAGAGAACATAAAAGCAGATAAATTAAACCACAGCACTTATATTGCAAGGACTACATTTCAGCTAGCAGGTTATTATTTAACAAAACAAAACAAAAAAGCAGCTCTCTCCCTCGAAAACAGCCTAACAGGATTAGTGTCATCATCATTACGAAGGTGCCAGGAACTTAAGAGCATGAAAAACATTTACAGCAACGAGTTCAGCCAATTGTCCAACCAGTTTTGCCACTGGAATCATGTCTTTCTAGCAGTCATGGACGATCAAACGTGCATGAGCACAGCAGACACGGGCGAAGCAATGCTTCCAAGAGACGGGAGGATGGTAACGTTTAGAAATCAGCAGAGGAGGAACAATTTGTAGTGACTTTACTGTTTTACTTCATGCCTGCTCCCACTGCACTAAGAGCCGAGTGGTAATATGAACCCCTGATTTAGCCCTCCGTCTGCCCAGTGGTGTGTGTGTGTGTGTGTGTGTGTGTGTGTGTGTGTGTGTGTGTGTGTGTGTGTGTGTGTGTGTGTGTGTGTGTATATGTGCAGAAATCAGGGTACATCACGTTCCCAAGCGTGTTGAGGTATAGAATACTGGCTGGTATGGTGCCATAGGAAGAGAGTGAGGCTTACGCAAGTTAAAATTAAACTGATTGCCCTGACTGACGGAGAGCGAGAGGCGAGCCGGAGAGACGCGGGTAGGGAAAAGAAAAAAGAGGAAACTGGGCTCCAATAGCGGCAGAAAAAGAAAAGAGATTACAGCAGGATGTCCTCATTCATCCCTTTCTAATCCACCTATCATCCATCCTTTCCTCCCTTCATTCCTTCCTGCTGCACCCCCCCCCCCCCCCACCCTTCAAAGGGCTGCTCTAATGTCTAATATTACACAAGCCACAAGAGGCACGAGAGCATTGATTATCACTGAGAGAGGTAGAGTGAGAAAATCTGACGACCCTGTCAGCCAGAGATCCTGGCAAACGGAAGGAAAAAAGGCAGAAGAAGAAAGAATAGAATAAAGCACCATCTCACTAACATATATAATGAAGTGGGTGGGTGGGGGTGATGATGAGGGAAGAGAGAGAAAGATGAGACACAGCTAGTTCAGTGTGCTTCACTTAGAAGAATTCCACTCTGTTTAAGCAGTACAGCTGCGGACAGTTGACATAGATCATCACAAGCACATGGACCCTGTCAGTCAAACGCGGAGCAACTTCAAGCTCTCGTCTTCCGTCTCCATCTTATCAACATCCTCCCAGTGACAGCCATTTCCGTGGGAGTTTCTAAGATGGCCGGGCTTCTCTGTGTGGTCAGACTTACGAGGGTGCTGGCAAGCTTCCCCGCCTGCTGAAATGGCACAGAGAAACACGCTGTCTACAAGCTTCAGTAACTGACCCTCGTCTTTGACCCGTGCCACTGGAGGAAGGCCAGCAACAACTGAGTTTCTTCTGCAGACTCGGTCAATAACTCAATAACCCGCAGCACAGCAGAGCGTTATCGCAAACACAAACCTCCGGTCTAAACTGGCTCCTTAAGTCAGCTTCAGCACATCAGCAGGGTGCAGAGTGCAGCGGGAGAGGGGAGGGGGAAAAGATGACTAAGCAAATGTGCCTGTTTGTTTTTAATGGAGCTGAAACCAGGAGAATCATTAAACCTCATATCAACCCATTTGTTGCATAAAAAGACTGAGAATGGATGCAAAAGAAAATAAGTTAAACGCTGATTAAGCAGGACTGCTACACTAGCACGTTTTAGTGACTGAATATGCTGTAGCTTTGGCATCTTTCCATATTGATGAAGCTTCATGAAAGCATTATTTAATTTTAGCATTAGAAAAATAAAAATGGCCTGTATTTGTATAGCACTTTACTAGTCCACTGGCGTCATCGGGCCCTCTGACCACCACCAGTAGGCAACGGGTGAAGTGTCTTGTCCAAGGACACAACGACGAGACTGTCCAAGCCGGGGCTCGAACCGGCAACCTTCCGATTACAAGGCGAACTCCCAACTCTTGAGCCACGATCGCCCATAAATAAAAAATAGAAGTTCGAAACAATCCTGGGTGCCTTTGCAATTTTAATAGAAACCTGTGCAACTTCAATGTTTTTCATGTAAGAAGACCTTTAATGAAACTTGTGTCTGTGGACTTGAGGTCAAATGCGTGGAGTCGCCACAGTGGAGCTCTGGCTGTCTGGTTTGTTTTCAGATATTTGTTGCACCACTGCAACCAGATATTTAGATGAGGCTGGCGAGGGAAACACGAGCTAGCAGCCTGTGTGTTGATTTGCGCACGGTCTACTCTTAATACAAATAAATAAATAAATAAATAAATAAAATAAAATAAAATAGACAATTACTTCTAAACTAACTTTGCATCGTAACCACCACAATCTGAGAGAAGGAGAAAATAAACTAAAACCATCTTAGACAATGAAAATCTGGGTGCTAATTTTTTATCGTCTTCGACATGAATACGAGCACATCTGGAGAGACACTTTGTCTGCAGCATCTGTGGCTGGGCTGCACTCAGACTTGGCGTTCACTCCCATGATAAAAGGTTATAGTTTGAGGAGATGAGAACTGATCCAGAGTCTGCACCTTAGGGGATGTATTAATTGGCTCCAGATGGTCCACATGGTCCTGATAAAATACCACCTCACTGCAGCTGAGTGTGAGAGTGTGCGTTTGTGTGCGCGTGTTGAGTCCGAGTGGTTTCTGTCCACTTAAAATCACTCCGTTAATGTTTATATGCAGCGATAAAGCCTTTCTATGTTTTTAATCTGCTCTTCTGCCTGATTTAGATCATCGGTGAGAGCATGTGTTGTACGGCAGTTTTAGCAGTTGTTGTACACAGAAATTATATGAAGAATTTCTTAAGCCCATAAGACTTTCACTCATGAAAATGCAACGAAAACAGTGATGACGCTGTAACTGTTAGACTGTATGTGCAAACAACAGTGTGAAAGACTGTATGACAGAAAAACCTTAAGCTACTATGTTTGATACCAAACCAGAACGTTGTATTAAACAGCACAAGATGTAGCACGCTACAAAGTTATAAATAACACGTTACTGCGATCACATTACACTTTTCAGTGATTAAGTGATGACATTACAGTACACCTCAGTTATATTCTGTTGCAGATACAGACAGGGGTGTTGGGGGTCACTGTGTCCTCCCCCAGCTGAATTTTACTGATATACTTCAACTAAAAGTTACACTAACTTATACAATTTGGTAATGAAAACGTAAACACCCATACAGGGTCCTGCAGTTTGCCTGGTTATTCAGTACACAGTAGTTTAATGCTTCTGCATGACTGAGCAGATCGTGCTCGTGCAGCTTGTTTTTTAAAGCATGACCCTACTCAAAAAATTGCAAAACAATTGGAAATCCATTAAGGATATTGATCCTCACAGACAGCCGTCCTAGCGTGTGGCGAGTTCACCGAACCACTTCTGCACCCTGGAAAAAAGGTCTCTGATGTTTGTCTCTGCGATGTAAGGTATTTTTGCACTTTTATAACTGTGGGTACATCAAACATGCCTGCGTCCGGGAGAGTAAAAACACTGCTGACGACATCGGATCTTTGCAAGGATGTGAACAGCATGCTAACACAAAGCTAGACAAGCAGCTCTGCCCAGCAGCGCTCAGTGACAAGCATTCAGGCTTGCAGCACTGTCGCCTTCATTTCTGCATGTTCATGCTTCTACAGTAAAATCGTAGTGATGAGCGCCTCGATTTCAACTTTACCTTGTGTTATCGTTCACACTTTAAAAAGTACAGTTTTGTTTTTTTAAAATGCAGAAATAAATTTGCCTTTAGCGATGCCGTTTTAGCCTCAAAGCGGAATAACCAAATTGTGTATAAGTGCCCAGATTCACAAACCCTAAAGTTGATGACGAGCGCTCATTATGAGCAGTTTTAAGCGAACGCTCATTTAACTTCCTGTGTTTATTGCTTTTCTGTCTCCATCCATTTAGAGGAGGGATGGCACTGCAGTGATCTGACCGGGTCAACCCTGTGACCTTTGTGTAAACAAACAGCCCACCCATAGACTCCCAATCACATATACAATGAGCATGTGCACAACAAACAAAAATAAACACAATCATTAACTGTCATGAAGACAAATATGCACACGGAAAGTCTACCTCCTATTGTCTCGCTCTTAAACAAAGAGTAGTTCACTAAAACAGGCTGTTACTAACCGCAGTAGTGATGCTTACACCAGCATACAGTTTGCAATGCTTAACCGCTCTGTGACAACATCAGGATAAATAAAGATGAGTGTTACCAAGATGTGAGTGTGTGTGACTGTGTGTGAGTTTGTCACATAAGGAGCTTCGGTGGTTTCATGCTTCAAACAGTCACAGTAAGACTGATTTTCATTTGAGATTAAATATATAGCAGAGCCTGTGTGCACATTTAAATATAACCTTGCCCCCACCCTCTTTTTTTTGGAGCGGGGGTGACGAGAGGGAAGATGGTGTGACAGGCAAATGTGAAGAGAAAGCCAAGCCATCTCTGTGAATATATAAATGCTATATTAGGTCAGATGGAAGTCACCTTTTGTCCCCTTTGTCACAAATGAATGAGTTGTGTTACACTTGGGCTAAACGCCACTGAAATAACCACGTTGACAAAACACCAGTGGGTTCAAAGGTTGTTGAGAGTGATCATATAGCAGAGAAGATTAAATAAAAACGTATTTCCCGCTTTGATTCCTTTTTTATCCTCGTGGCACTACGAGATAAACACGAAACCTCGTACTTAAATGTTACCTTTGCTGGCAGGCACAGTCCATTGGGCGCAATGATTTGGAAAGCGCCTCTAACCTCGAGTGGTTTTAGGGACAGTGCTGTATGCATCTTTGCTAGTAGTTGCTGGGTGAATTTGGTTACAACCTCCGTGACATATTGTAGGAATATATATTTCATTCTTGCAACTGGTGGTTGCAGGATGGTTGCTAACCAGTCTCTAGGCCTTTTTAACCCTTAACAAGACACACTGCTCAATTCAAACCATTTGACTTCTGACCTAGTCCACCTTAAATTTCTCATGGGAGTGGTGTGCAGGCACGGCGTTAGTCCAGTTACCCAAATTCAATATGGCATGCAATATGTAGACCTTCAGTGACCTTAAGTTACTGCCAATGATTGATAAGTAGGTAGGAACATCGATAGAGTAATAAAATAAAGACTAGGGAGATCAACCATAAAACAAACATTTGAGTGCATGCATTTTCTGCTACATGAAGAGCAGAAGTACTGTGTTCTGTCATGTAACTACCAGAACAAAAACAAATAACCTTACAGTACACGCACACACATTGATTGCTCCTAAATGATCCATCTCCCACTTGTGTTTCCAATTTGCAGAAGATTCCCAGGTTGAGATGAAAAACCGACCCAGTCAATGGTTCACCGCTCTCTGCTGCAGATCATCTCTGTCAACACACTGAAACTTTTCCCCTCCTCGCCTTTTCATGCACACCTTTCAACTGAGCTCTGGTATTAATATTACAACAAAAGGGATGGCTTGCATACGAGGTCATGCTTTTTTCCCCCTCCTGAAAGTGTTATCTAAATTTAGATATTCTTATCAAATCATACATTGATTTGAATATAATGACAGAAAAAAGGTACTTATGCTCACTACAACAGTCTGACACATCTCAACATTTTGGCTTACAAAAGATCAAATTAGTACTTTACGACTGCGTAACAGTAAATCCCAAGAAGCGTTTAGACTTTGTTGTATGATGCCATAAGGAGCGCCACGCAAACCAGTTTTCACATGCTCAATCTGTGCTACAATTACACTAGCATTTGACAGTGATTACGGGAGCCAGTTTGTGTACTGAGTGACATTATGCACTGTGGCGGATGGTTAATACTCCTTCACCCTGCCATTTATTTCAGTGGCAAGGAAGGCTTTCATAAAGCCGCGGCAAAGCAGCGACAACGAGAGGAGAGTTTAGAGGAGATTTTGGTGAGTCACTGACAGAAAAACCAGAAGAGATCATTTAAACTGCAACGGAACGACTGTCCAGCGTGGCCTCACGTGCTGTAACTATATCTGAATCTGCTGTATTTTTGCAAAATACAGCGTGAACATTGTTATTCATCCATTAGGCGCTGGTGGAACAGCTAGGTGCTGCGGTGCATATAGGTCGCTACACGATACCATCTAAAGCAAATTAATAAGCACATTATGGCCCTCTATTAAAACGCACTCACTGTGTGCGTGCGTATTAGTGTGCACATGTGTGCAGGCCTGTGCGCACATGCATGTAATCCCTCAAATGGAAACGGTGATTATGCGTTACTGACAAGAGGCATTGGTTATGCTAGACAAGACAAGTGTGTGTGTGTCTCTCCGTGTGTACACACTTGGCATTCATTAAGTCGAAACAAAACAAGCAGCAGCAGCTGAGTGTGTGTCTTGGCTGAGACAACAGAGAGAACAGATTCAAAGAGAGCCAAAAGTGGGGTTCAGTAAAAAAGAAGGGCGAAAAAAGAAAAAGGAAGGAGGAGAAAAAAAAAAAAAAAAGAGTGAGAGAACACTAAAATTAAGCTTAGATGTTGGTCTAACATAGATACTTCTGCCCACAAACACACAGCGCCCGAACTTTTGCCTCAAAAGTTTGCATTTGCTTTCACACACAGCTGAACTACTTGCTAAAAGTCAGATTAAACAAAGTAAACCGGCTTCAATAAATCTTGAATGATGTGATCAAATATGCTGGAAAGTTTTAAACATTTACAGCTTGCCCAAATGAAACCAGGTTAATGTTTATCAAAATTCAGCAATGGATTTCCTACCCACACGCGCCTCTGTATACAAAACCAAAAATCTTCACGTCATTTAAAAGTAAACCACACTGGAATCCGGTTTTGACTGAACCATGAGAGCGGCAGCACAAAATTCAAACAGAAGACTTGTGAATGATTTACTCATTTCACTTAGGACTGAACCAGATTCATCGGATGATGACTAACTGTGGTAATTATTTGAGGGGACGCTCCTGTAAAACAAACACACACACAATCTTAATATGAAACTACAACCTCTTTGTTATTGACAGGTAAACACACGTCAGGCCGTTTTATTAATCAACCTAAGTCAAATATGGGAGAGGAACAGAAGAGCAGGAAAACAACTAGGTCAGTAAACCGTGGCATTAAAGAGACTGCATAGGGTCGTGAATCTAAGAGAGTGTGTGCGCGCCTCGACTCAAACTTGGCAAGGGAGCCCCATTTGGAGAATATGGTCAAGCTTGTAAGACAGGGCTACAATAAGCTGGCATGTTTGACGGGATGTCCTGCCAGTCTACCCACCAATCTCAGGAGCATGGGAAGGCAAACACAGAGCTGATCTCAAAGACTTCTAAAGAGCGCCGCTTCCTGCCAAAAATTACTCGCACCTGTCCTTCTGTCTCTGCCCCTCTTCCTATCGCTCTCTCTTCGCGGCTCCACCCAGCCTCTCTTCGTCTACACTCGATCCCTTCATCCTCGATCCACAAACTTTTCCTTCACGCAGAATTGGAAGGCGCTACGCCATCGCTCCTCCCTTCTGTTTTGGCCAGTGCCAGGTGTAAAAAGCTCCTGGCATCGTCACAGTTAGGCCCGTTTAGGAACAGTGCAGGGGCGCCCACTGCCAGGGCACCGGAGTCATCCTTCAAGCATAAAGCGCACACACAAAATAAGCTTTTTAAGAGGGCATTAGGCATTGCCAAGTACTGGCTAGGCTTGTGTTTCATTAGCATCAGATAGAGAGTCTTTCTTCATTCAGCCCCACTGTGAGTATGTGTGTGTGGTGAACTAATGAAAACCACAGAGCAGGCTGGCCTCTAACTGAACTCCACTCAACACAGAGCACTAGAGGCCACCAGAGCAAGAGAAAATGAAAATGTGAGCTCATCTTTATTATAATTTACTCCTTCAGCGCTTTTCTTCCTTACAGAGATGAGCATTTATGCTTTACCATCTATTTAAGCCACATGATCCTTTGGTTATTGCCTGGTCAGGCAGCCCACACTGCAATTGTGACTGTACAAATAAACAAAGTTGCTGTGTCTGACTTTAAGATCGACTGTACAAGCAGTCAGAAACCGCAGAACTTCACCGAGGCTGAAAACTCCCTTCAGAGCCTGTGAACGTGTATGCAGTCCTTGGATCCAGAAGAATATATGGATCCACATTAGGATGATCTTTTCTTGAGGATATCAAAACCGAGTCTCAATTTTTTTCATATTTCCAAAAGAAACATTTTCCCTATCTTGCAAAACCTTCCAAAAACATATACCCAATAATAGATCTGGATCGTCTCCAAACGCTACTCAGTTCCCAGCCAAGCCTCATTTCTGGTAAAATGTCCAAACAAAAAGAATCACTGAACTGATGAAGTGAGAAAGAAAAGGGGGGGAACATTCCCTTCTTTCTTTTATACTTTTATCTTGTATAAGTTGGCCCAGGGGCCACCTGCTTCAAATCAAGGTAGATGAAAGCTCGTAATAACCAAAGTGAGATTTTGAGGTTACAGTATCGAATGACAGCTAGGAGGACTTGGGCAGGTGCTTGATGCGTGGTGAATGGAGCCTGTATGGGCTGCTCATTACAGAAGGACATCTGCTGCTGTCCGGCCCCCAGACTCCGCCTCCAGCTTTACACTGACGCTTGGATGTCGTGTCAATGCGTGTGAGAGACCAGAGGCAGAACAAAACCACACACACACACACACACGCTTGCACAACAGGAGGAGGCATGTGCTCTTACTCACATTCACACCTGCTACCGACAGTGGCTGTCAGCTTGAGAATGAAAGTATAAATTTAAAAAGAAAAAAAAAAAAAAAAAAAAAAAAAAAAAAGGTTTATGGCTGCTGCTTTTGGACACAGAAATGTAAGGAGGAATGCATGATGTTATCTCTGTGTGGATGCGTTGCTGAGGTACACACATAACAGATAATGTGAAATCTGCTTAAAACTCTGTATCGTTTACTTCATTGTAATCTTATTTCAGCTGAAGATTTCAAGCCTTTTTTTTCCCTTTTCATGCTGAACACATTAAAAGCATCGCATTTAAACATCATTATATCACCCCCCCCCCCCAACCCCCGCTCAAGAACATCTCTCTGAAAATGACTGTTGTTTCACAGACTTAATCATTTTCAATAATTCACGCATTACATAAACGCCTTCATAAAAAAATAATGCTGGATGGAAATTAACAGCTTTTTTGTGCTCAATTCCAATTTTTAACCGATTCATTCGGAAATGCATGGGAACATTGTTTCAAGTGGCTAATTATAAGTGACTGAAACTGTGTTTGCATTAGGAGATTTAAAGGGGGGGGAGGGGGCTCATTAAGAGACCTAAGCGCTATTTAAAGGCTCATACTATTTACGCAACTGTCGCAGAACTCAGAGGCAACTTGCTCCACATTTCACCACAAACATTTGGGAGAGAAGAGGGGAGAAGTCAAGTCAGAGGGGAGAAAAAAAAAAAAAAAAAACATGACAAAGTGTGTATGTGCAGCAAGTTCATAAATCTGATTTTTACCGGGGATGTTGTAACGGGGGTATTACGGGGGGGGGGGGGGGGGGGGGGGGGGGGGGTGGCATGGGGAGACAGATTGAATAAATTATGGAAAGAAAGAGCAGATGAGAGAAAGGGGAAGACGAGGCATGTGTCTCAAAAACAATGAAGAGAACCCAAAAGCAGCTGGTGTCATGTGGCAACCTATGAAACCTCCGAGCTCAGAAAAGTCAGCGCAGTTCTGCTGCACTTACAATTTATACCAAGTGTGCACAGCATGCTCTCAACTTCTCACAGTATTCTTTCTGCATGCATTTAACACCCAAACATTCTGCAAACTTCTTTATAACTCAGCGACACAGAAACATCTCACACACACACACCTCTTTTTTGCAGGACTGTCCTCGCAGTACTCGCTGCTTCCTTTCAGGCCCTGACGGCGCAACGACCCGTCTTCTTTGTGGCTGCCCTTTGACCCCGAGCCGTTGAGCTGCCCATTGGCGAGGGAACCTGGAAAAAAAGGAAAATGGTTACAGCCTGGCCAGCATACGTTTCCAGCTTTCTGCCGCCATTCATACAAAACGCTTCTTTGTCAATAAAACATTAGACCAGAGAATCAATGCTGAATATCTAGATACATCTTGAGCCTCTGGGGAATAAACAAAAGTTTATATATGACAGTGTTAAAACATCCTTTTTTGATGTCATCATTAATTACGGTAGTTCTGCTTCATCTGAGAGTGTAGGGCACAGAAAAAGAAATGGCGAAAGAGTGACGAACACAAAGAGAGCACAAATTAGTTAAACATCTCAAATGCACAAGTACACCTGAGCCAGACATACCTGTATTCACCTGTAGAGGTTGTTGCAACATTTTTTTATTTTTTTTTTTGCATATACTTACATACGGGCCTTCACACCTCATAATGCCACAGCTTTTTGCAGCATCATGGGGTAGTTTTGAAGAGGATCCGAAGAAGTTAAACCCTATGACACTTGTAGTATAAAGAACAACTTTACTGCTTGCCCGACTTGTATGTTGCGTGATGGTCCTTCATCAGGGTCATCACGCAACATATTACAGACAAGGAATGTTTCACTACATATCGTACTGTGTATGACTGTGTACGTGACAAATAAAATTTGAATTTGAATGTGTCACACATATCCACATACACATCTGCTACTGAGGCAGCAACTGGGTTGGGCTGATCATGTGGTTTGGAGTCAACCGTTGCCCCTGGCAATAGGGAGAAACCAGTGGGAAATTTGGGGTGGTACCTTATATAGCCATAAGCTGGAGAAAGTAGAACTGCGTGGTGGTGTTTGAGTTTTGCCCCAAATTCAAAAGATCTGAACTGAAAGAAAACTTTTAGATGATACAGGAAAAAGAAAAATCCTATGCGAAATATAACGTGATTAATAAAGAACAGATCATAAAACCATAAAAAGACAAAAAAAAAAAAATAGAAATCTCTGAACTGCTATAGAGCCACCAGTATCTGCCCCCTGGCCAGCTTAGGATAGAAAGGTACTGAATCTCCTTCATACTGACATTTCCCTACGAGCAGCTGTTGTTGTCTTTGACTTACAATATGTGACGCTTGCCCTCTGACAAAGAATTTTTATGAACAACCTAAAGCCATTCGCAGAAATGGCTACTGCTGGGCTTGACGTTCTCCCTGAGCCCAATTGACAGAGCCCTAATTAAATATTTAGCAAGCAACTCGCACAAAACAAAATAAGCCCCCCAGACAGATTCTTAAATCAAAAGCAACAACAGGCACCGAGAATTCTAATTAGGTCAAATGTAGGAGTCGAAGTCAACGGTAATTGAGGCAGACAACCAAATAAAAAAAAGATATCAACAAGATTTGGTTTCAGCGTACGCGGCTCCTGTAGTTGTTGGAAGGTGTACGCAGGGGCTTGCCCGATTTAACAACAGAGCGTGAGTGGGCTTGCTTATCAGGGAGGCAATTGGACAAGTTTAAAGCTTTTTGGGGTCATTACAAAACAGGACAGCGCTGCCAAGGAGACCAATCGACTGGAGACAGAGGGGCAGTAACACGTTTAAAAATGTACTTCCCTTGCCAACTCAAGTGTCACTTTGCTGAGCAGAAAGTTGAAGATTTATATCAGTGAGTAAAACAACACTGCAAACATTTGACACAGGGGATAATTCATCCGATTTTTTTACCTCTTTTGACCTGTTTTGACAAGCATTTCTGCCTGGCTGGACTTTTGGTATGGCAGGCTGCTGAATTATTCACATTCATTTTGAAAAGAGCAACAGTGACTCACTAAACACTCACATCTCACAGGGGTTTGTTTAACAAGAAACTTCATAAGCCATCATAAACCCTTTTATTCACTGAAAGAACACCTCCCCACTGGTCTATCACCCTCTCTCTTTTCTCTGAGTAACTCGTAGTTTTCTCGTGACACCCGGCCAAATTCCTTTTTGACTGATGCTTCTGAAAACCCTGCTTCACAAACTCCTAATAGTGGGTGTCAAAAAGGAAAACAAATTATTACGATTAGCGCAGAGGAGCACGGGTTAGAATAAGTGGCAACTTGAATGATATCCTGCTAGCAAAGACAACTGCTGCCGAACAAGCCCGGGCGTCGTGTCATCTGAGAACGATCGGATGGGAAGCGGGGTGGCGAGATCAAATGATAACGGAGGAGACAGAATGAAGTTGAGTGATTGTAGAGCAGGTTAAAAAAAAAGCAGGTTTTCAAACATATGATTTAACTGAGATTTATAAAAGTGCTCTGGGCTGAATGAACACACACACACACACACAGACAGACACACACACACACTTTCTCATTACTGCATAAACAACCGGGCTGTTGGGGTTTGCTCACACACGCAAGGCAGGTCAGCACCTGACTGCGGAGATACAGTCATCAGATGTATCTTTGCGCTCATAAAGTTAACAAAGACCGCCACGATGAGTAAGGCCATCGCACTGCTGGCAACGCTTTATATGTTGGTGCTGGAGAGCCTCTAAGTCTATAGGCCTGGGGTGAATCACTGCCTCACAATGTCTTGGCTGGCACGAAAGGCTTACATTCGTACTCTTTTAATGAATCAACTCCTTTGAAGTCCCCTTCATAAAAGTACTATTTTATAAAACGGGGGTTAAAACATGTTCATTCAATCAAATATTGGAATATATTCTAAATATTCAATTAAATTAAAACATCTTTCAGAGCTTAATATGTTGGCATGAAAAATGGTAATTAGATTTTTGAGGGGGGGGGGGGGGGTCATATAAACCGATATGAAAATGGGCAAGAGACTCATTAGAACTTCTGGACAGGGGAACTCACACCAGAGCAAACACAGAAATAGCTCATTAACTTTAATTGTGCTCTGAAAATGACTGACGCGTGATGTCCCCACAGAACGCAAACAAATAGGCAGAGGCACATTTCACCAGCCCCACCGCCCCTCCAGCTTTCCATCGCTTTCCCCCTACCTTGCCGCTGCCATACCCCATTCCTCCAAAGAGTTGTTCAACATATGCTGGTTGCACATGAGTGCCCATCTGAGGGGCAGAACGGAGCATCTTGGGGGAAAAAAAGAAAAAAAGAAAAAAGAAAAGAGGGCCGGGGATGGGCAAGCGTGGCAGAAAGAGGGGAGGGTCCTAAACTCAAGCCCCTGGAGCTCCTGAGGACCAGGCCAGTGGGGCATTCCAATGGCTGGTCCTATTGGGAAATAGGTGGGGTCTAATCAGATTTTAGGCATGCTTAACTAAGCCCATCGGATCTGCCGCGTGGTGCTCACCTCGACGTCTCGAGAGGATGGGAGGAAGCGAATGATGGGGCTGAGAAGAGAGCGCAAGCTGCAGTACTAAGTAGAGCTATAACTACATTCATGCCATGGGAAAAATCACACAAAGTAAAAAAAAAAAGAAAAAAAAAAGATGGAGACAATCAGGGGCAGAATGTGTCCTTACAACAAAGAATACATGAACAAGAGCTGCATGTGCAAAATCAAAGATATGGTATCAGACAGAGAATCCAATAAAGACCTTAAATACAGCTATGAAAAGAAAAACAAATGGGTTAGCAGACGTATGGGAGTAATTTGTCTGGTGACTTCCTAAAATTCCATATTATGCTATTTATTCAAGTAGCCCTCCGTGCCTGTATACAATTAAAGTGTGGGATAAAGTAAAACAAAAAAGATGGGCAGCTTTATTGCAGGAAAACTCCTTGTATTATCCATTCCCAGACTCTTTTTTTGAGAGTAGAAGCACATACCAAAACTTACTGCCTGGCAATGGGATTTGAAATAGCCCCAAATATAGTGCTCTTCCTTCTAAAATTAGACCTCAGTGCAGCTATGACCACAAACCAGAACAAAAAGCTCGCAACTATGTGCATTTCTGTAACACGGCATCTGCTTTTGTGCTGTTCAAGGCTATAACTGAAGCATCAAAGGTAAAGAATGGACACTATCATGGCTCGAACTGTTGTGGGAAAGCGCGAGAGGGCCGAGTAGACACAATCTCTCAGCCTCGCTTGAAATCCAAACTCGCCTTCTTCCAGCTACCGTGATTTTCTTTTATCACCACCTCCCTGTCTGTGCTGGTATACCTTCATCTGTCGTCCTCTGTCCGGCATCTTATCACCAGAGAGAGAATAGAGGTCCCACACAGTGCTTCAAGCTGCCACGGGCTGCCACTCTGGACGTGCAAGCGGGTGGCAGCACGGGAAATGCAGACAGACAGCAGAGAGACAGCAAACTGAGAGCTGAGGGAAAGGCCATGATGTGCATTAAAACGGGTAGGAACAACAAGTTGTGAGACTGGCAGCCAGACGAGAAAGGGGAAAAAAAGAAAATAGAGAGCGAGAGAGAGGGGGGACAGTCGGAGAAATGGGCAAACAGGGAGCCCTCTCTTCAGCGCCTCCTGGAATTTGGCCAGCAGCCAGTTCCTCCATCAATAGCACTCAGGGAAATGGAGAGAGAGGAAAGGAAAGGGTGGGTGTAAGCGAGATAGCGAGGTAGGGATGTGGCTACAGAGAGATAGCTTTGACGAGTCAGAAGAAGAGGAGACTGAAGGGTGGCAAATGGCGGAAGAACGGGGCGGGGAAGGGGAAAAGGGTGAGAGGGTTAGGGTGACAGGTAGCGTAGATACTTGGGACAGAAGGGGCAGAGTACAGGAAGGACAAAATGGAAACGGGAGGTAGATGGCGAGAAAGACGGAGACAGATGAAAGGAGCTGTGGGAGAAAAAAGGGGGACTGTGGGCGTGGAGATACATAATCGAGGAGATTGAGCAGCAGGCGGGAGAGAGGAGACAGGAGCTCGCGGAGAAGGCAGTAACCAGAGTCCTATTGATGTGTAATGGAAACCCTGCGTTGGAGGAGGGGGGTGGGGGGGACAAACGGAAGGACAAATGGATGGAGGGAGATAGGGAAAAGTAGGAAGGAAAAAAGAGAAAGAATGTGGCTGCGATGCGTGGATTAATGAGCAGAAGCTGGGATGCAGAAGGGCATAATGCTATTTGATAAATAATGCAGGGAAGGAGGCACGAGAGGCAGGAAGTGTGATGGACACAGACGGACGGCTGCCAGCTAGCAAAAGGTAAAGTGGCTGGGGAGATGGCATGATTACTGGTTATGGACAGGGAGAAGGCTGGGGTGGGCGGGAGATAGACCGGCACGTGCGGCTGATTGACAGGCCGCCACACCTCCCTCTAAAATAGATAGCTGCTGCTGCCACACAGTGACGGAGGAGGGAGGAGAGAGGAAAGGGAGAGGGGATGGAGAGATGCCCAAAGTAGGGGCAAAAAGCTGCTTTAGAAGCTTGGTTTGATGACGACCAGATGCCACGCTTTCAATCAGATCTGAAATAACATGAATTCAATCGTCCATTGACAAAAACACTCTGAAAAGCTTGATTTTTTCAGCGTTCTGTCATTGGGATTAAAAAGAAAATGCCAGTCCAAGAAAATGGACTGTTTGTCATTTTCAGTTTAAATAATCAGTTTTACAAATTTCGCTCTTTAAATTTTTTTGTCAATTAAGCAAATAAGCAAGGAATTTCCTGCCTTGCATCATTTCATCAATGTCCTATCCAAAATGGCTGATACTTCCACACAGACGACGACGCCTGCATGAGGCTGAAAAGTGCGGCACATGTCTGGCCCCAAAATATGCCCAGTCTCTCTAACCCGCAGTCCTCTAAAACAGCAGGGACTGCCCATTCAGGATGTAGTGCATGCTGAGTGTGATCCTCCAAAATGGCTGACAGTTTCACCACAATGTCTGTGCGAGAGAGGAAACTGTGCCGCTCGCACTGCCTCCAAATCCTCGCTAACCCACGGTGCTCTAAAACAGCAGGTCCCGTCTATTCAGCCCGACTCCCTTTTGTGTCAGTGCGGGCTGCTGTCGTTACCCCCGGTGCGACAGGCTGCCAACGCTTTCTAATGAGTCATTTTTATTCAGGCGATAAGGTCAGCTACCCGCGGCGGCTTAAAAGGCCCTGAGGAGCTCTGGAGTGGCAGCTATGAGATGCCAGACAGACGCACGGAGATGTACTGGCACATAAGGAGGGGAGGGAGGGGGTGGCACTCAGAACCACTATGGACAGAAACACTAAAGGATTTTTATTTTATTTTTTTTTAATCTTTGTGTTTAATAAAGAAAAAATGGCAAAAATAAGAAACGAGGAAAAGGAATAAGCTACATTTCAAAAGAGGTTCCCACCTCCCCGTTTATGCCCGTCTCTCTTTCTGCCGAGCTGGAAGACTGGGCGTGAACTTTCAGAGGCTCTTTTTTCCCTCCTGGTTTCTTTCTTTCCACGTCTGGGTTGTGTTAATGTCAACTGAGAATAGCTTCTGAGGCACGTGTGAAGTTCAAATCACCGCTGTTGGCTGGCTAAGGGCTTTTGTGTGTGTGTGTGAGTGTATGTGTGTGTAGGAACACCAGTGTCAAACAAAGACATGGTGGCAGCTTGGTTCAAAACAAGCTGTTCATCCCCCCTGTGCACTCACTCTTCTCATGTCGTTTCAGCCTCTCTTTTTTAAAAAAAAAAAAAAAACACACACAAATTCCCTCAACTGTTTCTGGAGCAGGCTTTGACCATGGGATTGGATTTATGTCTTTAGTAAGTAATTTCGGGTATTAACTCAAGTTAAGGCTTCTGATAGGCTCGTGTTTTAATGAGCCCTGACCCCAGGATGGGTGTAAATGTGTAAAGCTATTGAGTGGAGGTGGAATTAACAACACCTATACACGTGTTTTGTTGTGTGTGGCACTGCTGGAGACCTCATCTGTGTCCTTGTGTTTGATGCACAAACAACTTTTTTATAAACAAGAGGGAAATGCTTTCAGCTTTGAGGATGTGACACTGGCCCGAAAGACGGCCCAGTGACCAGAAACAAAAAGGATAATGAATGAAAATGAAAAAAAAACAACAAAAAAAAAAAAAAAAAACTAGCAACTGTGACATTTCCCCCCCTCAAAACATGACTGCAGCCATTCTTTGCCTCTGATTCTGTCACAACAGCGTGACAGTTTTCAGCTTCGCACACCTTCTGCACAGTTTCTTTTTACTGTGGCAAGCTGTTAACAGCACACTAATTGGTTTCATTTGTTTTTCTCTCTTTGCAAAGTCATCAGCTACATAAAGAGCACAAACGGGACTTTTCCACTAGAGGAACCATTATCCTTGAGTAGGACCCTTGGAGGAACTTTGTGTGTTTCTACTAAAAACATCCCTGCTCTCGCACTCGTACCTTTTAAAGGTTTGGGGATCTTTGGAGGTGGTGTAGAAGTGTCACCTGTGCCTCACTTTCTATCCTATTACCACCGTTTTTGCATGACTACCACCTAATGGACTGGAGCGGAGCAGTTTCAGCAAACCCAAGTCCTTGAATTTTCAGATGGGTTATTTTGAGGATCTAAGTCATTTCTCTGGACCTTTATTTAGACCCTTGTCCCCGCAGTAGAAACACAACAAGTCCCTGCAAAAGGTTTTAACCTACAGAGAAAGATAATCAGTTCTCCAAGAGTTCTCAATTCCATTAACAAAACAGCCAGTCCTGTGTGCTTAAGGGTTAATCTGTAGTATACAGCAAACTTGCATATGTATAATCACTTACTGAATGCTGCTGATGTGAACAAATAGGCCAGTTTACCTTATTTCACACTTTAACACTGATTAATTCAGCAAAGTATTACTGCTGTACAGTATACACCTACACATCTACTCAATCTGCTCTTTTGTAGCACCCAACCCAGAGACAGTAACAAAAGAAAATGTTAGTGCAAAGATGAGCTATGCAGTATTGCATTTACCTCCTTAATGCTCTAAGGAGAGCATTAAGGAGGTGGACTTAAACCCACCATTAGAGTTTGTGGTTCCATCCCCATCCAGCTGCCGTTTTTGTGCAGTCCTAAACTCCTTTAGGGAGAGGTAAAGCACCTTTCGCATAACCCGCTCCTCCGACCACGGGATCCCATCACTGTCATCCTGTGAAGATATCAAGAGGGTGAAAATGGATTAGTATAAGCCCTCATCGCAGAGAAAAACCACAAGCAATGTGCATTTCCCCATTTTCTCTAACCATTAACTCTGTTTCTGTTCACATCATGTTTTGGAAAGAAAAAACAAAAAACTTGGCAGACAAGAACATGAAAAGCACATAATAAAAGACAGTATTTGTAAGTTGGACAGCTGTTTATGGCGGGCCATTTCCTTTGTTTCTTTTTGCAGGGCAACAGAACTTCCAAAGTAGTGTGGCGTTATGTCAAGGTCAGGAAATGCTCACAGGGCAGCCAGGCTTAGATTTGTCTCAAAACAAAAGAAAGCTAAAACTAACGTCAACAAAGTCTGTACATTTTCACATTTTTATGAGGAGATAACCACATAATTACTCAGCACATTCAGTGTAGCATAAAAACTCCAAAAATGACCAAGAATTAAGGAATTACTTAAGGGGGGAAAAAAAAGTTGTTTTTTTTAGCTAAACTATGAACAAGCTATTACAATTAGACAATGAAAACTGAAAACTAATTTTAAATTATTTTATGAATAGTTAACGCAGAAATAAGGAATGCAATTTTTTTAAACAGATGGTCAAAACAGAACAAAACGGCTAGTTTGATTAAAGTACTTGTAAAAGTTGAAATTTTTAGCTAACACTGTGGATAAACAAACGAATGTATTAGCAAGACACAGTGGATATTTGTAATAATATTAGATAAAATTATGAAACTTGTAAATTATTTAGCTAAAAATATGGCGTTAGCAATGTAACAATGACCTAACAGAGTGGAGAAACAGTTAAAGCTGTTAGCTTACAATACAAACTAAATATAGCTAAATCAAGAAGAACATCAGATAAATAATCCGAGTTTTGGGTGACGGCTGTGCTAATGTGTGAGTTATGATAGATTTAGTAAAGAGAGGGGAAAAAACAAATAAAAAGATCCGAGTACAATGGGGACTCCCTTCCATATTGTTCTTATTGCATCCTTCCCCAACATCTCTCACTACATAGTGACATTAGCATGACACACTATTAGCATAACATAGCATTAGCTTACACACGGGGCAACACATTTGCATAACAATACATTAAGGGGTCGCATTTTCCCCACAACGCCGTGATCGGAGAGCATTAAAGCGATGAATAGGTAGGAAGCAAATGAAAAAGGCATCATGGGACTGCGAGTTTATGCGTTGCTAATCTCTCCCAGTGAGAACGAGACAAAAGTTGTTATTGTCAAAAGAGGTCACCAGGAGTCACACATGCACACACACACACAACACATCCTTCTCCGAGACATGACCCATTCAACTCGGTCTGGGCAACAAACACAAGATGGTTGAATTTGCAGCACATGGAGGGAAAGTTATTGGAAACACTCATTGCTGGCACTGAGAGTTTTAACGGCTTATTGGAAAAAAATATTCCAGCGCAAAGAGCATTCTTAAAAGGGTCTTTAGTGAGTGTCCAACAGCAATCACCATACTTCTTTCCTCCCTTGCTGCTTACACTCATTGCTCTGACAGCTGTGTTTGATGTCGAACAACGCTAATGACTAAAGGAAATGAGATTAGGACATGCGCAACAACAAAGAGGTATTAATAAATAATGGAAGCTGGAAATAGCTTTTCTCTACTCGAGTCATGGGGCGAGTGGTTTTCAGCTGTTGCTGTGCTGCTTTTATGTAACCAAAAAAAAAAAAACCGTAATGTATGCTAATTATCTGAATTAAAAGCACATTTCTAGTCCTGTCGACCCATCTCAGCAAGCACATTTCCTTCTGTCTGAGTCAAATGTAAAGAGGCAGACTTGTGTGGGAGCACACTGTTTGTTCATCCAGTTGACTCAGACCACTGGAGCTGGCCCTGCTAAGTGGCTGGCGGACACTGCATTATTGGGTGCATTATTTTAAAAATAAATATTTAAAATTCCACATCGAGGAAAAAAAAATTATAATAACACTCATATCAAACTGTTTTACTGCTGCAAGATAACAACGATAGTATTAAAACAAATTCTAAAAGATAAATAAATAAAAAGTCCAAAAAAGGAAAGAAAAAACAGAAGCAGGGGAGTAAAGATGACGAGCTGTGGGAACACAAACTGTACTTCTGTGTGCGTGGAAGATAGAGAGCGATGTAATCTTATCCTACTGGTATGGATTCTCCCACAGGCGAGTGAATAAGCCCGTTGTTTCCGACTCCTGGGGTCGGAAATGTTCTCTACACACAATCAAACATGCAACTGAGATATGATAGGAAGGAGCAGAAAATAGTGTGAAAGTGGTGGGTTGCCTTTACACAACTTTATTTAAAAAGGAAAAAGAAATAAGCCAGCACAGTACAAATTTTGGATTACAGGCCAGATGCCAACTTCAGCGATATGGTGTCTAATTTAAATCTTATTAAAAGGTCGCAGAGATATCTTGAGTGTTTTCTGTTGATACGACTGTAACACTGACAAAACTGAAGATTCTCTTTGTTGTTTCCGTCTCTTCGGTGGATAAAAATAAGCTCCTGCCTTTGTTTTGATTTCTGAGGTCTGCCCGGGGACCCTTCGGGGAAAGGCCTCAAGAGCTGGTGAGGGGAAAGGTGGGCAAATATTAAAACCTGAGTGTCTGCACATGATGGAGCTGGTGGGTGACAGCCATGTCTGCCTTTATACAAGACACACACTCGCACGTGCACACACACACACACACACACACACACGCTCGCATGTGCACACACACACACACATACACACACACACACACACACACACACACACGCTCGCATGTGCACACACACACACACACACGCTTGCATGTGCACACACACATGCAAGCAGACCTCCCAGTGCACTGATGCTTCGCAGCCTCTGACAGAGGGTGATCGGGTATTTTTTGGGGGCATAACTTGCAGTCACTCATTACACTGTCGCGCGTGCACACACACACACACACACACACACACACACACTAGAGAGACAGATAGTGGGAAGTATTCAATTATGCCATTTTCTCCTGTAGTTAATGTCATCTAATCCATTCACTGTGTGTGCATGCGAGTGTGTCTGTGTGTGCATGTGTGCAAAAGCCTGCCAGGTAAGCACCAATTACCTAGACAGCTCACTAGCACTCTTTCCCTCCATGGTGTGGCAGAAGGCCAAATGTACACACACACACACACACACACACACACACACTATATCTCAGGGTTACAAATGCTATCATATACAGATTCTATGGCTCGACACACACACAAAAACACCAGACACAGCTGCATTGGGAGAAAAAAAATGACCTTAAAGTTCATCTGTATTTCTTTTCCTCTCTGTTTCGCTGTGGTTTCCTCACAGTAGTTGGCAGATTGCCACAGATATTTCCTGCACTGTGTACACATGCGAGACTGGGGGAAAAAAAAAATGCAGGGAAGAAATGCTGACCGACTTTTTACCGAGGGGAGAAACGAAAAGAAAAAAAGTGACGGTTAAAGCTGTGCTCCGCTGCAACTGCTCTAACCTAAAACTTCCCAATACTTGCTCATAGCTGCACGAGATCAATTAAACACGTTTCCACAGCCATTTTCTGACCCAAGACAAAAATGGGCCTTCTGATCACAAGAACCTGCCTGCATGTGTGCGTGTTTGACAAAATGTTGGTCAGCATTACAGAAACCCTCCATAACCATATACATCGTGTTACCAGAGGACAAGCTTAGCATGAGACAAGAAGAGAAACATCTACTCAAACAACCAAAACGAGCTGCACCTCACTTTCCCTGACAAACACAGCACATCGTGCGTGTGCACGTATGTGTGCGCCTGCGCTTGTGAGGCATTGCCAGAACTCTTCAGAGACCGCTTTTACACAGAGCTACCTGGCACTGACACACACATCTACCCTACAACTAGCTCCCACCAGGCTAGTGGAATTCCACTAATGAGCGCGGGGACCTTTTCGGTGCACACAGTGCGTATGTATAACCAAGTGATGCCTCAGGATAATTGTGCGCTTACTGTCACCGAGCAACCCCACCCCCAACTCTTTTGTAATACACAGGTAAGCCATCCTACAAAACACACACAGATACACATAAATGCAGGCGGATAGGTTTAAAGCATCCATAGGGATAATGCGCATGAAAAAGTGTGTCATATAAGATCATTACATCTCTTATGTCCTGTGATGTTGCTCTCAATTTAAGTATGAAGTACAGCTCTAAAAGGAAAGAAAAAACAGCTTAACCACTGGGCTTCTTAAAATACTTTTTCTGCTCCATTTCCTGACATTATCCTGGAGCTGGCTTAAACGGCTCAAAGTATAACTGGAGCCCATCTTAAAGGTGGGCAGCAGTAGCCAGGCAAAACTAGAGTTTTGCCAACAACCGAATAATCCCGGTCAACACAGGTGTATAAACAGAACTGCGCAAATGTTTAAAAGCAGTCTTGCACTGTGCCAGGCATAAGCCCTCAAGAGTCTGCGCAGGATTACATCCATCGCTGCATCAGCACCAGCTCATTAGCTGGATAAAAAGTGGCGCCGGTTCCACTTCATAAGTCCAGCCCCCGTTCAAATGCTCCTCTCTGCAAAGCAGGCAAATCCAATAACCCAGAATGGAGACTGAACACATGTTCTAAATGTGGTGTAAGACACCAGGGTAGGGGCAGAGAGTTGGAGAGGAGGATGGGGTTCTGAATCTTCTGGGCATCCACTCAAAAAGTTGAAAGAAAAAAAAAAAATTTTTACTTGAGCATTCAGTGGGAATAAACGGTGACAATACAGATCTCCTCAGAGACCATATTTAACTCCCATATTAAAATATCACACGCAAACAATGGATTCATTTCGCACAACAAAAGCATGTTGAACACCAGCCCAGTCTGATTTCATTACCAGTATAAAAATACCCCAGTGCCAAAAACTCAAAGCTGTACTTTGCCAGTGTTTTGTTAAGTACTTTTTTTAGAAGTGTGTGTGTGTGTGTGTGTGAGTGTGAGTGTGAGTGTGAGAGAGAGAGAGAGAGAAATTACTTATTACAACATGAAGCAAAATACGCACACACAGAAGCTGCCTTTAACACAGAGACTCACTGTTTATCCCTGGTGCTGCTACAGAAGAGATGATTAAACCCAATACGTGCTTTCTCTTTTTATCATCAAGATGATATACAACTCATGAATAACTAAAAACACAAGAGAGCTACATGTAAGCGACACCACTACTGAATGAACACAACTCGTTAGGATTTCAGTCTACCGCACGTATAAATCCGCACACTTGCGTGTGCATACATTTCTGTGCAAGTGTGGGTGTGCGTGCGTGTGTACAAGCTAGCGGTTCTATAAATAGCTTTGTGCTGCTGCCGACTGTGCGGATGTCACAGCAGAGGAATGTGGGCCATGCGCAAGCTGCGATCCACTCTACAAAACTGGCCCAAAAAAATCTGTTATTCTAACACATTTCCTGTTGGAGCACGGACGGAGCAATAGCAGGACAGATAGATGGAGGAGAAATGCTATTTTAGCAGAGCCTGGGATTTTGTTTTCTAGTAGTCGGGGACAGTCCCTACACCACTACTACCCATCTCTTTTCCTTTCTGCACATGTTGAGCTTTCTTACCACTAACACATGGTCCCCAGATGACTGCAAGGACTCGACTGCTGAGGGTTCACAAGCAGTGCAGATGACGTTGATAACAATTATTTAATTCCCAAATACATGACTGGGGCCTCTCTCGCATTCATGACCAAGCGTTTCTGGATCTGAAACATTTAACCCATTAAAAAGACAAAAACCAGCGACAGAGTGGCAATGGGAGTACTGATGAGGCTGCAAAAGGTTCAAATTATGTCCGACTGAGCACTGCTGGGACTCCTTGTGAGTGACGGATACATATGCAGTATCTAAGCAGTGCAGTGATTCACTTAAAAAGAAAATAAAGAAAAACTAGAAAACTTATTTTGCCTTTCTGAAGCTTATTTCCAACGTCGAGTGTAAACAGTGGCAGCTGTTCCCTAAAAATCCCACTTGTCCTCATCCTACATCAGCAAGATCAACTAAAACCAGGCCAGCTTCCTTAAGCATGAAGCATGTGTTTGCGTTGAAAATTTACATTCCGATCCTAACTACATCCTGGTCCCCACTTCCCTTACAGCTTCAAGTACACCGGATGCTTAGCTCAGCTTGGACCTCAGAGAATAGCCGAACGGAACAAGGTTTCGGGGGTTGCCTGGGACAAGGGGCCCTATATAATCGCCTCATTATACCACAAGCTCACTGCAATGGAATGTGTGTCTGTGTGCACACACACGCACATCTGTACAGCCAAAGGGGCCTTCCCTCTTCCCTTTAAACTAGTCATGCTGGGATAGCCCTAGCACTTTCAGAGTATTTCCATCTGCAGAAGAAGAGAGAGGAAACAAATGCACAAAGACTACAAGATGCCTCCTGTGATAACGTGAAGACTTTAAAAATCGAGATCTTCCCGTGGGCAGAAATGCTGTTGAACGTCACTTTGTCGACATTCAGCAGATCAACGTTTCTCCACGAGAACAAAATGCCTTCCGTCTGGTCACGACGGCCGCTCGTGCTGAGCCGGGCTCGGTATGAGACGCGCGCCAACCTCCTGCGTCTCCCCGCTGTCAATCATATCAGCTGTCTGCATTTCCACATTCACGCACGCACGCACCGTCTGAATCTGAGCGCACGTAAGTGACAGACTGCCAGAGCTATTCAGCCCTGTCGAGCATTAAATGCTATCAGGCTGGTAAAAGTGGAGCACGGAGAGTGAGACAGAGAGGGAGAGAGATGGAATGAGGGTGGGAGCTTTTAACACTAACACACACACACACACGCACACGCGCACACACACACACACACACACACACACAGCTTAATTTGACTGAAAGAAATAAATGTCACAGAGCTTTGAAGAGCCTGTATGTGTGTCTGTGTGCATCTCCATTAAGCCCGCTAAATAAAAATGTTGCTTCTCGTGGATGGAGGGCAATTTACCTCGTTTCTGCATCTACTTCAGTCCACATTAACATGCCAAAAAAAAAGGACCGGTACTCCTACAAGGCATGTGCCAATGACCCTCAAACAACCATGAAAAAGCAGAGAAGAAGAAACAGCACATAATATTACATAAATTCCAGCAGCACCAGCTACATGAGCAGGTGAAGCCTCTTCTGAATTCTGGGCCGTTAGCCTAATTCTTCTATATCCTGGAACACCGACTCAAGCTTCCTAACAGCATGTGGAAGGAGTTGTAGGTTTTCTACTCTGTGCGCGTCATACCACACCACACTGGAGGAGCATTAGCCGAAAAAAGAAAAAACCTGCACTCAAAGCTTTGACTGTCGCCAAGCTGAGACAGGACAGCAGAACTGCTGCTGAGGGAATTTTAAGTGTCTCTCATAAAGCGAAATGTTCAAGGAGTGGCGTGGTATCAACTTTGCAGTGGCTTCACAGCCTTGTTGCCATGGCTTTTAGGGCTCAGATGAGGAACATTCTTCATACTGTGAAGTTACATTTGGTAGGCTGAGCCACGCTGAGCCACGTCTGGCCTTACAATAGGCCAAAACACATCAAAACGCCTCATGATAGGAATTGTGCATTAAGATATAATATTAAAAGAAAAACAAAAAAAAAACAAAACACTGTGCGCGTGTGTATGTACACACCAGTGTGCAGACTTTCCCTCTTTGATCTGACAGACTGCACAACAAATGGCTCTCGTTTAATAATAACAGCCTCATTCAACACATTTACTCTCCAACTCTGTCACAATATCAGTTTCACTTTGGCTGCACGCCGCTGACCAGAGGTTTAACTCATTTCTGTACACCACGCGTGCACAAACACACACGCACGCTCTCCAACTGTGGTCACGTGCAGTAAGCTCTGATCAACGGCGCTACCCAACACGCTGCCATTCATCACGGCGGCTGCTACGTCGCCCTGCTGTTCCGCCAGGATCCCTGAAGAATCTGCTGCTGATCGCATCCAACAGAGCTCCATTTCAAACACACAGACATTAGGTACGGCTTCTTATCAATGGCAACAGCTTACTTCATTAACTAAGGAAATGTGCTCTTAGGTTCCGATCAGAATGTTCGGCACTAGTTGCCGAGTACGTGATTAGGACAGCCATCGCGTGCATTTATCATTGAAAATATGGTAAGAAAGTGTCGTAAGATGTAAGATTGTATGAGGCCGCAAAGCAGATGGATGGGTAAGGTATCAGGCAGTCAGAACAGTTCTTGAAAATTGCTGTAAGATTTTACAGACACAGAAGAGAAAAACCTTCCAGGCCAAAGTAATCCTATGAAATGATGAGTGGAATCTTAGTTAACTCGGTTAGATAATCGATGTAAATGCCAGAGGGAAAATGCAAAGTGGGATCATTTCCACAGGTGTGCGTTAGCCTCGTCGCGCAGCTGCTTGCCGGCTACCACGACACTTTGTTTTGTAAGATTGATCATATAGAAGCTTGTGCTAAATTTGGTTTCTCATAATTGGTTTTTCGAATGATTTAATGCTCTCTAGGGTCAAAAACTAACTAGGCATGATGATCATGAACAAGTCGCCAAAGATGAGTAACCAAAACAAACTGAAAAAACAGCAGACAGACAGAAACACGACTCCCTCGGTTTATTCGTTTAACTGCAGTGATGCAGCCCATAGCTTTTACTAGCCGCCAGCTTTAATTTGACAGATTCTAGCGCTGTTACGAGCTCTTATGATACTGCTAGAGACAAATAGTGCTAAATGCTTGCTGCGGTCTGATGTGCATGTCCCGTGCACACAAATTCACATGCCTAATATGCATGAAGAAACTGTAGGCCTACATTAGACTGTATAGACATATCGTGCCAGAGTTGAAGCCCCCCCCCTCCTACAAACAAGGAGGGGACAGGAAGGCAGAAACAGGAAACAGAGTAACCTCATTAGCCTCATGCCTCGTCTGACAGGAACAGCCTGCAGGCTCACAGGCCTCGTACGAATACACAGAAAACCACCAGCCTTTGGTCAGTTTATGCAGCACCCGTCTGCTACTGGGGGAAGACGTCTTCTGTAGGAAACCAAGTTGCTGTGAGGGCAACACCTCAGGGAGACTTTTTGTTTTGTTTTCTCCGTGTTAGCCTTACATAGCCACGCTCTGAGAGAGCACCACAGGATTACATCTGGAATCCAGTTCGGTAAAGCTGTAAACAATCAGACAGGAAGAAGCACACAAGTGCCATCAAGAACGGGGTCTACTTTAAAAACAACAACTCATACCCCGAGGCACGAACTTCATTTGGTCTTATTCTGCACAGGCACGGTGAGCTGCTTTTACTAGAAAAGACACATTAATCCCTCACCACCACCACCTTTCCACAGCTATGGCACTGAAAGGATATTGAGCGTGTGAAAGAGAGCACGACTTGCCCACATAAAGGAAAAGTTACATGATGTGTGCATTGCCAGAGAGGGGTCAGATCAACCCGGATGAATACTGGAGGTCGGCGGGGGACTCAGATATCGAAAGTATCGATACCAACGCTGGTATCGGTATTGTGATTGATACTAGTGCGATAGGATCAATACTCTCTTTCCATCCTCCAAGTTCAGTAGGTTGTTCACTGAACTGTGTTTAATAAAATTCTTTTGGAAATTAAAAAATAAATAAAGATGCACTCGGGGAAATGTTACATCAGTTTTATTTATAGCCTATAGCACAGTAAAACATCAGAAACTCACACAAAGTGCCTTTAAGAGAGGCGTTTTTACATTCCAGGTCTCCAAAATAACAGTTTTGTGGTGTGTTTTTACTTGCCTTAGCTAATTGTTGTGAAAATGAAAGATTACAGCGATTTAGTGGTTATTAAAACATTTTCAGAATTCACAAATTAACAAGTCTATACATTATACTGTTCTCCCCTAACATAAGCGGCCTTTATAGGTTAAAAGCATCAATATTGGAATCAGCAATACTGTTACTGTATTTACGTGGTATGAGACCGATACCAATAAAGAAGTAGAAGAAGTAGAAGAACCTCTTGCTGATCACAGAGACAACTACATTTAAAAAAAGTTTTTATTATCTGAATTCTGCTTGCATCTCTTCAAATTCAACAAATGTGGATGACCTCTGACCCTGCTTTGCTCATCTTTAAGGCCCCTTCTTGCATCTCTTCCAACCAAAATAACCAGCGTCTAATATGCTCAAAAGGTAGCGCCTTTTGTTGTGAAGTGAGTCGATTCAGGCTTTAAAAAGCTTGTGTTTGTGTGTGCTGATGCACTACAGTGGTAGCCTTGGCCCAGGCTGGTCAATGAAGTCGGATGCGGTCATTGTAGCTACAAAAGTGACTTAAAATATCCCTTTTCACACCTTCAATGCTCATGTGCTTTCACACTCGCCACTCTACACAAACCATTTTTAGGTATTGTGACAATTTGTTCTGAAATTTAAAAAAGAAAAAAGGAAAAAAAGCAGTCCTGTGGGTTAAAATAAAATGGGTTTAGAAACTTGCCTACTTTTCAGAGATCTTTTTGAGAGATAGTATTTTGCATCCGCTGAAGATTAAGTGAGCCTCGTCAGTGAAATCAAGGGCCATTGGTCGACACTCAGACATCACCTAATGCGTTTGAAATTGCTGTATTCGAAAACAAAACTGTTCCACAAACAAAATTACTGTTATTACTTTTAGACAGTGGAAACCGTCCAGCGATGATGTAACACCGTGATTTTTGGCTCGCCCTCTGCGCTACATCCTTTTTGACTCGAGCCGTTTTTCACACTGCAGCGCATGTGTGAAAAACGGCTCGCAAGAATGAAAACGTTCGACGCAGTCACATGGATCTTAAACCTGACAACTCCCTGGTACGAAGTCTGCGCGAGGCCTGACTGTCCTGTGCTCTGCACAGCAAGCAACAGTCTGTATTAATAGTCTGTGAGAGGTCATATTGTGTCCTGCTTTCTTGCGCTAGTCAGGAAGCTTCTCAGTTCCCTCAAGTTCATGTGCGAGAACGGTTTCAGTCAGCACAGGCATCACATACTGTGCCAAACTGTGAGTGTGTGTACAGTGGTCCCTCTACAACCTTAGCGATGTTTACCTTGAAACCCTTGCTCAGCATCCTTATGCAAACCTCTATAGTCATACAAGGATAAGTCGAGTTTTTTGCAGCAGTTTTGATGACACAAACTAACAAGAAGAGGGGGAAAAAAAACAAAAAACAAAAGCAACTTGCCAGACTCAGAGATGCGTTGCTAGGAAAGGTGTAGGAGACAAGTGAGCAAGCAAAGGAGTGATGGAAGGCCTGCTTTTCTTTGCTAGTCTGTCATGCACCCCCCCTCCGTTACTGCATGCCGCAGTGCTAGGTAATACACTGCCCAGTGTCATTTATTAGGATGGATGGCAGTCCTGAAATGGCCTGGATCTGTGCAAGAGGAGAGGAGAGGCTCTTGTGTGGCCACTCTGGGCCTGGTGCCGGGTGGCATTGGTTGGCATCACCCCCTCTGCAGCTGGTAGCAATATTAACCCGCCTGTTGGCAGACGGCTGGTGGGGCCGCGCGGGCAAAGGAGCAAGCCAGACAGGAGGTGGGGTGAGTGTGTGTCCTGAGTTGCCCTCTGTTGGCCCTGATGCGTTTGCACACTTGTGGGTAAGTCACTTGAGGGTTAGTCTGACTTTGTGTATCCAACTTCACAGACATGCTCTGGGTGTGGTGTGTGGCTACGGGAGCCTGCATGTAGCTGCTTGTAGTGGTAGGTGGCGTGAGGATCCAGACCATAAACAAACCAAGCTGAGATGGGATGAGAACATGACAAAATATTGGCTAAAGATCCAAAGTCCCATTTAAAAAAAACAAAACAAAAAACACTGCAGGCCTACATGGAACATACTAAGTCATAAAAAGCTCGGGCGAGCTTCTCTCAGAGGTTTTCTTCTTTTGGGTTTGACGTCTGATGGGGGTCTTGTTTACTCTCTCACAGGGACGTGCAAATTCCTAAGATTGGCAGATACAACTTCCCACTGGTGTACTCAACAATACCACTACCATTAACAAGATTCCTTTAAAGTATAAAAACAAAACAACAACACATAAATAAAAACAGTCTTTTTTTAAACAACAAACAACAACGAAGACTGTAGCAATTTAGCAATTCACCTCTACGCAAAGTAAGCTTGTTTTGGGAAAAACAACCTGACACCGATCGTTTTTTAGCCTGATATCACATGCCGCTGAACGTAAAGCTGAGAAGAAAGAAAGTCTCTATGCTAGGACTGCTTTTCAAAGTAAAGAGACCCATTTTCCACTAGCGTGAGTGGGGCTGATAACAGCAACAACAGAATAGCTTGTACAGACCATGTAAGGTCAAGTCTCTCTCTGGCTGACAATCTCGCTAACAAGCCCATTGCAACACAGCTCTTTTGACACTGTACACACACACAGATCATCTCTGAAGGACTTAAAGGCTCACATTATAAAAGAGCTTGTCTCGATCATTACAGACAAACTGTGTCCTGCTATGTGTGTACACACACACACACACACACACACACACACACACACACAGTCAAGGCCACAAGGTGCGCATCCATCCCTTTATCCTATCAGCTACAGCGCTGTGAAAAACTCTTAAACCACCCCTCATTTATTTATATTTTGCTCCAGGACTTTCTTACTGTACTTTATTTTTTTAAAGGTGGTCTTGAGCAATAGTTCTGCAGGCTTTCTGAAGGTCTTTCAGCATTTTTCTTGAGACAGTACTCTTACCTGATCATATTTGTGTTTATTAAGCAACTTAACACAGACTTATGGGAATTTCAAGCTCCAAGTATATTTCAGGATGGTTGTGCAGTGTGTGCTTAAAAAGGATTTGAGGAAACTGGACAGCTGGGGAACAAAAAGAAGTAGAAGTAGGCCTAAAAGCTATATATAAAAGTCACATAAAGAAAATTGTCTGCAGGTAATCATATGTATTCAAATATAGCTTACAGATGACTCAAAGAATCTATACAAGTCAAGAGCATACAAGGACACGCCTTGTCACCTACAAAGAGGAATACATTAAATCCTATCCTGTACCCATCCGCCAAGAAACCTGAACGTCTGCTAGCAGAAATCCAATTCAGATTACATGCAACATGTTTATTCAAGCCTTGTGTAGTTAGTGGCATTTTTGACGACTCGCCAATAATTTCTCTATTATTTCATAAACAACTATTATTTTCGCAGTGTTATACTGCTAAATAAAAAAAAATGAATCAAACTATTTTGAATGAGCTACAAATACCAGCTCGGTGGCAAGTTAATTACCCAATTTAACAAAACAAATAATCACCCTCTGGCTCTGAACCAGTCTACCGAACTATTTTCCTTATGGAAATGAGCATGTTGTGTGCACACATAGGCTTGCATTGCATTGGGGGAGGGGCTGACATCAGCTGAGCAATTCAGAGAAAAAACATGCATAGGCTCTGATGAGTCAATAGTTAAGGCCTGCTTTTAGTTTGTTGCCTCTTCTCATTAGTGAGGTAATCAAAGACAAACTTGGAATGGGAGGAAGCATGTGTTGAAACGCTGTCTGTTAGCTTCTCAAGTAACTCATGTACACACACACACACACACACACACACACACACACACACACACACGGGGGATTTGCACTGGACGTACACTTGCAAGTACTTCAGGCATTAACCACATATAGTCACATATTAAAAAAAGGATATACGCTATACACCAATTACATTTTTGCAGAATTTGACATTAAAAACCAACTCAATCATGAAACTTTCAGAATAGGCAGCCGTGACTATCCTGGAAAATTCTTAATTAGCGGCGATATCCAGCAAGTAGGCTGAAGTGCACCAGAGTGAGAACAATCTCATACTTCAATCCCGACAAACTTTGAAACATCTAACACAGTAAGGAGAGTAAATAAAACGCAGTGAAATGGTGAGAGCAAGCCGTAAATAAATATGGCAAAGTGCTACAAAAGCACTCTGTGACCAATCTGGAGCCATTCACAGGGGAATGGAAAAATCTACGCAACCTCCTACTCACACGACCTCTCGCCACTTGACTATTTATTGCAGTCCAGATGCATCTTGTTTATTTACCCAAACACCGTGCCCCAATTTAGTCCGAATGAGGCAAATTAAATCAGACCTTGTGAAATCGCTTCACTTCCCTGCCCTCGTTTCGTCCATTAAATTGTCATTGTTGGCCATCCTTTTACGAGACGTGGTTAAACAAATGCAGTGCTCAAGGAGGCGAGCACAGCACCAGACAGCACAGCACACCCCCTGCGACCCGCCTAGGTGGGTGAGAGGTGGAGTACCTGGGCTAAGTGAGAATTTATTTTCTGGAACATTTAGTTATATGCATTTTTTTTTTTTTTTTTTTTTTTTTTAAATTGGTACCATAAGGTTAAGCAGAAACCACAAAATGTAAACATATGGTCAATATGCCGAAAGAAAATTAAAGCTATAATATTAACAAAAGATTATTTGCAGAAATAAGCAACTAATTTCCAATCAATCAAAGACCACGTGTGGTTTAAGCGACACACTGATTTCATATCCCACAAAAAAAAAAAAAAAAAAAAAAAAAGTCCAGCTAAAAAGGTCAAGGGTCGAGGGCAAGCAGGTGGCCAGAGAGGTGGGGGTTAAGGTTGACCTCTCGGCAGTCACGTCAGTGGGTGGGTCTCAGTCACTCTGTTCAAAAGGACCCGTCAATCACAGTCACTCATTTAACATGCGTCGATTTCTGGTGGCCCCAGGGATCCGGCCAGCTATTCCTCTCTGGCCCCTTTACCCCCAACCAGAGGCAGATAAGGGCCTCTTTACATGACAAAGTGCTGTGGAAGAGCAGGCAGAGAAAAGAAAGAGGTCCCTTTCAGTTGCTGATGGGGGAGCAAATCCTCTGCCTGCAAGGGGGTTTTGATCACATGGTTCTTAATTCCAAACGCAAGGTGAAATTGGGACTCCTGGATTCCTTTCCAATCGTTCATATTAAGCAACTTTATATTACAGTCGTTCAAACCACAGATCTGAACTTTCTAAAAATGCATTGAGTAAAGCTTAAAGTGTAATCTTTATTAATCTCTTCAGGTTCCAGCTGGTCACAGCATAATAATCAATATTTTCAAGTCATGCTCTGAATGTGAATACTGTGGCTACCGCAGCACTCTTGGCACAATTTTAGATCGCAGCTGCAAACTTTCACCTGGCACCGAACCTCTGCCTCATTAATGATGTGCAACGTGCTCAAACTCCCGGTGCTTAAAAGCAAGAGAGACGCAGCAAATTGTCATCTTTTGTCTTCAAATGCGTGCTGGAATCGGTGAGCCGTCCTGGCCACGTGGCGTGAGAGGAGGAAAGGGAGGAAGAAGATGAGAGAAAAGGAAAAAGGGAAAGCCTGGTTTGCAAAAACTGGCTGACTAACAAAGCGTCTGTTGTTATGAGTAAAAAAAAAAAATTTTTAAAGGAGGGGAAAAAAGCAAAACAAAGAAATGTATTAGCACAGAGAAGATCGGGGGGGTTTGGGGTTCAGTTTTGTTTTTAGTCTGAGCTGGAGAATCTCCCGTTCGAGCCATCTGCCCGTGTGAAAGCAATCGTAAGAGTCAGACAGTTTCTGCCAGCAAAAAGAAGAGAAAAAAAAAAAAAAAAAGAGGAAATGAAGCGATGCCACAGGGGAGTTGGTAGCAGAAAAAGGAGGGAGCGAGGACAGGTAGGCATTGTGTCTCGAGTTTCCCTTTCTATTCATTCACCCTGGTTCCTTTTTGGCCTCTTGGGGGAGACGGTAACTGAAGAGGGTGTTAGAAATGTTTTGCTGCTCAGATGCTGTCATCAGCAGACAGAGGAAGTTTTGTACGCGGTGGCCTGTAAGGATGAAGGAATTCAGAGCTGATAAATATAATGTGGATATCTTTTACGATTTCAAGGAGACGTGGCACGCCTTTCCGGGTGGATCGTACGCCTCTGCGAGCGTTGGATGATAAAGCAAAAAGATGAGGCCTGTTTAGTGGCGTTTGTTCATCTTTAAAAACCAGGCTGACCAATATTAAAAGGCTTTTCCTCGATATGCACAATCAGCTGGTTTCTTTGATATAAACAATATGCACCACAGGAGGGGGGAGATAATTGTTGACAGTCCCACAGGGCAGTGATAAAATTGTGATTGCTGAATTATTGCTGCACTGCTGGAAGGGGGAGGGGGCATTTAATTTCAGACAAGGTGAGGGTATGATGGAAGGTTGTCCTATAGGCCCTGCTGGCGTTTCTCTCCCTGGGGAAGTTGATTTTTAAAAACAGCTCCCCCCTCCTCCTCCTACTCCTCACCATATTTCACCCACATTTTCAAATCCGCACAAATCTTCATCCATCACCGACAGCGAGGCAAAATAAACAATCATACTGTACATCCATCACTGTCTGTTTAATGCTGCACGGCTCTGCAAGGTGGGGACTCTTCAGCGTAGCGGCACGTGTGCGCTCGCTAACACACATCAGCTCAGCGCGCGCGCTTCTAGCGCCGGTGGCGAGAACACAATCCGTAGGGGTGGGTGGCATGCTAAAGCAGAGAATTTCTTTTGTGGATAACAAGCCTGATCCAGAAATCAGAGAAAACCTCGCCGTGTGCGGCCAATACGAGGCCGGCGCCACACAAGTCAAAACTTCCCGGCGAAAGGAGGCACAATCATCCTCTCGCTCAGCGCCCATCACCTCTGAGAGAGCAGGCATGAGTTACATTCTAATTTGACTCCGAACTACCGACGCGTCTCTGGTGCGTCCTTCCCCCGGCAGCCGGCGGTGAAAAAGAAACATTAAACACTACTGTAAATACAGGCCACCGAGAGGGGCGTCGGGTGTGCTGATATCAGTGCTGCCAGGGACTGATCCTGTCTTTAATCTAAACCTTAGATCTGGGCTCTCAATCACAGCGTCTGCTTCAGACCCAGAGTCTACTGGCCATCGTCACCTGGCCTTCCCTCCTCTCATCTAACACTTCATAAAGACCATTCATCCCACCATCCTTTCATCCGTCTATACCAGGGGCCTCGTTAATCCTCCTCTCCATCCTGACCCTGTACCACTCTACTGGACTGGGACAAACTTCAAAGAGCGAGAGAAAAAGAGAGAGAGCAAGAGAGATTGGGTGGGCGGGCAGCTGTGTTGTGCTTGGCCTACACCACAAAGCCTTTAGAGGACACACACACACACACACACACACACACTTCAGCACTAGTTAATCTTTGAAGAAAATGAATAACTAGGCGTAGTAAACCTGGACCAATTCGCCACAGATCTGGCACAGACCTGCGTTTCAGGTCTGCATTCCATTTATGATTTAATTAATTAAATATTACTTTATTTCTTTAGTACTCAATAAGTTGTTTCATGTCAAGGAAACAAATAGAGAAAAATCTTAAAGTCTTCCTAAGTTTTGGTGTCATAAGTGTCGATCTCTTTGAGAAAGGTGAAGATATTTAGACTATTAGAAGGCCATAAAATGCATGTTTGGCCATATTCACAAAAAGATGTTGCACATCTGTCACATGTGTAGCTAACTAACCCTTGGAAAACCCCAGAATCTCTAATGGTCATTAAACCAAGAATATATTGACGTGTCAAATGTACAAGTATAAACAGCATTAAAACATGAACGTGAAAACACACAGACGCACACAAACGAACAAGCAATTGATACTGGTCTATAGATGTATTCTGGCCATTCACTACTATCAAGGACATCGCTTTCCCACAGGAACACGTACCATTTAACCAGAGAGTAGAACTGGACAATATCCCCTCAGTGATGAGCAGCCATTAGCTGCTCTGGTACACAGTGTGCTAAGCTAATGCTCGACCCCATATGGGCTGCAATGTGCTTTGGGAAGGGGTACACATAGAAAGAGAGAGAGAGCTTTGACATCCCAGCTAAAAGTGACAGCCTGTGCAAAGGGGGGGGGAACCTCACACAAACACACACATCAAAACACACAAACACACACATCAAAACACACAAACACACACAGCTGATGACAGCTAAGGGAGCCTGACATGCCTGCCACTGCCACTGGTAGATGTATGTTTATTTTATTAACCTGCCACAGACTCTCGGCATGCCGGGGGGAGGAAGGAGAAGGGGGGAAAGGGTTAGTGTGTGTGTGTGTGTGTGTGTGTGTGTGTGTGTGTGTGTGTGTGCTCTGCTTGCTGTGACCTGTTAATGTACAAGCAACGTGAATTAGGTACATTTATTTGGAATATTTCACTTCTTCACTTAAAATGCTTTCCCTCCAAGAAGCGGGGAGAAATTTCAAACTGACACTTAAATTGTGTCCACATACAAACACGGGAGAAACCCTCCACGTTACAGCTGAAGCCTGACTTTGCAGTTACGGAACAACAAAGAGGTCTGAAACGGGTGAAAACGATGGGAACGAACAGGCACGCAGCACTCAGCTGGGGTTTATTTTGCCAGCATGTTTCCATCGGAACTTCACAACCGCATTAAGCGGCCCGCTTTGTAGTAACTTCTCCAAGCACTGATAAAGCCTTTTTCTCAGCATCGGCTCAAGACGGTTATTTGAATGTGAATGACTCATCGCCACTTCTGAAAAGATACGAGTTTTATGCAGAAATGAGCCATTCCTGTGTCGCCTGCCCTTCTTGCCAAACTGCATTTGTGACGCGGACCCACAGTATCGACCAAACCGCCTCGCCTTTATCGCTCCAGCCTAGAAACCGACACCCACCCAGCTGCTCGCGACACGCCCCGTCTTGATACCAGCCAGTCCTGCTCTGCTCATATTGACATCAGCTCTTTTCCTGCTGAGGGTTCTACATGCAGCGATGAAGAGCGTGCACGCGTGTCCGCTGCGAGCGCCGCACCTCTTAATTGATTCATGTGCTTTAATAAAAATTTTTTAGAAAAAAGCTCAAGCTCTGTCCCGCCTGGAGGACTGCACCTGTCACATAAAATCAGCCGACAGAGTGAGAACAACACGGGGCTTTTAAGGTCCTGTGCTGCAGCTACCAAGACAAACACATGCACAGGAGACGAACAGCACAGGTGTGTGTATCTGAGGGAGAGAATAGAAAGTTGAAGCTGATGCATGTGAAAAGTGCTGGTCAGCTGTTGCTTTCTGGCCAGATTAACATCTCTGTCGCACGCACACACGCACACAGATGTGCGATATAACGGTCTGTTGACAGTGACAACAGCAGATACACACATTTATATCATGAGGGTCCAGTCTCCTCCAGTCAAAAATTACTTCTGGCTCAGTGGTTTTTCCACCCGCCTTTTAGCACTTCCAAGAAATAAGCTGCCGTAAGCGTAAGTACCTTAAATTGTACCCAACGTACCATTTAAAGCAAAGCTTGTGTTTTTAAAACGTCCTGAGCAGGGCTGCGTGATTTACAGAGCTCTCATAAAATGTACCATTTAATTTAAGCTGATGATCTGTTAGCAAATGCTCACAATCGTTTTCCTGTAGCTGCTCAGCGAGAAACCTTTTGCCAGTTTTATTTCTTCTCCGCCGTTTATAACCGAGGGATTGGAAAAAGAGGAGGGAGGGGAGGGGGGGGAGAGCGGTACAGAGAAGCAGACGAAATACAAGGGCGTAATTGCACGCCACTTGCAATCAATTTGAACTCTGCTTTTTGTGCTGTTTTCAAATAGAAGAAGAACAAAAAAAAAAAAAACACACGCTAAAGACATCAGAAATATGGAATCAGCTCAAGATGCTGTTTCACCACCTCTCAGATTCTCACCACCTCTACCAGCCTGTCCTTCCCCTTTCTCTTTTTAGAGCAACTGTCAACTTACATTAAAGTAAGACTGAAGCAGAGACGAGGCGAAGCGGCTAAAACAAAAGTAGAACATTTGTCGCACGTTTTCATTTGCTGGCTCGAGGCTAAATATGTGTGAGTGGAAAAAGAAAGTAGAAGCCTTTGTCCTGACTTGTCCTTCAGTTACATTTGTTAACTAAAATTACACGAACGCTGGAAATAATTCAGGTACAGTGCAGACCTGAGGAGTCTGAACCGACACCATTTCTCAGCAGTTTCAGGGAAACTTGTAGAGCTTGTTTCTGCAGTTCTGCCAGTTTCAGTTTCAGGCCCAAATTTTCTATTCAGCAAAGTCCAAAACTCACAGTGATGCAGACATTTCACTTCCTCTCTCCTGATATAAAGCTTTCTAAACGGAGGAAACTGCTGAGAGTATACCTAAAAAAAAAAAAAAGAATTTAAAATCCATATGTATGGGAGCGTCGCTTTGTAAGGCAAACCAACTTCTGCTTCAATGGGACTCAATTAGCAGAGTGTTAAAAACTACAGCATGCGAGGCGTTCTGCTCGGCCCAGACAAGGCAGTTGGAGACATGTGAGCCAAATCACGAATGCTCGTTCAGATGCTCTCACCTGCCAAAAAAATGGTCGTAAATATTGCTGGAGGCAGGCGGGGCTGGCTGGGGAGAAGCCTGAGGCTCTCGGGCCAAATAGGCCACTGGCCTTTACAAAGTCTGGTTGTTTCCAAACCCCAAAACATGCCCTTCCCCAGCCTGCCAGACACTCAGTTTTGTGTCTCTCACCAGCATACTGCCATGGTAGAAAACAAAAACACAGTCCAGACAGACAGGGTCAACGCATTACATCGCAACTACCCTTTTAAATCATTTATTTGACCAGTTAGACTTGCAATCCTCCAGCTGACAGCGAGTCGGCTAGAACAGCAGCAGCTGGTTATAAACCAACATCATGCCAGCTAAAGTTAAGCTCAAAAGTCTCACTTTCCCCTCTGATAAATGGTTTGATTCCACTCTTACATCATATGAGAGTCCAAAAATGTTACAAAGTTTCTGCAACGCTGGATCACTGTGGCAAAAATCATCAGGCTTAAATAGCAAAGCTCAGCATATCAGGATATTAAGTAAATACAAGGCCAGTAATGCAGATACCAATACTTAACTTCTGAAGACAGCTTATGTAGGAGAGAGAGCGAGCAGTGATGGTTTATGAGCTTAATCGTCAGTTTGCAAATTCCGAACACATTTTAAAGACCACTAAATCACTCAGTTTCACTTTCCACAACAATTAATTAATCCAATACAAAATACAGATTTTCATCTATCTTGAAACTGTTTTTCTGGAGATCTGGAACGTAAATGTGCCCGTCTCTAAAGCATTTTGGGTTGTTTATATGTGCCATAGGCTATAAATACAACAGAAAGGCTCAGACATTTTTCATAGTGCATGTTCGAAATATGTTTTCATTTCCTAACAAAAAACAAAAAAAGACATTTATTTACGAGAAGTCACGGCTACATACTGAACACAGGATAGAAACAAAGCTTCGATACTATCGCACTAGCATCGATCCAATACCAGCCGTGGATATTTGGTTCTATCTGCCCACCTGTCTCCCTCGGCATCACTGTTATTGGACATCAGTGAGCTTCACTCAAGTGAGCCTTTCACAAAGTTGTACAGCCTCATCGTGCCACACTGGGTATTTTGACATCTGAGGTAAACGGTGAGCTGAGAGCCGCCACTACAGTACAGTAAAGATGTTGATAGCCTGTTGTTTTTATTCCTGATTTATTGCTAAGTGGTGATATTATTCAAACAGTAGACAGTACTACAAACTTGCTGGGCACCCGGGGCCATTATGGGCCTCGGAGGGTCAATCAATGAACTTAACACAGATGGCACAGAGGAGAATCTTTTCTTTTAGATCAGCCAAAGAACTAAGAAAGAAATGAATGAGCTTATATGGTACATGTCAGAAGGAATGCTATCCGTGTAAAGCATGCCACATCCCCTGTGGGCGTTCTGACCAACATGTGTGAGGAAGTGCAAAAAGGTGTTATTGGCTGCACAAAGTCAGTCAAATGCATTTCTTTTCTTAGTCGTAATGATGTCAATTTAGATAAAAACAAAGTTGCATTGGTGCATCAAAAGTCTTGAAGAGCTCTTTCCAATGCCACTGCCCCCCTTGCTTCAGGAGACACCGTATGCTTCAGCTGCCCACAACTCCCTGCCCTAAGCATAAATGGTCCAAACCCATGTGCAGACTCACACTTACACAGATAGACACACTTAAAGCCTGACAGCCTGGCGCCTGCTGCCAGAGGTAGAAGAGAAGCAGCGAAGGAAAAGGAGAGACAGACAGACACGACATCCAGAAGGCGCCGCCGCAAAGGGCTCCTAAGTGAGGTCATCTTTTTCCCATGGCTGTCATTTCTATCCATATCTGAGACAGCCGCGCCTTCACTTTAATGCCTTCCAATAGATCCATTATCACTCAGCGCATCTAGATGAGATCAACTATACATACATGCTCAGGGTATCTATGCAACTACTACCACCACCCATATGGGTTCTGCTCCTTAATGAGATTTGGGGAACGCTGGAGGGGACAAATGAGCTGTGAAGCCAAATAAACTTCTCTGGCTTTTGAAATTTTTTGCTTTGGGTTCTTGATAAATGAAGTGTCGAGCAGCCGCCGGTGGTATTTCCTGTGTGGCGGAAAAAGAAATATTCAGCAAATTTAGAAATTAACCTTCTCGCGAGCGAGCTATTGCTTTTTAAAGGTCACGTCAACTGCACGGCCGAACAGCACGCGCTTATGAAACCTGGTGACGCGGTTCCGCGGTGCTGTCCGATGTTATTCTGGCACAACAAAAGCCGCCGTCTTTGCACGGAGCTGTCCGCAATTTAAAACTCAGGCCGATTCATTGTATAGAAAAACAAGCAACAAGGTTAATAAAGAGCTTGTGGTGCACTAATACAACCTTGCGCTTACATAATCGCCAAGTCAAAGAGCCCGGGTCCTCTAGCAGGTAAAGCGGTTTCTATGCTTCATTAAGCGTGCCGCGATTCCCTAGGCCCTTTTTTACCAATTTAGACAGGAAATGACATTGTGTTGTGTTAGCATTACCGAAGCGGGGCGGGAAGTGTTTATGAGATAGAAAGAGGGAGGGACCCTGGGGGTGAGGGGGAAAGAAAAAAAAGGAGTCAGCAAAACTAGACTTCGAACAGTCAGAATGTTTTCCACAATACCGTGAAAGTGAAAGCGATTGATAAAAATCAATTAGTGATTCAGCACACAGTTGTGGCGGTGCACAGGAAGGATCCCCGGCGTGCCGTTACCTCAGCTACGACAGCAAACAGAGGAAGGACAGAAAACAGAGGTGGACACAGAGACAAAAGAAAACAGGATGCCAGAAGCAGGCACACAAGCTTAATCACATTAACACTGACTGCAGGAAGGATGGGGGGGGGGCAGAGTGCTGTAAGACAAAGCCGTATTGGAAATCAAGTCTCGTTCTGTGAGCTAAAAAGGTCAGCATGGTCACAGTGCATGTGTGTGTGCGCACTTAACAGGTTGGGGCCACTGGAGAGCCCAAGGTCTGCAAAGTAGAGGAGGTCGATAGTGCATTACAGAGAGAAAGAGAGACACAGACAGAGAGAGCTGCTGTGTGTACAAGGTCCTGTCTGTCTATTTGTACGCCGCAGCAGAGGCACCATCTCCACTGGGAGTCGACACCCGCCTGAGTCAGTATGCAGGAGTTTGACAGGAGGAGGCTGAATGAATAGGAAAGCTACGCTCCATCCAGTGTCTTCACAACAGCTTTTATATCTACTTCCCCCGAAACACCAACTGCATTTGCAAAGAGGGTAGAAGAAATTTTGATACACACACACATGCACACAGAGCCTTTCAGCTTTAGTCAGCGGGTTGCCTCTCTTGGTAGACATTACATCATGAGGCGTGGCCTGAGAACGATGTGAGATAGATTCTCACGTTCGCATCCGGCACTCGTCCAAATCCCAAATTCCCATCCTTCCATTTCGGCGTAAGTAGCAAACCCTCGCGGATTAACGTGAAGTCTCACTAATGAACGGCGCGACGGAGACGGCTGTAATTATGCCCTCATTTTCCTGCGTGGAACTTGGTTGATTTGATTAGGATTTTAGAGGCGGCGAAAGGACAGCCAGAGAAAAGGAAGCAAGCAGAGGAGGAGGAGGAGAAGGGGGGGGGGGGGGGGGGGGAGGAATGGTGAGAAAGCAGAAGAGACGGAGATGCGTGGGAGTGTAGTCGCAAACTGACTGGCAGTCCTGCTGAGGGCTAGCAGGAGGTGCGCTCACGCACACACTTATTCACACAAACACTCGCACACATGCAAAAATGGGCCAAGGCATCTGTGCCGGAGACCTGTGTGAGTCAGGCTGACTAGATGATGAGCAGTCGCTCAGAGAGGAATCAGACCCGAGCGAGGGAGAAGTGATCTTGATGTGCAGCCAGCAAAATGTGGCTTCGTCACAACAGAGCTCAGGAAGTACGCAACGTTCACTGAAACACACACAGACGGGCAGGAGCACAAGGTCTGAACTATAACTGCTTGTGCTCGTACACCTCGGCGTAGTGCAGCTGGGACATCTGATCATCTCTTCACGAGTACACATGAGCCACATGAAAACACACAAACGCATGAAGAAAGACTTTTTCAGCCTCAACGAGACATTTTGGCAACCCTAGAAAAAGCTTCGTGTCATGCGGTACAGACAGAGTTACAGCTGGAAATTGGGGAGCAGCTGCATGGGGGTACTATTCAATACAAGCCAAACGTATCTGTTTCGCTGCCTCCCCCCTCCACATGCCTCTTCCTATATACTAAATTATTTCCAATGACGACCCGGTTTACCATCTTTCAACAGCAAGATCCCACACTCCCCTGCAACCCTGAGCGCTTCTGCATTCCGTGGCTCACAAAAAGCTTCGGTGTAATCCTCCCTCACTTCACTCAAAGCTCTGCTGCGTGCTGTAAATCCATATAAGAGCATCAGCGTTTCCGCATTGTAGCGTAAACTGCATTCCACCGCTGCCCTCGGTGTCCCCTCACTAAAAAACACGGACAAGACACTCTGGCTCCGGCCCCGGCCATCCATCTCCATTTACTTGCCACTATGGAATCACGATCTCGAGCTTTTCTTTCATGGATGGATGAGGGTCGCAATAACCTATTGAGAAGGGCACGCACATTTATCTGCACTCCATCAAATGGATTTACCAAAATCTACCATTAGATACCTGAAACTCCTCGTTCAAATGCAAGCTGGCACAAGTTAGGGTTAGGATCTTGCACACATATACACCCACAGACAACTGTCTAAACTCTGGAGCCGTCTGCTTAATCATCGACCACGTGCGAGGGGTGGGGAAGGGTTTACTCGGCAGGATCAAAGGAAAACCTAAATAACCAGAGGAGCACGGTCAGGTGAGGGATATGGCGTCCCGACCACATTAAAACTCCCCCTAGCTCTTGACTTACAAGCCACTTTATAGGGTCTCTAAATGATTCCAGCCAAATGGACTGTTAATGAAACACAGAAACTCAATGGGAGAGCCCTATGCAATGTATATACAATATCACTGGTGAGTAAAAAGAGCCCGTGCTTTGATAAGGTTGAGAGAAACACCAGCCAGGGATTGAGGTCAGGTTCATGTCAATAGACGAATGAGCAGTCTGGTTAAAGGTCTACAAATGCTTAGTTTAATATGTCGGTTTAGACCACAGCATGCGGTCCAAGTTTGCTTCCAAATCCCCTCTTTTTTTCCCCCCGGCGTCTTGCATCACTGCATAAGGAAGGAAAAAAACCAAAACAAAACCCAGATTTGTCAAGTTAAACATCTGAAATCTTTCCATGAGTGAATAATAGGTGGTGGTGTCTCCGTCTTTAAAGTCTGACAACAACCCAAAAAAAGGAAAAAGAAAGAGGGTTGCTGTGACTCAGACAAGCTACAAGAGACAGAAGCAACCTGAACCACAAATGAGATTTTGATATTCACCACAGACCGAGCTGCAACAATCTGTTTAATATCCCCAAAAATAAAAATAAATCCTGCGCTGCGTTTCATTTCGTCTGTTCGGTGCAATTTCGGCCCGTTTCATCTGCCCCACCCAGATGATTGACTTTTTCCTCTTGCCACAATTACTGTCTTTCTTTAGCGGGGAAATCGCATACTCAAGAGGATGGTCAAACCACAATGTCAAACCACGGCGCTAATAATAACGAAAACAGAAAACACGTTTTAAACCGATGCCAGGGTTTCGTGTTTATCTCCAACAGAATCTGACGTGGGGGGAGGAAGTGACAACACAGGAGTTCCCACTTCGTCATCAACCCGTGCCCCGAGTTTAGGAAATACCTCCAAAGCGTGACTTGTGTTTGTCTCAGAAAAATGATGCTACTGCAGCAACCACAACAAAGCCTTCCTGATCATTGAGCTGACTCAAATCGGTCCCCCTGGTTACGGTGCAATGAAACACTATGATTATGAAAGGAGGGGGATGATGCAAAGCCGGGGGGGGAAAAAAAAGGGGGAAAAGAAAAGCAGAGGGAGAGTTGGTCGTTGGAGGCAAATCCAGGTCTGAGTCAGAATCCCCTGAATCGTTCTTTTCATGTCGGCTTCATTATTTAATGAAAACCAGAAAGATTTCTCATGAGGAAACATCCAGCAGAACGGGGTTAGGAACGAGTGAGCCGAGGGAGGGGAAAAAAAGTTTGTAATTTTTATTTTTATTTTTTTTTATGTCGACTGTGTGGGCATGCTGTCGTCAAGCTTTGAAAAACTGAGCTGACAGGTTTCTGTGAGAAAAAAAGACAAAAAAGTTCCACTGGTCATGTGTGCTGCTGCCAGATTTTTAAAGCTGGCGTGAACAGCAGCAGATGTCCTAATAAACTATGAGAGCATCCAGAGACCCAGAATTTTTTTATTTTTAAAAAAAATCAGAGTGTCATGTCAAAATTTATCTCCCCGCTAACATTAAGAAAAGAAAGAAAAAAAAGGAGGCATAAATTCCTTGATTTAACCTGGCAATGACCCCTTTTCCTCTTGATTGTCATCTTCCTTTCCAGAGGAGGAAACGCTGGTTTCTCGTTCCTGGTTGTAATCAAAACCGTTTTTCCCCTCTCTCCTTTCCGTCCATCAAAAACACACCCACGCACGGAAGCTGGAAAAGTGCCAGAGGCTGAGACCTGAGGAGCACGTTTCGCCGAAGTAGAACACGTTTAGGGCTTCAGACAACGGCAACAACTTAAAGAGATCTACCACTCAAACTACACTTTCCATCAAGCCACGACTTCAGAGCCAAGAGCGCAGAAAGACAATCAAATGTGTGCTCCTGTGCATTTCAGTGTGTGTGAGAGACAGTGTGTGTGTGTGTGTGTGTGTGTGTGTGTGTGTTCTCATCTCAACTGAGCAGGAAGAACAAGTTCAAAATGATTTGCAAAGCGTTTATCCTGCTATAAAAAGCTTAAAACACTTGTGCACTCTGCGTACAAGCTCATTTTGTCCGTTTTTGGCCCAAAGCAAAAGGTCACTGAAAGCGAGGTCCTCACAGGTCAGCATGGAGAAGCGCCTTCGCGCTGGCCCGTGCATAAATAATCAGTATTAATCTATCGAGCCCCATTCATCTCACACTGACAAAAAGGGAACGGAAGGAAACCTGAAGCAATACAAGAAAAATGCGATGTAGTGAGAATGACGTGGCATTAAGTGTGTTTATGCGCAGATGCTGAGGTCTGCGAGGACATTCCTTAGATTCCTGAGGTTAAGCATTTCGGTCTTACCAGAGGAACCTGACAACAGAGAGAAGAAACCCCGACGAAAACATTTAAAATATGAGAAACAAATGAATGCATGTGTTCCTTGCCAAACTGGCATCTGCATTGTAACATCGAGCTTAGTGTAATGTTGTTAGGCTCGGGGTGAACTCTACACACCCTTGGAGATGGGAGGTAAGTGGGTTGGGGGTGGGTGGGACATTGTGACTATGACCCTTTAAAAACCACAATTCCCAGGAGGCACTGGCAATTTATTGGCTATGGGGTAGTCTGGGAGTCTGGAGCTAACAGAGTCTCTAACCAAAATAACTGGGAAAAGAAGCAGAATTAGCACAGGAAAGGCCACAGGGGAGTGTGTGTGTGTGTGTGTGTGAGCCTGCACAGATAAATGCGTCTGTGCAGTGTCTGCTCGCAGCGGAAGACAGGCCAAAGTGCTGCTGCCCCAAACATTTAGGGAACAGCCATTGATCCCTGTTCTTCCCCCACTTGTCTCCCATTCGCTCTCCCTCCACACCTGCTCCCCATCTTTTCTCCTCTTCCTTTTTGCCTACAACTTCGCCTCGCCTCTATCACACCATACCTGTGTCCTCTCCCTCTCTCTTTATTTTTTTGGACAAGCTATGTCAGTCACAGCTGGACCATTACTCCAATAAACAATCGTCGCTGAAATCAAAGGTTTTTAAACCTTCCCTCCCCTCCTCCATTTCTAGTGTAAGTGGTGAGTTTGTGGTGACTGATAGCCACGCAAACCACATGCACATGAAAAAGAAAAAAAGAAAAAAGAAAAGAAAAGGAAGGCCTTTGGGTAAACCCCCCCAAAACCCGCCTCCCCTCAATTTCCCAAGATTTTTTCCCACACTTTCAATCCCTTTGCGCTTGTGCAGACCGATACAAACCTCAGGAGGTCATCTTTTCTAGCCATAAAACCAACTAATGCGTGATGCGGGAATTTTAAAAAAAAATTTTAAGGTTCCCCCAAGTTTGCAATCACCAGTATCCGGGTTCCCATTCCCACTAAAGCTTCAGAGCGCGGGGGAGGATGGCATCCTGTCAGAAAGATTCAAAACTGCTCTGTGCGAAGACTCAGTAGGAAGAGAGGCCGGCACACTGAAGCCTTTGTGATCCAGCCAGCCACCCACACGTGATGCTAGGCTAACAGATAGCAGCGTCTGAACGACTCCGCTGTACATGCTAAAACAAGGTGAACTATTCTGTAGGCTGTACGGGCAATTAGTGTGAGAGTTTAGAAACAAGACTACTAATAAAGGAGAAAATGACATGATTTTCCACTCTTTCAGATTTTCTTTTCCCTTGTCAAGATGTTTCAAGCCATTTCTCCATTGTTCATGGTTTTAAGGGTTATTTTCCAGCTCTGAGCTTTTCCATTTCCTCTGTGCATGGCACTGTTACTCTATCTTTTAAAGAAAAACAAAACAAAAGAAAAGCACCTTTATGATAACTAGAATACCCAAGTTTGCCACTTTAAGCTCAAAATCTGCCGCGTACAATTTCCGTAGGTACTTGGGGCCAAAATGCCCCAGAAAATAAAGCTTTTGTAGAACCACCAACAAACTCAGATCTCACACTTTTTTAGCTGTAGCATTTGGGTGGTGTGATCCAACTGTAAACATGCACTTTACCACATGAATGCATTCACACAAACACACTCACTTGACTCTGGGCTTTCTGCATCCTATCTGCACAGCTCATCACAATGGAGGAGTATGTGAGAGTGCGTGGCTTTGCATCATCTCGGCTTTGCTCATCACAATGGAGGAGTACGTGTCAAGGCGCTTACGTTTGTAATAACTGCACTGTACTCGTTTTCCACGCCTCCACTCACCGAAGAGGTCGCACCTGCCACTCCCCACCCCGCCAGGTAAAGTGAGCAGCCGATGGAAGACCTGTTCGCCGAGAGCCATCGCGTCCCGTCGTTTCATATAGACACCACCCCCCCCCCCATCAGCTTGTGCACACCTACACACACACACACACACACCGTCGCTCACTCTGCCTTGCATACACAAACACGAGCTCTCAGAAATTACCATCTAAAAGATGTAATGATGTGGCTCGGCGTATAGACACACAGCATGGTGCCGTTTTTCTTTTGTAATCCACGGATAAGTGGGATCAAAGACAGAAGGGGCAAATGTCAGCATGTGTTACTAGCAGTGTGTCTGCGTACAGCTCTCTGTGGTAAATTCACCTGCATAAGGACTCGGCATCATTTGAGGGGGGAGAAAGAAAAAAGAAAGCTACGTGGGATCTTATTTCCTGGCAATCAAGTGTAGTGTTGGAGAAGTGAGTGGCCCAAACGTAATAGATTGTGGATGTGACTATTTTTTGGAAAACCAGTGGTGACATAATCAGATTTTCCCCTTCTCTGAGCTCTTGATGTTTATTGGTGATGGAGGCTTTTCTTGCCAGCTGTGTAATAATGAAACTCATTTGAAATCAGGTAGTCTTCCTGTCAATACAGCTGAGGAGGAAGAGGAGGAGGAGGCAATGGTGGCGGTGCAGGGGAAAGTATACGGATGACTAAGAATAAAATATTATCTGAAAGTAATGTTTCATGCATGCATGCATGCATGCAAGACTGAAACCAGAGATACAAGTAGCTCCGTAAACATTTAATGGCGGCGCACACAGATTCACAAATTCACATTTTAATAAATAAAAAGAAAAACTTGTACTCTTCGTGAGATTCACAACACCTGACGCAAGTTAAAAGACAACCATTTTTCACTCTTTCAAAGCAGTTTGCGTGTCGAAGCTGCAACAGGAGGGCCGAGGAGGCGGCCCCTGCTCTATCCCTGGGGAAACCCTGTGCATGCTTGCATGCCAGGCAACTCTCCTGCTGGTTTGAATAATTAACTTGAGGCCTGTTCATCGTCTGGGCTCATTCAGAGGTGCTGGACCGTTGAGTCACCCTCTTTAATTCCACCAGGTTTTAGCTTTAAAATATAGATAAATATATGTATATATAGGGAGAAGGGAGTGGGCCTTATGGGACGGCTTAGGCACGCCACACACAAACTTTCTCCTCCTCAAGGTGTGAAAGTGTGTGGTTTGTGGTGACTGTCATTTCAGAAAGAAAACAAAAAAGGCTGATACACAGCTTCTCTGATCAGTTCCCAGTAACCCAAAAGACGGGGATTTTTGCTCAATGTGGACGTGCCTTTGACACTCTTTCGGGGGGTAAACAGCATATCGCAGATATGATGAGAATGGTGTATGAACAGAGGTGACAGCAATGGAAAACCTTAGAGTTAGAAGAAGAGTCACAATTAGCAGGAATCTGAGTTTGTCATCTTTCTTCCAAATACTACAAAATGACCAGCTTTTATTTATTTTTTGGTAAATTGTTTAAACGTTATAATCATCAGTGTGACTTTCAAAAGTTAGGAAAAATACAACACAAGTTTTCCGGACCTGAAGTCTCTCACCCAAACACCTGCACTTCCGAATCAATGACTTATTGACTGGCCAGAGGCAAGCAGTGGTTTTTATTGTATTTGGCAGGTCATTGATTAGAGCACGCCCTGATCTCTCCCCTCATCTACATTCACCTGGACAACTTGGGTGTCTTAGGGAGACTGAAGCAAAGAAGAACACACAAGAGAGATCTGTGCGCTTTGAATGTCATTAGCACATACTTTTACTGCGTGCGCTCACAAATCGCTAGAATAAAAGGAAGAAGCTACCTCAAAAATCGCCTCCCAGCCTATGGAAGTAGAAAGATGTGTAACAAATGCATTTTTAAGCATTTCTCCTGCTGCAAACAAAGCTTAAGAAAACTCAGCTCTTGTACAGTGTACAACATACCCAAGGACATAGCTCAGAAGCCATTACAGAGCAATCTCCAGCTCTGGTTTCACTTCCCATTAGCCATTCAGAGCCATGACAATACCCAGGGGGGAGAAGGTGCAGCCGTGGCTTTTCCTCTGCCAAGGCCCTCACATCAGTCAGTCGTTTAGCCCTCTGTAGCTCAGCAGTGCCATGTTGTGCAATACAATATATATATTTATATATTTTTTAAAAGTTATTTACGCTACCTAGTCTATCTTTTGATACTTTAAAGTGAAATTTGTATGAGGTAGCAGTCAACCACCCACCTTCACAACTCCAGGGGCACATTAGGATTTGAGAGGTCACGTTTGGAAACTGATGACAGATGCTGCCATTATCATGAACATTCAGAATTAAGCATTACTTGCACATATGCTTTAAACACTAGAGCTAAAAGGATGAGTGGCGTGTGTTCTTTAAAAATAAAGACTTAAACTCTTAAATCTGAGCCGTTCATGTGTTTCCTCTCAGTTGTGCGACCACAGCCACATTCTTGTCCTGTACAATTGTCCTGATTCCCAGGTTAGGCTTACCTTACTGCTGCCCTGAGCCCCGGCCCCAGATTACCCCATCAATCCCATTTTATTCCTCTGGCTCAGAGAGCCCACCAATCAGATGGCAGGATGGGGAGGAATATGATAGTGGATTGGCTCTTGTGGGGGGGAAGGGGTGGAGCAGCTCAGCCATCCCCTAACAACAGCAGTGCGCTGTGAAATGAGCGAGTATGAGAGACATAATTTACCCTTCCAGTTTTACCTCTTCCTCTACATTTCTTTGCCTGCCTTTCGTGCCAGTGCCCGTTTTTACCCTCTCTCGGCATTCCTCAAACAAACACCCCATCTTTGAAAGAGCAAAAAAAAAAAAAAAAGTGCTTTCCCTGTCCAGTCTCCGCCTCCTCTCATCACTGCCTCAGCTATCAGTCTGCATATGACTGCTGACTCTGTTGCTTGTAGCGATGCTGAGCAGAGCTCTGCCGTGGCTTCGCTGCCCCACACACACACACACACACACACACACACACACACACACACACACACACACACACACACACACACACACACACACACACACACACACACACACACACACACACACACACACACACACACACACACACACACACACACACACACACACACACACACAGAAGCCGGAGGAGGTCAGGCTGATTCCTGGCGGAAGGAAACAAATTACACACCGTGTGCCCACACATGTATGCAGTTGCACATGCACTAGCACTAACAGCTAAGCTCAAGCCGAATGGGATCTCTTCTCTGACCTACTTCTTTACCGTCGCACAGAGGGAAACACTGGGCAGGCTCAACATAAACTCCGCAGAAAGACAGCAGGACCAAAAAAATAAATAAATTTAAAAAAATCTGCTGTTCGTGTGAATGCTCAGGAATAGAAGCAGCTCCTAACCCAATGTTTCAATCCCCCTACTTCTTTTTCTTGTGGTTAAGAGATGGTAAAAAGAAAAAAAAAAAAAAAAAGGTGCCCCCTATGTCGGCTGGAGGTGTAACAGCCAGCTCCAGCCTCAAGCAGCCATCTTGTCTGTTTGTGTACGTGAGGAGAATAGAAAGGTTTTTTTTTTTTTTTTTTTTTTTTTTTAAGAGAGAGAGAAAGATTTCTCATCACCGCCGCAAAATGCACCTTTTAAGTTTTAAGGCCTCCACTGTTACAGGTTTTGTATTTAGAGATCACATTTTCTAATCCTGTGCCTTGATCCTCAAACGACAGGGACAGATTTTTTCCCCTCTTCATCACTGCAGCTTTGGATGTCCCACAAGGCATCTCCATTCAGAGAATTTTCAACCCCCCCCAAAAAATTAAATGGCCTTGATGCGTTTTCTGCACCGAATATTCATCCAGAACTGACAGAGAAAACATCAGAAGTGCCGTTAGATCCATCTTTTTACACGGCGTATGAGAGCACACGCACCACTTCAAGCACTAATAAAACTCCTCCTGGCTTCTGTTGGGATCCTTTTGTTGGTTACATGTTATTACACCTGAAAATGTAACTAATTCTCATAGCATAAAGGGTTTTCTGCAGATAGTTTGACCACAACTCAGTCAATCAGCCTAATAGTCGATTCATGGATTACAGCCTGTGAATACAGAGTAAAGGTCTCTTGCATGCCTTAACAAAAGCAGTTCTGCTATTCATATTTATGAAAAAGAGCAAAATGATAAAAGGTTAGAAGGTTTGCGCTACAGCTGAAAAAAGGCAAGCCGCTCATGCTAAAAGAGATTCTTAATAAAAAGCTTTTAAAAAAAAAAAAAAAAAAAATAGTTTCAGGTAGTTTCCAGATAAAATTCGATATACATGAAATCTGTCTAAAAATCACAAGTGTAAAATTACCCCACAGCTGTGTGTATTTTTATTTAACGGCGTTGCGGTTATCCACGGTCATGGTTGATCTTCAGTTTGCCATAACACCTGCAGCTAAAACAGGTGAACATGACAGAGGGATGAGAGGTGCTTCCCAGTCCCACAAAGCCCTCATCACACACCTCCAACCATCACACACACACACACACACACACACACACACACACACACACACACACGGGAATCCCACAGAGGGGGAAGCATGTGCCCATTGTTGGGAGGGGGACGGGGGTCTCACGAGCCCCCCCCCCCCTGCTCTTTGAGAAGTGACAATAGCTGCATTGAAAACACCTACCAGCCTGAGAGATACTAAAGGAGAGGGCGAAAGAACAGAAAAGGGGACAAAGAGAAAGCAGAAGAAAGGAGACTGCAGACTCCAAATGGATACGCATTCACCTCCTTGTCATGCAGAACATTCGTCCCAGAAGGAAAGGAAAGTCTGGTGTCAGCCTAACTTTACTTTGTACTCTCTCATGAGAAGAGGCAAACAAAATAACCGTTTCCAAAAAAAAAAAAAAAAAAAAAAAAGGTGAACTACAGCAATTTAGAATCGGCAAGTCGTTCAATATGTCTGTTAACTTCTGATGGGTCAGGTTGGACCTGAATCACAATAAACTGCGTCTGTGAGTGACAGACGCCTTCGCAAATCAATCCATCTGACAAGTTATTCATACATCAACGCCTTCATTTATGGAAATCGCATGCAAGCTCGCTGTCAAAGCAGTGGACACGTCCGCGAGGGCCGGAGTTGTTTAATCCTCCAGACTCACGGTCGTTTCGGGTTTTTAAACCGCACTGTAGATGGATTGTTTATGGGATTTATTCCACCGTCGAGAGGAGAGAGACGATAACCTCTCGCTGTTTGAACCTCTCGCGATTTTGCAACCACAAGCGCAGCTAGGAACTCAGAGGGGGGCCTCACGTCAACAACTCGCTCTGCACTTGAAACAATAAATATCTAATCCCTGTCATGTTACAGGGCCCCCCTGTGCAGCTCTGGGCCCCACGAATCGATCAGGGTTTCCCCCTTTAGGTGCCCCCATCTGTGACACACACAAAAAGGGAGTATTCAGGGGGATTTGGTCTGCGCCGCAGATGCGATAATAACTCGAGTAACTAAATGAGTGATGCGTTTTAATTTAACTATTTGTATAGGAGGAGAGTGAGCAGGTAAGATTAGTTTCTTGCTTTACAGAAGTGCTAAGAATACAGGAGTTTTCCCATGATGCCACACGGTATTTCAAAGGGGCTCTGCTATAAACTGTCATTCTGTGGAATCCTTGTAACAGCCTCAACTTTTGTGCGTTTTCCCATAAAAATACAAACAATTTCGAGTTAAACTTAAGAAAAAAAAAAAAAAAAAAAAAAAAAATTCCCAAGGTGTCATGTTTCACTACGCTGATTCGGCGCTACGGGACACCCAGCAAACGCTCCGGCTCCAACGCCACTGATCGGAACGAAGAGTACGTCACGTAAGCCGGAGTCGACACGGGAGATTAAAAATTCAATATAGGCCAAGTCACTCGATATCACAACCATCATATTTCAGCCGCACTAATCAAATTCACAGGCATGACCTCTGGGGTATATTAAATGTGTATATACAACATGTGTCATCTCTCAAATGTTTTGCGGGGGGAGATATCCATCTACTGCGGTAAATACAGTGCGAAGGAGAGCCAGCAGCAGTCACAGTAGCTACAACAAATTTGCTCCCCATAAAAATGAGCAGTGGATGGATTTCAGCGTGCAGCTTGCCAGAACCACGGGAGGGAGACTAAATGATTATGTTACAACAACACCGCCCCAGCTCTCAGAAAACAACAATCACGGTCTAGGTAGGATATTGCGGCGGAGTAAAAATTAAAGGGGAGTGGGAGCGAGGCAGACAGATGGGAGGACGGGGAGGGGGGGGGGGGGGGGGGGAGAGCGGGAGGCATGGTTTTAGGGAGATCATCAGGGGCTGCGAGCACGTTTTGGCTGTTCGTCTGTAATTGTGGTGCAGACTGAAGCCACGACAGCGCTTCATGTCCTCTCATTTTAAGTTCGTTGAGGTATGGGGAGGAAAGAAAATCCTGTGTCCAAACAACTACGACAGACTCATCCTGTAAAGAGCCCGACATGTCAGTCAAACTCGATTTGGGCCTTTCCACACACCAAAAAGTTCAAACCCCAAATGTCAACATTTCCTGTCATCATTCAGCACCCTTGCCCCATTTTAAGATTTTGGGGGGGGGGGGGGGGGCTAATAAATACATTTAGAAAGTAAATCTGCGTCAACCCTTTCAGAGCAGAAAGGGTTGAAGCAGATTAGCAGGGAGATAAGACTGCCAGCTGATCGTTAATGGAAGCCACCATAGCGCTTCTCTGAAGGTTAACAGGAAAAGCAGGGCCTAACCACCAACACAAATGCTCCTTCACACCAGTGTCACAGGTTCAAGCCTGTCGCCACAGTAAATGTAGATCTTCTGCTTTATCTACATTAAACTCATGCACGCTGCTGCACATCAAGCTGATCTGCAGGGCCCAGATTTCTCAAAAAGCACCTCCAAACAAGTGAAATGGGCCGGGCACATTAATCAGGGGCCACATCACGCTCCCATTTAAAGTTTGAAAAACGTTCAGATAGAAAGAAGATGGTCTTCAGCTAAAGCAAACAATCTTTCAAGACACTTTTAGCCTTTAGGGAAAACACGCACACAAACTAACCTACCCTTACACCTTCACAATCACAGGGTTAAAAAGGTCAGACTCTAGAGCCGGGCAGTGCTTTCACACAGAAAAGAGAAATCACTTTGCCATAACTGATTATAACAAATAAATAAAATAAAGTAGGCCTTCAGAGTTTGGAGACGGGACAGCTGTGGGTCATAATGCACATCTCCTTAATTCCTAATGTGCATTTCCAAATCTATTACTCCCGCAGGGAATAACATACAAAGCACGTGACCGTTAAAGTACAAAAACAAAAGTGACGTTGCCTCAAAACTTTTTACAAAAAAAAAAAAAAAAATCAAGAATGTCAAAACTCAGAAAACAAAGATACCGACGGCTAAACTAACAGCTCTCACACTGAAAACAACAGCTCATTTACATCTCACCTACACCTCAAAGTGCGAAATCAAAGCCCATTTTCTTTGTATTCTGCGGTGTCCAACATCTTAAGCCCTTTTAAAGCCGCTGTGTGTGTGTGTGTGTGTCTGTTGTTGTTGCTGCAGTTGTATGACTGCAGATTACAGTGTAGCCAGAGAACGTTACGAAACAAAATCAGGGCTTAGGCGAGGGAGTCCCGCTGCTTTCGGACCTGCGGCGTAGGCTTCAGGAGTACAGGGGAGAGGGGGGAAAGAAAACAACAAGAGGCAATTAAGGAATGATTTTCAACTCAGTTTGGGACAAAACCCTTGCAACTCACCTCCCTCAAACGCACACACACACAGTCTTGCTCAACTAGCTACACTGTCGAACACAAAGGCAAATTCGGGGGCCTAAGGGGCCCAGAGAAAGGGATGTGGTAGCGAGGGGTGGGGAGGTGAGGGACACTGCAGTATAAATGCTGAGAGGAGGTTAGAAAGATGTGTGTTAACGTGAAAGAACAGACGGCGTAGGGGACAAACCGCGTGGAGGGAGAAGGGGTTTCAGAAAGAGGTGAATAATGGCATCGGTACAATGGGAACGAAGAGCGAAGGTGATGCATGAGGGGCTATTAGATGGCGTCAGCTGAGCTAGCGCCCTACAGGAGAGCGACGCGCTCACATGCTTACATCACACTCCATCGAGCAGTTGATCTCAAACTGCAGTCAGAATAGGAAGTGAAAAATTAATCTAAGGCTGAGCAGAGAGGAGGGAGCGTAAAGGTAAACCAGTAAAAGAAATTAAAAAGAGAGACACTTATTATCGATGTTTTTGATATTTTGCTCTCCAACCAGCTGCTGGTTTGATCCCGAGTCACCCGGCAGGGTGGTACTTGTGTATAAATTAGGTAACTGCGTTACTGGCTGCACTTGTCTGAGTCAGCCTTTCAAATAAATCCATCACTGAACTGCTCAGTATTTAAAAAAGAAAAACCCAAACGGATCCAGATCAAGAGCTAGCTTCTCACGTACATTACAGCAGTGCTGTAAAATCTGTTATCAGCGGTTGATCGCGCAGCGCATTGAACCTCAAAATGTAGATCACCATCAGACGTGTCATCACTTGTGGGCGATGCTTAATGGTGCCGGTTGCATCTTTTTTCCTCCAAGATTTCCATTTTGTTTGTGAGCGAATTTTTCCAGCCTATACGTTTATTATTAGATCATCTTAAAGACAAAAGTCAACAATTTCTCTCTAACATACAGGCTCAAACTGTGGCTTTATAAATGGCATGAATGGGCTCCAATCAACCAAAACATCAAAAATATAAATCAATCAAAAATACAGGTTACAGGTGATCAAACTAATAGCAAACATGGGCTAATCTTAAATTTCACACACAACTCACAATATTATTTTTGGTGGCATACAGTTGGGTTTTGGTGCCCATGCATGAAATCTGACTCAACTTTGACACATAAAGACAGGAGTGACAGCTGCAAATTTAAATACAGCTACAACACTGCACACATACAAATCTCAAGAAGTGAGAAAAGCAAGGAAAAAAAAAGAAGAAGAATGAAACCATCTCCTGGAAAATGAAACTATTCTGCAGAGAGTAGATCTACTCTATTGATTAACGGTGAAATTATGTAATAAGGCAGCAGTTCTCCACCACTTGGGTCTCCAGACAGGAATTTTTTAAAGCAAACGAAATAACAATCGTCATAAGTGACCGAGCGCTATGACTAACATGAAATTCCACTCTTGATTTCTGTGACTGAATGACGGGGTGCTTGCTCAAAGTGAAAGTGTCTGTCAATAATGTTTAAAGCAAAGAAAGGGCTTACGGTCAAGAAATAAGGCATTGTCAGAAATTGTGAAAGCCTAACCGTTTCCTATGACTATCGCAGCTTACGGAATATAATCATAAGATCTGTGTAATACAAGAAAAAGGATGAGTAAACAACAGAACAGCGAAAAGTACATTTTCTATTCTAAAGAAAGAGTTGGTTACTGCTGCGCTACTTTCTCTGTTTTCCTCCATAGTCTCACAATTTCATCTGCAGCAGAGTCTTTAGTCTCAATTTTAAAATTTCTATTTTTAAAACTATTCTACTGACTTGTGTTGAAACAAAAATTTTAAAAAAAATTTCCCTTCTCAACTACATGTTCTCAGTTTCACAAAAAATTGATTACTCATATCACTGCAAGACAAATCGAGTAACTTCCCCAGAATGCAGCCGCGATCCTGATGCTTTAACAACAACCTAAAGAGAAAAAAAAACAAGAAGTCGTTTGCTCAGAAATAGTGTCTGCGTGTCACTTTCTATAAGCCGGGGGTGGGAGGTTCAAGTCCCCACCTTTCGTGCACGTAAAGCTACACATCACACGCATAGCCAAGGGGGAGGGGGGGTTAACCTCCTGCTCTTTGGCTTGTCATTAATGTTTATCCAGAATTTGTTTCTACATTACTCATTACAGTGTGTGAAAGTCGTCATTCTGCATCTGTGACAATCTGGCTCAGTTACCTCATTTCCTTTCCACATCCTCAAACAATTACATCTTTTAAATAGACACACACACACACACACACACACACACACACACACACACACACACACACACACACACACACACACACACACACACACACACACACACACACACACACAGAACAAACATAGAGGTTTACATCAGCAAAGAGCTTCAGTCTGAAGGAGCAGGCCTTGCCTTTAACCAAGATCACCATGGATATTCTACTTGAAATGGTGCCTAATTTGATTATTGTTATCCTCCTGGATTTCTTCTCTCTGACGATCACAGGTTGCACATTCCAGAGCCCACTTCTCTCACTTCTCTCCCTCCCTCCCTCGGGCCTTGTAACGTTTGATCCGGGGCCAGGGGGAGGCCGGCCAGACATTCAGCCCAGAGTCTGGCGCCCTCTCCTCAGTGTACCATGCACTATAGCTCCCTGCTGCGCGGCCTGGAGGAAATCATGCAGCTACGAGAATTGTAAAAGCCCTCATCTATTGAGCAGAGGTTAAAACAGGGGGAACAATGCCTTTGACTCACATTCTGCTTCCCTCTGTGGAAAGCCTTAAAAAGCACCTTAGAGAGAAGAAAAAAAAAAATCAAAGGGCAAAAGAAAGGAAAGAAAAGTCGATATTACTTCACCAACTTATCTATTCATACCCTTCTTAAACATGTTTTCCATTTGTGGGAATAGAAAAAAAAAAAAAAAGATTCATGTGACTATTTAATAAAAAAAAATGTGAAAGATTTACCAACTGTGGCATCACAACCCCCGGAGACTCGGACTACATGCCCTCGTGCGTGTATGTTTGAGCGCTGCGTTTGTGTCGGGCTGGGCGCTCACACAGATGTGTCGTATCAAACTGTAAGAAGACTGTGAAGTTTTCTTTGGCAGTGCAAATCAAAACAAAGCAGATGGAGGAATGCAAGATGTAAGAGGAAGAGCTCCGAAACTACCAACAACCTAAACGTGTCGCTGAGCAGTCTGGCCTTTCTAACAAATTATTCTCATATGCAACACACACACACACAGAAGACAAGGAAACAGATTCCAACAATGCACGGGCTCCTCCTCTGCAGCTCCTCTGCAATTTCACAGCTAGGCGTGGAGAAAAGAAAAAAAAAAAAAGAAAGGGTCCCCTTCCTTATTCTCCTTGTCCTCGGTGTCTTAACAGAAAACTCCCCGATGCCTCTCTATCTCCAAAGCTGTGCTGAGTAATCGAGCAAATGAGCTGAGAGGGAGGAGGGTGAGAGATCGAAGTGGAACAGATTCAAAAATTCCACTCTGTATTCCATTATAAGACATGATGGGAGCCGGGATAATGTGATGTTTTTTTGTAAGAGAATGTGGGTGCAGGAAGGACGCACTGAGGAGGAATGAGCATTTCACCTGCAAATCAAGTTTATCCTGCCGCTACCTTCCTCATCCCTCCTGTTCTCGCACATCCGCGCTGACAAGGGAACCGGGCACATCCGACAGCTCAGGAGCAGGAGCCACAACACGGACCCCTCCCCTCCCCAAAGACTGCGTTTCAGCACAGAAACATGTTCGGCTCCACTCCTCTACATACTGTTTGAACTGTTGCAAGAAGAGGGCCAGATGCAGTTAACACCTCTTCTGTGAGCAGACATTTTGCTCTAAAGATCAAGTCAAGATTTAGACTCGCTGTTCTGTCTCTACATATTCCCCCCCACACCCCAGTAAACCCCCGTTAAAAAAAAATTCTGCAAGAGCTTAAAAATAGAGATTAAGCAGCAACACTGGCCACCCAGCCACTCTGCTCCAATGGCTCATTACGCCACATGACTAGGAGGGGAGGGATCTGCCATCCTGAATTAAGGCCTCCCCCTCATGAGAGGCCAAATGCTTGGTTATTTAAAATAAATAAATAAATAAATGGGTTATATTTGAGTGCTCTTTAACTGAGGGAAGGTCACCGACCCATGCACGTTTGAGAGCTACAAATGGCTACAATGGGAATAAAAGGGATAAATGTAACTTTAAAAAAAAATTAAATTAAAAACAAAAAACAAAACAAAAAAACAAAACACTGGAGTGAGGGGAAAAAAGATTTAATGAGAGAGCAATGTGTAAGCCAAGTGAGCACCGTGCCAAAGAGGGGTCTAAATAGTGTGACCAGTGGCTTGTTAGCAGAAAGAGACAAGCTGCTCTATCTATCATAAAAGAGTGATTCATAGATTACTGTGCTTAGCAGAAAGCTTGCGAGACTGTAAATGCATAACAAGAACAGCTATGAATGTACACTTCATGGTAAGCGTGAACAGGATTCCCGGAGCGGTATCTGATGACACTGTGCAACCAGCTATCTTTACAGAAAACACGATACGTCTGCATTCAAAAAGGAAGCCCAGGGATTTCCTCATCTGAACCGGCTCGGCCGAGATATTTCGTGAAGTCGTGCGCGCGGCCGTGCGGGCGACGAGAGAAACGGTGATATTCCAGGCAGAAAGCTAAGGGGAGGAACGGAGGATCGATAGTGACTGAGCCTCTGCTCTTGTTGCTTCATCCTCCCCTGAGGCGTAATTCACTGGATGTTTAAAAAGGCGACGGGAGTCACAATAGGGGATCAGATGGGATTGACCACGGGATGAAAATGTGAGGAGTGTTTATTAAACTGATGCGGTCGAGATGAAAAGCGGGGAGAAGGTGAGCGCAGATCGGTCAAGAGGCGCGCACGATGGTCATTAAAAGCTAATGCCGGTGCGAGCGACAGCGGCTCGGTGATTCCAGAGAGCATAGATTAAAAAGGCTGCGCTGGAAACAAAAGCAATCGTAGGTAATGTGAAAAGAAGGCACCTGACAGAGCTCAGAGGATGATATCATGACCGATAATAATTTACATCCTCCTGTGGATGAATGTCCTTCGCTGGCCTTCTTAGGGCCAAGGCCAAACCAAAGACAAAGCTAAAGTGTTGATTCAGCTTCACGGGGATCCTGAACGGATAAGCTGTGGCAAACACACACACACACACACACACACACACACACACACACACACACACACCCACCCCCCACTCGGGGGCTGACCAGCTGTCTCACACTCCCCTCCCCAAAATCTCCATCCAAACCTAGAGGGGCAGGAAGAAATAAATCACTCAAATGAAGATGCACACAGAGGGAACGCAAGTAGTGTACGTCACACACACACACACACACACACACACACACATACATAACAAGGAGCGTCACACCCAGTTTTATTTCACTGCTCTTGCAAATAGCTCGAGCCGCTGATACCCACGAAACGCGTCGAGGTTGGTTTTAAAACCAGTTTATCTCACCTACTGACTGCAGGTGTACACCTAAAGACCTTTGCCTGTGCGTGTCTGTGAGTGCGTGCATCAGTGCCAGCAAAGAGCCGGAGATTGTGCTCGGTGCCAACAGCTGATAAGAGAAAAGGTCGTGTTGCATAACAGGAGTTTGTGCTTTGCGCGCCTGTGACATAATGGAGTAGGAAAGGGATGCAGGGAAGAAGGGGAGCGAAGGCAGAGGGAGGTAATGGGTACGAAGGGGTTTATGTTAGAGGAAGTAGCCGAGCTACCTTGGCATTAGAAGGCCGCTGAACACCTTTCGCCGATCCAAATTGAAGCCGGCAACTCACAGAACGCTTTATAATGATGCCGTAAACTCTCCACTGGCAAAGCAGACTTCATTTAAGCATAAAAGCCACACTGCCTTCTCATTTAAAGTGCAAACCTAATAAATACGTACATTAAAAAGAAAAAAAAAAAAATCTAAAAAGGAACGAAGAAGATTGGATTAAAATTAGGCTGGGCTAGCCAACTTCACTCCCAGAGATCTTTCTGGCAGCGCTTGTCAAGTTAGCAGGCCCTGTGAGAGGAAGGATGAGGCCAAAGGGATGTGAGGCTGGGCCTGCAGTGTGGGAAGGCTGCTTCTTCTCTTCTGCTTCAACACACAACTGTTCGCATGGGGACACATTAACTAACGCCTGGTGATGTTCACATACCTGCCAACTTCAGCTCTTGATACATATGGCTGTGTTTTGTATGTTTGTTTGTTTTTAGGCTTCGATTTCTCTGCGCAGTGCAAGCAGCACATAAAATCGCGATTTTGTTTCCTTCATTTTGCACTGTGTGCAAACTGCCAGTAATCTCCATGAGGACTTTTATATTTTGCTGGCAGTTGCTTTTATGCCATGCTGTTACAACCTGGCAATGCAATAAAAGCAGGTCCAGGTTTTATTTTGCCCCCCTATCGGTGAATGTAAAAACAAAACAATACAATAAAGGAGAGTAATGATAGTTTCAGATTAAAAGAACCCCCCTCCATTGCTTTTCATTCGATCCCACCCAAAATGCTGCCATTTCAATCCTCACCTTACCCCCCCGTCCTCACGTTCGTGGAAAATATATGGGAAGCACCTTCACAGAAGCGGTTGCGTGGAACTCAACTGTAGTAAACAGTAAAATAAACAGGCAGTAAAATGTCGCTCTTGCCACGGTACACTTTGCTTTTGCCCCCGTAGTCATAGTGACAGAGAGGTTGGAAAGTGAACCCTGCCATGTTGCACACGTGAGGAGAAGAGAGCTCATGAAAGGAGAATTTGCATTGAAACATAAGGTTAAATGAACCGCACTGAGGCTCAGGCACGGTGAAAAAACAACCCTGTGACCCTCTCTTCATGGTCCTACATGAGGCCCACATTTCATTTGGACAGCTCAAGAACGAGAGAGAGAGAGAGCGAGGCCGAAAGACTGGGGGGGGGATAAAGAGAGGAAGGAGGAGGGAGAGTCTGTGCCTTTGCACTCCCCCATTCTTGCCATGCTCTCTATTTTTGTTTCCTCTTTTTGTGCGTGCTCGACGCACACACTCACAGTGCAATGGATTTTCAACTTGGCCCTCATCAGTTGTGCGCCTGATGAAACAAACACTGACAGCCTCTTTACATTTGTAAAGGCCCCTGCAGCAGCTGTGCTTGTCCCACACACACACACACACACACACACACACACACACACACACACAGAATCAGAGGCCTAGCCCCTGCTGGGGCCTACAGGAAGAGCAGACTCTGCACAAAATGGCCTGACTGCACTGAGCAGCTACTCTCGCTTACAACACTCACACACACACCAACACAGTGTGTCATGTTTCGTTAGACAGGACAAGTCTGCCACACATTAGTGATACCTCAGCCATTACACAGAGCTGACCCCTGGCTCAAGAAGGCGCCAACAAATAAGAAAATAAACCTACAAAAATAGATTTTTCTTCGCTGACATGAAAGCAGGAGACAGGTGAGCTTGTCCTCTGGATTTGTTCTCTCCACACTGGCGTTTGCAATCCCTGTGGGAAATGATGATCGCCCTGCATTGTTTCGTTTTGCTTTTTTTCCCAAAAGAACTCGCTCACTTCACTATTTTGAAATCGTTTGTGACCGTTGAATCTTCAGTGTCATTCGCAGACAGCGGGCGTTCATCGGGTGCAGAAGGCAAGGGTGGCAACCCGCACTCATGTTTCAGGGGGAAATGGTTAAGCCAAGCATGTATAATTGTCTTACGCTAATTACCGGGGGAGGGGTGGCTCACTAAGGGGCCAAGAGTCCTGTCTCAAAGCATTGGGGGGGGAGCTGGGCCTTGACGAGCTGGACTCCTCCAGGTTTTTGTAAATGCGTTTGGGGGCCTAGTTTGGTTCGGGCCAAACATTATGCATTGACTGCAGCTGCAGAAAACACATGACAGATGTGAGACACATGCACACAAAAACACACATAGCACTGGGATGTGCATCCTGCAGTCAAGCAGCCCCCATCCCAAAGTCCAGATGCTTTGTCACCAGAGCTAATACTACAACGAGTTATTAAAAGGCTAAATTTATTTATTTATTTATTTATTTTAAAACCCTTCCAGTTTTAGAAAGCCTGAAACTGGCTGGCCACAATGCAATGCCTCAATTTTAGACGGGGACTTTTATATCAGTTAGTCATAATTTCTACAGCACATCCTGTTTCCTCAGTTCAGGGAGAAGCTTACACATAAGCGGATCCGATCAAAAACGTGTCATCTTTGCAACACTCATCCCACTATTACAGCACAAACGTGCACACACGCGCACAGCAGAATTTATGGTCAGTTAACATCAATGTAACTGAAACTATCCGGTCACGCTCAGAGGAAGATTGTGTCAGAAAGATCACCATCGTGGCTGAACATAATTGATATAATAATAATAATATTTTCACCATGGGGACAAAGAGCACTTTATTTCTGTAATATTCACGTAGTAGTGAAGTTCCAAAAAAAAAAAAAAGGAAAAAAAAAAGCCTGAGCTGCAATGAATAACCGGCACTTATTGAGTCTTTGCTAAAGATGACTCTCCTTTATGTTGCTTTCCAGCAATGTTGATGCCAGCAACAATAATTTATCAGTGATGGGTCAGTGACGTAATGCCCTACTTTTCCAACACTTATTCATAGGACACAAGGGGATACCCTAAAAAAATAAAAAATAAACAAAAACCAAGCAACCAAAGTGTCCTTAATAATTCTCTGCACTTGTTGCGGGGCAAACAAAAAGCTCACGAGCAAATGCACGGACGCAGACCCCCCAATTGTTCACACAGACCTGTTGCTCGGTTTGGCCCTTTGCAACACTTTTTGAGACTATGATTTTGAACGCACCCTGCTCCAAAAAATAAATAAATAACAATAAATTATAGAAGAAGTGCACACTTTTATAGGTGTAGTCCACATGGCGTTTAAGTGAGGATGGGTTTTGGAGGGAGGGGGGTGTGTTTAGCTCTGCTGACTTCAGTCAGTCGAGCATTAGCGCACGTGAGATGCCTCGTGCCTCGTGCAAATAAAGGCAACAATGTGTCCGGTGGGCGCACAGCAACAATCTATACATCAACGAAGTGCAAAAAAGTAAAGTATATATATATATTTTTTTTTGGGGGGGGGGGGCAGTCATAATTTAAAAATAAATAAATGATGGTGGCTAAAGTACAAGCACACTGCGAGATTAAAGTCTTTGTTTAGGTCACGCAGATGGACCGCTATAGCGAGACTGTAATTAAAGCCAGGGCCGAGCTGGACTAGCTCCTGGTTTCACAGCCCCTTCCTCCTCTACAAAATTCACCAGTGTTACTTGCAGGGACACAGAGAGAGAGAGAGAGGGAGAAAATGGTCGCTTCATACATGAACCTCTGCAATGCGACTGAACACAGTCTCTTTAAAAAGATGGAACCGCTTAGAAACACTTGTCTCAAACATGTCCACCAAGTAGTGTAGCGTTAAACCGAATTAAGCAGCCGAGGAGGACCTAAAGGCTAGTTAGCTATCGCCTCTCCCAACACCTCCCGTAGTATAGCAAAGGAGAGAGAGAGAGAGAGAGAGAGAGAGAGAGAGAGAGAGAGAGAGAGAAATGGAGTTATCCCCTCAGCGAGCTGCTGCAATATCTGCTCCTTCTCAGAGGTCACACGAAGACCTGCCAAAATCGTCGACACCGGCGCTGGACTTGACTTGTACAACGGCGGTAAAAGCAGAGGGCAGGCGTGTAGCAAACAAACAAACCCAGGAGTGTGCCCGCAGCGTTTCGAGAGGTGGAAATTGAATGAAAATGCCTAATCGCATGACCCCCTTTTTCCTGCTGCACGGAGAAAATTAAAGAGCCACAACAGTCCGCGAAACATGTCGGTTTGTCAGCCCCACGCCAAACACACACACACACACACACACACACACACACACACACACACAGATATATATACACCCTGCGCCAGGACTGTAACACTTAGCCACCCATAGACTCGAGCATGAGGACGGGTTATAGTAAGCCATATATTCCGAAATGCTCAGCATGGGACGAAATGAAGTCGCAATAGCCGAGCCATGGCCGACAGGCTCGTCTTCACGACTCTGAGTAGCAAGAAACGGCTAGCGAACAAAAGCGTATTCTGGGAAACTGTTTGCCAAGTCTTTTAATTTAAAACCTTTTAGGGGCCTTGTAGCACAGCCGAAGCATGCTATGCACAAAATCACGGGTTTAAACCGGCCAAAATAAGCGAAGCAATCCCTTCACTGCTACAACCAGCACCACTAAAGCACCCGATGTTCAAATAGCCTAAAACATGGTCGGTGTCGAAGAAACGCTGCAGCAGACGTTGAATAAACATTGCTGTCTCTTTAAATTAAAAAAGGAAAGAAGAAGACATGTTATTGTTAACACGTCGAGGCAACTTAAAGGCGTTACATTTTGGAGGATATTTGACCCAAATGGAGCCCAGGCTGCATGATGGTAACCTTCACCAGCCCGTGATGGAAAGTTTATGCGTTTTCATCAAGGCGAGCAAAGGCAAACTTGAATAGAGCCGATATCAGTGAGCATTTCTGGCAATAATAATAATAATAAAAATACCAGCGTTCACTTACATATTTCTTTTGGATGATATTCCTCTTAGGTCGTTCCTTGCTCATTATGCAATCCCCCAAAAATGTTTGGCTATAGAGAGAATGGCCACATGAATTTCTTTCTTTGACTATCGCTTCTCCCGGAGCTCCAAAGGACGATTTAAATCCCCGGCTCTGTAAGGAAAAGCTTGCTGGCTTTGCAGAATCCTCCTTCGGTGTTTCCCCGTTTGAAGAATTCGGATTAAATCCCCCGGAAATATATATATCTATATATACAGATGTGTATATATATAAATATATATATTCAAGAGTCGACGACGAACAGAGACGGACTGAAGCCAAACTCACTTGGGGATAACATAGTCAAAACAAATGCACAACAATAAGTTCCATTCGCTCCGACAGCTCGGCTTCTCGTCTCTGCGCACTCGCTCCCGGCTCCTTTCAAATGCATGAATGTAGCTGTGGTGATGTCAGAAAAGTTACATCTTGTTTGAGGCGACGAGACATCGAGAAATAAATAAAATTACAAAATAAAACGTTAGGTGTCACGTCGCTTTCCTTTTTTTCCCTTTCTTTTGGAGGGGGGCTGGAGCCTGAGGTCGTCGACAGATCCAGCGGCACTGCTGTGCTTACCGAGAGCAGCTCCTTTCTTTCACTGCCTCCGCCTCCTCGCACAACACCGCCACCATCAGCGGCAACTTTAAAAAATTCTCGAGAGACAACCCCGAGCACGTAGCCCTGCTAGATAAGCCTATACCGTGTTCTTTTACGGATTTATGGTGTGTTTGTGGTAATCGTAACAAGCATTTTTTTCTAGTAATCCTGCACTACATGGCGCGTTTAAAGTCCTATGCAGCAATAGCTTGCTAAGGTCATTTCGAGGAAACACCAGTGGTCACAATAAAGTTTATCTTCTTCTTTTTAAAAAAAAATTACTCTTGTGTCTTGGTTTTGATGTTAAGACAGTTAGTTTTATGCTGCAGTTTTAATGGGATTTAACATTTCCACTAAGAAGTTGTTAGGGGACAAAAAGAAAAAGTGAGGGTTCCCTAACGCGAATTTGAATGCGAATGACTGCCCCCCTCCACTCCCACACCACAACCACACAACCTCAGAGCACGTGGTTAAACATTAAAGCTCGACCTGAATGGTGGGAGATGCTATACTTTTAGGAACTTTTCAACTGAGAAAAACTTATTGTTATAGAGAAGAGAGTTTCACGCCCAGTGTAATGATGTCACTGGTGCAGTTCCACAGAGCGACTTTGCAGACCAGCAAGAATAAAAGCATGATGTGATCTGAATGCATTAAGCAGCTTCATATTTTTAAAACTACATATACACATGCATGCACTGTGTATATATTTTCAGATATGCTTTCTTGGATTCTTTTTAAAGCACTGTGTAGTGACTGTTAGCTGACTGGATGTCCTCATCCCCCTCAGTATCAGTGGGCTTGCTGTGGTATTACTCTAATGTACTGAGTGGGATGGTTGCTCCGTTTGAACCACAGAGGTAGAGGTAGTTAAAAGTAGTGTGTGTGTGTGTGTGTGTGTGTAGAGGGGGAGGGGATATTAAGATGAATATGCAGCTTTGTCTCAATGGTATACCCGAAGAGAACTCTAACTGTATAATGATGCTGCTTTTTTAAACTAGTTGTTACTGAGCAGTGCTGGTTCACTGAAAAGTGTGTTTAGGCCACCAGAATGGAAGAAATATTTCCACTACAGTTTTTTATTTTCTCCAAGAGATTCACTGCATTGTCCATAAAGCTTATTGATAGATGGCCTTGAAATTTGCTACAGAGCTCCACCGGGTCTGGAGGATGAATCCTTCAGACTTTTTTAATTCCTTTTTGCCTTTTTATATAACCAGCAGATGAACATTTTCTCTGAAATATGTCAACATATAAACAATGAGCTGGTGGTATTTCAAAGTGCACATAGGGGTGATCTGCTTAAGAAGTACTGGGTGGATTACAATCAGATTTGCTACATATATTCATTTCTCTCTGTGGAAGAACTGCAATAAATTTGTTTTTACCCAAGCAGAAACCTTGGGTAAAAACTACAAAAAGAGCTGGTCCCAATAAACAACCATGCTAGATTGGTCAGTTTTAAAGCAGAAAAAAACATAGTTACAGCCTGGCACAAAGAAAATGTTGCATTTTCTTAAAAAATCATGTTAAAGTTAAGACCAATCTATCAGCTGAATGCTGATAGATTCTCACTGGCCACTTCATTAGGTACACCTTGCTAGTACATTGGTGGAGCCCCTTTTACCTTCAGAAGTACCTTAACTCTTTGTGCCACAGATTCAATAAGGTGCTGGAAACATTCCTCTGAGATTGAAGGTCCATACTGAGATGAGAGGATCACACAGGTGCACATTCATGATGGGAATCTCCCAGTTCACCACATTCCAAAGATACTCTATTGGACTGCAATAAGGGGACTGTGGCAGCCACTTGAGTAAAGCGAATCATTGTCCTGTTCAAGAAACCTGTTTGAAATCATTTAAGTTTTGTCTCACAATGCGGTAACCTGCTGGTAGCAGCCAACTGAAGATGGGTACACTGTGGTCATAAAGGGATGGACATCATCAGTGGGTTTAAATGATACTCAGTTGGTGCTAAGTAGTCTCCATTATACCATTATTACACCACCACTAACAAAATCCTGAAATATGAGGCGGTGGATCCATGCTTTCATGTTGTATACAGCATTCTTGACCCTACCTCAAATGTTGAGGCAGAAATCGAGACTCAGTTTTCGTGCCCTGTGTGAATTTTTGCCTCAGTTTCCTATTCTTAGCTCAGAGGAATGGCACCCACTGTGGTCCTTTGCTGCTGTACTCCGTCTGCTTTTTTTCTCTTCTTGGGACCATTCTCTTTAAACCCTAGAGATGGTTGCATGGGAAAATCCGAGCAGATCAGCGTTTTCTGAGTTAGTCAGACCACCCCATCTGGCTTCAACAGCCATGCCACGTTCAAAATCACTTAAATCAACAAGTCATGTTGACCATGTCTACATGCTCAGATGCACTGAGTTGCTGGCATGTGATTAACTCATTAGATATTTGCATTAACAAGCACTTGTTAATGAAGTGGCTGGTGAGTCTATGCACGCCATGCTTGTATGTTTTACTGATCCATTTTACAGATCCAGGTTTGTTGCAAGTTAGCAACCATGCGCTAACACTTCTGATCCAAATATGGTAACTTCTGGCTTCAGAGAACCACATGGCAACAGCTACACCACTGAAGCGTCAAAAAGAGGTATGGCAAAGTCCCGGTGGCTATGTCCATCTTTTATATACAGTCTTTAGTGTTTCCCATAAGCCACTGCTGCAGCATGAGTAACAAGTTGGCACTGACTCAAAGTACAATTGAGTTTGATTCTCTAACTGAGCTACTAGTATGGGAGCCACCTCTACCACTTGTGAAAGTTACAGTTGGTGGTATCTATCTTATTTGCCTGCACCCAAATTACGTATTAGGACATATCTGCGTGGGCTCTCTGGCACAAGTCAGATAGTAAACTGGGTGGGGTTTGAACATGCAGGCAAATGTCAGCAGAAAGTGTTGCTTTAGTTAAACCTAGCAATTAACCTCATAGTTCAGCATTATCAAAGCAGACAGCACATGCAAGTTAATGTATTGAGATGTGAGCCCTTTCATCTGCGGGTGATTATTTATTAGTCTTTGAATGCCTGTTCTCCTCAAGCTCGCCTCCAGAATTAGACCCAGGTCCATCCCAGTACACATACTGTATGCGTTACTGGGTTTGGTTGGTTAGATATACAACAACTCAAAGAGTTAACAGTGGCACACACATTTAGACTTACATTCACAACTACAGGCATGTTTTTACTTTCCAACTCTTTGCCCTGGTGTTTGCACTGTGGGAGGCAAAGTAACGTACGCGTACAAGTAAGAAATCCTAAAAGAAGATTCAGCATGTCCCCAAATCACGTAAAAGCTGAAGTATAAACAATCACCAGCATCCAAATGATCATGCTGATTTCATTATCATTCATGTAATGGGGAGGAGCTATTGATTCCTGTCCTCTGTTTGATGTAGATTCAGCGTAACGCACCAAATGATCAAAGCGCCGAACTTACCCTCAAATGCACGAACAAAGACGCCAAATCAATAGTCCACGGATCAATAATTCTAAGCATGGTTTGTAGATGACATGATATTTATGTATTCCCCCCACCTTTCAGTCTCGACCCCTATTCCAGTTCTGCTGATAGGAATATGTGGATAGAAGGGATAATAGTAGCTGCTGATCATGTGCACTTTTATTTTATATGCGTTTAAAATCACGTTTTGCCTAATCAATCATGTCTACAGCGTCATGGACATGAATGCTATTTTGAGACAAGACTATGTAAGCTGCCTTTAGCCCCCCCCCCCCCCCCCCCCCCCCCCCCCCCCGTCACCTGCACTCTCCGGAGGGGGGGTTATCGGGGTCTTCTGCCCTGCTGGTGCTGACATTTAGGCCCACATGAATCAATAAGACAAGCTGAGGAAGGATGCCTGAATTTCGCAGCGGTCGACCTCACAGTTCACATTTAGCCCACGGGCAGAAGGGTTGCAGGCTCTTCTCTAGACATTTTTAGCCTGATTTTTTTCCCCTATGTGCAGACCTGTAATATGCGGTTTTCAAATCTTCTTGTTTGCACAATATTTCAAATGTATATATTTATATATCATAACTGGGAAGTTCGGTAAAATGTGTCGTGGGTGTGCTCATAGCACAGATATGTTAAACACTAGTGGTCTGAGTGCATGAAAGCATCTGCAGCACAATTGTTGCTATAGTTAACAAAAATGAAACTTTAAAACTAAAACTAGATGTAAAACATTTGAACTATTTCATAGAAATTAAGACAAAATAAAAACTAACTGAACTATATGGACACTTTCGCTCTTTTGCCTTCAGAACTGCTTTAATTCCTAATGGCACAGGTGCCAGAAACAATGCTCAGAGATTTTGGTCTATATTGATGTGGTAACGTCATACACCAAGAGGTGCTCTGTAATCTATGTTCAAGAGACCAGTCTGAGCTTTGAATTGAATTGAATTGAAATTTATTTCAGTCAACAACAACAACAACAACAGATTATAATTTTACATAAAAGTACTAAAACAGAAACCGAAAAAGGAATAGGCTGAAGCCTTATGGCTTATACTTATCCTATCCCTTACCCCCAGCTTTGTGAGATGATATGTTATCATGGTATGTTATAAATAACTCATCTGTGAAGCTTCTTCTAGCCAGACTTAGCTGAAGAATCTGTTTTTAAAACTAAATGCAAAAAAGGTACCAGGGATAGCATTATCAGTTTGCGTGTTCTCTTAATTGCACAGAGACTTTAAAGATTTAAACTCACATGAGTCAGTTAAAAACAGGTTTACACCAAGTTCCTGTTTTGCAGCCAATAAAAAAAAAAAATCCTGAATCACATCACAAAACAAAGCAGAACAAAATCAAATGTGTAAAAACTATTTAAAAAAAACACCCCCAAAAATATATATGGCAAAGACATTTGTATATGTTTTGTGTGTGTTTACTTGTGTATACGTGTGTGATAGAGAAGGCCAGGGATTGATTAGAGCTTTCACTCTCAATGTGGTTAATTGCCCAGTGAGGCTTAGCAGACGGTGCTGGCTAGATTGATGTCCGATAGCCAAGAAGAGGGGGAGTCTGGGTGTGTTTGTGTGTGTGTGTGTGTGTGTGTGTGTGTGTGTGTGTGTGTGTGTGTGTGTGTGTGTGAGATGCAGGGAGGGAGGGTGGCGTGGGGGCAACAAATCCCAAATTAATGTTGAAAGATTGAATGGTTAAATATCGCACACTATGGAAATAAACCCAAAGGAGTTTCCTTTCAAATAAAAGAGAGGAAAAAAAAATCCTTGTAATCACATCTGCTGAAAAATAAAGGGAGATGTACTGAAATGGGAAAAAAAGAAAGAGCCATGTCACCTTTTGTTTTGTTCAGCGCTAAAATAGCTCGAAGATCCCTTTGGGATCAGTTTGACGACATCTTGATGTTTTCATCTCTCCTCGGTTCCTCTGAACTTGCTTAATCTTTAAAAGCAATAGTTTCGTTCTGGCGCCGGATCAAGCGGCTCAAATCCTCGTTAATCTATCTCTGTCTTTAAGTAGATATTAGTGGGCTTGCCAGAATGGCTAAAACATCTCAAATGGAGCTAGATTTTAATCTTATGGTCAAAAGTTCCTGGAAGTTGAAAAGGAGGAGATATGTATGTAAGGAGGGCCGGAGTTATCTAGCTGTGTGTGATAGCGTGGGGCAGCTACAAGCAAGTGTCAGGGCTGGCAGGGTGTCTGAGGAAGCAGTAAACTCATGGATGGCTTATACGGTCCTCTGCTTTTCACACAGGGTATTGAATCTCTAAGTAATACGAGCACCGGGGATATTGAATAGCGCATGTAAAAGAAAAAGAGGAAGAGAAGAATAAGGAATAAGGAGAAAGGAGACAACAAAAAGATTTCATATGATAATATATAAGTATTTACGACTAATGGCAAGACATCTGAATTCTTTTTGTTAATGTTTTTTAAACAGGATACAGGAGGCCTGTTTGTCAGTGTGTCTGATAATCATAAACAGGAGCAGGAGTCAATAAGATCTTAACAAGTGGAACAAATTCTGCCGGCGCTGTAAGTTTATTGAAGCCTGTTTCCAATACAAAATTGGTTTCTAGAGTTTTTCTGAGTTAACAAAGGATGATGTGAATGGCTGTTGTGCTGGTAGAGAAAGGCTAATTTTTATTAGAAAAACACAGGAACTACATGTTCTCAACCCAGTATTCGTGTTTCTAGTCAGGAATAAACGTGAGAACTTTTTCCTTAATTTAGATCTTTAATTTAAGCTCAAAATAAAATCTTTGAGACCTTGACCTTGAATTAAACTTGCATTTCATTGGAAATGTGAAGCTGAACAAGTGCTTGTTAAGTGATGACATTATTGGCCCCGTTTCCAGTCCAGGCGTCTACCGTGCTGAGGCTGTTGCTTTTTTGATGAGTTGTAATGTTTTGTGTTTTGTTTTATTTAAATAAGATATTCGAATGCTTCAGAAAAGAACGACTCTCAGGGCAGCTAATATTTCTCTGTGAACATTAAGCTTTTTCATAGCAAATAATCGAAACCATGAAACCACATATTAATGACTAACCTCGTGTTATGGAAATATCATCTCAGACGTTCTCTCAGCTGAAGTTTGGTCCATTTTCAAAGTCTTCCTTTTGCCAGGTGATGACGTTTGTATTGAAACTTGTTTCTGCCACTGAAGAAAACTTATTTTTCCATCTGTAAGTCAAAATTTCAGGTTAGTGTCTCAGAATTTTAACGTACTAATTCATCATTTTGTGTAAACGATGTCAAAATTTTGAATTATTCAGCTATAACTCAAAATTTAAAGATACTTAAAAGTTTTGAGATGTATAACGTGTTGATTTCAGATATTAACTTGAAATTTTGACTTCTTTTCAGTCGCAGAAACAAGCTTCCATACATTTGTCTCTGCCAAATCAGTTACTCTCAACACAAACTTATACTGAGAACAATTTAACCCTTGTCCTGCATCTTTCCTATGCTAATGTAGCTTAACTTTTGCTCTATAGCTAGCCACCAGACTATATTCCCAAATAACTCCACTTCTCTAGCCCTCCAAACATCAGTGCTATTTAGTTTTATGTCTTTGTTTAAGTCCAAAGTTATAGCAGAGCTGTATGCGTTTTAGAAACACTGCAGTCAGAACATGGTTCATGATCTTTAGGTGGAAACTAGCTTGCTAACTTCCTGCTAACATCTGTTGCTGCTAACCCTTCTAAGTCCTCTTTTTCAATGATAAACTTGATAGTAAAACGTGAGAACAGACAGACTGATTGTTTGATTGGAGCTGAAATAATTTCAGCTCTCGATGGTGCCTTGGTGTTTTCTTGATGTTTGGGAATCCAAGGAGAATTTGGACCCGGATATGGCTAAAGACGTCAATCTTTAAAAGTCAGTGTTAAATTCAGTATTTTCTTAGCTTATTGTTCAGTATTCAGGAAAATTTGTTTGTGCTTAATGGCAGATTTATTTATTTATTTTTTAAGTTTTCTTCTTTTTCAAGGTCCAGTGATACAACAGACAGAGAGGAGGGTTGTGCAATCTTCAAATTACTCGTGCCGAAATTTGAATCTTACAAGCACACTCATTAAATTGAGGTTAACCTTCTCCATAGCCACCTCTTACCACTCCCTCTCCGCTGTTAAGGGACTCCTTGGGATCACAAACTATTTATTTTTCAACCACCCCTCCAACACACATCGCCCCTTCTGAAGGGACTTGACAGTCCCCACTCTACTACCGTGGATAATTGGACACCTTCAGCATGAGAAATCCCTTGCTGGAACAAAACATGCACTGACAAATTGTGTAGACTCATATCAGGTTTGTCAAATATGAGCACAATGGTGAGGATGAGACAGAGGAAGACACAGACTTGACTGAACTTTAGCTACAATCTAGATGTGAAAGGTACACAAAACCCCCTTTGGCAGTGGTTCTTTCTGATGCGATGCACACACTGAACATCTCACTTCCTGAGCTTTAGTGTGGTATATGGCAGGATCAACAGGACGAAGATCCACGCCCTCAGGCTCCACGGTGGAGTTGTCCTGGGGGCATGTAACTAAAATCAGCACGCTCTTCACTGTGCCCTGCATTGACCCATCTGGAAGCTAAATGCAAAACTGTGTGAAGATCAGAGCCAAGGGATGACCTGCCCCTATTTCTGCCCCCAAGGCTGCTGTTGTGTTTTACTAATGAGGCAAATCTTCCCAAGCTCACCTGGCAACTGCAATCCAAGATAAGTCTCACTGTTTAAACTGCAGGCATTAAGAAAAAATAGATGTCAACGGGGTCTTTTTTAAAAACCTTTTTGCCTGGAAATTTCCTATGGTGGTTAGATCAAATATTACATTATTAACAAAACTACGCAAAGAGTTATGTAACTGTCAAATTATTAACTGACAAAATAATAGTGCCTACTAATCATCAGGAGTCTTATCATTTATTTTACCTTGGTATTCATTCATGAAATGTAAATAACTTGCCTCAATCTTTTTCTAAACCTGACCAAACCTGAAAATAAAGGAAGAGTCCAACAGGACATGGACAAGATTCTTGTGATTTACTCCAACATCACAGAACCTGCTAGATTTTGCTCATTTCAAACCAGTTTCATAAGAATCATTTGGAACTTTATGATATTCATCCAGATTAAAGCAGTTAACCCACCCAGCTTGATAGTTCTTGGTTTGCAGCCCCAGGACCTGGACAACTTGCAGTTGTTGAGTCGACCATGAGCTCCGCTGTATTCCAAAGTATTCTAGAGTCAGGTATGAGGCCATCTGTCTAACAGCCAAAGCCTGGCTAAAATGGGGTCATGCAACAGGGCAATGATTCTGGGCACAGCATCAAATCTGCAACAAATGGCCAGAAAAGAGAAAAATCAAGGTGCTGCAATGCAACAGGAATAGGCCAGGCCTCATGCTGTGGCAAGAACTTTAGAGAGCAGTGCATGAATGAATGCAAAACCTCATTGAAATGAAGCAACACTGTAAATGATGATGTAAGAAACTGAAAAACTTAAACAGAAAACGATTGCTTCCAATTATTTTGAACGAATCATGAAAGAATCATAGAGAGCACTTGCACAGAGTCCTGTTTAAAAATAACAAAAACCTCTTTTTCACACAATTGTAAATGGTGTCGTCTACTGTCAGTCCAGTTTCCTCATTCTCTTTACGATCATTCAACAGTTTTGTTCCCTTTTTCTCACCTCAAACCAGTCTAGACTGGTGTGCAGCGTGGATGAGTAGCTAACCATGAATCGCTCATGAGGAACAAGCAGCTCTGCAGCATTGCCAGGTCTCTTGTGTGTATGTGGCGACACAGAGAATAATGGCTTTAATAATAGCATTCAGCCACAAAGGTTTTTTTTTTGCAGTGAATAACTGGCTGACTCATGTGGGTCAAGACCTGCCACAGGTGGGGGATCCCAGGCTGAATAAACTCACCCCCTGACGGTAGGCAGCCATAGCCTCGGCGGCCCTTTTCACCCACCCAGGACACCTGCACTTGATACAAAAGCCATCCTTCTCCGATTCTTTTAGGGCATGAGCAGGGAAAGGGGAAAAGATGTGGGGCAGAACAGTACAGGGGGGGTTAGATGGGTTGAGGTGTGGAGGGAGCAGGGTGTGCGTGCGTGAGTGGGGGGGGGGGTTCCTCAATCGTAACCACGCGGAAACAAAGTAACACAAACTCAAGCCACAGCAGGGGAACAGCTGGAGCACACATAGACAGCTTTCTGGGTGGTCCAGGAGGGAGCGAGAAAGAGATTGTGAGAGCTTGGGCGAGAATGAAAGACAGAGAGATAGAAAGAGACGGAGAGGGGTTTGGGCGAGGACAGAGATGTTGAAAATCGAGGCCATTAAGGAGAGGTAGTGCAGGAAAAACACAAAGAAGACCAAACAAAAAGAAAACAGGAGTGTGGAAAGCTGCTACTTGTGAGTTTTCCCTTTATCCCACCAATCATGGCAAATCAATACGAATCCATATCTAATTACTCAAAGCACCCTTTGCACCAGCGGCTGCTATTAGAGGCAGAGGTTTCACTCAAAAGTGCAAGAGAGGAGTGCAGAAAAAGCTACCAAACTGTTAACGGGCAAAGATGGAAAACGTCGAGAGGTCTGGTCTCTAAAAAAGACACACAGTGAAACGGCTCTTCGCCTTCTTCCTAACGTTCACAGCGGCTGTGTTAAAGTTGTAACAATTCAGCTGCTGTTATCAGAACAATTCTCCTTAATCCTTTCACACGGGCAAAGTTGGGCTGTTGGCTATTAGGAAAGCATTTGATAACCTCATCACAAAAGGGAGGCATTCACTGGCCCACACTCCCTGTGCTTTCTCTTACGAGGCTTATAACACCGACATGGCTTGCATGATAAAAAAAAGAAAGAAAGAAGGTAAGTCATGCGGGAGGTCCTGCAGATTTGCATATCCCCTGGGTGCACGCTGTAATTTACCTACATATGTCCCTTCCCTAATAGGCTGCAGTTGGCTTAACGTCGGCCTGTGTTTTTGGAAGCGACCTTACTTGATTGTCTATTTGGATTCACAGCTCTGCTCTGATTTGCAATTGAAAGGCATGTAATTGTACTTGAACTAACTGAATAACTATAGGGTGTTGTTTTTTTAATAGGGTGCATGAGGGAGAAAAGGATTTTTTCCCCTTGCATGCTTGGTTGAAGCTTGTCCCCTCTGAGTGACATCTTCTCCTTCATAATTCAGTTTCTTTCCTCGTGTTCTGTGAAAAATGCAGCGCGTCGGAGTGGAGCTGGCCTGATTGCTCAATTTGAGCACAATCATATTTCACTCATGATATTACTAATCTTCCAGTATGTTTCACTTGGTGATACATCGCACGTCGTACTCAAACAAGTAGAGTAATGTTCGTGATTCGCATTCGTTTATTATGACATTCTCCTTTCACCTCCTGATACGTCACCAACTTGAAACCGCCATAAACTAAAGACCGACTTTGTTCCTGGTCATAGTCCTCTGCTTATCTCCTACATTTGACTACCATAATTTCCCTCTCAACTGCACTTCTCTTTGATTGTTGTGGGTGCCTATAACTGAAAATGCTGATCCCATTGATGCAGGAGCAGTCTTGTATGCGTGTGTGTGTTTGTTAATCCCAGCTTGTTATCCATGACATCAAATCCAATTTATCCAGATTTAACATCAATTCCCAGTTCGATGGAGAGGAAAAGTAGCAGAATATGAATATGTTTTATTGCTTCTCTTCATTTTTAAAAAAATCTTTAATAACCGTGCCTCTCCTGCAAAACAGTTATCACTTTTCCCGTTTTGATATTAAACAAGATTAGGATTGCTAAAAGGTTAATGAGATTCCCTTCTTTTGAACACACTATGCTTTATTTCTCCCGTTCAGAGGAAGTCATAAACATCCTCCCTGTAATAACGAATGGTGATTATGCCGATGATATTAATTATCATTACTTTCAATTACTACACCCAGCCAGGCCCTGTCAGTTATGAGGGCAGCTCCCTGCGGAGGAGCCGCCACCCGCCGCATTCATTAGCCGAGCCGAGTGAATGTGCGTTTGTCTCTCTCCTTCTCCATCTGCCTTTCTTCTTCTCTTTCTTCCTCCTTTCTTGGCCTTTGTTTCATCCTGTTATCCCCTGCCCTATCACCTGCGCTTGGCTAGCGTCGGCGAGCAAAGGAAGCCGCACGTACAGTCAAGAGTAGCCCGGTGAATGAATGAGGTGAAATGGATGTTAATTGTAGAGAGATATGAGATGAGCTCTGAGGGAATCCGCTGCACAGATTGTGCAGATTCAATTCCCTTTCTCTCTGTCCTTTCCCCTCCCTCATCCTATTTTATTCTTCTCTCCCATCTCATTTCTTTGTCATACTTCTTGTCATCGGTCTCTCGCTCAGTCTATTTGCTTTGTCGCTCTCCCTTTCCACTCTTGCTCACTCCTGACATGAAGCATCCATTTTCGCCCCATGAAATATGGAGAGAGCCCTCATGAATTGTTTACAGGTTAGCAGCACGCATGCCAGTAGCAGCAGGGGGACAGGCTCAGGTTTGCAGGAAGGCTGCAGTGGGTGAGAGGACTGGCCCTCACAGATATGCTCAAAATCTGCTAGGGACTGATTAGTTTGGTTTGCCACTTTTTTTTTTATTGTGGCAAATAATTTTTCAATAGATGCACAAATAAGCATGGTGTGTTTATCTGACACACAAGCCCGAGCTTTAGGTGTTTTAAGCCAAGCTTCAGTTTAACCAACTTGTTTGCATCTGCCTGGGGCAGATAACTAAAAGCTGAAAACAAGAGGCAAACTGTCATATTGTTATCAGGTGCAATGGTAAGTTTAAGCCCATAGTTTAGAATCAGAATCAGAAAGGGTTTTATTGCCAAATGTTGAGCAGGTTTACGACGCTTAGGAAATTGCTGCGGTACTTAGTGCAAACATACTGTCAGATAACGCTTAAATAAACATAAAAATTAAAATTAAAAGTGGGATAAAGACCCAAAAGCAGCATAGTAGAAAAGAATGCTGGATGAAAACAGGTAAATTGTAGAAAAACAAACGTTGATAGCAACTCTCCGACACACTCCAACAAAGGTTAAGTCCAACAACATAAGGTCCAGTGAAGCAAGCCAGATAAAAATCCAACAGGTCAACCACATAGTGGAAGATGAAACCACGCAGAATCACACCGAGAAATACACAGAGAGAAAAGAGATCAAGTGGATAAACTTAGAAGAAACATGCAAAGATGCAGGATTAGACATATAAGGACTAAATCGGAGGCACAGGTAGAAACATTCAAAAATGAGGAGGTCAACAAACACAGGAGACAAAGAAGGCAGGGAACTTTAAAATAACATCTCTACAAGGAGAGATATGAAATCTTCACATAAAGAAAGGAAGATGCAGAGAAAACATTCACACAGTTTTCACACATGAACTTCCGACAGTTTCAGGGGAATCTGGCTGGGATACTTTTCACAGTTCTCCTTTCCTCATCTGTAGCAACACAGCAACAGATCGTCTGCTTCAGACGTGCTGTCGCTTTTGAAAAGACTCCATGCTGTTACACTCGAGGACCCTGCTTGGAGAGAATGTGCAAAAGCCACACATGCGACACTCACTAAAATGCACTGAGATATTAGCTATGCCGTTACCACGTCAGCACGATCCGGTTTCATGTGGACTTTGAGCTGGGAAGCCCCAATTATTAGAACCTATCTTCAGTGACAGTGTGAATAATGAACCCTGCCACCGATGCTAGGGGTTAAAAATGGGGTTTCGGTTATGGTGTAGATCTGACGCAGAAGTATAATTTATGTGTAAGAGAAGCAGAAAGTTTGGCGGCTGTGGCTTAGGAGGTAGAGCGGGTGGTCTACAGGTCAATGATTCGATCCCGAGCTCCTGTAGCCTGCATACGGGCAAGACACCGAACCTTGAGTTTCCCCCGATTGTGTGCACGTGTTGAACATGATGATGATGATGATGACCAGAGCTTCATTTTTGGGTGATATTTAAACAATCAGCCACATATTGGTAGCTTCTGCGTACTCACTGCAATGCTTTTCTTCAATTATACAAAAGTTGGAGATTTGCATAACATTAGACATTTATGTTTCATGACTCAAGTCAGTCCCAGATAATATGCCAGTGGATATATAATTCTTAATAATGAATAATGAAGCACACTCTTTAAAAAAAAACATTCATTTCATTGTGAAAAACTTAGTAAAACCTAAGGAATGGCTACTAGCGTAAGGAGACTTATGACTACTTTCTATTGCTGCAGCACTAAAATGTTCACCTTCCGAATGCCCAAAGGACTGAAGAAGAGAATATGAGGAAATGGGCTGGGTGCTGTAATGTGAGTGCTCAGATGGTCCAGATTTATTTGGTTGGTCTCACTGGACGAAACTGAGTTGGTTAATATCCTTCTGATGAGCTTGTAGATCACGTCAGCGTTGCACCACAGGGATACGGAGGATGAATATGGAAGCATCAATTAAGATGTACTTCGGTGAAGGTTTTATCAGTTGTGGCTTTTTTTCCTCGGGCCTAATAGCTTCTGATTGATAGCAATGAACTTGAGCGCGAGGGGTGTGCATTTCAGATGGACAGATAGAGCATTTTGAGGGCTTGCTGACTAAAGTGCTTTACTGCAGCTTGTGCACTTGTGGTTTTAATGGAGTGCTTGGGAGCCACACCACTTGAGAGGTTGTGCGGCTATATTATTAATCTGTTCCCTTCACAATTTCTGTACAGTACTGAACTGCGGTGCCCGGTAGAAAGAATACAGATGCAGTGCCGTCATCCCCTTATCTGTCTCTTTCAGCCTCTATCCTCTCCCCTGTCTTTGTCACTCAACCTCTTTCTCCGAAGGCTGTCTGAGGGAAGGAGCTGGAGCTGGAAGAGGGAAAGAGGAGATGATCAGATCAATATTGCTCTCAGGAAATGGGCTTCGACTGTCTGACTCTTTGGGTGTCTCCTCCTGCCTCTGCCTGTCTTTTGTATAGCTAGCTTGTCTGACCGTATCATAGGAGCGTCGTAGGCCAATTTCACAAGTAAGCCAGATAAGAAGCCATTCTGAGCATGTCAGCGTTAGTGTGTGACAAGCCTGACACGCAGTTCTCATGCAATGGGTGGGAGGCAAAGACAGTAAGAGAGATAAAGAAAGTGGCGAGAAAGAGGAAGAGTGGACAGTTTCTCAATGTCACGAGGAAGTCGTTTCGAAGTTGGGTAGTGACGGCTGTCTAACGAAACCACATTCGATTTTGAAAGGCAGCGAGTGATACCTCTGTATGCTGTTGTCACCAAAGCTTCTCAAAGCTTTGTGGATGCGAGTTTATGGAATTAACACTTTCCTAATATTCAACCAAGACATTCAGAGTAACAAACCTAAGAAACACAACCAGCCACTTTATCGTATTAGAGGTTAGTTACATTCTCTTCTCAAGCCAATTTACATTAGCGCTGGCTTGTTTTTCCATGTTAATGAGCTGTCATTACTCCCTGCAGCATAAACCGTGACTACATGTGGGTGTTGTTCACTGTAAAAGATCAGCTTAATAATATCTGTTGGTATAGTATAGTTCTTCAGTGATGTGCCTGCTGGTCATGTTTTTTGGTGTTACTTATATAGCACTATCTAAAATCTTTTATCCTAGGGTTATAAAACATTACTTGCACACAGAGATGATGATTTATTTTAATTGTGATGTACTTTATGCTGAACCTTCAGTTCAAGGAGTCCATTATGTGCAACTGCACATGTGCAGCTCCCATGTCCCTTCAGGTTGACGTACCTCTGGTTTTCCAGTGTTTGGATTCCTCCCTGGAAGTCCCATTCTGACCCCCTGTATGTGCACACTGGTGTGCATCACATCCAAACAGCGATCCTTCAACTTGAATTTCATTCTGGAGAAGAGGACTAAAGTCCCCCGAAGCCAAATTTGGAGAGCAGGGCATGTGGTGCAACAGTTTCCTTGTACTCCTGTGCTTTCAATGCGCTGCGAGTGGCACTGGTAACTTTTTAGGGTAATTATTTCCCCCTAGATGCCTCTGAACATTTCAGTAGAAGTCCTGATTGTGGCCAGTGTACACATTGTAATGTAAACATTCAAGCTCTAAAAGCGGGACCGTCCTAATCTGAAAAATAAATTAAAATGAGGTTTTGCTTTTCATGAGCCGCATCTCTGAATTCTTAATTAAACCTCATACTCACAGCAAACAGCTGTAACATAACTAAATTTGTCATTTATGTGGAGAAAAGCAAATGAAAATCATAAGAAGGAGGCAATTTTTTTCTGCACAGAAGACCAAACTGCAATTAAAGGAATTAAAGAAAGGCGTCAGAGAGTGATGGATGAGCTCGACTGAGGTTCAGACATCGGATGCTCTGTGTGTATTTCCTAATAGAAAGGTGCTTTAGATAGAGCCATCGCTTGCCCTCGTCAGTCACAGAGCGTGATGAAGTGTTCGTCTGTTCTAAATCCAACATTTCCACACGCCGAGGTAAGCAATAATTTACTGTCAAACATAGTTATATGCTTTAACTGTTGAGGAGATGAAGCTGTAACCACAAATTGTGCGTCAGCTGGAACATCGTGCAGATGTCAGGCCCGGTAATGGCTCGTAAACTGTATTCTTATTAAATTAAGGAAGCGTGTCGTTTGTCGGATATTTGTGGTGTAAGATCACTGGAAAATAACCCAAATGATGATTAGGAATCTCAGGCTTTTTCCCTTTGGTTTTGGTGCTGCTTTGCTGCTCACTATGTGTGTGTGTGCATACGTGCACAAACAGCCAAGTGAGAGAGGAGGAAGACATTGTGTGAGACAACACGAAAGTTGTGGAAGATTTTGTTTTTGTGCCTCTGTGTATACAGATAGGGAAGTTTCCACTACAAACTACTGCTGTTGTTAGTTCAGGACAATCATCTCATCTCTGTCACTCTATAACACACACACACACACACACACACACACACACACACACACACACACACACACACACACACACACACACACACACAGAAACACATACGTCTTCACTCTTATGGACCTGCTACCTAGAGATTAGCTTCCCCACAGAGGGGTGTGGCTGTGGTGTTGACCACTGTCCAATCAGGCGTGACCTGGAAATGACAACCAGCCAACCACCACTTCCAGATCCAACTGGTCTGCCGAGGGGACGTCACATGATGGGACCAACTGTCACCACACATGGTCTCTCTCACTCTCAAATCTGTCCATTTTAGTCTGAGTAACAATCCTGCCATTTATCCTTTTATTATTATTATTATTATTTTAAAAACAGGAAAAACAAAACCTCTGCTTTTTGATTTGCCTTTCCCCCAGCTGGAATGAAGACTTAAATAGGAACCAGCTTATTTTCTCCCTCTTGTACGTTCATGTTTTGTTTGTGCACAATGCTAAGAACACACTCTGTGCTTGGACATTTAAGTGATTCAGACCACTGCTTTCACTCCCCTGATGGCGTTAAATCCTGCAGAACTCTCCTGCGCCTTCTTCTCTGCTTTCCAAGAGTCAAAGGGTGCTTTTTTTTAAGAAGATAAAAGTGAAAGGACTCCCCTCTTTCCTTTTGCTTGGAATTAAAAACACACACTGCACTTTGTACAAAAGATTTTTCACAGGTGCACAAACATCATCACATTCTTTGTTGTAGCCCACAGTGACCTGACTGATGACTTCTTATTTGTATCTGGAGCACCTAGCCATTTTCAGCTTCACTTGATTCTAAATACAGCAATTCTGCTCTGGATAGTCACACTACATTAACTTTCCAAGGAACGACAAATGCGCTGTTTGTTTTGGACATAAAGTAAAGGCCATCTTGACCTTCAACGATCACTCCAGATAAAATATCACCATTCAAGGCAACGCTTTGTTCCAAATCAAACACAGCCAGCTATTCGCAACAGTGGGGTCCTTCTGCGGTTTCTTGAATCTAACCTCTCTTGATCTCTGTTTGCAGGACTTACCGGACTTACTATGTGGTTAACCTGTGATTATTGGGAGGATTATGCTTATACTTTCCTTCCTGTGCAGGTTGACAATGCAAAATTATGCAAAAGGGAGAAAATGCAGTGTTAATTTTTTAAGATTTACTGAATGAGTAAGGCTATGCCATCAGTTAAAGCTCTTCTTTAAAAAAAAATAAAAATATATAAATATATATATATCTCGGTTAGCAAGCTGGACATATTATTATATGTATTTAAATGTTTAATTTACTCAGGAACTCCTGCAAGCAAGGCTTGAGCAAAAGAACTATCCGTCTAGCATGCACTGTCTCCCCACGTCTGGAAATGATTAAGGCTGTTGGGGCAGCCTGGAACCATTACTGATGTACACTGATGAAGTCCCATTTGTTTGAAGTGCAAGCACTCTGCCTGAGCTCTAATACTTGTGTGCACGTATGTGTGTGTGTGTTTATGTGTGTGCATGAGCAAGCCTGCATACATCTGTCCGTCCCTGTGCACGAGCACAGTGTGTTTGTGTGTACGAAGTCCTCCTTCTCTCTCTCCCTTTCCTTTGTCAAGCTCACACCCCTAAAAACTCGATGCAGGGAGGAAATAGGCTCATGAGGAAACCTGATCTCTTTGAAGTGTCAGGCTCGTAGTTCAAAACCGTTGCCGGCCATCAAATATATGTCATCAATTCCCAGTTTACGTATAAAGCGCTTCCTCTGGCAGCGGACGCGTTTTGCCATTGTTGCGTGGCCCCTGTGCTACGACAAGATAACCCAACAGCTTTTTCCTGTCGCTGACATTGTTTTAGCCACAGGACATCAGCGTGTAGAAGAGACAGGTTACTGGTACAGAGGAGAATTAGGTAGACGTCTCAACATATGTTCCACGCTTTTTTGGACAAATGATCGGGATCTGGAGCGCATTCTCCGAGTGTTGGTGTGATTCACTGCAACTGTTCGCTTCAAACAAAAGAGCCATGTACAGTAAATCTGTTTCAGGTTGTTGGCCAGAGGATAAAAACTGAAGCTGGTCTATTTCATTTGTAGTCAAAGGCTACGGTGCGCTCTGTTGTGATGAACGTTTGCCCTTGATCCGCTGCATGTGTGAACAGAAAAGAGAGGAAACATCTCTTCAAGAAAATAACTCAGTGGGATTATAATGCTTAAAGCGTCTGATTTTCTAAGAAAACCCTGAGATTTTTACCCACACAAAGCATTAAACTGGTGTTTTTGGATCTGTGACCTCGATATCTCTACGTTAACTTCTCTCTATTGTAGAGAGATGAAGGTTTATATGGATTAAATATGTTATGATTATTCAGAGAGCATTAGAAGTAGATGTAGTTTGTTACTTTAAACAGAAGCCAGCCTGACTGTTTTACCTTGGTTCCATCTATTTTGCTAAGGCCTGACAACCACCAGTTGCTTGGGAAAAATTAGTATATGTATATGTGAGTGGTTGTTGGAGGTTTCTGAAAACCTCCCTGTGATTGCTTTGGTTGCTAGCAAAAATGAATGTGGTTGCACGTAGTTTGCACAGAAGATGCTGACTTGTCTGCAAATATCCACCAACTGGTTGCTGCTGCAAAGAGTTTTACTTTGAAGTTGGCTTCAAAGTAAAAGTTACACCTTTTGAAATGTGCTGTAGTAGAGCAGTAAGGCGCAACCTTTACTCTAAAGTCAAACTGTCTCAATTTCTGGTTAGTGTTCAACTTTTCCACATTCACTAACATTTGGCGGATAGTTGGAGGGTGTTAACAGACAAGTTGATGTCTTCTATGCAATCTGTTAACGATCAAAGCAATTACAAGGAGGTTTTTGGTGAAGCATCCTCTCTGAGACGGATTTTATCTAGCGAGAGCTGACAACCACTCACCAACCAGCTGGTGAACATACTGATCTGAGGCCTAAGCTAATCTAACTCTGCTGGTTTTATTGTAATAAAAATGTGGTGCCAAAAGAATCTTGAATGTAAATCTATAGGAAAGACAGTCGTTATCTCACTTCTGCCTCCAACAGCCAATCAAGAGCCAAAAAGCGAAACAGATTAAGCTGTTATGTTTCATTTCAGTTTTTACTATGCATACATAGTACATAATGTAAAGTAGTAAAGTAGTAATAAAGTAGTAGTAAAGTAGTAATGCTACTACATAGTGCATAATTACTGTTTTTTTCAGGCTGTGTCTGTAACCCTAAATAAGCATGGCATTTGTCTGAGCCATGAATGAGGTTGTAATGTAGTACAACTTAACACTGTAGCTCTCATTCAACTCTTTAGACAGAAGCATCAAAGTAACTGCCCCCCCAACACTGAAAAAATGCACAATTGTTGTTTATAGCTTCATATTTACTTTGCTTATTTAATAGCAGCATTGTCATTTAGGTTGAAAAAGGATGTTTGTGAAGTTAGCTGCTGAATCCTGTACTGTATTTTATCACTGTGTGGTTTCAGCCTCTATTCAAGCTCCAGCATACAAAGACTCACAGGTGCGTGCTAGAAAAACACAAGAAACTGATTAAATCTCGAGTGTGCTTTCCAGAATCTTCCTGTTTGTTTCTTTGCTCGTCTTCTGACTGTGATGCTCGGACATTATCACTCACGAACTATTATTATTTTTTCGCCCCCTCGTCATAATGGACCGAGCCATTTAAAATCATTAGTATGGCTCTTTAATTGTCAAAGCTTGAGCCTTGTGTTCAAAACCTCGCTGGTTCCCAAAGAGATTATTCTGCCAGTGCAGGTTAATTATTTTTATACAATCTAATATTAAGTGAGAAAAGAGGAGGAAAAAAAACCCCTCATAGGCACTTTCATCATTTTCTCATTGTTGATCTGTCATCTACTTACAAAGCCTGAAAGGGAGAGAGAACGGGGAAGGCAGAGCAAAGGGTTATTTAAAGGAGACCTAAGGATGTCCTCACTAATGGATGATGCTCTTTACTCACCAGAGCACAATACTGTACACTTCCATTTAAATTCAAATTACGCCATTTGAGGTTCAGCACGAGGGTGTGTGTGTTGGTGTGTGTGTGTCTGTGTGTGATTGTGAAAGTGTGTGCGCGTTACATGGGAGGGCCGTGGTGAGGCACTTTGTAGTGTTTATTGTCGACAATGAGGTTGAACCCCTCTTAAAATACAAGACAAAAGCGGAGAGGTGCTAAAGGGCAGGAAACAGCTCACTACTTCACTTCCATTTCCTTCAGCACCGCACACACACACACACACACACACACACACACACACACACACACACACACACACACACACACACACACACACTCACACAGTGATGTTTATGTGTGTGTTGATACTATAAATGCAGTGCTTTAATTGGCTTGTAAATAGCTTCACTTTTTATGAAGTAATACACTGCTGCACTGTTTAAAATGTATTCGTAATAGAGGAAGTCTACCTTTCCTCTTTATTCTTTAAAGTCACGTGAGCGTGAATTCAGTGTTTGTGAAAACAAGCAATGTGTTTTGTTACGTGGCTCAGATCGGCCTTCTGAGTAATGTAGCAGTGTAAAATTTCTCAATCCAAGATCACGGGATCGGGATGCATGTTAAAGATTAATACTGTGACTGATAAAGTTTGAAGATAGTTACTGGATTATAGAATCACGTCACAGGATTAGAGGCCTAAATACAATGTTTCAATCCTGCATTTCTGAGCAATAAAATAACAAAATGATAAATATAAATGAAAGACTTTTGAAAATACTTTTGTTAAGCTAGATTTTAAATGTCACTATGCATCAAATCTGTGAATTTAATCATGATTAGCTCTCTATTTGTCGAAAGTATTTAGCTATTTTATCAGCACCTTTTTATTCGTTTTCACCCTTTTAAGAAATGTGGACAGGAAATCTGCATTTACTTTGTTTTGTATGAAAAAATTTAAGTTATATTTATGGGAAACAGGCCATCATTCCTTATTCTTAAGCTAAATAAATATCATAAAAATCCATACTATGTTAAGGATCATTAAAGAAACATGCCTCACATTCACAAATAATAAAATCACAGTTTCAGAGTACAAAAATAAAAGATAGTAATGTTCCTTACATCTTTAAGTAGTGATAAAACTTTTAAAAAGAGTGTTAAAAATGTAAATACCAACAACACAATTAAAAACGTTTGATTTTTATACTGTTGAGATACCACTAGCCCTACATATTTATTCATTATGCTTCCATTTTAAGATTAAAAGGAAAATTCAATTTTAAAATACATCATAACTGCAACCAACTCGACATCATATTAATACAAAGCTCAAAGCTCTTCAAAGGAACACAGAAGCCCAACATAAATGTAAAAATACAAATCACCCTTCCACTCCAGAGTTAGTTTGCTTTAGTTTAATAAAGATGTGGTAATATGATTGCTCTGCGTTTGCAGTAAGCAGGTAATTTCTTTCATGACTCTCTAAGAGAAAAGTATCAATAACAGAAAGTGAAAGATTAAGACACATAATTACATCTTCATAGTTGCTCGAGAAATCCAAAATGCAGATAAATGGTGTAACATGTCAAAGACCCCACACAGAGTTTACTAGTGGGAATTATAAGAAGTTCAAACAAACTCTTTCTGAGTCGCTCTTCTCCAGCAGACTGAAACAGGCCTGGTATATTAACACTGTACAGCAGCGGTGAGCCTAAGGAGTTGCTAATTACAGTGTTTCTCTTCACCGCAGACTAAATCGAGACTTGGTGGGTAACCTAACTCGATGCCACCGCTTAACCTTCATCTGACCTCCCTGCAACCAGCGACAAAAGTTTCTCTGTATTTGAATGCAAATCTAAGGACCACCAGATTATCGTGTATCCAAAACACTCGTGCAAGCAGCAGCCTTCACTGAAATTAACTTCTAAGATTCCATCTTCTGTGCTAAAATAGCCAACCTTGGGTTTATATAGGAAATATAGTCAGAATACAACCAGTTGCCAAGTGAGTCAAGTCCTTTTGCACAGTGACATAGACGAGTTGCACTTACTAGACTAAAATACTCAGCAACGATGTGCCAATCTCTCTCAGAGGGACTGCTGTCAGTCTAAGCTGTAAGTCTAACAGGAAACAGAGATCGTTTGCTTCCAAAGTAAAAGCTGTGGCTTACTGCTGCAGCCGCCATGCTTGAAGGCAAGTATTCTCTGTTTTCAGTTGTATCAAACGTTTTACTGTTTTGCTACAACTGGGGAGTAGTTCATGTTTGCAGATCCTTTAGCGTGACGGCAAGTTAATTTCACTGACCAACAATTTTCATCATAGTTTCCTTTTTTCCCCTGATGAGAAGAAGACAATAACTAGATAAATGCTAATGCACTAGGACAAAAATTAGGATGAAATATACTGACACTTTTGTCAACAAATAAAAATGAGATGGAAATATTCTAATTGAGATCCAATTAGAAGAAATGAAAACACAACAAAATGTCCTTGGAAGAGAAGAGCAGACATTTGATGTCAAGGAAAATCAGAAGCTTGTAATATTTAGTCAACTAAAGCCTATAACTAAGAATTCAGATGCCCAAACTAAGACAAACTGAAACTAAAGATAATTTTAGTTAAGAGACTAAAACTAAATCCAACTAAGTCAAAAATCTGCAATTTCCTCGTACATGTACAATGACAATAAACGTCTGTTCTACTCTATTCTAAAATTAACACTGCTGCTAGCGAGCAAAGCAATCCCAAGGAGTGTTTCAGCACCGCACGCCTCTATGCAGCTGATTTCACCCAGCAACTTCATTGTGGGAATACATACTTTTCCCTAGCGACATGTGGTTACCAGGGAGTTATTGACCAGGCTCTAGGACCGTGTGAACGAGGGCCTGCTCGTCTGTCATTGGAGTGTGCTGTGAACCAAAACTACACAGAGAGGAGATTCCAGCTGGATTATCCGGAGAGTGTTTTAAAACATTTACTATAGTTACGTGTTCTTAAAAAGCTCCAAACTCAGCGTCTCGATTTGTCTTCATAATGTATGGCTGTCAACGCTTCACAGCCCTCTGAAAAAGACACCAGAGAGGCTTGCCCTTAACTCTGGGCTTTCTAAAAAAGAGGCATTAGTCCATGTTTGGGAATGAAGAATACGTGTGTTTGTTTGCACACAATGCCCCAGGGCTCCAGGTGTGCTCACCCATCTGCCATTTACATCCCTTCAGGTAGAACAGAGCAGAGTGAAGGCAGTCAAGATGTCCAAAGATCAAGTTACACTTCTCTCTCTCTGTTCCTCATCACTCACGCAAAAACACAGCACACACATAACAGAGCGTGCAGGAGGTCCATGATCCATGAAATGGGGAGTAAGGGCTTGAGGCCAGAGTGATGGCTGTGGAGAGGAAGGGAGTGGCATGATTGATGAGAGAGATCAGGAAGTTATGCAGTTAGTGTTACAGGTAACCGCGGGGATGTGGGCGGAGATACGGCTGCGGCGTACAATGAGTTTATTAAATGACACAGAGGGAAACAAAAAGAGACGCTCACGCGGTGGAGAAAGGGGAAATGAGAGTAGAATATCAAGCAGTTTATGGAGTTTGCAGGCAGACGCTGGTGAGAACTGAAGTGAAGAGTGAAGGGTGGAGTGACAGAAACAGAGGAAGCACATGACTGGATGAGACCCATCTGTGGCCGTGGTAACTGAAGCTTCTCACGGAGGCATAAAACTTGAACGGATGCTAAACAGGACGGCAAAGCTGAGCACTGGTTTTATCTTTTGCTGACGTTTGCATGAAAGTTTGATATTTTTACATCTCAAAGTGTAGATAACCAACTTGTAGTCTATTTAGAGACACAGATAGTGGAGATAATTGGATTTTGACTTTTCCCCTTGCATCAAAAGTTGATTTTTTCTAAAGTGGGTTTTGTAAAAAAAAAGAAAAAAACACTAAAAGAATCAAAAGAGAATATTAGAAAGGAGATGAAAACCAATTAACAAAAGGAAGGTCGAGGTAGTGGAGGGGTTCTTGTGTAAATTTGACCTTACTATAAACATTTAATTTTCCAAGACCACAATTTCCTGTTTTCCCAGGCGATTAGAGTGAAGTGTAAGCCTGAGGGAGTCAGGCCACGGTCGTGTTTCCTCCTGCTCTTTAAAGGGGCTGAAAGAAATAAGCTGATGAAGGCCAAACTGCTCTGAGCTGTGCTGAGCCAAAACTTAAATATGTCTGTGCTGATGAAATCATCAGGGCCACATTGTTTCACTTATCTCCCTCCGTGGGTTTCTCAGTGTGTGAGTGTGTTGCATAGCTGTTGTGTGCAAGTTGGCATCATGTCACATGAGTTATTTCCTGTATGCATCATTAAAGAATCTATAGCAGCAAATGTGTTATACCTGCTTGGAAATAATGGGGATGACCTGCAGGAGTAAATGTCCAGCTTTACTGAGGACGGAGGATTATACATGCTTTTCCATCTCATCATGTTGTCATGGTGATGTAACCTTTACTGAACCAACTCAAATCACTGCTGACATATATTTAGCAAATACCAAAAATGTTGATATTGAATGTATCGGTGTGACTTTTCCTTGCAGGAATTTATATTGTTCCAACAGAAATAAAACTGATCCTGTAGCACTGAGGTGCTCAAGTCACATTATTGAGTTAGGGTAAAGATTAGATTTGGTTTAATCTAGCAAATGTCCACTGCAAGTCGAAAAACAATATGTTCATTTAACTGAAACCATATTTCTTCTCTATTTAGCACATTTGTTGCAGATATCCAACCACTGGATTGAAATCCAGTCACACACACAGGCTTAAAGAAGGAGTCCATGCCAAATATTTACTAAAAAAAAGACAAAGAAAGCAAATGTCAAGAGAGCCTGTGACATGTAGGCCAGTTTATATAAGCTGGAAGACCCAGGTGATGACCCTCGCTAATGACCCTTTCATGTCAGCCAATTGTCAGTGAGAGCAGGTCAAGACCACCTACATAACAGTGGCAGAGGTGTCACAATAGTCATGCACCCAGCCTTCACCTCAACCATCTCCTGGGAAGAAGGATGCAGTTCATAAATGCGATGCCTCATTTATTCAGAATTATGAACATATCTTTGAGCATTACGCAGCCAGACATACTGCACCCAAACACTCCGGGCAGAGGGATTTAGTAGTATGGAAATGAAACTGTGGTGTGGCATAAAGGAAATAAGTCTTCTCTGTGTCATTTAGTTTGTGCTTGTTGCTGTCGCCCTTGCAAATGGCGCCTCATGCCAAAAGTAAATGCTCTGCACTCTTTTCAGCCAGGTTGAAAACATAAACACAAACACAAAGTGTTTGTTCTTTTTAGTTCAGATTACAAGCAGGGAGGTACAACAACATCTTGAAAAGATACGGCTTTCTGGAGAAAATTGAGAAAAAAATCTCCTTTTTAGACCTTGTCTATTCATATCCTGGCACTAAAGCTTGTCCACGAGAAGACTGCAGTAAGTCTGGTGCCCCTTAAGCACCAGTGGTTACAGGAATATGATGACTACACAGCTGGTGGGCACCATGACCAATCCAGTGATTATAAACTCAGCTTCATACACTCACTCATTTCAGTGCTGTTGCTCTCATAAATATTGCCAGTAGATAGCCTCCAACGACTATTGTGCCTACACAGGGCTTAAAGTGGGCCAGACTGGCATTCTGGCACCTTCAGTTAACGAACATCTAAATCTGATTGGGAGATTTATGCACATTACTGTTGAATAAGTGATGCGTTCATGGTGCAAATGTAAATAAAGCATCTAGCTGGTGCCATAGCACATGGGCAGATTAAAACGTGCCAGGTAATTTCAAATGCAAAACATGTGTCTCACCCCTAACTGGTTACGGTAGATGGCTGCCCTTCCATGAGCCTGGTTCTGCTGGAGGTTTCTTCCTGTTAAAGGGGAGTTTTTCCTTCCCACTGTCGCCGAGCGCTTGCATTAAAATTGCTACTTACATTATACTTTCTGTGAGTTGGAAATGGCTCAAGCCCCCAATCACCACCACTTTAACCCCCAGTCATACAGCGTGCTGAACAGAAGTTATTGAAGAGTGTTTCCACTTTAAAAAATGCACTAAAAGAATTTTTTAAATAGCTTTGGGCTATGAGATGTGAGTTTGAGATCCATCTTTTAGGGGTTCATTTTCTTCTGTTTACTTTTGTCTTTAATCACAGTTTCCGTTTATGCTCTCAGGCTTGGGCATGAACTACTTGGCGAGGGTTAGGAAAAACTAATAGTTTGAGTGTTAAAAACACTCTTTGTCTTTCACTACTTTAAAAACAAAGCTAACCGAATGTTTTGAAGTTCACTTTTCTTAGTTGAGGTGAAGAAACACAGCTTCCAACAGCCGCTAGAAGCCTGCTCTACAATATGTGTGACTTTCTGATCAACTCTGATAAGAAATGATGATAACTGCTTACTGAGACTGCTAGTAGTTGCAGGAGGACTCTTGATGTATGCGGCAGTGATAACAACTGATAGGGACCACTCAGTGCAAATGATAACCTTTAAGAAAGGTGACCTGCCAGTGGACCAAGTCAGCACAAACTCCCAGTCTCACAGAGGCTTGATTTCAATTTTATGTCTGATTCAAGTGGCTCCAAAATGACCAATAATAATCTAAATGAAGGGGTTTGCATTAGACAGCTAGAATATAATGGGATAGTGTAGCTATAAAAGCACTAAGTATTTGAGCAACTGCATTTAGCTCAGCATTTATCTTTAATTAAAGAGAAAAAGTACATGTCAACAGGTTAATTTATTGACTCTAATATGCTACGAGAAAGTTTCAATAAACCAAAAGCGCTGAATGAGACATTACTCACCTTTTACTACAAGAAAACAAAGGGATTTGACAATAAACCGAGCTCTGAACCAGACATAATTGCCATTCTGACATAATGAATTTTCCCCTTTTCTTCTCCATTCACACAGAACTAAATTCATCTTCCACGTCTGTAGGCGACATCTGGCATCCAGAATAGGCTCACACCTGATACTGTGGGATTGCAAGCAAACCAACCCACAAGATGAGTCACCTCTGACTAAATCGTACAGTTCTTTTCTAGTTGTTTTAACCCGACGAATGTGTCACTCTTCTCCTCTCTGAGGCTTTTCAGCAGCTACAATATGCTGTCAGGACGACATAATGGGACGTCGGAAGAGGAAACTTTAGTCACCGTGTCTATCGGAGATGAGTCTCGATGAGTATTTTCTGATCCAATTTACAGTAATAACTCACCACTTGGTAAAGGCAGCAAATGATGGTACGCTATCTCTGTCTGGGTTTTAATATCAGCATTTCTTGCCTAGATAAAAGGACATTTGGAAGTCCTCAGAGACTCCCTTATCTGATCTGTGCCTTTATTGGAGTTTCTCTGCTACCTCCCTGCCTCGTTTTGCTCCTCTTTATCTCTGTCATTTCATCTGCCTCCCTCTTTTCTCTCTATCTCTGTCTTTTCTTCTGCAGGGCTTGTGCTTACTATCTCTGAAACAGCTTCTTTTATTTCTTCTCTCACTCTATTTGATCCGTTTGATCCATTTGTCTTTTGTGGACTGTGTCTTAGTTTGTTTCTGACTTTTGGGATCTGCGATTTCTCAGTCATGTTTTGTGGGCTCTACTCTAATTTCTACTTCTCCAAAGCAGAAATGAGAAAGAGAACAGAAAGGGAAAAGAGAAAAAAGGGGAGACAAAGTGAAAGCAGAACTGTGAGGTTGCCTCGAAAGAGTGTGCCATGTTGCCCCCTTCACCTCCCTCTTCTCCCCTTCTGTCTCTCCCTTCGAGCCTTATCCCTCCTCCCACTTTTTTTTTTTGCTTCCCTGGTGTTTATTGCCACTGGTGTGTATTTGTGTGCCTGTGCACGTGCACTATAGTTCCTTTGTGTGTGTGTGTGAGCATGCGAATCCATGCACAAGGGAAAACCCTGAAAGTTGGCCCCCTGACAAGTGACCCCCTTCTCCTCCTAAACTCCCCGTGGCAGAAACCATCAAGAAAAGCAGACAGTGCTGCACACACACAAAAAAAGGAGAAAAAAGAACAGGAGATGAAGAACCGAGTGGAGAAAGAGAGCAGGGAAGGAGGACAAGGCCAGCTGTAAGCAGCACAATGCGAACGAGGGCTTGGCAGAGGCTCAAAGCTGCTCCGTACGAGTGCCTCTAACTAACCCCCCGCCTGCACTCCCCCACCCTTCCCTGACAAATTAAAAGCGTTTGGTGCTGTAAAGCACGGGGGTGAGAGGGAGGGAAGAAAGAGGAGGAGAAAAGAGAGGTGGAGGGAGACAAGGCAGAGGATGGGATAGGGAGAGGGGACATGGGAAGGATTAGGAATTAATGTGTTTCTGCACTGGCTTAATCCTAATGATTACACCAAAATAAATACAACTCGGGTCTACTTTTTTTTTTCTTAAGCTTTCTATTTGATGCTGGTGACAGATGCTGGGGGCAAAGGTGGTAAGAGCGAGCTTCCAATCAGAGTGGATCTGTTTTGTTTAGTTTTTTCTTTTTTCCAAATTCTTCCCAAAACGATGTAACTGAAGAAATACAATGGAATAAGGAGATTGGATCGGAAAGGAGTCGAAGAGCAAATAAAAAAATAGAAATGCGTGAGTGACATGAAGGATATAAAAACAGCGGGCATATTGAGAAATGGAGGCTTATGAGCCAAACCTATACAGACTTACACACTCACACCTGCAAGAGTCACGCCAAGCTGCTCGCACAGGAGGAAGCCTCGAGTTAAATGAGCCGCAGATGAACCCAACCCCAACCTAGCATTCAAGTTGAGAACACCCCGTCCATCTTCCAACTTCTAACCATAAAACATAAAAACACAGCATTTTCAGAGAGGAAGCCATTGGTCTTCTTAATGGCATTCCACATTTGGAGCTCGTCCTTCGCTGTCAATACTTACACATCCCTCAAAAAACACACGTGCTTCCATCTGCGGGACATCTTTCTGAATCTTCAGCTCCACTTTCACTGTCCCACAGCAGCAGCAGCAGCTGTGGCTGTGAAAACAGCGAGTATGTTTTAGAGAAACCGAAGCCACCGAGGTGCTGAATGTTATGTGTTACTGATAGTTAAACTTTGTCTGAAGACTTAACCAAACCGGGGTTTCATATGGTTGAATGAAAGTAATGTATTATTTGGTTATCTTTACTCTACATATAAGTGCAGTTCAATTCTCAATCTTATTCAAGATCGATTGCGAGAGTTTTGATTTGATCGTAGCTGACTACATTTTAGCTGTCTGGGTTTGAGTGTTCGGATGAGATACGATCAATCAGGTATGACTCTGACAAGGGTGTGCACTGAGCACTATATCTGGTATACAAGTGCATCGGGCTGTCGTGGCATTAGCCGGGAGCTTGTTTATTAGCGATTTTTTACCTTGAGAATGCTGAGTGTGTCTGGGGTTTGTAAGAGCTGAAAATAGGTCACTGGAACACGACATCCAGTCCTCGCGCGTTCCAACTCCACCCATCCCTTCCCTACTCTCATGGCCTTCTCTTTGCCCGCGTGTGAAAGGGAATACCCTGTCCCAGCAACACAGCCTCGCATTCCTCTATAGCAGATGATGAGTTGGAGGGCCCCCGTCCCACCATCGGCACAAACCCTGCTGAGTCTGCAGCCTGTGGTTCAGCTGCCTCTGGTTTTACCTGAGGAAAATCCCACTTTCCCACTCGACAGCTACGGCTCCAAAGTCAACACACATTCCAGGCAACATCTCGTTGCCTAAATCTTCGTCTTTTAAGTTGCACTTGCTGAAATCCTTGCAAAAAAAACAACTAAGCTCCATCTCCACACATCGTCATGATCTATTAGTCAGCAGTGCTATGTTTAGACCGTGCTTGTCATTCACTGCAGGAAGGCTGTCTGCTACTGTTCTGGAAATGCACAGTCCTATAGAAGATAGTCAGAGATTAACATTGCCTCAACTCAACACAGCAAGAGAGGAATAAAAGCTGCACCACTGCTCAGACCTAATACTTGACACACAGAGCAATCATTGACATATGCGCAGCACGTCTGTGGCTGTAACAGGAAATCTGAGGGAATTATCAGTTTTTTCCAATAACTCAGTTTACACAGCTTTAAACGTGTGTCTGTGCGCAGCTACTTTAGTAATAGATGTAGACCGATGTTACGCTTCATGTAAGCGAGCGTTTTCACATTTTCCAAAATGGTTGCGAAGCTGTAAAATCTCAGTTGTCGTTCCTTCTTCAGTTGGCAAACAAATGATTAGCGCACACTGACAACATGCATATTCGCTCGAATGGTTATATTATTATTGTGACTGTCGTAGCTTGATACTCCACAGCAGGTTAAAGCTTCAGTCTGCTGCTAGAGACAGTCTGTAATCATAATTATTTTGTTTTCTTTGGAAGCTGAACACACATTTAAAGCTGTTTTCAGTGATATCTTGCTTTAATTTTGTTGTCAGCGGGTAGCATTGTCAGCATGAATCATCGTAGCAGCGTCATGTAAGGACTTTCTATTATCTCTTTTCTTACTCAGACGACTCGAGATCTGGGCTTTTAAAAAATCATATGGATCTTTGATTAAATCGTGCTTATATAAACTATAAAAAATCTCTGTTATGTTGCAGTAAAGCATTAGTAGCAGTCAACACCAAACTGACAGTGTACCAATGTAATCTACATTGCAGATTATAGTGCTTTCTGTGCTGCTTGGTTGATTTTAAAATGTTTTAAAATACAGAAGATCTATATCTAATCGCACAGCAAGCGACTAAAGTAACCATCGCACTTAAACATTAACATTCCCATTAGCCATGTCCTCTCCTGCACTTACCTTTTAATTTCTTTACACTGGCTGGGTGCCAGATGAGGTACTGGGACTTGATGCGGTATCATTTTTCAATTTAAGCAACAGACTTAACCAAAAATACTGTAATAATTTCATTCAGTTTTATTTGTATAGAACCAAATCACAGCCATGATCACGTGAAGGAGCTTCATATTACAAGACCCAGCAGTGTAAGAGGGAAAACCCCAACAATCAGATAATCCACTTTGCATGTGGTGACAGTGGGAAGGAAAAACTCCCTTTTAACAGGAAGAAACCTCCAGCAGAACCAGGCTCAGGGAGGGACGGCCATCTGCCGTGACAGGACAAAAGACATGCTATGGAAGAGAGCCAGAGATTGATAACAAGTGATGATTCAATGCAGAGAGGTCTGTTAACACATGAATGTCTGTCTCCTGAACCCAATCTGGGAGCTGGGTCCACAGCAGAGGACTTCTGATAGCTCGAGGCTCGGCCTTCAGTTCTATTTTTGGAGGCAAAAGTAAGCCTGCAGGCTAAAAGCGATGTGCTCTATTGGGATAATATGAGGTCTGTAAGATCTGATATTTTTTACTGGGGGTATCAAAAATAAGTAAAATGAATAATAAATACATATAGTATTAGTACAGTTACTTAAACCTTTACAATGATAGAAAGGGAAGTGTCAGGGGCCCGGCTCACTTAAGATCAAAGTTGGCTGCATGTGGCTCATGATGTAAATGAGTTTGACATTCCTGTCTTTTACCATGAGACTGTACAGCAGCTTGCAGTTAAGGTTAACATACCTTATTCAACTGTTTTAAAAAACAAAACAGTGAAAACGTTTTTGTTTTTTAAACTTTTTTAAAAAACTTTTTTGTTTTCATAGAAATTTGAGTCTTTGGACGTGTCAAAATCTGTTAATTCCAAAACATCCACCTTTCTTTGGGATCCTTGAAACATGACAGCAAATCCCTATCAGTTGACATTAAAATGATTGATCAAACAGCTGTCAGCTGTTTTGATGACACTTACTCTTGTCATAAAGCTAATAATTGCCCAGAAAGAAAAAAATGTTTTCTCCCAGTGTTCCACATTCAAACCTTGACCACGCGTCTTCCTCTTTATCTCCCAACATCCTCGTCCCTCTCTTCACTGTTCGCGATGTAATGAGTAAAAAAAAAATGCCAGAAAATTCCTCATCCATCTTTTGTGCCACGAAGTGCAGAATTTGCAGGTTGCCCGAGGACACATCCATTCATTAAGTCCCCACACGCCAAAGGAGGAATTGGACCGTGGGTTCCCAAGTGCATCACCATGTCACCTTGAACAAATCCAGATGATTAAGTGACAAGCACTCCCACGTGAGCCCGTTTTATTTCCCAGGAAACCCCAGCACTTCCCCTCCCATCCAATTTTCAGGATGCAAATCTTGAAATGTTGCGCTATGAAAAAGAAAAGACAAGGAAAAAAACATGCTGTCTCCCTCTCACCATCTTCCTTTCCCCTGCCATGTAAGCAGTACTAATTGCCTTTCATAATTAGGCTGGTGACAATAATTGTTGAACTGATAAAACCGAGTGCTCTGTGTGTGTGTGTGCATGCTTGGTAAAATCACGTAACCCAGCTCTTCCACATTCTTTCCCTTATGCCTCCTGATAAAGTGGGTCATCAGTAAAACACCCCACATTGCACATGCATACATTTCTATGCATAGATCTTGGCAAGTTTTCACATTGCTGTTTCTGTCCTGCCCTACACCGTTTACTCTCTATGTGCTCTAGAAGAAGAGCGACGGGAAGTGCGGACTTTTACTTGAAAAAATACATCTCGAACAATGGCGCCTCTGCAACCTCAGACACAGAAGCCGGCATGTAAATTTGGGGAAAGCAAGACATGGAAGAGTTTTAATTAGTCCGGTTAAGTAGGGGCTCACGAAGCCGCCGGGGCTCACCAGGGGGATTACGACAGATTTATTTAGCCAAGGCTGCAGGAGACGCTGCGATATGATATACTCCAACAACAATAGCTCTGTAATCACACTCCTACCCCAGAACTCCTGCTAATCTATTCCCGTGTCTCGAAACGAGCTCTCATTTTATTCCCTCTCATCTAGAAGTCAAGAGTTTAGTTTTTTTTTCCTCCTTCCCCCCTTCCTCTCCTTCTTTCCTCCCTCCCCTCCTCTCTCCTGCGCTCAACCCTTGTGGGCAATTTAGTGAGGCACTCAGACATGCTAACACAATCAACAATCAGGTCGTTTGCTCTCTCTAATAGGCACTCTGGTTTTCAGTAAAAGAAGCCATATTGTTTATTTGATTGTGTTCACCAGGGGGAGAGACCGCTGGGGAAGTATTTGTTACACGTTGAAGGCGGAGGTGGGACTGTACCGGCAAAGCATTGTTGCCTTTGTTTTGGAAAGACTACTACAGGATGTCTGAACACTGAGGCACAATGCAATGCAAAGCATAAAAAAAGAAAAAAGGTTGGTCAGTTCAAAGCTCAGCATTCAGAGCTCGGTGTCATTTCGAGGTGCTTGTGGAGTAGTGTGGCTAAAGAGAAAGTAGCTTTTTTTAAACCTTCGGGCTGAATTACTGGCTTTTATTCAGATGTTAAGTTGTTAAAGGAAATTTTCAAAGGCCTGGCTACACTGTACTACCTTTGATGTGATGCTGTATTCCTTGCATGGAAACCAGCGTTTAAGTTTTGATGTGGTGACAAAAACTGTAATTTGCTTCCAGGCTACTAGGAAGTGGGAACTTCTTTACAACTTATTTTACTATATGTAAAGGTATAACAGCATTGAAAATACAAATGCATGAGTTTGTCCTTGCACATTGTGGCCTAGATGGAAGATCTTCTCACAAAAGCAGCCTGTGAGGGAATTTGACAAGCCTGTTGTTTTCTTTTCAGGTTTTTGACATGTTGTCACCTGTCCAAATACCCATCAAAACCATATGGGACCACACACACACATACACACAAACGGGAGAAGAAGATATATACACAGTAATTATTGACAACACGTAACACCTGTTTCTATTCCGCATGGGTAGAGCACTCGCAAAAGCCAAACGAGACATGTTGTTTATCCTGAAAGGCTTTAGAAGACCAGGACATGCACATGCTTAATGCTCAGTGAAGAAAAACTCTTTTCAGTCATCAAAAGAAAATGATTATTCCATCTGAAATCATTTATATTCGTCTTTATTGATTATTTCTTTGACCTTCATGACTTTATATTTTGCTTCCAAGGAGCCAGACTTTCCTGTAATTTTTTTGAAAGTTGTCTTGAGCACTAGTGCTCAAGACTTTCTGAAATAAAATATCTACAGCAAACGAACAGTATCTGAAAATAATGTTCTTAAGGACTAGGAGCAAAGGCCTTACACAGGACCCCAGAGATGCACCTTAATTTGATCCATCTACTGGAAGGGAAACAAGAGGAAAAGGCTGAGGTTTGCCAAATTACACAAGAACTGGACTGAAAATCAGCTGCAATAACTCATGCGGAGTGATGAATCCAAATTTGAAATGTTTGGTTCATATTATTGTCAATATAATACATGAGGTCAGGAGAGAGCTACAACAGTGAGTGTCTGCAGCCATCTATAAAACACAGTGGTGCCTTGGCGTTTATCTATCAAAACTGATGAACACAGAAAAGTGCCATTGGGTTTTGAGCCAGGATGCAAAACCGATGCCAGTATGGTAGAAGGTTTTCTGGATAGAAATTGGCCTTGCCAGAACTGTACCTCAACAATACTGAAGCAGTGTGAGATAACCAAGAACAGAAAGACAGCCAACATCTTTGAATGTCCTTCAAGAAGCCTGGAGAACTATTCCTGAAGACTACTTAAAGAAATTACATGAAAGCTTGCCTAAGAGAGTTCAGGCTGTGTTAAAGAATAAAGGTGACCATACCAAATATTAACTTTCAAGCTTGTTTGAATTGTACACTCTATTTTCCTTAAATACTTTATTTCATATTTGGTCATGTTTCAAAAAGAATTGCTACACCAGTTTCCCATGTTCTGAGAAAATATCAAGAAATGAGTGATTTTTAAAGATTTTCAGTAAAAAGTTTTTTCACAGTACATGGAAAGCCAGTACTTAACAGAGTAAGAATCCATGACAATAGACATGGCACTCATCACATAAACAATGGTGAACAGTGGGTTGCAAATCAACCATCAGGAATGAACCTTGACTTCATGGTCTGCCAAAACTAATGCTATGCTCAACTTTTGCTCTGCCGAAACAGATTTATATGTAATGACCAGATTCAGGAAAGTAATGCATACTTTTTGGCATTTTTGTCATAGAGGAAATCTGAACTAAGAAGTAAATTGACACACATCTTGAAAAATTCTCCAATTAGTCACAGTTTAACACATATTTGAAAACCACCAAAAGCTGTGTAATTTATCAAGCAGAGGTCAGGTGTTGGTGGACGGGAAAAATACAAATCTGCTTGTGCTTCAAGCATGCAAGTTGGACGCGTTTTGACTGCTTGCAAAGTGAAACGCTTTGAAAAAAACAATGACTGACCAAATGTGTTTAGTTCAGCCTCGCTTGTCCAATACAGTCACGTCCATTAAGAATAAACATGAAGATCGAATGACATTCTTGCCCAGTGACTCTCCGTCCAAGTAACAGTGAAATTAACATACTTCAGAGCACTGAAAAAAAAATCATTTGAGACAGTGTTTAAAACACTGTGTTCTTCCATGCAAACATATATGTGAATGGTAGGCCACAACACAGACTTGCTCCTGGGGCAGAATAGTGATGCTGTGACTGCAGCGGACCTCCCTGGGATCAAAACGAGTCAGGACCGGCTGCAAAGGGAAACATAAGCTCAAAGTAAACAGGAGACAGACAAGGGGTGGGGATGGCTACAATTTAACAATTACCAACTTCACAGTAATTGTGTGCTCTTTGTTCTTTTGTCTGTGTGTGTGTGTGTGTGTGTGTGTGTGTGTGTAGGCTGCCTACATGTGACTGTGTGTGATGATGATTCAGCTCGTGGTTACAACCTCTGCATCACCGTCCCACGTTAGTGATTAGAGCTCTTTTATTAGAGAAAATGCGTGCGCGCGTGTGTGACTGTTGTGTGGTAATCCAGTCAGCGAGTCTCAGAATCAATGAAATTCAGGAAAAGAGAGTGGGAAATAGGAAGTGATGACAGTAGGTGAGAAACGTGGTGGCCTCTCTGCCCTCATGACTCCTTCTGATTCAGGCAACGTTGGCAATGTCAGTAGGAAAAATGTGATCGTGGGCAGACTGGTCCTTAAAAAACACCCCTCCACATGCTCTCATGCCTCATTTCACACCTTGCCAAGAAAAAAAAAGGAAGAAAAAAAAAGCTTTTTTTCCTTTTAACATGATAAATTATGTGACAGCTGCATATACTGGAGCACTTTCTTGATCCAAACAACTCATTCTAGCCACAGCTGCGTATGCATACGCTGCATTTTTGTTCTTTCTTTGGCTTGAAAAGCATGCGCTGAGGTGATTCATCAAGATGATATACCTATGGGGGAAATGCGGGTTTTATTACTTAAAAACTTCACTCAAAAACATTACTTTTAAAGGTTGCATCTCATAAGAGCTTCCGTTTTCTTTAGTAAACATCATAGATCAAGGCTAGCTTTTGGCTATTTGCTGGGAACCGAGGAGGAAGCGAGGCGGGGGGCATATTTGACATGTCAGGGAGGAAAAAAGTAAACCTTAACAGACTGAAGGTACTCAGAGGAAAACTTACAAATTAGCCTCCGCTGAGGATTCTGACGTGCCTTACCCGAAAATGAAAGGCCACAACAATTATCATGAACCTCCCCGTCCCAGCTCAGCCGTCTGCCAAGCTGAGCTTGAACTTGAGGGGGAGCGCGCGTTTGCTCACGGTGTTTGCCTTCTCCCTTTTCTTATTAATTAACACCTCAGTTACTCGGGTTGTCCTCAATGGGAGTCTGCTTCTTTTTTTCTCTCACTCTCTCCTGGAAGATCGTCACACCTGTTCAGTCGGCAGGTGTTCAAGTCATCTCTGCTGAGATGGAAAAAAAAATTAAAAAGGGGGGGAGGGGAGAAAATTCCAGAAACAGGACCCGCTGGAATGTGAGACTGGAGTGATTTGAGCAGAAATGTTGGGAATGCGTTAAATGCAAATACACACACATGCACAAGTGTGGCTTAATTTGCTGGGTTTCGCACACTCTGATCACTTTGATTTGGGCCTTAAATTCAGCCTCTCGCTATTATTATTTTTAACTTCTATTTATATATTTTTTTCCTCTTCGTCTAAATGAGGCAACAAAACAAGTCAGCGCTGTTGTCAGGTACATTAGCTATTCAGTTATTCTGTTTTTTCTCCCATCGCAGAATGCTTGAGTGTCTACATTTGAATATCGACCAGGGCTGTCACACAGCTTTCAGGTGAGCGCAGAAGCAGAAATATACAACCCAATAACAGTCCTTGGCAGCTGCCGTATTTTTTCTTTTGTTTTCTTTTTTTCCCCTCCAAACTGGATACGAATGCATATTTTGCACCGTTAACTCTCGCACTGTATCGTTTCCCGTCAAAGGACTTGTATTGTGTTCATTAATCTAACCCACCTGACAGTTATTTGGTCCAAATTGGATTTGCCGGTGTTGGTTTTGATCGCGCCCATATTGGGAATGATTTGAAAGCATTTCAGCTTCTCCTGAATCCATAATGAATTTATTGCACCTTTTACGGAAAGAATTTGGTTGCTTTAATAATCTGTCTACAGTCATATGCTGCCGAGAAGAGTGACACAGATGCCTTTCTCGATTATATTTCACATCAGATTTCTCTTTCTTTTCTTTTGTCTCCTCTCACTCTGTCCCCAAGTCTATCCCTCTCTATATCCTTAATCCTGTAAAACATCTTTCCCTCGTCTCTCTTCTGGCATATCCTCCTCCCTCTCCCAATTAGACATATGAAATCATCCTTGGCGTATCAATTGGTGACTTTTACACCCATTAATTTGCCATAATTATTTCATTTCAGATTGATCTGACTGTGCTATCGCAGATGGCGTGCGCGGTGAAACTCTGTTCCCTCTGCAGATCAAAAGGAGTCATTTTAATTGGAGGCTTTTCAACGCTAATTGTTCTCTCTGTTGTAAATCAGTGTCTCTTAGTCTCCCCAGGTCTTTGTTAGCAAATTGTCTTGGCGGTTTCCTCGTTTCATCTCGGATCGAGTGTTACAGCCTCGACTGTGTGATTGACTGCGGTGATTGTGATGTGCAATCAGAGAATTTGGGGATTTGCTCCCATGGCATGCAAAGTCATTTGAGCAGCAGGTTTTTTCTTTATAGGAAATTATAAATGTATTAGAGACATATGGAGATGTTATAGACAGCTGTGATGACAGTTTTTGTTAGTTCAAAAAGCCTGAAACTGATTTTTTTCTTAGTAAACTGTGTTACTTGACACTTCTACATGCTGCTTTGTACTTTAAGTCACGGAGAAGCCTTTAGCTTTATTGTCCACAGCTCTGGCCAACAAAAACAGCACCTGCCTTTGAATGTCCATCAGTGGTCCATTAACTCATGTCTGGGGGAAGCAGACTCTTTAAACTGACCAGTGCGTAGCCGGCTGAAAGCCTCCCTTCTACCAGCCCCGTTGACGTATGGAGATAAATGGACTCCAGCTTGCATTGTCCTGCTGACGCGCTCGCATTCAGTTTCATTGGTCTTCGTGACAGGCCCAATGGTGGGGAGATGCAAATGAGACAGAGCATTCAGAAGAGGGGGGCTCTGCTTATTTCCATTTTGATTATTCATCGCCTTTGCTCTGCCATACTTTGTAGCTGCTGTTTGCAAGTTCCTGTTTGCCGTTCACAAAAATATTCCCTTATGTCCTGAAGGTGTTTTTAAGCAAAAATTTGAGTGAAGCAAACTGTTCGTGTTTGTGTCTTGCATGAATGATTTCTGACCTGCGACCTTCCCTTGAGAAGGGAGTGGGAGAGCTTTTCTTGGGTTTGGGATTAGGTTGGGGTCGGGGTGGAGGGATGGGGTGGGGTTGGATGACCGCTAGGCTGAAGGCAGGAAATGTAAGCCGATACACATCAGGCCCTCATTTAGATCTGAAGCAGCAATTTCTCATGCATGACGGCAATAAGAACTCTACACTTCATATACACTTGGTAAGGCCACGCCGGCTAGATCATTAAAGCGGGAGTAATCCTCGAGTGTGAGACTTGATCCTGAAAAACACTTGTAAAAATCCATCACTTCAGTACAGCTGTTCAGGCGTACATTTGCTCTTTGGTCTGCGTTCACGCCAACTTTGCACCAATGCACGAATGTGTGAACAAGTACAGGTGTGTAACTGCATGTGCCTGTGTCTGGCAATGTAAAAGACTTCTCAGCTCTAATGTGTTATTAGGAGAGAGTGTAGTTTTGTTTTTTTTTCTCTTGGAAATCCCAGTTGGCCGGCTGGTATTTTTGTTACAACAAGAGCTCAAATCAGTGAAATCTAATAGTTTCTCTCTCCCGGAGGAGTATTGAGCGGGACTCAACAGATTAAGACCTGTTGATGGATGGCAGCTTAAACTATAGAGCCATTACACCCCCAGCTCCTCAGAATAAGCGCCCCATAATGATACCAGTGAAATGAAGCAAGAAAAAAGATGAAGGAAGCAGTTGTAGCAGTGGGCTTGACAACTTGACTTTTGTCGTTGAGTTTTATCTCTTTTAGAGTCAAAATTTTAACCTATCTTACTTTTTACATTGTATTAAGGCTTTTTTTTTTCTTTTAGGTGCTTGGCCACGTTCACAAACAGGTAGATGCCAAAACAAGCAGCTACATCTGCACTGGTTCACCTCACCTAATTGTGCGGTTGCTAGGGAAACATGCATGTTATTAGACCAGTTGGCAAGTGGGTGCTGGAGGTTGCTGGTTTTCACAGGGGGAAATATTAGTTGCAAAGAGGGAGCTGCACAAATTCCCCCTTTGTGACTGCTTTAGTTGCTAGCAGATTGCCGCGGTTGCTTGTAGTTTGTATGGGAGATAGTGACTTGTCTGCAAACACTCACCAACTACTACCAGAGCGGTGGGAAAATTTGAAAAGTGTGATGTCGTCTGGAAGCAAACGTTTGTCTTAAAAGTAAAAGTTATCGCTTATTGAGGCAACAACATGCTTCGAAAGGTATAACCTTTACTTTGAAGTTTCTTTTCACAGTCTCACTGCTGCTTGGAAAGTAGTTGACGAGTATTTACAGCCTAGTTGGCATTTTCCATGCAACTAAGGGTAACCATGGCAATCTGCTAACAACCAAAGCATTCACAAGGGGGTTTTCAGCACAGCACCATATACCTACCACACCTAGTCTCAAGCAACCATCCACAAACTGTCCAGAATAAACATTTTTGCTTTGGACTGTTGGTCAGATAGTCTCTGACCAGTCTCTAGGTCTGTGTGACTGGGGCCTAACTCAATACCTCACTCTCTCATCCAAGTACAGTCACTTCTAAACTAAACAGAACTAAGTTTTAGCTGAACTCATTCTCAGAATCAGAATCGCATATACTTGGCCAATAAACGTGATTCTGAGACCTCAAACTGAGAATTCAAAGAACATCCAACCATCCTTCATCCATCTCGTATATACGGTATATGGATAAAAGCAGCTTCCAAGAACTACCCAGAGGATTATCCAGATATGCAGCTCTGGCTTTGAAAAGCGCTGTAGAAAGCAATCCACTTCCTTATCCCCACATCCTATTATCAAAAGATGCAATTTATTCATACTTGGACTAAATGAGGACAATACGTATAGGGTTAGCTTAGTAGAGAGTGGCACAGCGATCCAGTGGTTAACACTATTGCTTCACAGCAAGAGACAGTAGCTCCTGGTGTGCTGGGGCTTCTCGCCTGTGTAGGTTGCCTCCAGGCGCCCTGGTTTCCACAGACCTACAGTGGGGCAAAAAAGTATTTAGTCAGCCACCGATTGTGCAAGTTCCCCCACCTAAAATGATGACAGAGGTCAGTAATTTGCACCAGAGGTACACTTCAACTGTGAGAGACAGAATGTGAAAAAAAAAATAAAATAAAAAATCCATGAATCCACATGGTAGGATTTGTAAAGAATTTATTCGTAAATCAGGGTGGAAAATAAGTATTTGGTCAATAACAAAAATACAACTCAATACTTTGTAACATAACCTTTGTTGGCAATAACAGAGGTCAAACGTTTACTATAGGTCTTTACCAGGTTTGCACACACAGTAGCTGGTATTTTGGCCCATTCCTCCATGCAGATCTTCTCGAGAGCAGTGATGTTTTGGGGCTGTCGCCGAGCAATACAGACTTTCAACTCCCGCCACAGATTTTCTATGGGGTTGAGGTCTGGAGACTGGCTAGGCCACTCCAGGACTTTCAAATGCTTCTTACGGAGCCACTCCTTTGTTGCCCGGGCGGTGTGTTTTGGATCATTGTCATGTTGGAAGACCCAGCCTCGTTTCATCTTCAAAGTTCTCACTGATGGAAGGAGGTTTTGGCTCAAAATCTCACGATACATGGCCCCATTCATTCTGTCCTTAACACGGATCAGTCGTCCTGTCCCCTTGGCAGAAAAACAGCCCCATAGCATGATGTTTCCACCCCCATGCTTCACAGTAGGTTTGGTGTTCTTGGGATGCAACTCAGTATTCTTCTTCCTCCAAACACGACGAGTTGAGTTTATACCAAAAAGTTCTACTTTGGTTTCATCTGACCACATGACATTCTCCCAATCCTCTGCTGTATCATCCATGTGCTCTGTGGCAAACTTCAGACGGGCCTGGACATGCACTGGCTTCAGCAGCGGAACACGTCTGGCACTGCGGGATTTGATTCCCTGCCGTTGTAGTGTGTTACTGATGGTGACCTTTGTTACTTTGGTCCCAGCTCTCTGCAGGTCATTCACCAGGTCCCCCCGTGTGGTTCTGGGATCTTTGCTCACCGTTCTCATGATCATTTTGACCCCACGGGATGAGATCTTGCGTGGAGCCCCAGATCGAGGGAGATTATCAGTGGTCTTGTATGTCTTCCATTTTCTGATGATTGCTCCCACAGTTGATTTTTTCACACCAAGCTGCTTGCCTATTGTAGATTCACTCTTCCCAGTCTGGTGCAGGTCTACAATACTTTTCCTGGTGTCCTTCGAAAGCTCTTTGGTCTTGGCCATGGCGGAGTTTGGAGTCTGACTGTTTGAGGCTGTGGACAGGTGTCTTTTATACAGATGATGAGTTCAAACAGGTGCCATTCATACAGGTAACGAGTGGGGGACAGAAAAGCTTCTTACAGGAGACGTTACAGGTCTGTGAGAGCCAGAGATTTTCCTTGTTTGAGGTGACCAAATACTTATTTTCCACCCTAATTTACGAATAAATTCTTTACAAATCCTACCATGTGAATTCATGGATTTCTTTTTCACATTCTGTTTCTCACAGTTGAAGTGTACCTCTGGTGCAAATTACTGACCTCTGTCATCATTTTAAGTGGGGGAACTTGCACAATCGGTGGCTGACTAAATACTTTTTTTCCCCACTGTAAAACATACAACTTAGGTGATTCTAGGTGTGGATGTGAGTGTGTGTGGTGTCTGTCTGTGTTAGCCCCTGTGACGGACCTGTCTAGGGTGTAAGTATCAGCCTGGCTCTAGCCCTCTCATTGAGAGAGAATCGGACACACGCAGACACACAAACTCCCCCTCAGCAGTTTTCTTACTTACCCCCTACGGTGGACACTACTTGTGCTTAGAAGGTATTCTCCCTATATGGGTGGACCTCTTTCACTTAAACAGCATTCATCAATCCAGGCCTGGTCTGTTGCTATAGAATGTGTAAGCACTCAAATATCGACCGACTGAAATGTAGAAACACTTGGTTCTGCCAGCAGAATGACAGAGCAAAGATGAAGTAGATGCGGTGTGTGTGTGTGTGTCAAAGCTCATGAGATATTCCCCAGCCCACAGTCATTATCCTGACACAGCATGGACTGTATTTTTTATCAGCCTGTGAATGGTGCATGTTTCATGGAGGCACGTCACAGGAAAACACGAGTCAATGATCATGCCATACATGGAAGCCAATTGACCTTCTTTGACTCTACATCAAAGGCTACATTGACTCTTGTAAATTATTTCACATCTGGCCGAGCTTTCCTTCAACAGCCAGCTATAAAGACATCGATTTTCAACAGTCAGCAGTGGATAAAGGGAGACAGAGTAAAAGAGAGACAGATTTGTTAAAAAAGAACTGACTTCATATGAAATTTAATAGACCAGAATAAAAGGCACCAATTCTTAGGGGAAAACAAATGAAAGAGTACATTTTTAATGACTTTAATTTAATTTGCATATAAGCAAAAAAAATAAAAACCCAAAACTTCAGGGTTTCATTTGGAGACCAAAGATGGAGTTTCTGTTGCCACTTTTGTGGAGGAAAGCTCTGAAAAATCTCCTTAAATGGTTTGGAGTAGAAGCACCATCTTCAGAAGCCTGCTTCTATGTTTTGGCTTCAACCATCTGTAGCAAATGCCAAGATGTATAGATGAGAGGCCTTGTCCAAGTGCCATGCCAATGCCCTAAATGGTTAAGTGCCCCAAGTGCCATGCTGCCTGGCACTGGGACAACTGGCTCACTGAGGTGCCCCCCCCCCCCCCCCTCCCCGAATTACATTACTGTCAGTGAGAAATAGGACGAACGCTTTTCATTTAAATTAATGCTTTCTTTTTGACAGAATACACGGGAGAGCTTGTGTTATAGTGATCCTCATAAATCTGGGCAGGGCCTACTGTGCCAGAGTTAGGTTTCCCAAAATGTCAACAAAAAGGGAGAATATATGTTTTTTTTTAACTACTAATCAAATATAGCTCTGAAATTTATATTCATATCACTGTTTTATCACCAGTTTATGAGGTAATGGTAGTGAAAGGAAGAGTCTAATGAGAAAATTATATCAAATTGTGTTGCAGCTGTTTTGAAACCTACTTTGATGTGATTTAAAATTAACAAACTGTGGTTCTTTTTATTATACTCTCTTATTTCTTCAGTCAGTATAGAATAACCCTTAGAGAAGGAAATGTCAGAAGGGGGAAGAAAAGGCTGAAAAATGGTGGGAAAATACAGTCTGAGGTAGTTTAATAAATGTCTTCTCAGTTTGTACATTATTATTGTCTTTCTGAGTTTATGCCACAGCACAGTGACAGTGGCAAACACAAAAACTAATAACAACAGCTTCAGTTTGAGTCACCAGTGTATTAAATTTATTCACTATAGTGTCATATAGACACATTTAGATGTAGGAAATACATTTTCAGTACAGCAAATGCAGTAAAGAGGAAAGTAGAGCTCCTGAGCGACCGACTTACAGAGTTGTTCAGACATCCATACCAGGCAGACTGGAAACTGAGCGTCCTTCAGGCTTTTTACCTCGCATGTGAAGTTACTCACTGACAGGTGGAGGGAAGGTAGTGACAACTCCATGTGTAGCAGAGGAGACAGGTGTCTATTTAAATTCTCTACATGCCAACAATGGGAGCTAACAATGACAGGAAAAGGTACCATGCAAAAGTCTTGAGCAAGGCCTCATTTCTTTGTATTTCCTTAAGAAAATGAGAAACAGGTACATCATTTATTGACATATATATTTACACAGATATGAATACAGTGTATAAGGCAAAAACAGAACCAATATCTAAAGCTCTTCTTTAGATGTTTGCTACCTTTTGTTCTGCCTTATGTTGATGATCCCACACTGTTTCAATAATGTTGAGGTCTGGGCTCTGGGGAGGACAATACATGACTGGTGTTCCACTGTCTGTTTTTCTGTTCAAGTCTGCTATTACGGCACTGAGTGTTTGGGATCACTGTCATGCTGAAAAATGAGGTTGTTTACAATCAGATGCTTTCCAGATGGTGGATCAAAATCTGATGTCACTTTTCTGTCTTCATAATTCCATCAATTTTGACAAGATAGCCAACACCACTAACTTAAAGCCTTTTTGACCTCCTCAATACATGCTGATGACAATTTAGACCAAATATACAATTTATTATTGGTTCTTTGCCAAGTTGTCTGTTATGTGTAGACTGGTTCATCCCTTGAATGAGGTGCCTTTTTTATGCTTAAATCATTCATAGGTCAATGTTAGCTCCTGTTAACACAGACAACAAAACATTCCTCTAAAAATGGTCGGGTACAAGGAATGAAAAAGCCACCAATGTCCAAAGGAAAACCTTGAAAGATCTTCAGAAAGCCTGAAGAACTATTGCTTATATTATATTAGAAAAACCCACAAGAAAGCCTGGCACCTTGGAAGCAAAATATAAAGAAGATTAGTTTAAGACTTTTGCAGAATAGTGTAAATATAAGCCAGTCTACGCTGGGTCAAAATTCTGACAAGATAGCAATAAAATTAATTTAGCAAAGATAGGTCTGTAACCACTACATTTTGATGCCCTCATTAGCAAGGCTACCTTACATGAGGTGGGATAGAAGTTGCTTTCCTCTATGTCCTCTCTACAGAGGCAGAGGCTCACAGATGGCCTGTCGCGCATCATTAGGCCTATGAAGCCTCGGCTGCTAGCTTAGCTAAATCAGTGCAGTCCACTCCAGCCCACAGCTGGACCCAGGAGTGTGTGCACGACTGTGCGTGTGCACGACTGTGTGTGCATGTGTGCGCATATGTGCGTGTGTATAATCCACAGGTGCAGAGGCCTCCTCCTGACGGAAAAGAGAGCATTAGCCCAAGGCTATGGAGGCAGGGAGAGAGGCAGAGAAAGGGGCAGGGCAAGGCTGTTTCAGATGCAAATGGCTTGCCCTGTTCCTCACAAAAAACTTTCTCCAGTGGCACAGCTTGTAAAATATAGCACCCTGTGGCTTCATTCAAAGAGATACACCCACTAACCAGGGGCTGCAGAACCACATGGCCCTCTGAAACCACTCAGCCATAACATAGAGAAAAGTAAGCTCTTTTTCAGCTATACCAAGAGTGAATACACTGAAGCCTATTAGGTGAGCAATTGAGATTCATGAAATGTTTTTAAAGACAAAAAATTAAACTCTCTTTGATGGGAATTTTTAAAAAATGTTTTTTTTTGAACACCTGTAAGCGTTGGTATCTGGGGGGATAAAAGTCGAAACAACTATGAACAAAAACTGAAGTGGGTGAAATGAAGTAGTTAAAAAACAAAAAGTAGTAAAGTGATGAGTGAAAAAAGTAACTAATCGTTTAATACCTAATGGGAGTCAGTGCAATGCAAATAGCTATAATGTATCATCTCCTGGCAAAGAGTAAGTGCTGGCAGGATTTTAAACACCTCCTGATAATTTAGGAGATGTTGACTGCAGCACATGTTTGATTAATAATGAGAGATTGGAGATCATTACGGATTTAAGCAACAGCACTTTATTTTCATAATAAGTGGGCAACAAACTACATAATCATGAAAAATAATTAGCAATTCAAGAAGATACATAATCTCAGTTGCAGTACTTCTCCCTTAGCTAATGTGCTATTTTTCATTGTGTGATTTAAAGCATTTCCATTCAAACTTGTTTTGGTTGCTTGCATTGAAATCAGGACCGTGTTTTAATTACCGTTCAGAGAAAAATCGCAGTTTCCCTAATGATCATCTAATATATTCCTCACTTCCCAAGCTTGCAAACATGACTTTAGCTGCATGCTTTGTATGTTCAGATCTTGTATCGTTACTCACCCACCAGTGCAACTTCTTCGTAACATTTAGCACTCAGTAGGACGCCCGAGGAGTGTTTATACATCTGCTATGGCTATCACAGCAGCCTGATTGCCAGCAGCCTTTTTTGGAAACTGCCTTTGTTTTTAAGACTCCCTCGACATGCCACTCACCGATACATAAACTAAAGGAAACTGTTATCCTAAGCGTGACTTTGATGCCGTTAACATGCACAAAGATGGCTTTGTGAGCATGCACTGAACAAATACCTTTTGTTTGATGCATCCTGTCAGTGATATCATGGCATGATATCATGTGATAATCTAACGAGAACTTTTACTTTTTAAAAATATATTTATCTTATGGACCTTTATTTTGATATCAAAGTGGAGAGAAGACAGGAAAGCTGGGGAAAAGACCAGTGGGGAGACATTTAGTAAATTGCCTCAAGGCAGATTCAAATTCTGGCCTTTGCATTAGCCTTACAGAAAATGGACTGTGTGTTCAGCCCTATGAGCAAATTTTTTGCTGCCCTCAAACTTTCTACACTGTTAACCTTAAAAAATAAATAATAAAGAACATCTTATTGCAATGCAATAATCTCTTTGTATGGGTGTGCATGGACCCATTCAAGGATACACATTTTATGCCAGCAGCAGCCTAAACACTTAGTTCAGTCAAATTATATTCATTTAATATCAAATCACAATAACAGTTGCCTCAAGGTGCTTTAGGTAAAGACCCTACAATAATACAGAGAAAACCCCATCTTTTAGATGACTCCCTACGAGCAAGCACTTGGCAACAGTGGGAAGGAAAAACTCCCTTTTAACAAGAAGAGAGAGCAGCAACCTGCCCTGATTGGTTGGGGCTGAGGAGAGGGAGACAGGAAAAAAAAGACACACTGTGGAAGAGGGCCAGAGATTAATAATAACTAATGATTAAATCCAGAGTGGTGTATAAACACATAGAGAGTGAAAAGAGGTGAGTGAAGAAGAAACACCCAGTGCATCATCGGAAGCCTAAATCTATTCCAGCATAACTAAAGGTATACTCAGGGTCACCTGATCCAGCCACAACTATAAGCTTTATCAAAAAAGAAAGTTTTAAGCCCAATTTTAAAAGTAAACAAGGTGTCTGTCTTGTAAATCCAAAATGGGAATTTGTTTCACAGAAGAGAGGCTCAAAAGCTGAAGGTTCTGCCTCCCATTCTACTTTTAAATACCCTCAGGTCAGTGCTCCTCAGTAGTATGCATAAACTGCACAAAAACAGCTCAACTTACAGAACCAAGAGTTCAATGCGATGACCTGCCTCCAAATCATTCATCGAGCATCACTGAGGAGGTCCCATCAAGGAACCCGCAAGACCCAAAGGATCTGCTGCCATCATCCTGGTGCACTGATATATAAATATAAAAGTCTGATATGCCATACACAGATTAAAGAAATGTTTTTACTATTTGGGGAGATTTATGTAGAGGCACAGTGAATTGTCTGGAAGAGTAGTCTGAGGGCTGAAGGTCAGCGACTGGTGAGTTGTGCACTGAGGAGATGGCATTTTATTAAATGACAAATGAAGAAGGGGACTGGCTCTGCCATCTTACTGCAGAGCAAAGGGCTCTGCGTTTTATGAGTGCTTTTTTTAAAATGCAGCATACAGATAAGTCAGCAACACACTTAAATCTCAGAGCTCTTCAGGTTTGTTTTTGAAAAATCTATGTGTATGTAATCAATATTAAAACCATCTTTGTCAGGAGTTTGTTCACACTGTAAGTTGTCCAAACAATGCAGCCTGCTTACTCTGATTACCTGGATTCATATGTCTGGATCCAGGCATGCAGTCTGCTTACTGTAAACACCATACCCACGCATAGTAGAAGAAAGGAGGGAAAGGTATAAAGAACAAATGTTTGTGAAACATTATTTTAATCAAACTGACATGGATTTAATTAGCAATGGCCAAGAGCTTGATCCCTCCAATTAGATACCTGCAGCAGGCTACATAGTGGGTATTTGTCTAACAACTCATGTCAACCATCTAAGTGTTTGACCTTTAAAGTGCACCTGTCTTTAATGAGCCTCTAATTAAGACTCCCGTTAGGATCAGAGAGCTTGCAATTAATAACTCCTTAAATACAGATACAAATACAGATAACGATTCAGGTCTCTGGTGGAAAATGGAGGCACTCCGCACGGAAAGTGGGAGGCAAAATGTCATCTAACAATTATATAAAACAGAAGCAGAACCATGTGAGCAATTTAGAAACTAGGTCTTACATGAACTGTCACTGCTGGAGAAATCATTAAAAAAAAAAAACATAAAAAATGGCTGAAATGACCCGACTTTTTTTTATCTGCCATGGGGATTGTGATTAATATGTAAACCACTCCTCGAGGTTAATCGAATGCGTAAATGCTTAAACACAGGTATTTAAGTTAAATGCTACTTCTTTAAAAGTGCTATGTAACCCTTCTTTTTTAATTGACAATGTGTTAACTGATCGTACCATAACTAACAAAAAAAAGAGTACCATACTTACTAGTCTCCCTTCACCAGCATGTGGACTGATTTATAAGGACACATATGAAATTTGGCAGCAAAATCCATAGGATGTTACATTTACGGTCTTTTCTGAGTACCCCACATCACTGCCTCTCTTTGGCTCTACAGTGATAGCAGTTAGCAAGATTAGCTAAAGTTAGCTTGCTAGTACCCTGTCACACAGGCCTAGAGACCAGTCAAAGACCATCTGGAGACAACCAGCTGCGAGGTAAAAATGTGTATTGTCTGATTGGTTGCCAAATAAATGAAGGTTGATTGCAGTCACTGTGAAATCAATTGCTAAAGCCCCAGTCAAGCATGTTGTTAAGGAAAAATATGTATTCACAAACTGAAGTCACCAGGTTAAATTGATTGCAAACAAGTATATTGTACTGAGCTGATAATTGTTTTGATTGATTACAGATTGCCACACTCACACACAGTTTGCATGGAAGGTGCTGACTTGTACGCAAACATTTGCTAAGTACTCTCCGAGTGATAGCAAAACAGTGAAAAGTGCAACGCAAACCATAGATGGAAATCTTTCACCTTCAAAGCAAAAGTTGTGATTTTAAAACACATTGTAGCGGTGAGGTCCAGCTTGTACTTTAAGGGTCAATAGTGTGTGCTACTAGCTAGTAATCTACAAGCAACTAAGGCAATCATAAGGAGGTTTTTTGCCACTGGGTCGTATACCCCTTTGTGACCATTTTCACCGCCTGACAGCAACCTCCATCAGCCACTCACTTTTTGGCGACTACACATTTTCTCTTGTGGCTGTTACCAGATGGTCGCCAACCTGCCTCTAGGTCTGTGTAGTTGAGGCTTGACCAAAAGAGTCCGCTAAACAACATTTAGAAGTATTTTCTTTAGTGCTAGGAAATAAACATCAGCAGTTTCATGCTTGATTAAGCCATGTCAGCAGGGATAGGCTGCCCTGGGAATTCCGGACATCCTGCATGAATGTCCATCCAACCAGTTTCTTAACTGCTTATAAGAAAGTGGTTGGATAGAAACTCATGCAGTGTAGTTACATCTGGTTGGCTAACTTACCTACCTAACCTGTGCTTTCCTGCCTAATCATATCTTAGTGGAAAGGTTGTTTCAATAAAGAGAGTTCATTTAAAGGAATTGAACATGATTTATTAGTTAAAAAAGGCGATTAGACTGATGAGGCTGCATAGCAGAGCTATGAGTCCAACAGTGGTAGGAAGTATTACAGGACCCCTGGAACCTAGATGTCAATGGTGGCAGGGACGAAGCAGGTGGAGATGTGGATGAGGATCTCTATCTGGCCAGGATGAGGCAGAGATGGGATGGAGATGGGCCGGACAAATGAGATTCTAAAAGGCACAATAACAGCTATGAGATTTAAAGCACAGAGAGAGAGAGAGAGAGTGGTTGGCTTTCAGAAGATGGACAACAGAATGATTGGGCTAACATGAGACATGTTCAATGTTGACACATCATGTAAGAGTCCAAACAAAGATGTACCAACAGCCAGCTACCTGTAACATCCGAGCAACACTGAACCTGAGATGATGGATAGTGATGCTGTTTCCACGTGGAATAGAAGTGTGGTCAGACTATTTCAAACACATCACTGCAGTGAAAGAATTAAAGACACGTCTTTGTTTTTTAACCCACACTTCACTGGTATCTTATTTGATTACCAAATGTTGTGAACACTGTCACACAACGTCTTCTCCACGTACACACCCTAGTTTTACTGAAGTCTGTTTTTTTTATTTAAGTCACGTAAATTTATGTACATCAAAACATCTCTTACATGTTGCATTTTACATGTGGTTAAGTGCAACATGACTCTTACAGCTGCTGGCCTCTCAGTCTCTGTATATCATGCATGAATTCATTATGCAGCATGACAGTGCAGGATTGTATATCTTGCTGTTTCGCCCAGTCCCAGCTTGTCCTGACAGCGCGTGCAAACATGAGAAAGATGACTGCAGTTTATTTAACATCAGGTCTGTAGTCAAGCATGAATTTCAGGCTGGGAGAACACACTTTTTTTCTTGGGGAGAAAATGCAGTCCTAACTTTTCTGTTCGTGTGCTCACTGAACTTCTTCTGGGCTTCTTCACCTGCACATCACTTTAAGAACAGCAAAGAGATTATATAATGGTCAGATAGAGGAACAACTGATTCAGCAGCACAAATATATTAGTTAATCATTTAATGTGGACAATCATTCAATTTGACTTCTCTTTTCCTCACATTTAGAATCCATGTATGCTGGGCTTTTTGTCCCAGCAGTCTTATCCTTCTCAGTTCTTCCCAACAGGAATAAGCTATTTGTTAAGGAAAGCAGGTTATGTTAATGTGCACCAAGGTCAAGATTCAAAATGTCTTTAAGGATTGTTTGTTTGTTTTCTTACCTTCAACTCACTGTTGATGCAAATTAAGCAAATTAAAGGAAATATGACTATTACACTTACTTGGTCTCCTCTTGATAAAGTGTCCAAAATGAAATGACTGCAGCTAAACGATTTGGCTGAACTAATTTGAAGGATTTGGTAACATCTAGCTGATCTGTTGCCATCCAGAGGTGGTGGCGGTGTAGTCTACTTTTAGAGCAGATGGGGTTTTTTAAATGGCCACAGACTTGGACATGGGCAAAGCACTGCCACGTAAACAGGAGATGAGGAGGAATGGTGATCAGAATCATGTCTGGAGTACCATTTGATAGCATCATCAAGGGTGTCCACATTTTTATTACTGATGGTTAAATATCTTAAAGAGGGAGTGGGTGGCTGTGTATGCATATTTGTGTATATGTTTATAGTATTGTGTCTGGCCTAGCTTGTTTCTTTAAGCCTGAATGCCTGTATGCATCTTGCTATCTGATATTGACTGTTTGTGAGGCTCACTGACCTTTGCCTGGATAAGCCAAAGTCTCCATCCGTCCAAACACTGGGTCAAACATTGATATTTTCTTCCTATGCATGACTAGAAAAATCTGCACAACAAAGTCCTCTTCCCAGCCATACCAATCGAAAACAGAATAAGTTTTGTTCTCCCCCTAGTCATTAACAGATAAAGCCCCTCTTTCTTGCCCTTTAATCAAACGAGCAATGGCTTGACATGGCTGGTTAGCTCCTCGATAGAGTGCTCATTGTGCCCGCATTGAAAAGAGCTATAGAAGGCTTGTCTGCGAGCAAATCATGGGATCACTGGATGTGCATTCCTCCCTCCCTCCCCCATCCCGGCCTCCCTCGCTCCATCTCTCGTCTCCTTCTTTTTTCTTTTTTTTCAAGTCATCGTGTAGAAGAGCGGTGTATTTATTGCTCATTTGCATTCAGGCATACACTGTGGGCGTAGATTGCCAAGGACAAATTCACTGCTAAAAACAAGTTAGCGAGAAGAACGAAAAGTTGTTTGTGGAGCTTTTTTCAGGCTAACACGGTTTGGTCACCCTCACACATGTAAAACAAGCCAAATTTGCCCGTCTTTTTTTAAAGGCATTCCTTTATAAGGCTTTGTGTTCAGTCAACCTCAGCTTTAGGTTGCATGGCTGCCCTGCTCTCCTCACACACTTCCCCCCCAACAGGATCGAGAACAATGGGTTGCAAGGCGAAGGCCCTTCGTGCTTGCTGTCTAGTTTGTGATGGACCCTCAGGGGCAGGGACTCCTGAGTATTGTACTTTGTCCTTTTTCTTTTTTTTCTCTCCTTTTTTAAAGCTTCTCCGGAGGCAGATGTGCTCAGTTCAATTCAGACACAGCTGCAGATGAAGAGGAGCAATATTGGTCGGGCAAAGCCCAGCAAGATGGAGCGAGTATGAGGACCTGGGGGGGGTGAAGACAGCTTGTGAAGGAAGTAAGAAAAAACAGATGAGAGAAACAATTGAAAACCAAGTGAGTTAGAGGCAAAAATAAGACAGATGTAAGACGCAGAACAAAGAAACTCAGGTGAGAGTGCATTAAGGTGAGCGAATAAAAGAGATGGAATATGTGAGAAGGAAAAAGAGAGACGTGGGGACTGAGGCAGAGAACGATGAAGAGCTGTGAGGTGGATCGGAGAGCACTTTTTTCCATGCTGCATGTAAGAAAAGAAGACGGTTGAGAAACAAGGTATTGTGGTTTCCCTGATCTAAATATAAGCATGTGGTCGAACCCACTAACTGCTGTGTGCCTCTATAAAGTTTTTTTTTTTTTTGGTTTTTGTTTTTGGACCACACACAAACTATCGAAAACACTGCATTTAATTATAAACCAATAAAATTTAGTCAGGCTGTTTTTCCTACCTGCCTCTCTGTCTATTTTCACTTATGATGAAGTAACTCTGGCAAATTTATGCTGCACTATAATAATCAATGTATAAGTAAAGACTTGTTTGTAAAAGTTATATGTAGCCATGCAACAACATTAAAATTAAAATGTAGCAAAACAGGACTGAGATGACTCCTAGTGAGGCCAGAGACATTTACATTACATTTCTCTGATTCCTTATTTAACATCATTTGTATGTTTTGTTCATTAAATGATCCCCCTCCTCATGAAGACTTTTGTTGTTGTTGTTATTCCCTGTAAACAACAGCTAATGAAGTTTTTGGCTGATGTTCTGTCAGTGCTCTTGCCACTTGGGAGAAATCCTAGTATTTTTCCATAAACATGGAAATAAGATGCTGAACAAGTGTTGGAGTTTAATTGTGAATATGTGGTCATGTGCATGTATATGTGTTTGTGTGTGTGTGTGTTTTGCTTTCTCTCCAACAGCCAAAAATAGAACAGGGAAGAAGCACAACTTCCCTGCTTGCTGGCTTTTTACCCGTTTGTAGAAAGGCCTCATCGGCCTGCAACATTCTGCAACAGTAAAACTAGTGTTTCACCTCGTCTGCACCCCTGCCATTTCAGTTTGTGTGCGTCTATTTTCAGCATTGTTTTCTTGAAGATTTCTTCTTTTTTCTCTCTCTCTCTCTCTTCAGACCACGATGATGGAGCCTGCCGCGCTACAGGACAACTTGACTGAACTTTTCAGAAACGTCGCAAATCTCACACAAACCCCGCGACTTCAAAGTTGCATCTGAACAGTTTCAGATTGCTATCTGCCTCAGGCACAGAAAAACAAGTTTTGAAGTAAAAGTGGATATCCGGCTTTAACTGTCGGAGCCCACATGCCAGACAAACACAAGTATTTTAGACCATGTGCAGGCTTTATCATATTGGCATGAACATGGGGTTTATCATTTGATCACCCCCCCCCCCCCCCTTTTTTTTTTTTTAAATCTTCCTGTAATAGTTCTTCTGTCTTGTGTGACCTTTCTACCTAAGTCACATAGGGAGAAAACATTCAAAATCTCACTCTGCGTATGAACATAAGGGTTAAAGGGGCAATCGTTGCCTTGTAGCAATACAGTTTCAGCGCAGCTGTCGACGGCTCGCCTTTCTGTGCACGAAGAAACTTGCACCTGGTCCATTAGATGTGGGGTTATTATAGCAGCACGCACATACATGATGCCGTTCACCTAAAAAGCCACAAGAGCTGGTAAGGAAGTTATTAACCAACATTCCTCACATGTATTTTGATAAAACCATGTAGCTGGGGAAGGGAAAGTGTTGAAGTGGCTATCCGAGCTTATTTAAGGGCTCCCCATTCTCTAACAGAAAACATCTGGAGCCGTTTCTGCACATCATCTGTGCAGCTTCGGCTGCGTGCGAAGTTCCGTTCAGTTCTGTGAAGTTTTGGAAAAGTCATCTCCAGCAGCGCAAAGTGTTTCTTTCTATAAATGTCAGCCAAACGGATTGACTTGCTTTGTTTAAGTACGATTTTTTTGTTTTTTCTTTCCTCTGTTTTAACTTTTGAGTGTCTGGTACTTGTCAGCAATTTCACACAAGCATGCAAACCACCTATCAGCGTGCTTTTTCCCCTTCCTTGCATTTGCACCTCTGATTGCAGCAGGATTCTCATGCACAGTTCAAGCTCCACTCACTTTACAAAAAAGCCACTGCACACCATATAAGTTTTATTAAAAGCGATTACATTCATTGTATACATACCAGCTGTGGCTGTCAAGCTGCTCTGATTATTTAATTGTTATGTACACTGCTGGAAAGATAACGCACCGGCAAGGTAATTGAAATGTTATCCCAATCTTATCTGCGATGATTACTTAAACACTACATTTCTAATGCATGTTGAATTAGGCAATTACATGCGTTTAACGAGAGCTGGTGAGTGAGAGTGAGTGAAGGGGTGGGGGGAGGGGGGGGGAGAAGAATTACCAGACAATGAAATAGGAATATTAAGCATTTCAGCCAGTGAGTGTGGGGTCAAAGATCACAGGGTGCTTATAGGCATATTAGCCACTTGGTTATGATAAATTATGACTGTGTCGCTATGGCAACCAGTAGCCTGCATTCAGCCAAACGATAGTGCTTTAATAAAAGGCGGCCAATGAAACTAGTGCAGTGGTGTAAAGTCAGCTAAGCTCTCGAGTTGGGTCAAAAAAATGAATAAACAATTTTTATTGTGTGTTTTTTTATGTGGAAGCGGGACGGCGTTCAGAGTTTGTTTTGGGGTTTTTGTTAACAAAAAATCATCTCATACCTTTATTTGAAGGGGAAAAGACGAAACCCATCAAGGTAACAGAGGCGAATGTTTTTTCTGCCGCTACTTTTTTTTTAAGAGCTGATTTCATTTATAGAGACTGTGACTGTTTGTGTGTTTCTGTGTGTGTGTGTGTGTGTGTGTTTCCCTGTAAAATTCCAGATTCCCCACTGTCTGCCATATTACAATGATTTGCCACTTACTTGACAATTAGACGCTAGCAGCTGGATGCTGATTTTTTGGGGGGGGTGAGAGCGGTGGGCGCTTGTCGCCGCAGTCATGTCACGTCCCCCGTGAGCTCATTAAGCATGTGTGGAGCGAATGGCTGATTGGCTTAAAATGCTGGAGATGGACAGACAGGTCTGTGTTGGAGGGAAATAAAAGAAGAGAGGAAAGAAAAAACTGATTTTTTTTAACCGCCTCCATGTCACACACAAATAAACAGCTATCCTCCTGTTTATTTGTGAAAGCCAATACCGATATACTTACACTCCCAGACAGTATGTCATATGCTTTAAAATTAGCTGATTAGGCTTTGACTTCATTACCAATGGGAGAGTCTTCTGCACACTAATCAATTTCCAGCATCTAGTAATGGATTAATGCGCAGCACCGGCTGTCAATGGCAGAATTAGCCACAATGCTGTGGGGACGAAGCACGTGGCCGGCCTGTTGTGGGATTTGGGGAGAGAGAAGTCTGATTAGCAAGGATGATATCTCGACCCATTTGCATGGAATCTGCGTTTCCAGTGCGCACTAGTACATCTGTGCACGCGCTGCTTTGCATGTGTGTACCTGGCTGCTCTCATTTAATAGCACATCCTGCTGCTGCCTGTTAAGACTGGCATTTTTACAATCTCATTTGACTCTTACACTCCCCAATACAAGCAGGCCAACAAACGCAACCCGCCCCCCAGCTATTTCCTTTGTCTGGGCCCTCCCTCTATCCAATTTGCACTTAACAATTTCTTTCTATTTATTTCCTTTCAACAGCTTCTCTATTCAAATGTATTCAAAGACATCTATTCTTTTTTTTCTTTTAGATGTTTTTCTATTTCACTTTACTCAGTTACAGGGAATTCTTCTCGGCCAGTGATTTTTAAGGCTTTTACTCCTTTACGAATTTTAGGAGTGGCTTTATGCGAAAGCTAGAATTACATGGGGACCATGGAGAGTCTGATGAAAGAAACAGCTGAGTTGTGCTTTCTAAAGTTTCTAAAACTTGACCCATTCTGGAGAATAAGGTCATTTTCGCACATCAGCTTTGGATCCGTTACAGGAGATCCAGGTTGGCACATTTTCCACAGCTATTCTGTCTGACGTGTAGCGTCCATCGAGCAATATCTCAGCTCCAAAGTGGTCTCTGTGTGTGATTTAAGCAAGGGACCAGTGAGCTCAGCCAGTCACACATCACATGGGCTTAATATTCAGGAGCTGTGAGGTTCAATAATAGCTAATTTGTCTGGAAGTTTGTGCTCTCGCATGCACATTAGTTAGATGATGCTGAGAACAGATAAGGGCTGCAGTGTATGTGTGTAAAAGGCACGAGACCTTGTGCCTTTAAAAAACAAATTAGTTGTGGCTGTCTCAAAGCAACACTGGCAGTGAGATCTGCATTTAGATTTCAGTCCATCTGAAACGCTTCTTGATTGCGTTCCCTTTGCTTTGTTGAGATCTCTATCAGATCTGCTGTAAATGCATAAAGTGACAAACTGTATAAATGGTTTAAATTTATCTCTAAGTCACCCGATGTCCATTTAGGATGCTGTTATTTATTTCTTAATGTAATGATACTTTCTATTTTAAAAAATAAATCCAGAACGGGTGGATTTCTTTTACAATGATATTTTGTTTCTGGAAACAAAAGTTTTCAGATATTTAAAAGCCTTCAGAGTGAAGTGTAGCAGTTTTTGCAGAATTAAACCTGGAAGAAGTGAACTTAGTGGCATCCAAAACTAGGTTACTTTTAGGAACCATTAAAGGTGAATGGGCCAGAATCAAACCAATGGTTCAGCATCCATTGTTGGTCTCTAACTGTGTGCGAGAGCCGCTCAGGAAGTGAATACTCGTACATAAACAAGAGAGAGAGGGAGTTAGATGAGGAGCAAGTAAAGCCCAAGGGAGGAAGGAAAATGCCACATTGGTTCATTAACAGATGTTGCAACTGGCAGCCCCCGTTTTTTCTTTTCTTTTCTTTTTTTTTTTTAATGAAAAGGACATGTTGCTCAAGTGTTGAGTGAACATCTGAAGGAGGTGTAGGCTGCAGGAAACCTCTTCCAGCACAGAAATGCCCCGACACAGACCAGCCACAGGGCCCCAACAACACCAACTCCCCCTTCACTGATGAGCTCCTCTGCCACTGGACAAAAGCTGCTGCAAGTCAAGCATGAAAGAAGGGGAGGGGGCGCCAAAAAGAAATTAAGGGTGTGTGGGAGAGAAAATAGCAGGGGGCATGAACCGACAGCTGTTGTGTTCAGCGCTGAATTCACGGAGTAAAAAAATCTCAAAACATCCATCTCGGACAGGAGAAGCCCAGTTCTGGCTTCAGGTGAAGTCAGATCTGATGCGTCATTAACAGGCCTCTGACTATTTTCTTATTTGCATGCGTTGATCAAATTAACACAAATTCCCCTACAAGGTGTTTTTCTGTGACATTCACTTCATTGATACTAATGCCCCGCAGAAAAATTGGAGATCTGAGCTCGAATCCAGGAAGCAGAGAGCCCGGAGAAGCAACCCCGGAGCTTGCTGGGAGTTGTTGTCATGTTCAAGGACACGCGAGCAGGCTAGGGGCACGCTGTCGCTGCCGACTGAAGCTGGAGCCTTTGGAGCAAGTATACATCGAAAGCACGCAGCATTATGCTGGCAAGGGTTGCGCTTACTTGACAGGACAGTTTATGGAGCCAACACAAAGTGCTTGGTGTCATAAAAATGTTATCGCCATTCTGCTTTTAGAAGAGGTGGGTCTTAAAAAACTCATCTACTTCATTGTTTGGTCGTGTCCGCCTTTCTCACGCTCGTGGCTTTTGATTTATGTTGGTTGTGTTCTGTGCATGGAAATTACTCGCGGTGTGTAAACCTATCAGTCAGTTTCAGCTCCCCAGATAATCTTTGAAAAGCAGCTGTGGTGGCCAACACTTCCCAACCCCTTTTCCTCGAAAGTTTTGACTCTGTCATAATTATGTGGCGCTGTTTTGTTTGGGTTTTTTCTTTTTGTTTTATTTGTTTTAGACAATGTCTGCATCGCTGATTACATCATGGACGGGAGCGAGTAAAGGAACAAGCCAAATCAGCCCCCTGAAGTGACATGTATTGGCTCGGGAGATGTATTTTTCCCCGTGTTCTCTGCTGTAATCAAAGGGAGTGACTCTCTGACTGTGACTTCCATCACCACAGGCTAATGGCTAATCAAACAGGAGGGCTGACAACTCTCAATGGATTTCTCAAGTTGTCCTGCACGCTCTCATTTTCTCCTGTTTATATATTCAGAAGACCGAACCAGCATAATTGACGTGCGTGCCATTTTCTTAATGGGATCCTTTCTTTTAATGCATATATTTTGTGTGACACTTTAATGTCGTCAAAGTGTGAGTCCGACTTGAAGCTTTTTTCCTTCGTTCCCAAAATATCAGATTTCTTGCATGTCGTTATTTTCACACTCTGCTGTGGAAAACGTGCAACTTTTGCTCGCTCCCTTTGTCTTTCAGCCTTTGTGAAGAAGCACAGTTCAAGGGTCAAAGTTCAAAGGCTCTGTGACCCACATATCTTTTGAAACGTCACATCCCATCAGTTCTCTGGAGCATTCGGAGGAGGATTTGTATGATAAATCAAAAGGCTTTTCCCCCCTCCCACTGATCCAAACTCATTGCTATCCTACCGTGAGCCCTTCACAACACACAGTCAAGTCAGCAAGGGGAATTAACTTTACGACATAACACTTATTGGCTTATCTGGGCACTAATTTGATATTCCTGATTTTGAAAAGAAAGAGATCAAATTAGAGGAAAGACAGCCAATAATGTCGGTTCCACACAAACCCTTGTTTTAAATGATCCAATCAGAGGTTAGATTGGGCTGGAACGATCTGGAACGGCGTTCCGGCACCTTTAATTAATGAGCAATTCAATCTAATCCAAATTACTGTCGAATGAGTTAATTTTACATGTGTTGCAGCCTGGCGTTGCTCCCGGTAACAGCATGGAGGTACTTGCTCGGTAATAAGAAAATAATGGCGTCTCATGAACCTGCTTACACCTTCAACATATCCCGTTTTTCATCTCATCCCTGTAACGCGTTCATGTTGCAAATGTCAATAACGTTACGGCTGCGCTGCTTCGGCGTCTAGTCAGCACTACAGAAGAGGAGTAAAGCTTTTCCGGGTGACACTTTACGAACAGGCCAGTGAATATGAAGAAAAACACAAACTGTTTCTGAGAGATGGGCAAAGAAAAAAGCAAAACAAACTGAACAATACTAGTTTTGTGTTATTCGAAGTCTCAGTGAAAACATCAGGCAGTTCAGTCAAGATTTAGTGAAGGCTTCACTCGTCCGTTTGCAGCATCAGGGTGACGTTTCTAGTGATGTATTATGCAGAGTGGGCTGCGGTGTTTGTGGTCAGCGTTAGGTTACATCAAGGCCAGAAAACATAAATTTATATTTCAGGTGATGATGCTTGTTTGACTCTTCATCATCTTTTAAGCTAGTTTCATAGTGCATAGGGGTTGGAAATCATACAGCTCATGCAACATCTGCTTATATCTTTTTGAATACAGCTGGCTGCATCCACAAAGAGCAGCGCATATTGAAGTAACAGAACCACATGTCAGCTGATCACAGCCTGCACACAAAGAAAAACGTGCTAGAGCTCACAATAGAAATTATTCATTTCCCCACACTGCACTACTACACCTGATCCAAGGTTACCTCACCCACTTTAACCCCTGGGTGTCATATTACAGCAAACCATATTATTTTATGTCCTGTTTATGCCTTTCACTGTACCACAGAGTGCTTCAGCATTTCAAGCTGATAGCGATCCTGCTGCTTTCCTGAAATCACCCAAAATCTGGATAAATCGTACTAACAAAAATTATGTTAAAAATGTAAAACTTCTGAGCAGGCTCAGTGTGGCACATTCTGGCATGTGTTGCTTATTTGGCATTCGCCAAAATGTTACCGCAGTGTTCACAGTCTGGCTAATCTCAGAATAACGTCTGAGTTATAGGTTAACAATTAGGGAATGTTCTGCTGCTGAAGACAGTCTGGATTCAAGATAAATTGGCTCTTTTACTGTCAAGTTGTTTTGTATTTAATGCCTTCCACCCAACAGATTCCTCTGTGGCAATAAATTTTAATGGTCTAGCCTTGCCTCAGGCCACGGAGGTTGAGTGAAATTGGAGAGCCTGGTGAAGACTAGAGTTACATTTATTAAGAGAAAACAGTCATTATATGGATAGAAAAACAGAGTTTAACCCATTACAAATCTGCAAAACCAAAGAAAGCTAAGAGATCAGGTGGGTAATGAAACACGTGTTTTTTATTCAGGTGTTTAACAGAGAGGTCCCTTTTCTTGTCTCTTTGTCCCGAACACACACGCTCAATGGCCACAGCCATGACATGTGGGGCACAGCAATGTGGTGAACAAGTTTCAAGACACTCCCCGCTGGTCTCAGTCTGTGGTGCCGACCGCCTGTCGGCCAACCTCTGGCCGCCATCTGTATCCCATTAGAGCCACGAGAGGGCTGCGGTGCAGAGCGCATGAAAAAAGAAAATCCACTGTGTTCCCCTCAAAGTCATCCTGTATTATTTAATTACAGAGCACAGTCCATAAACTTCATGTTATTAACACAGTGGGAGCACATAAAATTATATTGGATAAAGGGACACCGAGGCTCAATCAGTCACTGACTCGTGCAAACAGAGGATTCAGGCCAGCGATGGTCAGTTATTGTTTTAAACTCCTGTGTAGGAAACACGTATTGTCAGACTTTGTCATTCAGAGTGCGTTCGCAAACACTCGGAGATCTTTTCTTATTTAGGACAGCTAAAACAAATGCCGCGGAGCATCTTTATTCATTAAAGCAAAAGAAAAGCAGGTCATGCACACAGGTTTTCATTGTGAGCTGGCCGCTTGTCAAGTCTTTTCGTCTGTGCGTGGAAACTCTACGCCATCCGTCAGAAAGCTGCAGACGGGATTAGGGGTCACAGGTTTTTGAGGCCACACTTCATGACCTCAATCAGCGCTGTAGGGGACATTCCCAAAAACTAAAACTATCCAGATGACGACCTTTGACCTCAGCTCTGCACTCAACAACCTCTGATTAAGGTGGACGTTGCCTCTGGCCTTGGGAGACCAAACACCTCCATTATGTAGCCCAGGATCGGGCAGAGGATTAGACTCAGGACCCAAACGTACGCACACACAAGTGCTGGCTATTCTCCCCCTCCTCTCCTCTTTTCTCCAATGCAGCTTTTGTGCTTTGCCGGCTCAGGGGGAAGTTATTTGTCTCCGACACTTTATGTTGTTTAGATTTTGCAGAAAATTAAAACAGAACCTGTCAACTGCCTGTTCGTAACCGCAGAAGCTGGCCAAACACAACAATTAGCCAGCCTAAAACTTTTAAACAATGCCATGACGGCGTGTTTGTGTAACGGCTGAGCAGACGGAGAGAAAACACAACACACCTGAGCTTTGTTGGCTATACTGTGAAAGCACATTTCAACTTCAAATGATTTTGCGGCACGCAAGAAAAGACAATGGCCTGACCTGAATAAATATTGGACAGGCTGCGTACCCGACCCAAAAATGGAAATCAGCCGATTGATTTCAGGATAGCAGCGTGCATTTTCTGAAACGGCTTTTTATCGCTGCTCCTGAAAGTCATATAAGGAAATCTAACGTCTCTGTAATGTAAATATAATGCCGCTAATCCAAAGGTGCAAGCAAGCTTGAAATCTCCTAAAGCAGGCATGCAGCAGCTCCTAAATATGTAATACCGTTAAATCAAATTAGAATACCAGTGTCTGACCAGAACAGAAGCCGGCGTGCACCTAACATTGGAAGATAATTCAACAAGCGCGCTGAGAGGAAAGCAGATTAATTTGCACCAAATTTATCCAGCAGATTGTTCCAGCGAACATTTCCATTTTTCAGTCAATTATTCTCTTACTGTTAGATTGGCAGCAGAGCAGCACAGAGGATATCACACCTCTTTTGTCAGGCTAAACCCATTTTTGTCACTGGCTTTGGCAGAGAAGGACTTGTATGTGACATTTCAACCTCCATGCCAACCCCTGCGGCAGGCAATACAGTGGCTTCTCAGCGGCGTGGGCATGCTGCCTTTGATGGAGGCTGTCTGGTTCTGAGTGGCACAGTTGGCCCGGATTGGGTTTTAATACCCGGCATCAGCTTTTATGTGTGTGTTTTTGAGATTGTGTCGTAGACATAGAGGAGAGAAAAGGATTTACACAGAGAAATCACTGCATTCAGTGACAGAAGCGGCACATCACTCAGGTTTCTTCCAGACTAAACTGTGATCAGCTTTAGACGTTATATCTCTCAGCGTGTTTTTTCCATGAGACCGTGGCTGAGGTCAGCAGAAAGAAGCACATATGTGCTACTAAATTTGCCAAGTTAAAAATGCTTTCTTTCTACTCTTGGATCTTTATAACTGGTCAGGCTGTGAGTGTAGAAGCCACATCCACCTGCTGTTCTGTTGGCTGGGACAGCCAATAATAAGAAACCTGTCTTAAAGCGCGGCCTTAAAGGAGATGAGCTTCAAGGATGAAAATATGGAGGTGGAAATGAGTGCACAATTAATTCTTGCTTCTCAATAAATGAATGCTTTTCATGCTATATAGCACTGTGCAAAAGTCTTGAGCCACCCCTCATTTCATTATCGGTTGTTTCCAAGGAGCCAGATTTGTTTTGATTAAGTGTGTTTGAGCATTAGATTTTCAGGCTTTCTTTCAAAGGTCTTTAAAAAATTTTCTTTGGACATTCTTTTTTTAGGCACTTTGTTACAAGCAGCTTGTCACAGAAACACATAATTTGTTGCCACAACTAGCTATTAGCTGAAAACTTGGTTTATGGTTTGTATTTGATTTTCAACCTGTGTTGTTGGGAATCTTGCCAAAATTTTGGGAATTATGGACACAGACAAGCACATCATATTTTGATCCACCATGCAATACAATCTGGAAAGCATCTGATTGGCAACAGCTTCATTTTTCAGCATGAAAATAATAATAGTGGTCAAGCTAGTGTGAATTGTACAAACTCTGTTTTTGTCTTATATGCTGTATTTCTATGTATCTTTGCACATTTCTAATGAACCTATTATCCATTATTTTTCTAGCAAAATATAAAGAAATGTAACAAAATTCAAAGCTTTTTGCACAGCACTGTGTGTGCTGATACCGAAATAGCACACACAGTGTAGCACAGTTTGCAGTAAAGAAGTCTATCGTCTGCAATTATGGATCTTATTAATAACAAATACTTTGCAAAAAATGTCACATCCTGTCAGCTACTGAAATAATTCACAAGTGTTCTTTATTTGAGCTTCCACTGATTTGCTCTTACACATCTTGCAGCCACATGTGTTGAGTCAATTCAAATCAACTGAATTTGCCTCGTGATTTGAACATCACAAACATGTTTCTTCTTTGTTGGTTGGTTTCAAAGACTGAATAGTGTCACAGAAAAGTTTTGCACGAGTTACATACACACACACACACACACACACACACACACACACACACACACACACACACACACACACCGTGCACATATAAACTCATAAAATTCTTCAGGGCCGGTCATGTGCTCGCGCTCTCCGTTCCACTGGAGGCCTTTTGTGGTTAAATGGTCGCCTGACCCCAAATGCCCATTCACACACAAGCAAGGCCCTCACACGCTGACACACACACGTATGCTCATAAAGCCTCACGCAGCACACACTTCTGCGCGCACAAAGAGGCACATTCACAAATACTCGTGTCTTGTGCATCTTTTTTCGGTGCTGATTTTTTTCCCCTGTGTAGAGCAGATGGGCATTAATGGTGCTGCCAAGTTGAATATCATTGAGAGAAATTTGACAGATTAAAAAATTCACATCAAAGCATCTTTAGAAACCGCCAACGTGCAGCTGGGACAAATGTTGCTCTCAGTTTCAACAGATGCATCAGAAACACAAACATGGATCTGAACTGCCCGCCTAATCTGGTGGACAGCGGCCGCCAGTTTCAGTTAGAATAACGCCTTTTTATTTTCTGCCAGTTTATTTTCTGATCATCTTACGATTGAGCACATGGATTTTATTTTACCGCACCAGTGAAAAACTCATTTTAAGGCTGCATTTGATTTATTTACTATTGTGTGGGCTTCATTGCTCCGCAGCTGTCAGATCTTTCGTCTATGCCGGCTGGTCACACAGCTGGCAGTCAGCTGAGGTGTCACTACAGTGTCCTCGTGTGTACTCGCGTGTGAGAGAGTGAGATGCTGTAAATTACTTTTAATGCATGTTTGACTTTGTGACATTGTTCTGTTAATGAGAATACACACCCCGCTGAAACTACTACGGCGGTACAGCTCAACATGAAACGTGAAAATCGTTCAGTCCAGGACGTGAATGCTTGTACCTAAAAAAACAATCTTTGGTGTACACATTTCAGTGTATGCTGTGCGCTTCCTCTCCACACGGGATTGTGCATGATGGGGCTTAGTCCTTTCTGTGGTTTTGCCTATGATGTTTGCTTTGCATACAGGGGTGTGGTGTGGTGTAGGATGGATCAGGGCGGGGGGATGTTTCTGGGGACTTGGCCTGGCTCCTTATTTTCAAAGCGTCGTGTTAAACCGCAGGAATGCTCAGGCAGATGCTTTGCTGCACTTGACAGTTTCACCAGGCGCTCGTCTCTGCGGAGGAAGCTCTCATCTGCATTCTGTGGCAGCTCTTCATCCCTGAACTACTGTCTGTGTATGAGTGCATGCGTGTGCATGAACAGAAAACAGTGGAAAATGCTCTCTATTTTGACGCTGGAGATTTTCTCTTCACTTTTTTCCCTCTTGCTAAGTAATTTTAGTGTCTGCTTTGCACCTTCCTGCACTTTATCTATTTTAGGGCAGTTTATTATTCGAAACTGAAGTTGCATTTTCACAGGACTATGAAAAACTAAGTACACCCCATGATTAACTAGCTTTTAGAACCACCTTTAGCAGAAATGCCCTGAAGTAATCATTTTCTGTAAGACCTTATCAGTCTCTCAGATTGCTGCAGCACACTCTTCTTTACACTGTTGCTTCAGTTCATTGAGGTTTGCCGGCATTTGTTTAAACACAGCTTCCTCATTGCACAGTTTGAGGTCTGAACTTTGACTGAGATCTTGCAACACCTTCATTTATTTTTATTTTTCCGCCATTCTGTTGGAGATTTGGTGCAGCTGTATAACCCAATGTGTGCCAAGCTTCACATCTGACTCAGTTATACTTTGGCATACAGAGGACCTCAGATCCTGTGGGTGCAGGGCAAGCCCAAATTATCACCCTTCCACCACCACTCTTGACAGTTGGTATGAGGTGTTTGTGCTGATGTCCTGTGTTTGGTTTTCACTAAATATTTTTACTTTGGTCTCTTTTTCTGTCCAATAAACGCTGTTTTCAAGTTTTGTAACTCGTTCAAATGTATCTTTGCACATTTTTAGAAAGACAGAAGGAATTCTCCTGCCAGGCAGTCTTTTTCCAGTTATACTGTTATGAACTTCAACATTTGACATGCTAATCTGAGTCTGGCGTGTAGTTCTTGGGATTTTTTCAGTTTATCTGAGCATTGCACAATGTGCCCCTTATTTGCTCTTCTACTCCTGGGAACATTTTAGCATTGTGTTAATACACACCTGACTTACAAAACTTCTGCTTCTGTAGATTTGCTCACACTTACTGTGCACTTGATCAATTATTCAAGTCCATTTGATTTGCAGCACCTGGCTGCCTATGAAAGCAGTGAGGGAGTAGTCTCACTGTGTACTTTTCATCGGACTCTGTACGTCTTTAATCGTACTTTATTGTTTTTTTTATACTATCTTGTGTTTCTTTTTGTTATTCATTTCTCTTTTGTGTGTTTTTTTTCCTCCAAGAAATGGTCCAAAATCCATTTATCATTAATGAAGCAGTGACAACTTCAGTAACCATTCAGAGATTCAGCAACTAATTTTACCAACAAACTGATTAATAAAACCTTTAATAAAATCTTTATTCCCTGTGAAGCGCTGCCTATATTTCTTCTCTCATACTGTAAGGGCAACCCTGAGATTTGCTTTAAAAATCATCTTCTGCTGTCAATAACTCTTTCACGCTTACAGAAAAACTATACTGTGTTTGGCACTGTGTAGTTTATTTGCCTACTAATAAAGATAAATGTAGCTGCAGCAGCAAATGATATGTCATGCAGGAAAACCTTGTGCAGTTTGAAATCACTTTACACAGTTCACACACACATACATGAAAAGCAGGAAACACGATTTACCCCCAACTTCCATGTTAGTGCATCATTAATACCAACATACGCGCTCATAATGACATGCAAACATGTTTTTATGGGCTCCCACCTGTGTCAATAGCGTGTCAGTTTATTTAGCTTTAGCTGTGGGCTAAAGGGTTAGCTGTTTCCTTGTCGGTACGCCTCAAGGGTGCAAGTTGAATAAAGATTACATGTGTCATTATATTAAGCAGCGGCAGCCCTTGTTCTGTGCACAGTAATATAGGGTGACATACATTTTACATGAGTTCCACTGACCGGCTACTGCTCCAAGGTTGCTCACTTCATTTAAAGCATGGATAGAATTAATTAGGTAAATGTCTCAGAGGTTAATCATTTCCTCACTTCGCTCTCTTCTTTTTTTTTCCCCAGGAAAGTGTTTTCTCTCTCTTTCCTGTGCTTATAGGCTTTTGTCTCAGCACATTTCTATACATCATGATTCAGCTCCTGTTTTAATTTTCATTGTTCCTTTTATTTAATCCCCTCTCGCGTCCTCTCTCGCTTAAATTACATCTATTTGCGTTTAAAAGTCAAACCAGGTGACCTTGTTTGATTTCTTACACTATTGCATGCACACACACACACACACACACACACACACACACACACACACACACACACACACACACACACACACACACACACATTAAGAGCCATTTCTCTCTTTCACTCTTTCTCTCTCTCTCTGTCTCACACACACACACATATAAGCACAGTGATTAGAGGGTGGTCTGTAAAGCCTGAGGTTAAGTTGATTAATTAAAACTGATATAGATTAATTAGCTGTGGCGACACTTTGATCTATGAAATCACCTCCATATGTGTAGCCAGCTATGTATTTAGCACCGAGGTGGCCCGCATATGTAGGCAGGAGGTTGTATGCGGTTCATTATGAGTCTCCCAAACTGTCATGACCCAGCATAATGACAGATGGTAAACAATAAATCTAAAGATATTTTGCATACCGTTACACCACTCTAATGTGTATTTAAGTGGATTCAGCTGACAGTGATTTTTAAGAGATTTCTTTCTGAGTAAACTAACTTTGGCAAAATAAAAGAGACTTGCTACTTGTGATACTAATCCTGATTTTATAGATTTCACAGAGATCTTTTTAAAACTTTAGTTTCAAAGTGCTTTAGCCGTGCAAAATCAAGTAAACTGAAAAGATAATCGTTTAAACCAGGGATGTCAAACATAAGGCCCAGGGGGCCAGAATCGGCCCAACAAAGACTCCAATCTGGCCCGCTTGATGGCTTTAGAAGCTTTTTCTAGCTTTTAAGATATCCAGCTGTCCTTTTTTTTAAATTTTACAGCCCTTTCTATTGATAAAGACCCACACAGCCCATTGCCATCCACACTACACCAAATAATTTGGACATTTTCTATAAATTAATGAAAAGTTTATTTCATTTGTATGATCTACCAGAACCTTTTATTTAACGCTTTATCGTTTAATTTCACTGGTCCGGCCCACTTCACGTCTAAGTGGTCTTGTGTTGCTTCGCTCTGTCAGATTTTTTTTCACTGGCATTTTTAAGTTGACAGTGTCAGGATTCAGTGGGTTCAAACTGTGAACGAGTGGTTCAGGGAGCAAGGATTAAGCACTACAGAGTCCAGTTAACTTTAACTCCAGTTAGAATCTTTGGGATGTGACTTCATGCAGTGGTCCAAAAATTAATACAACTCAGGATGGAAAAAAATGCTGTGACATTACTTAATCACTGTGAAAATGTGCCAAGGTGAACGTGTACTGCCAAGGAAATATTAGAGTATTCCTTTGTTTTTTTGACCAGGCAGTTTTTAACAAGATAAATTTAAAAGGAGTCGATGACTCTTCAAAGCAAAAAACGTTCAGGTCACTTTATTTTTGAGTATTTGTCCAAAAGCATCACAGGAGCCGGTCTCTAAGCTTTGCATTTAAGACAGAATAGACTGAACTCCCAGCTGCTGCCACGCTTCCCCAGATAACAGGAATATGTCAGGTAATATCGGCCCTTCATAAAGGACAAAGTTCAAGAGAATAACTACACCCCTCTGAAAACTAAACCTATTTAAAAGCAGTTATTAAAAAAATAATTTCAACAAGCACCAGTGAAAGAAAAGTGACTCAGCTCATCCACCCCGATCTCTTTTTCTTTCCATCCAGCTCACCCTTCATCCTCCTCAGCAGAGAGAGGGTCTACCACTGGCTTGGATCATTAAAAATCAATATGGCTGCTTATTTAGAGTTTGAACTGCGTGTGAATTGGTGAGAGAGGGGGACAACTCCCCGGTGCTAAGCCCTCCAAGTCACATGTGGTTTGTCAAGCTTTGTCAGAGGACAAAAAGGGAGAGCGAGGCAGCGACAGAGGAAGAGAGTGAAGGAGTGTGTACCTCCCTCCCTACCGTGCCACTGTGTGTGTGTGTGTGTGTGCTCAGTGTAAGGGTGAGAGTGCTGAGGATGAGTGGGGAGGCATAGCTGCTGGGGTCTCCATGGCGATGATGCTAGTTAGCTAGGTAGCACTCAGGGGCCCTGGAGAAAAGTGACAATACAAGGGACTTAGCAGCAGCCGCAGCCCAGCAGCCGCGCTGCATTAATGAGATTTTTCACACTTATTATATACACACACTCCCAGCTAGTGCCAGAGCCGGAGCGGCCCAGTGATGAGTGCTCATTGTGCACCCAGGCAGGCCCTATTTCTCCGAGCGTGTGTGTTTGACAACAAAATTAGGAGCAGCTTGCGATTGTTTACAATTAGATGCACAAAGAAACGTATACAAACACGCATAATCAGTGTTTTTTTTCTCCTGTAAATCAGTTTTCAAAGTCTGTTATCCTTACACAAACTACCAAAAAAGGTAAACAAACAAAAGAAGGCTAAATTATACAGCTGGAGTCCAGGCTGTTGTTACGAAAAATATTTTGCTCCCGTAACATGCAGTGTTGCTTTATCTCCGTGGTAAAGCTGCACGAGAGAGCAGCCCTGTCTTACTCTTCATCTCCTCGAGTTAGGTGCTAGAAAAGGAAACGTGTGGGAACAATGGTTCAGCAGCTGCAACCATCTCTCTTTTGTTTGAATACCGGAGCAGATCCGTGTTCAGCTATATTTTGAAGCCCTACAATCTGACCTCCAAAACATATTTGGCCCAGGATAACAATCCGGGTTAGGAGCTAATCAGTGATTCGAAAGAAACAGGAAGATAAGTCGTATAATGTGGAGTGTGAGGATCGTGTAGGAGCTACGGTGATAAATAAAAGGTGAGGTGTTTATTTTGTTCAAAAATTTAAAGATACACAAAAAAACAGCAACAAACAGACAGAGGAAAGGGGTTAGGGCAGGACTATTTATACACGTATGACCGAAACAACAATGCAGGAGGGTACACTCGAAAAAAAAAAATCTCCCTAAATAAACTTTGAGCAGTGATTTGAAGTAAAAATCCAACTGAAATGTGTAAAATCACAGGTTTATTTATTCTAGTACAATACTAATAGGGTTGGTGGGGGTTAAAATGAAATGCAAGACACAGAAGATAAATTACTACCAAAATAATACAGAAAGTAACAAACCATAACTGAAACAGGGAACCGCGCAAACATGAATGAACCTGACAAACGAGGAGACATACAAGGATGAGACGGAGGAGACACCGGGGGACTGTAAATACAAACTGGAAGTGAAAAACAAAACGGCCTAATGACTAAAAACTAAATCAAACAAGAACAAAAAAAAAAGAGAGAGTGTGAGAGAAAAGCATCAATTAGTTTCCCAGTGAGGAAAATGTAACAAAGCCTTTGTTTTCCCTTCTGGCTGTTTGTTATTGCTTGTGTTTGCTTTTGATGTGTAATTTTATCAAGTCGTTCCGGGTTAATCAAATACTAAAGCAGTGTGTGAACTTTCATGAATTCTGGTGAAAATTGTGAGATAAAAATAATAATAAAAATATTGACATGCACTAAGTGAAATAGGGACAGCACAGGTTCAGTATAAACATGTCTAAATTTGAAGTGACACTTTCATTTTAAATTCAGTTCAGTTTTATTTATATGGCACTAATTCAGCACAACAGTCACCCCAAGGCGATTTATTTTATAAAGTAAAGACCCTGCAGTATTAAAAAGGCTCCTTGTCTGCACGATAATCCTTAGAAAACAAATGGGCACAGCATTAGGATTAAAATCAAATTTAAATAAGATGAACCATCTCGTATATAATATGTTGTTTCTCTATAGCGTAGTCAGATTAAAAGGATTTCTATTCTGAAAGGTTTAATGGAGGCTCAGAAAGTCTTTCTTGTATATATTTGGTTTTTTTTACTTTGTAATTATGCATCATTTATGTAGTTTGATTCTTAGGCTTAATAAAAACTTACACAGGCTGAAATTGTTTAATTATACTCCGTGATTTAATATTGAAGGAATAAAAGGACGAACTCCCAACTTTCTATTTATTGCTGAATCTATGACAGATGACAGCATCCTTATTAACTCTGTCAAATCACTTATAAGCCAGAGTTTAAGATTAATCCTCAACATGCGGCTTTTTAGGAACAGTGCTATAAGTGGAGCAACAGAGTTTGTGTGACACCGAGCCCGAGAGCACACCAGGAGGAAAACCAACTGCGTGCAAAGGAAATGTGAATGCGACTGTACAAAGGGAGTGTTCCTCTGCTGCCAGGCTGCTGGCTTAGATTAAAGCAGCTGTCAATTGATCAAATATTTACATTTTCCTTCCCTTTTCCCCCTCCTTTCTCTTTCTCCCTTTTTATTTCCTACATTTGTGTTTCATGTGTGTTCATTCTAACGCTGGAGAGAGTGCACATGCAGACACATGCATTCGAAACATAAACATGTGCATTCTGTAGCATCCATTTTCATGAAGTCGGGGTGGGAGGGGGGCCTTTTTTCAGCACTGATGGCACATGCCCCCTAAAGAGTCGCAAAGGGCAGGGGTCGGAGTGCAAAGGGCATGGCCTTATCACGGTGCTAGTGTCGTTCTCAGGGGGAACATTCTCACCAGTGTGAGGTTACGAAATCACTTGTAAAGTTAGACGGGCCGAGCTAAATGCATTTAGACTGCTGAATTTCTGCCCTTCATCTTTCAACTGCCTATCTCACTTTTTTGTAATAACAGGTTGTTTCTTGTTGATGTTTAACTGGTTGTTTGATCTTTTTTGCTGTGTGATTCTAAAAAACTGAATGAAGCGTTTACAAGCGGCATTTCGTGGTTGTTAATTATTGATCAAACAGCCAAGTAATATTTAACTTGTGTGTAAACAGACTGAGAAGCTTAAATGAGAAAGACTTTGATCTGAATCCAACAGGAGCTTAGTGAGTTCAGATATTTGCGAGTACCAACTGTCACTGAGTTTCGATTATGTAAGCGAATAAAAAAATGGGAAACAGATCCTGCAATCATCTCATGGCATTATCGGTTATGAATAAAAGTACTAGAGACCAACTGATACAGGATTTCTTAATACCGATACTAATATTTACCAATTTAATATATCAGCTGACATTTTTTTCTTTCAGACACACAAAACATAAACCGATTTCCTTATCATTTCCTACATGTCGTTATTTATGAGTTCTTATTATGACAACATGACAATGCGAGTTAAAAATAATTTCATTTTATTGTCACAACAAGAATGACTCATTTATCCTCTGTCCAACTCTGCTCGTATCAGCTGGTAGTTGCATTCCAAACACTTGTGTTGCAACCAGGGTGGTTACCTTCTGGTGGATAAACTATATCCACCAGAAGGTAACCACCCTGGTTAATGTTGTATAAACTATACAACATTAACAACATTAACACAACATTAACACTGCTGTGTCTTCTTTACTTTTAAAATTTTCATTTATCGACCATCATAAATCTCTACACAGATATATTGACAAATAGCCAATATTGGGCTCTATTTTAGCAATTTGCCAATATCAACCAATATATCAGTAAAGAGCCAGTATCGGCTGACATATCAGTAAAGAGCTAATATCAGCCAACATATCTGCAAAGATCCAGTATCGACTAACATATATTGGCAAAGACGCAATATCGGCCGATAAACTGACAAATAGTCAATATTGGGGGCTATTTCGGCAAATAGCCAATATCAGGCAATATATCAGTAAAGAGCCAATATAGGCAGAAATATCCGCTAGGTAAACATATTTGTTGGGCTCCAGAAAGTACAAAAAGCAATCCCTTCCTGTCAGTCTTTGTTGAAGGAAACAATTGGATTAAAGACCTGTTGAGTTTTAGGGGGAGGAGGCTAGATTGTCATTTAATAGCAGGAGGGGAATGCTGATTGCGTCCTCCTTGTGTGTGTGTGTGTGTGTGTGTGTGTGTGTGTGTGTGTGTGTGTGTGTGTGTGTGTGTGTGTGTGTGTGTGTGTGTGTGCGCGCGCACGTGTCAGTGGAGAGTACATGTTTACAGCCCATGTAAGTGTTTGTGTGCCTGTGTATCTATGTCTCACCTCCTCCTCACCCTGCTCCGCTGAGAGATGAACAGATGGACACAGTTGGGGGGGAGGACGGAGTCTAGCGAGGCACAGCGAAAACAAAGAGAAGCAGGATGGAGTTTTCTATCTCGTCTTCCCTCCTTCCACCATAACACAAGACACCAAGCTGTGCCTCAGACGTGTCAGACTAACAGGTGCTACAAAGGTGTCTTTTGAGGGAGCACTTGGGTGACAGTCGGACGATGCACCTGGGTGACAAAGGTGACACCGTGTTAAAGAAATGACACCGGAAAGGTGCGCAGATGGCACAAATGTGATTTGCAAGGTGCTCACAGGTGAGGTTACAATGAGGCAGATGAGAGACATGCATGAGGAAAAATTAAGTTATTAAAAGTTACATTGTTATAAATGTGGCTGCTCTTTATTCTTAGATTAGCTGTCTGGAAAATAGAACTCTGGCTTTATTTTGGTCATTTGGAAAATTTTAGAACACACTATAAATAAAGACTGTTAAAAAAAACTCTTTTAAGTACTCACATTTATACAGGGCTTTTCTAGTTTACTTGCCACTTCAGACTACAAGTCACATTTTAACCATACAGGACTTTAGCTGCCTCACAACCATGGCCAATTTAGATGTGCAGTTACACAAACATGCACGTCTATGGACTGCGGGAGGAAACCCACACAGGCACAGGGACACATGCAAACTCCGCAGAGAAAGGCCTCAGCCGGGGCTCGAACCACAAACCGTCTTGCTGTGAGGCGACAGTGCTAACTGCTCCGCCCCGGTGCAGCCACAGCATGCAAAAGCACTGCAGCAATGACCAGAGAGCAAAGAATATCATCAGTCGCATAATGAACCGGTTTGTTTCTGTAATTCTTTATGTGCAGTTAATATCATAATGCACATTTTCAGCAAAAACATTAAGGGATTTGTTTGATTGGAGAAGACTGGCCTAAAGAAAAGCAGACTAATGACTCGTAGATATGATCAAAGATCATTTTGGTCGAATTTTTCCCTTTATTATTCGTGATCGCTGGCTAAATTACAGTAGTGTCATTTTGGTTTAGTGTGACTGGACCACATCAGTGCTTGTGAGCTCACTTACAGTGTCACATGACTTTACAAATGACATATGTTTTACTGGTTGACTGGGAATATGAAACTCAAAAGCCAAAGAAAAACTAGAGCGGAAAAAAGAAGCAACTTGATACAACACTGAAACCATGAATGTGCTCTGTTGAGTTGAGGTTTGGAAATGTAAAAGAAAAAATGTCAGGCAATTTTTCATATTGTACCGCTAGATTATACCGCTCAGCCAAAAAGTCACTCCTTCTACCACACGCCTTTCATTTCAGAGCACGCTCACGCCTTTGTTTTCATCATGCACTCTGTAAATACATGTGATTTCTTAACCATCGTAAGCTGGTGCAGCGATACAGTGGAACGTTTTGTTAGTTTACACTGTCTTTCACTGCAGTATATGTATATATCGTTAGCTTGATAGCATAATTGCCTAAGTCATTTTTGGCCAATGACATAGGCAGACGGACAGGATGATGCAGCAGTGGTAGGGGAGTAAAGTTAGGCAAAAATCTCAATTTGACCAAAAAATGACTTAGGCACTTATGCTATGAAGCTAACGATATGTGTGTATATATGTGTGTATATATGTGTGTATATATGTGTGTGTATATATGTGTGTGTATATATGTGTGTATATATGTGTGTGTATATATGTGTGTGTATATATATATATATATATATATATATATATATTTGGTTGAAAAGATATTTGGTTGAAAAGAATGAGTGAACATGTTACTAAAACTTCTTAAAACTGCAGTTCTTCAAATGGCCACTTGAGGGTTCCTGAAAAAGTGAGTCAGTACCATAGGCAGGATAATGCTCTGCTCCTCTGCCTCGGAAGTCGGATCTTGTAGCTGAGAGTGATGTCACTTCTGAGTTTGGCACATTCAGAATAATTAAATAATAAATAATATATAATAAAGTCGGGAAAGCAAAAACAAGAACATCCTTTATCAAAGGTAGAGCCATTCATGCAGAGTTAGCAATACACCACAATGTTTGATTTGTGCTTTAAAAACAGCACTGCAGCACATTCATGGTTACAGTTTTTCTCAGTCGCTTTGGTGCGTTTCTCAGAACACCATTAACATTTGCACAGCAGTTAGTGCATTTCCCAAAACAATTAGTGCAAACTGCAAAACCTAGTGGATAGCCTGCAAAAGCACGTCACATGCACAGAATTGATTATCCATACCTCAAAAGCAAGTATCCATGTCAATGAAACTGTCAGTGCCATCAAAATGAAAAGTCTTGACACCATCTTTATGAACAAGATAGTCAAATGGCATTGTCATGTTTCCACTATGACAGTTTATAATTTCAGTGTTTCCCATTGCAAAAACAATTGGTGACACCTGAAAATGCTGACAACAGCACTATGGCCTACCTGTACAGCCATCTGAAATGTGCAGTAAAGTCACTGTAGATGTTATGGGAGTCTTGGGAGTAACTAAGACACTGAATACGTACGTTTCACATTTCCATTGTGTAGAAGTGTTTGTAATCCTACAGAATTGTGCAAAAGAAAAATATGCTACAGTCACTTGTTCACTGTAGAATACATGTAAACATAAAATCACCCATTTGGTAGAGCCTCCTCATGAGTGACAGCTGTAATTCACCTGAGATCAATTGTTCAATTTCGGAGACATTTCCAAGAACAATGATACAGAAAGGTATAGGATTTGCTTGACAGATGGCCAATATTTGGCATGTGATAACTAGTTCAACAATTTTGTGTGTGATGACTTAAGCAATGGATGTATGACTATTAGTTTTATTGGGAATGACTATTCAGCATCCATAGGTATGATTACTTTTGACTGACATGACATAAGCAAATGGAAATGTCAGAAAGCAGCAGGGAAATGTATGGAAGCAACTGATTCATGTCCAAAATCATTTGCAGTTTGTTCAGAGAGAGGAGAAATTGCTACTATGATGTGCACAAATGACTGAGTGTTGTGGAGGTTGAACTAATAGTTATGAGAATTTCAATTCTGATCTGAGAAACGCACCAAAGCGACTGAGAAAAACTGTAATAGTCTGCATATAGCCAGTCCAAAATACCTAAACATATATACAGTTGAGGTTAGTTTTACAAATGTTTACCAACAGTAACGCCATCTTGGATTATTAGGTGAGGGAATTTTCTGGGTAAGAAATCTTCAAAACCCTGGAATTATGACTTCCGACTTTACATGGAATGTGCTATAAAACATGGATGTGTGAGGAAGTGTCTGAAAAGCTGCATTCAATCCGAAGGTCACCAGATGGCGATAGTTGTGGTTGGAGGAAGACTTCCAGGCTGATAGAGGTATATAGGGTATACAGCGTCTGACAGTGTTACACATTTTCCTAATGAGTTTGAGCTCAGTCCTCAGTCATTTATTTTGATTATCGATAAAGATAGATAGATAGATAGATAGATAGATAGATAGATAGATAGATAGATAGATAGATAGATAGATAGATAGATAGAGAGAGAGAGAGAGAGAGAGAGAGAGAGAGAGAGGGAGAGATTGAGAGGGAGAGAGCATTATTATTAGTTTGCTGATTAGCAGATGGCTCAATGAGCAAGCAGTGACACAGTCAGACCTGCACCTCCTCACCGCATCTGTTTGTTTAAAACCAAGAAGCCAAAATGAAAATGTTAATTGGAAGCTTCAAAATGAGACTTCAGAAACCAATAGGTGACTTTATATTCATTCTCCACACACTCATATGTTAAAATGACTAAATTTAAAGCAGAAATATCCACTGTTACATCCTGCTGCAAAAATAGTTTTAGTCTCTTTTGCTAATTTTACCCTCTGGAAAAAGGGAACTCACCAGTTTAAAGAGAAGTAACACTTAAATGTATTCACTGCTGAGGATGTGCAGGACTTGCAGTGTTTTAAGACTACAGATATTAATATATATAAAAAATAAAACCACAGGGACTGAGATGATGAGTGGATCTATTTTTTCCCCTTTATTATTAAAGCCATTGTGCAATAGAACAAGATTAACTGCTATCTAGTCCAGATATACAACAATAGCATGGAATAGATTTTTGTATGAATGCATTCAATTCAATTTTATTTATATAGCGCCAAATCACAACAACAGTCGCCTCACAGCGCTTTATATTATAAGGTAAAGACCCTTCAATAACAGATTGATTGATATATTTTATACTGGCTGCACACACACAAATCACAGTGTTGATGTCACTGGTGTCTCCATCCTTCACCCTCCTTCAAACACCACCCTCCACTCGCTCGCTCCTCTCTCCTTCTCTTTATTTCCATCGCTCTCTCTCTCAAGGACAGAGAAGTGGCAGATTCAGATTCAGCTGTGCTCTCCAGTCATCTGCAGACCAGGCAAATTGAATAATTGCACGGAGCATGTGCCATCAGGGCATGTAATATTTTCATGTAATTGACAGTGTGTGTATGTGCGTGCGTTTGTGCGTGAGTGCCTTCAATGCCACCTTCTGTGCATCATTAAATTTAAAACAACTTTATTGAGATATCTATAACGACGCACAAAAAAAATCCTGTATACATCCATCAAAGTGTGTAATGCTGAAGGCTGATGTTGTAGCTTTAAATGTGCTTTTATACATTTCCTAATACATACAAGGTCACGCAGCTTTCTGTTTGCTTGTTGCTCCGTGTGTCTCTGTCAGCTCTGTTAAATGGACGGACATATCCGCTGTGCTCTCTCTCTCTGCGCCTGGAAGTGAATCTGATGGGTTTTTCCTGCGACTGTGTCAGCTCTGCTTTGCTCTGACAGTCTCCTCAATTTGAGCGGGAATTAGATTTACTTCCCTCTGCCAGCTTTGGCCTTTCATCAACACATACAGGACAGTGAGATCATATTTGACAAGTGCAGCATAGGTAATCTGTGTCCGGACCCATCATTTTAAACTTTTTTATGTCCGGCATTGACGGGGCGTAAATCTGGAGGCAAATATTTATTGTTAGAAGGATGTCAGTGAGCTGAGAGCTGCCTGACGGTCAGTGAAGGCCAAGTGGTGCCCGAGAAATCAATTCAAAATCAGCTCACAGTGCATTGGTAAGAAGTGGATTTCTGGTGTGCGTTTTATACTCCTTTTTTTTTTTTTTCAGACAGAAAGCTAAGTGAGTTTTCACTTCTCTTTGTTTGTATGAATTTCACAGCTGGATCATCACTTGTTTCACCCCCCAAAAAAAGACTACACAGCTCTTACAGCCATGAAGCTAGCTGTCGAAACTGAGAGTGGGAGTCTGCCTTTGCGTTTCTGTTCGGCTTCTGACTGAACTCAGTACTTACTCACCAGAAACTCTTCCTGCTAATTCATCTCTTTTCTTCTCTGAACGTTTACGGAGCAGATTCTTTAAAAAAAAAACCTTCGTGGATTTTTCAATGAAACACTTTTTTCCCCCCTATGTTGACGGGGCTTTATCTTTGTCAGTCACTGCTCCACATAGTCAATAACGCACGCCAGCATCCTAGCTCTGTATACGTATGCTTCTACTCTCTTAATTCACTAGAAGCATACGGTTCTAGCACAGCGATGATAAGTTGCATCTGTGTGCTAGAACTTCACTGTTTAAATATTTTATCTTCTCATATGTCTCTACTATCATTTTTATAAAAGTATTAAAGTTTTTCAGCTTTGTAATAATTAACTTTTAATATCACAATCCAGGAAAAACAAAGAGAAAGTCTTTGTTTTGATTAGGCTGATTTGATTTGCAAATAAATTTGATGCTTGCCTAAACAAACTACATGTAAAAGGACTGATGTAGAAACAAAGGCGTACTATTTCATATTACGCAATGTCCCAGCAAGCTCTGCTCTTTGGAAATATTTCAAAGAGCAGATGGTATGAAACTGCATCATTTTAAGGTAAGTAGAGAGGGGTGGAGGTGGGGGGACTACACAAAGGTCAGAGTACTATTAGTATTAGTAAGGAGGATGTGCTTTTTCTCCTGTGGTGGAAAAGACATGTTTCTAACTTGAAAACTGTTCCCCGGGGTGCTAGCAGGTGGTTTTGCGTGACTCACAATTCCCTTGTTTTCGGCAAATTTGTGACACCTCACTTATGTTTGTTATTATGACCTGAGCCTGTTTTCCATGCATCCACCGTGGTATTTCCGCCCAACTGCAACGAACAAAACGTCAGGTCCACGCCATCCCCGTGCTGCTCCCTGCATCGGCTTCCACGAGGCCTTGTTTTTATCTCGTTTTCTACGGGGTGGGGGTTGTACGAGTGCCGAATTGCTTAGTTCAGCCTCTGCAGATAGCTATCACTTCTGAAGCTATTTGCTTGTAGCCCCTGCGAGGGAAGCCAAGATGGATGCGTTAGCGATTTGTTGATGAGCGAAAATAAAACTTTTACGCTTGACAGTTTGCTCCAAAGTGGATTCCTTTTGCTACCTGCAGGTATGTCTGGGGAACACTTATAATCCATCTGATGCTGTTCAAGCATGGGACAGCGGGCAGGTTTGCCTCTGGTGGTGAATTCCTTCTGCGAGTGTGAGAGAAGGAAAGATTTGTATGCTGCCTGCGTGAGTAAAGCGGTAATATAGAGGAAAACAAGATGCTCAGATTAGACGCTTTGATAATTGTGTGTTTAGATCTCCTTTTTACTCTGAAAACAACCACCCTGGCTCATTTACATTAAATATTTTGAAGAGCTAAAGCACCAAAGTGTACTATTGTCACACTAATCTAAATTAATGTACTGATAGGAACATAATTTAGTGGAAGGAGCCAGAGTGACACAGTGTGTGTAAAGTGCTGAGACGATCAGTAGCCCAAACCACCGAGCTGATTTACACACTCCACAGAATATGCAGTGATTATGCAGCAGTTTGACCTGGTGGAATAATCAGCCTATTTTCTTTCCTCTCTCGCAGCCCGACACTTGTTCTCCAAGTCCCGCTCTCCTCCGTGCATGTGCTTCAGAATATGCGTTAGAGCATTTCATTAACCTACGATGGAGATGTTAATAAACACAGCCTGCGGGCAAGCATCGATTGATCACAATTTCCTTACTGCTGTTTTGCCTGGTGTGTCACAGATACACACAGAGTGCGCACAGATCTACATGAAGGCTTGTATGTGCATGAATAATCACCAGCACAGACATGCACAAATGTACAATAAAGCGCCAGCACACAAGCCCACATCTTCACTCACCCTGAGAATGATGAATTGCAGTGGATTCTGGTTTTCAGACAGATAGGCATGAAGAATTACACTGATCATCGTTTTAGTAATGCAGTTTTTTTTCCCTTCTCTTTTCCTAAACATGGTTCTCGTTTGTTTTGGCTTCTAAGATCAGCACAGCGAGCGGGGAACAAACCAGAGTCGGTGTTTTGGCTTAAAGGAGAGCCACTCATTTTCTGTGTTTGCACGTCGCTGAACGCTGAGGCCTCATCGTGGTGCTGCTGGTAGCGAGGCTTGTTTTGCATGCTGCTTACATGGCTGCACGATCACTGTGTGTGTTTAAGTTGTGGGTGAGACACCGCAGCAGTTTGACATATATTCTCCTGGGTGATCGCACACACAAACACACATACACAGGAAGCAAGGTGCAGCCTGTGTGAGATGAAGGTGTTTACATGCATATTATAAAGCTGGCTTAAAAACATGTCTGAGACGTTCCCAGCATTTGTAACACATCACTGTCACACAGTTCAGAGAGGTATACATTGTGTGAACAAAGCGAAACTTCCATACTTGCACCCAGGTCACTGTGGAGTGGGTGTGCAAAGGCGATAAATACACTCTTTTTTTTCTTTTTTTTCACGCAGCTGCAGTTTTACAGTTGCTATTAACGAAGATCCAGAGGTACTCTGGCTGACACAGACTCTCACATTCGAGATTAAGATCTCTTTTTCAAAAGGAAACCGTGTTCAAGAATAACATGTATGCATTAAACATAGAGATAAAACAGAAACAGAAACACAGAAGAGAAATTCAACGTGACACGATTTGCATATACAGTTCAGATAGTCTACAGTGTGGAAATTAGGTAATTCTGTAAAAGGCTTTGCACCAGTTTTCAAGCAACAGAGTCAAAATATCCTGTGAGCTGACATTATGTAATTTCTATATAAGCGTGGGAAGTGAGGATCATGTTTTGTCATAGTTATCACACGGGCATAGTGTGTCTTTACATGCAGCCATGGGAAAAAGACACTACACCCTAGGAAAACGCAACCTTAGATGAAGAATAAAACATTACAAGTTACATTGTGTCATTCTTTATGTAACAAAAATTAAGTCAGCGTGTGAAAAGTTAAGTACACTCTTACTGCTTCTATAGGAATTAAGCGGGTAAGTAGCTGCTGGGTGTTGCTAATCAAATACACTTAACCGATCATCAGCACCTCTGTAAAAGCTGAAGTTTTGGCAGTTAGTCTGGAGTGTTCAGGTGTGTTAACACAATGCCAAGGAGGAAAGATCAGCAGGATCTTAGAGAAGCAATTGTTCCTGCTCTTCAGCCTATTAAGGGTTATATGGCCATTTTCCAAAGCACTTTAACGCTCTACAGTTCTACAGTGAGAAACATTTTGCACAGATGCACAAAAGATTTCAGACAGTCATCCCAGGAGGGGACATCCCAGCAAATTCAGCCTGAAGTCAGACCATGCACTACTCAAGACAGAATGCAAAAAATCCGAGAGCTTCATCTCAGACTCTACAGGCCTCGCAGAATGTGACATGTTAAAGTTCGTGACTGTACAATTATTAAAAGGCTGAACAAGTATGACTTGCGTGGAAGGATTGCCAGGAGAAAGCCTCTCCTCTCTAATGGATATGGCAGCACAGTTTAGGTTTGCAAAATTGCATCTGGACAAAGTACAAGACTTCTGGAGCGATATCCTTTGGACAGAGGAGGCCAAAGTGGAGAAGTCTGGCACCACATCTAGAGAAAACCAAACAGTATATCAACTAGGGGTGGGGGAAAAAATCGATACTGCGTAGTATTGCGATATTTTGTTTGCTAATAATGTATCGATACAGGGACAGCAGACATCGATATTTTGTTCCAAAAACTTCCAGTCCACCAGATGGTGCGGTTGAGCTTTTTCTCTAGTGAGGTCAGCAGAGGTTAGGTCAGCACATGGGAAAATTGATCAAACAGCCGTACCCAATCTCTACATAGATGTGAAGCGTAAAGTTGAGGAAAGTTTGAGCACAGCAGAAAGGGTTGCATTAACTTGCGACGCATGGACCTCGCGGGCTGTGGATTCATATGTGACTATAACAGCTCATTATCTCACAGCGGACTGGCAACTGCTGTCTTACGTTCTCCAAACTCGAACATTACATGAAAGTCACACCGGAGCGAACATTGCAAATCTCCTGCAAAATGCAGCACAGGAATGGGGGATTGCCGACAAAAATCTGGTGGTTGTCACCGACAATGCTTCTAATATGACAATTGCCACTCAGCTAGCGGGATACCTGCATGTGAAGTGTTTCGCCCATACGTTCAATCTGGCATCACAACGAGCCTTAAACCTGCCTGCAGTAGCCAGGGTCTTGGGGAGAGTGCGGCGCATAACTGGGTTTTTCAATAGAAGCACAGTGGCAAACCACGCTCTGGAGCAAAAACAAAAAATGTTACAGCTCCCGACTCACAAGCTCAACGCGGACGTCTGCACGAGATGGAACAGTGCTTATGACATGCTCCAGCGTTTCCTTGAACAACAACCTGCGATTTGTGCAGCGCTGCTGTCTCCCGAAGTCAGAAAGAGTAGCACAGATATCTTTACTCTAAACGAGACGAATATTGGGAACACTGAAGAAATTGTCCGGGCCTTGAAGTCAATGCAAGTCGCGACTACTGTGATGTCTGAGGAAAAGAATCCTACTCTGTCTCTCGTAGCACCGCTGCTAGCACAGCTGTTGCACGACACCCAAGACAACATTGGTGACACAGCGCTGGTCAGAAACATCAAGCAAAGTATCAGTCAAGATCTTAAGAAGAGATATGCCAGCACAGTTGAGAGGAACACCCTCTACACAGCATCAGCTCTCGACCCACGCTTTAAAACCCTGCCGTTCCTGTCACTGGAGGAAAGACAGGAAACCTATGCCAGAGTGGTTGCTGAGGCTATAACCCTTCAGGTAAGCAAACATTCTGGTGTTATAATTTAAATAACTTACTTACAATATTAGTCGATCGGTGACATTTTTGTCATATTGGTAATATTCTATTTAACAATTAAATACATTAATTATAATTTGCTAACATATTACTGCATACTAAAAGATATGAAATATTTATTTTCTCCCTCTCTCTGTATGTGTGTGGGTTTTCTACAGGAAGAAAAGAGGCAGCAGCCCATCTGTGAGCCAGAAGCCCATGAACATCATGAGAAACCTGACGAGACTGAACAAAATCCCAGACCCCCTCTCATACCAGCCAAGATGAGGAAGTCTTGTGGGTTAACAGACTTGCTTGGTCAGACTTATGGTGATGTTGGAGCCCCACCAAAATCATTATCTGCCACAGCTGAGGAGGAGGTGAAAAGATACCAGGAGGTCACGACACTGGCACTCACAGAAGACCCACTAAGCTGGTGGAAATCCCATGAGGAAGTCTATCCTTTCCTGGCCACGCTGGCAAAAAGATACCTTTGTATCTCAGGTACTAGTGTCTCGGCTGAAAGAGTCTTCTCAACCGCTGGAGACATCGTCACAGCAAAACGGAGCACTCTGACTTCAGAGCATGTTGATCAGCTCCTTTTTCTGAGCAAGAATGCTGACATTGCTTCACTGTCCAAATGTGTTTAACTTTTTAGGGCAGCAACAAACAGGACAGTTTACTTATTTATATTTATTTACCTTGGCTTTTAGCACAGCAGGACTTGTTTATGTCTCTTAATACGTTTCTTATTAATTATATTATTTTTAATTTTAAGATATTTTATATGTAATTTAAACTGTTTCCTCTCTGTTTTATATTTGTAGCACTTTGGTCAACATTGTTGGATGTAAAGTGCGTTATAAATAAAGATGCTATGCTATGCTATGCTATTTTAATTTAAGAAATGTTTTATTTTATTTAAATTGAAAACTTTTTTATTTAATGTAAAATTATATTTTGTTTTAAGCTATAATTGTACCAGATAGTTACGTTCAGTTAAGTTGGTTACTAGACTGTTATACAAACCGTTCACTTTGTCAGCAATAAAACTGACTGACATGAGAGAAAGACTGAGTGTGAGACTTTATTATTAGATAAAATGAATATTGATAAAGTTTACCTTTAAGGACAAAATCTGCAGTAGAAAAAATATGTGATAAATCACAAAATATCGTATTAAAATACCCAGAATATTGCAAAAATATATTTAAAAAAAATCGCAATAATATCGTATTGTGGAGGTAAGCATCAACGACACAGAGCTCTCAGTTCTCACTCCTTCTTTATTCGTCTCCAACATCAACTGCGCATATCGCGCCACAAAACACAGGAACACACTTCCTATACACTGGGTGTGAGTGGAGCCCTCTAGTGGTCCACCACACATGCCCCCCCCGAACACCCAGCAGAACTAGTCCAGGACCCGGGGCTTAAGCAAACAGCTGGAACGGCTGAACTGGGGGGGTGGGGAACTAACAGAAGGCAACCCAGCCTGGGAGCGAGGCTGGCACTGGCGGTCAGAAAAAGCTGCAGACGACTCGGACTCCGTTGATTTTGGGTCGCTCCTGGGGGAAAAAACAGAATCCATCAGCCTGGTGGCAGGTGGGCGGCCGCGGCGAGGGGCCTGGGCCAGGACCACCTGATCCTCTTGCATAACATGTACAGGCTTAAGTCTGTCAACAGAGACAACTTCCTGCCGACCGCCAAAGTCCAACGAACTCGGAACAAAAGTGTCAGGCAGGCAGTGGTGCACAGGACCAAGAACAGGAAATGAGTCTCTTGGGGGGCGAAAAAGCAACAAAAAGGTATCGAAACATGGGGGAGGGCTCTCAGGTAAGAATTCCCCGGGGACCCGGAGAGGCTGGCCGAGGACCAGTTCAGCCGGGGAAACCCCGAGGTCTTCTTTAACTGCGCTACGCAATCCCAGGAAAAACCCACGTAAGACGGTCGACCCAGTCGCCACTTGTTAAGGAAGCCCGGAGCGCGGCCTTAAGTGACCGGTGAAACCGTTCGCACATCCCATTTGCTTGCGGGTGGTATGCTGTGGTGCGGTGGACCTTGACTCCCAGGCCGTCAGCCATAGCAGACCAAAGCTCAGAAACAAACTGGGGGCCCCTGTCCGAGGTAATGTCAGCAGGGGGGCCGAAACCCACGTTGACAAAAACGCCCTGGCCACCGTCGCCGCTGTCGTGGACGCCAGGGGTACCGCCTCCGGCCACCTGGTTGTGCGGTCCACCACAGTCAAAAGGTGCGTGAAACCCTGTGACTGCGGCAAGGGACCAACCAGGTCCACATGAACGTGATCGAAACGCCTACCCGGGACACGGAAAGGTTCGAGGGGTGCCTGTGTGTGCGCCGGTGGATTTTCAAGCCTTGGCATGGGATACAAACCGCCGCCCATTCTTCCACCGTCTTGCGAAAGCCCGGCCAAACAAATCTGGCGCTGACCAGCTTGACCGAGGCCCGGACGCCGGGATGAGAGAGGGCATGCACTGAGTCAAAAACACGGCCGGTGGAAACGTCGCAAAGAAGGTGCGGACCGCCATCCCACACCGGGGTGTCCTCCAGCACGAGGCCCGTTTTTGTTGACTGAAGGGCAAGGACGTCCGGGTCAGCACGTTGCTCGGCGGCCATGGCAGCGTAGTCGATGCCGACATACACCGGAGAAACCAACACACGTGAGAGACAGTCAGCGACGTGATTGGACTTACCAGCCACATGCTGAATGTCTGTGGTAAACTCTGAAATGGCCGGCAACTGGCGCTGCTGACGTGCGCTCCATGGGTCAGAGACCTTGGACATCGCAAACGTCAAAGGTTTGTGGTCAACGTACACAGTAAAGTTGCGACCCTCGAGGAAAAAACGAAAATGTCGCGTCGCGAAGTGCAGGGCCAGCAACTCCCTGTCAAAAACACTGTACTTGCGTTCAGCATCCCGGAGCGTACGACTGAAAAAGGCGAGCGGTTGCCAGAGACCTGAAACCCGCTGTTCCAACACCCCCCCGCCACGTCAGACGCGTCGGTGGTCAACGCGATCTCCGCCGATGGGCGGGCCAGCAGGGCGGCGTCAGCCAGCGCAGACTTGGCTGCGGAAAATGCACGGACGCGTTCCGGCAGCCAGTCAACCGGATCTTTGGCTGTTTTACCTTTTAAGGCAGCATAGAGCTGTAGCAGGTGGGCAGCTCTGGGGAGAAAGCGGTTGTAAAAATGTATCATCCCCAAGAACTCCTGCAACGCTTTAACCGACGTGGGAAGCGGAAAAGCCGAAACGGCCTGGACTCTGTCGGGCAATGGAACCACACCTTTAGCGGAAATGCGGTGCCCGAGGAAATCCAAACTGGCACTTGGAAGGGTTGATGATCAGGCCGTGCGCTGCCAAACGCTGGAAAACCTGGCGCAGATGGGACTCGTGCTGGCTCGCTGAGCAGCTGGCCACCAATAAATCATCCAGATAAACAAAAACGAACGGCAGCCCATGCAAAACGGAGTCCATCAGCCGCTGAAAGGTCTGGGCGGCACCTTTCAGGCCAAACGGCATGCGCAAAAACTCGAACAAGCCGAAGGGGGTAATGACAGCGGTTTTCTTCGGCGCGTACAGGAACCTGGTGATACCCCCGCACCAAGTCAATTTTAGAAAAAATCGACGTTCCGGCGAGATTGGCAGAAAAATCCTGAATGTGGGGGATGGGGTAACGGTCATTCTCCGTGGCATTATTCAAACGGCGGAAATCTCCGCATGGCCGCCACCGACCGTCCGATTTGGGCACCATGTGAAGCGGAGAGGCCCATGCACTGTTCGAACGCTGTACAATGCCAAGGCGCTCCATGGCTGCAAACTCTTCCCGAGCGACGGACAGTTTCGCGGGGTCGAGGCGGCGCGCGCGCGAACACCGGGGGCCCGACTGTGGGAATATAATGCTCAACCCCATGCTTAGTTACCATGCTAGAGAAATTAGGGACAGACAGCGATGGAAATTCTAAAAGCAAACGCTGAAAAGCATCCCCGGAGGTCACTACATTAGCCCGAATCAGGGGCTCGGCGGCCCGAGTAAAACAGGATAGCGAAGAAAACGAGAGAGCTTCGATTAAATGTCTGTTAGCAACATCGACAAGCAGTCCATGAGCACACAGGAAATCAGCACCCAAAATAGGTACAGAGCTAGCGGCAACAACAAAGTTCCACTGGAAATCCCGGCCATGAAAACAAACAGTCACCAACCTTTCCCCAAACGTTTTGATGGGAGAGCCGTTAGCTGCAATGAGCTGCGGCCCACAGTTCGCTGCTAGTCCGTCGGCAGCGGTAGAGGGAAGGAGGCTCTTCTGGGAGCCGGAGTCCACGAGAAAACGTCTCCCGGAGCGCGAGTCCTCTATGAAGAGCAGCCTTTCTGTATTACCAGCGGTCGCGGCTGCTACGGCGCGCTGGCGGGTCCGTTTCCCCGGGCCGTGAAAGCGCAAGACGGCAGGCAGCGACGCGCTCTGTCGCCAAAACGCTGATGGTAGAAACAGATGCTCTTTCCGCGGTGCCGGCGTGTAGCAATCCCTGCCGTCAGCAAGGGGGCGGATGCTCCGGGGGAGGCAGGTGGAGGCGTGGAAGGTGCCGCCAACGATTCCGTAGCCAGGGCGTGAACGTCGAAAGTGCGGCTAGCCAGGAGAATGCGATCCGCTTCTTCAGCCAGGGAGCGATAATCCTTCGCAGGCAGAAGCGGAGAGTTTGCGAGGACAGCTCTCACGGCGGCCGGTAGTTGGCGGAGGAAGAGGTGGGCGAAGAGGAAACCACCGTCATCCGGCCCGAGCAACGATAGCATGTTCTCCATGAGCTCGAGGGCGGTACCGCCACCCAAGCCTGACAGATTGAGGAGCTTTTCAGCTCGTTCAGCGTCGGAGAGGGCATAGAAGCAGCTCTTTGAGGGCGGCGTATTTCCCTTGGGCGGGTGGGTCACAGAGGAGCGCCATCGCGCGACGGGTGGCCAGCGGGTCGAGCGAGGCCACCACATGGTGATACTTCGTGTCGTCAGCCGAGATGCCGCGAAGGGCAAACTGAGCCTCCACGTGTACAAACCATGACGGGGGGTCATGGAGCCAAAAGTCCGGCAGTTTCATCGCCACAGTGAACGTAGCTGCAACAGGAGGCGGAGGTCCAGCGGCCGCTGATGCATCCATAGCGAAGTCTGCGTTATCTGCGGCCCGTTACATGCTCGAGTCAGGGGTCACCAATGTGGATGTAAGCATCAACGACACAGAGCTCTCAGTTCTCACTCCTTCTTTATTCGTCTCCAACATCAACTGCGCATATCGCGCCACAAAACACAGGAACACACTTCCTATACACTGGGTGTGAGTGGAGCCCTCTAGTGGTCCACCACAGTATTGTGAGTTAAGTATTGTGATAATATCGTATCGTGGGGTGTATGGTGATTCCCACCTCTAATATCAACATATAATAACTCATACTTACAGTCAAGCATGGTGGCGGAAGGGGGATGATTTGGGCACCTTGCGCTCATTGAGTCGACCATGAACTCCTCTGTATACCAAAATATTATAGAGTCAAATGTGAGGACAGCTGTCTGAAAGCACAAACAGGGTCAAAGCAACAGCAGCAAATCTACAACAGAATGAGTGAAAAAGTCAAGGTCCAGACCTCAACGTGAACGAAATGCTGTGAATAAACGAATACCTGCAAACGTCAATGAACTGAAGCAACACTGTAAAGAAGAGCGAGCCATTGTGAGAGAGTGATAAAGTCATACAGAAAATGACCTTTAACCTTTAGAAGTGACAGAGGGCACGCTTTGTTTTTAGCACGACTCTACAGGTTAACTAAAAAGTAACCTATGGCATCACTGAGTAAAAAGCAGGAAGTGGAAACTATTAAATAAGGCATGTTTGTGTGTGTGTGTGTGTGTGTGTGTGTGTGTGTGTGTTTGTGTGTGTGTGTGTGTGTGTGTGTGTGTGTGTGTGTGTGTGTGTGTTGCAGACAGTCAACCTTTGTCCTCTTGAGAAATTCTTACACATTTAAGACCAGCAAAAGACAAGTAGTGCTTATCCTTGTTCTTTCCCCCAGCTTTAAATTTTTTCAAAAGATGTCCTTGGGATATTGCGGTAAAACCTGACCTTAAACTGAAACTCTTTCACCAGTCTGTTGAGGTGCCTCACAGTTTTCATGAGGCGAGTTCCAAAAACACTTTACTTGTTCAACATGCAATCTGTGGCGCTTCACAAGAGCTGCGCCATTGCTCATTTTTACCGCATGCAGTGCAGCCACCACAGCCCCCCGCTTACCGTATAGATTTACTGAAGACAGCCTATAAAATTCTATATCACTTTTCAAACTGTTATCATACAGCGGGTGAAATAGGAGTCTTTTAATGGGACGTATTTAAACGGCTAATTGAAGTGTAATGTGCCCAGATTTTATTTCCATTATAAGCGATAGTGACACGTGAGAGCATAAACGCACAGACCATTAAATGAGCTCAATGAATTAATTTTAATGCCAACACGTGTGTGTGTGTGTGTGTGTGTGTGTGTGTGTTAGCAGATGTGTGTGTTTCTAAATGGTTGACTCTTTTGAGTGTTTGTCTGTGCATATGTGTGCAAAAAGCGCTGCTTTGCTACACGTGTGCTTTTGCCCGTGTGCTTTTGTTCATGTAGGTGCCTCTTTTTCTTCTTCTTCTTCTTCTTTTTGTGCGAGTCTGCTTTAGTTTGAAAGCAGCACCATCCCAGTGCCAGTCGCTGCCTCCCCCTCATCAACCTGCTAATCACTGTGATTAGTGACTCATTTCATCATTACAGGTTTCATACTGCTTATTCTCAACACAACCGTTCCTAGAGAGAACTTCACACACACACACACATATACAAGTACACACACACAGAAACACACAAAGGCCTGGCTGTTGATCACACACTCTGCCACCTTCACCCCTGCAGTCTGCCATCCATCACCGTGCCACTGGGGAAGAGAGGGAGAAAGGAGAGAGGAAAAGACTGGAAAGGGAAGAGAGAGAGAGACGGAACGACCAAAAGACAAAGGAAAGAGTGGCCACGTCTGTCTTTGCCTTGAGCTGGGCCTCTCTTAATCCCCATCATGCACACACTCTCGCAGCACCGGACGAAACAAGATATGTGAAACCAGAAAGCCTAAAAGGTAACCACTTCCTCGAGGGGCAGCTCGCACATATGCGCGTATAAATGTATATGCGGCGAGGTGCAACAGAAGCTACACAGAACTGTGTGAGGTCAGGTACATGTGTGAAGGTGCTGCAGACTTTCAGGCTCAAAGACACAAAGAAGCGCACAAGCGTGCATATAGCATAAATGAAAGAGTCTAAATATAGTCTGTTGACGGATCTGTATATTTTAGAATTATGATTATTATTATACATAGACTTTGTGGGCTTTTAGAGAGGGAGGCTTTTCTTAGATGTCCCTTTTAAAGAATGTTACAACTGACAAGAAGACTCATATGGAAGCTTTAAAATGCTCAAATACTCGTATGTAGAGCAAAATATGTGATATTTATTTATACTGAAATGCAACACATCCTTTTAAGCTATGTTGTTAATTTTAATAGTAAATGAGTTGGTTCTGCGTGACCTCCTGAGCCACAGCCACCCCAATAGGAGCACATGAAACAGCAGAAAAAATGACCTAACTTTGTTTAAAGAGGCATGTCTTCTTTAATGCAACACCCCCCCCCCTCCCCCCAACTCAGTTTTATCGAGATTAACACTTTTTTTTCTATTTCAATCCCTTTTGTAACTTTAAATCTGCCACAGCTCCCATGACACCCACACACACATACACTATTGACTGGTTAAACTCAAATGACATCGGCAAACTTGCTTGTAGACAGTTGCTTATTAACACACCCAGCAGTTAAACAGAGACTTTTTTTTTTTATTTGGAGTCATGTTTCCGTCCGCATGATGGATCAAAGTTTTGTATCTGCTCATTTTTAGCCCGTTTTGGTTTCTACACAGTCCTTGGGGAAATATCTCGGTTTTTAGCTGCTCCTGGAAATCCACCAGTTATTTCCTCACTCTGTCTGTCATTGTCATGGTCTTCGCTCCTCGTCAGCTGACAGCCGTCAGGTGTTTTGTTTTTGTTACCTTTCTCTCTCACCTCTGCTCTCCCTTTCTCTCTCGCCCTCTTCCATTCTCTCTTTCTCCTGCCGGGGCGGAGCTCAGTATGGGCTCCTGCCCCTGGCCTACGCACCTGGAGGTGATCAGCACATCTGTCGCTGATCATGAAAGATTGGAACCCTTCTTAAGAGGGCGAGTCTGCTCTACTCGTCGCTGGATCGTTGAGTCATCAGCGTCAGTCGTCCTGTATTTTGTAAAGTCAGTTTATGAGCATGTCTGAACCAGGAGACTAATGGTTTTTTTTCTGCCTGTGCATAGATTGCCTCTGGACTTGTTCTTCTCCTGTGCCTGGCGACTGAACGGGAGCAAGAGAGATAAAGGAGAGGAGATGTGCTAGGACTGAATGGAAACTTTCCCTTCCTGGACTCCTGCCTCTTTCACTCCTGGACCCTGGAACTCCGGCCCCTTTTTCCTTTGATACCATTATGTGTATATATGAATTCCACTGTAGGAAACACTGTAAATAAATGCACCTTTTGAAGACACTAGTGGTCTGCGCGTGAGTCCGATCTACGAAACCTGACAGTCATGCATTTAGTGCAAAACTGTGGCTTTTTGCATATCTGCTGAAAACAGAGCAATGCTGTGTTTGATAATGGTGAAGTACTGCAGTAAAGCTGCAGGCCAGATACTTACACTATGTGATTATTTGTAGAGGGTGTTTAATTTTCTCTAGGCTCATCACTAGAATCAGTTTCACACTTCACATTAGGCTTTGGTGCATTGGCAAAACCTCCAAAGCTTACATTATGTGTGTGCTAAGACCCCCACCCTCCCTGAACTTCAGCCACTGCCTCCTACAAGCACGTTCAAAACAAAAGTGATATCAGTCGCAGAAGACCTGAGAGCTGCTTGTCTTCGTGGTTGTGAGCATGTATACATTCTGTATATAGCTTTGCATCTGCAAAGGCATAAGGCTGTCTTTGTACATATTTCCTCTGCTACATCTCGCCCATGTGGTGTGTGTCACAAGTCGAGCCAAAACACCTAGTTAGCTTTTTGTTTCTGATAGCTGTTCCCACATCTGTGTTTCGATGGCACCTTGTCCAGCCTGCTCTGAATGATCCAGCCAGGCAGACTGAGCCGAACCCTCCCCTCGTGCCAAGAGACCGCCAAAATAATAATCCCACCCCAGGTCAGAGTACATTAACAGTCTCTTTTATGAGGTAGCGTACCCCCAGAGGCATTCAGGGGTGGGGTTGAGGGGGGGTCACACCTTTAGAACAATGAAGACTGTTTCCTGAAGGCTCTGAAGCAAATAAATCCAGCCTGTGGGGACCTTTGGAGGGCGCATGGTAGTAGCTGTAACTTCTCAGCAGTAGATAAGTTTTAAATTCTAATGTTCCCGAGTCCCCCCACTGTGTGTGTCTGCGGCTACAAAAAGGTCCACACATGAAATAAAAATTAGCTTTCAAAGGAAATGTATTAGCTGAGTATTGAGAGGGCTACTGCACAAATCAAGGCAGGAACAGGTGGGGAAGAAAGATACTAAAGCAAAGAAAGCCAAGTCTAGACTGCAGGGGCAGGGCTATAGGGTTGTAGTGAGCTAATCCTAACCAGCACTGCCTCGTCTGTCTTCAACCAGCAACACCTTGTAATGGAGAAGTGTGTGTAGGAGGAGGTGGGGACTGGTCTGCATCATGTACCAGTTTAGAAAAAAAGTGGATAGACTTTCCTGCAGAGTCTGTGTGTGTGTGTGTGTGTGTGTGTGTGTGTGTGTGTGTGTGTGTGTGTGTGTGTGTGGTGGGGGGGGGGGCACATGTTGTCAAAACCTCCCACCATATGGGCTGTTTTACCAGGTGACCCAGTGGACTGCATTACTGGGTGACAGAGATGCATGGCAAAGGCTCATCCATCTCCACATCTGCAGAGAGGATGGAGTGGGGGGCATCGTAGATGGATTGGATGCAAATTGGTGTGAAGCTCGTGCACAGAGTATTTTTCTTTTCTCTCACAGAAGTAGCAGCACACGTGACTACAGCAGCTCCCTGTTTCTCCATATGTGGCACCTCGCAAAGCTACCGAATATGTAAATGTGCCGCTCATAGACGAAAGTTCCCCGCTTTATCTTTTTTTCTTATATTGTAGTACAACTCATTAAACGAGCTCTTTTATTTGTCTCCTTTCTTGAACTGAGGATTCATTTCACTGAAGGATAAAAACAGCACATACTCTTTACCCCCCCCCCCCCCCCCCCCCCCAACAGCAGTTTTCCTTCCTCTTTGCTGGTCTCTCCCACGCTTATCTTTCACTCCTACACAGTCTCTACTCTAACACCCCGTGACTGTACAGTAAACCTGTCAGGCTCTTTTTCTTTTTCTTCCTTTCTTTTTTTTTAAATCGCTGACATATTCTGACAACAGCAGTGAGAAAAACAAAAATGATCTAATGCCAGATATTGTTTCAAAAAAATTAGATTAGGGTGATGTTTTAAAAAAAAAAAAAACCCTTAAAGCCTTAAAGCCGTGAAATAATTGCCAGACAGTTTTTTGAAAAATAAAGTGTTTATGAACCTTGTTTATGAACGTTCTGATTTTTATTTACTTTTTTGCAATTTATTGCTTAAAATGTATTGCACAATGTATTTAGATTTTTCAGAGAGGGGGGAAATCACACTGATAATGCTCAAAAACTCATAAAAGCTGTATGTATAAAATATAATGCATCAGGCATTAAGGGTTAACCGCATTTTTGCATTAAATGTATACATTGTGAATGGTATTGCAACTGATTACACAGCTTTGTCTGCACAGGGGTTTTTTTCATCAACTAAATGATTTCGGGTTGTAAATACATAAGAAGCATGTGCAGATGCTCCCTCATAGTCTCAGAAATTGATCTGTATCATTGCCACCTCTTTTTCTTTTTTCTACAGCATCTTCAAAGTGTGGCCTGAGTTTAAGGCCGTAACGGCAAACAAAAAAGTCCAAAAAGCAGCCCGTCGGCAAACAAACTGAGAAAGGGAAGAGGAGGAGGAGGAGGGCGAGGAGTGGGGGTGAGGAGAACGGAGGGGGGCCATGTTTACCTCACTTCTCTTGGGGCACTGCTTTAGGGTCGGAGGAGGGGGCTGGCTTCACCAGGGGGAAAGGGTGGTTCTTTCTAAAAGGGAATGGGGGGTGGAGTGCTGTGGGGAGTACTTTAGGAGAAAGGGAGAGGGGGGATATAAAGATTTATACTTGGGGGAGGCCAAGGTGCTGTAGACCTCCTTCCCTTCTTTTCAGCGAGACTTGTTTTCATTTGTCAGAAGGTCCAGTAAAATATGAGGAACAAACGCTCACCCTCGAACACTCAGATTATCGCACGTTCGACTCCCTTTTTGTAAACTGTTAAACTCTTCACACGACATTCGCACCTAGACACAGTTCACGCGGTGTTACTGCCACACATGTGGACCCAAGAAACTACAAGTCATTCGTGGCAGCCGAGCAGAAATGAAGATTTGAGCACGAGCTGCCTCCTCTCCTCGCAGCTTTACATTCAGGGTATTTCTCTTACATTCAAAGAAGGGAGAGGTAAATGAGTAATTAAGAATTCAGCTCTACAAAGTGTTTTTTCATGGCCTGACTTTTTATCATTTTGATAAATCGTGTTCTCAAAACAGCGTGGATTTCAAACAATCTCACGGTTAAGGGAACGATACGTGACTAGACAGTGCCAAAATGAATGAGCTGCCTGTTTGTTATTTAGCTCCACACAGACAAAATCAGTTTAACTCTGGCAAACACCTTCGACAAGCCTCCTCACCCCTTAAACTCTTTCTCTCACACACACACACACACACACACACACACACACACACACACACACACACACACACACACACACACACACACACACACACACACACACACACACACACACACCAAAGGCCTCTTCCCAACAAAGCAGCAGAGGAGCGCGAGAGGCAAAGAAATAGAGAAAAAGGAAAATACACGCTTGACTAATCCTTGTATTCAGAGTCGGTAGTGCCTTCCCCTCCCTCTCCTCTGACCATGAGGGAGTGTGTGTGTGTGTGTGTATGAGACAGAGAGAGACAGAGAGAGAAACTGGCACTCTCTAACCTTGACATTTTAGCATCATGGGGGCGATGAATGAAAATGACCACAATAAACGTCGAAAGGGAGGAGGGAGACGAGGGAGACGATCATAAGAGAGCAGAGAGGCTCAAATGGTGAAGGAGCAAAGATCTATCTATCTATGGACATAGATATAGAGGGCAAAAAGTGTGTGAGTGTTGTTTTTGTGTGTGTGTGTGTGTGTGTGTGTGTGCGCGCGAGTGTCACTGTGTGTGTCCTAAGTCAGCAGCAGCAGCAGCAGGGAAGGAATGGGATCTTTGCTCTAAACAGCCTGCTGGTTATTTAAAGGCCTCGGGGCCTGTGCTAGATTGATGTTGTTTTCTTTCAATCAAGGAGCCATGTGGGACGCTCTCATGCTGCAGACTGCACGCATAAACACTCTTTACTGCTCTTGTAGGGAGGAGGACAGGCCAAGACGCTGTGTCTGCATCCGCCTCTCTCTGTCCCCGTGTGTCTCCGTCGGTCTCACAGATTGATGGGAACTTTTCATAAACCCAACACAGCTTTAGGACAACCGACATATTTCTCAGGGGGTCCTGATGCTGACGCGGGATGCCATATTGGCAGGTTTTTTCCTTAAAATGCATCCATGTGCACATTGACTAAACGTTTTTTCACCCCATCCCGATTTCTCAGTTGTACCAACGTTATTCTTGTGCTCTCACAGTTTTTGCTTCTTGCTAACACGTCATTAGCATGTTGTTTTGGGGTTTTTTCTTCTGTTCTGTGTAAAGGAAATAGCGTTTCGAGGTTAAAGTCCTACACAATGACTATTTTTCACCCTAATAAGCCTTCATTACTCATCCTGTAGTCATCTGTATCACAGCCTCATGTCTGATTGATATCCTCTTACACTGAGTTCACCTATTAACACTCATCTCTGGTGACCTATTACAAAAGTGCACATGTGTTAGCAAGGTTTATCCTTTCATTTGTTACAGAAAAACACTTTTTTTTTGGATCTCTGATTGTTTTTTTGAATAATATACTACACACACGCAGACACACACACATGCACACACGGACACTGACTCAGATTCATTTCCTGAATGCTTACTTAAACTTTAATCAGCTCTTAGATCGTGAGGTTTATGTTTACAGATAAGGAAGATGTGTCCTTATGTGACTTTGCAAATAGATTTAGAGCAGTATACACACTCTCAGCCACACCTTTCTAGTTGTAATGTACTCACAACTAGAAAGGACTAGAAGTTTCTCTAATGGCCGGTCTATCTCCTTAAGGCACAAGTATGAAACATAAGGCCCAGGGGGCATAATCAACCCGGCAATGACTCCAGTCTCGGCGACTAGGCAGCTTTGGAAAATGTAGAGGAGTGCATAAATTCTGATGTTTTAAGTGTATTTTCCTATTGATACCCCCTCACCCCCATACACACACACACACACACACACAAACACACACCACCCACCACCACTCCATTAATTGAGATTTAAGACAAGATGTCTTTTGTTTTATAGTTGGTTCACAGGAAAAAAGGATATTTTCTGTGAATTAATGATTATATATTTTATAATTACAGTCTGCAAAATGAAGTTCCCGAACTGTTTCTGTAATTTTACACCTTTATCATGTAGTTTTTACTGGTCCAGCCAATTTAAGATCAAAGTGGCCTGCATGCGGTCCACGACATAAAATGAGTTTGACGTCTCTGCCTTAAGGCTTATACAGAGTAAGAAATAAAAAGTGAGGTTATAAAATGCCCAAAGGCCTATCAGAAAAGTATGTTTTATTTACCCACTGCAGACTTCACCTGCAGATGTTGAATGGATTCTGAATTACGTCTTCAATTTCCCCTGCTGCCCCAAGTATTTGCAATCTAAGACAAACTACACCTATCCAGCTGTCAAGGCAAGGGAGAATCTCAAAACTGTCCTCAGCTTTTCCCCACAAGCAAAAGATTCATGCTCACATTTTTAAAATATAAGTAATCGATGCGTCATACACCACACACACGCACACACACACACACTAATGACTCGGCCAAGCAACTCTCCCTTCAGATATTTTATTCCAGAAAATACCAAAGAGGGGAAAAATATTAAACATTTGTTAGTTGAGCTCTCTCTGTATGGTGCGCTGACACGCCGCTGTTCAGGAGACAAACTGTTTCAACTCCTGTGGGCAGAGAGCTTCTATAAATCTATGACCTGAATTTCAACAGGAGATATTTTCACAGAGAATCTTAATAGAGAAAGACAAAAAAAAAAATCACACAATGTTATGTGCAACACATTTGACTGTGTAAATGAGAAGCCAGTAGTTGTTTTCTATCAGGCAGCAATCACAGCTGAAAGTGCGAGTAAATCTGAGTGTTCCTGTTGTGACAAATAGATTCTGGCTTCGAGAAAACCTCTCTGTGTAAATACATAATCTATGATTTTAATATTGCTCCTCACTGTTTCTCTAAACTAGTCATCACTTCGAGACGATTCACTTCAATTCATTTTTTATAGCGCCGGATTACAACTGTTGACTGATGGCATTTATGCTGTAAGGTAGAGACCCTAAAGTAGGGTCAACGGGGGGTCAGCTAAGCAACAGTGGGGAAGAAAAACTCCCTCTTAACAGGAAGAAACCAGGGAGAACCAAGCTCAGGAAGGAGAAGCAATCTGCCATAATCTGCTGGGAATTGATGGAAAAGTGGTAATAAAGGGAGAGCATAAGAGCAAATGTGAGCAAGCTCCCGGTCACACTGCCGTCTGGTCGACAAAGAAGCCACACCGAGATCTCGTTGTGTTACACAGAAGCTGAGGTCTGCTTTCAGGACGATTAAGAAGTTGAAGATGGGCATGTGCAAAAGTTTTCAGAGGTGCTGCAGGAGACGACCTCAGGTAAACTTAAATCGAGTGTGATCTTTGCTTTTCATGAGCAGAGTTAGTGGATTTTTTGAGGGCAGTTTGTGTCTCTGATATGGATTTCACTGTGTAGTCTCTATTCATGAGATGAAGAATGATTCTGCACAGATTATTCTAATTCATCTACCAAAGCCACGTTCTTTTAGTTGAAGACAAGACCACATTTGACCGTTAAATATCCATGCACATCAACAAATAGCTGCAGTTCATTTTTATACTGTTGCATCAAAGCAAGAAGGTCCTAGGTTTGAACCACAAGCTGGCTGAGGCCTTTCTATGTGTGGTTTTCAAGTCCTCCCGATGTACTTAAGCTTCCTCCCACAGTCCAAACACATGCATGTCAGGTCCACTAGTGATTATAGTGTCCTAATGTGAGCGTGAATGGTTGTCTGCTTCTCTTCAACATGTACCCTGCCTTTCGCCCATTGACAGCTAGGATGGGCTCTGGGCCCCTGAAGCAGAAGCAAGAGGATGGACAAATGGACTATTTGCATTCACATGTGATGATTATAGGAATAGCCTGCTGCTCTGCAGGTTGGGGACAGACTACAACACCTTTAAAGGTTACCGGTTAGTCAAAGAGGTGGTAGTCTACTCCTGAGGACTCTAAATATTCCATTATTCCCAACATCTTTTGGATCTCCATGGCAACTAACACACACACACATGGGCACATGCACAGACACACATAATAGTCTCTAAAGAGCATAAAAGGGGGGTATAACTCAGTTTACTTGTGAGCTCTCTGTACTTGACTGCACTGCTGAGTCTCGCCATTGTTTTTTCCAGCCAATTAGGCAGCACCGCTGCAAAGGCCAAATGAGACCTGTTACTATTATCTAACAGCTTACCTTTTTATAGACCTGCATGTTATAGATACTGCCAGCTGAAATGCAGGGGAAATTATTACAGTCATGGTGGAAAATAACTGGAACGGATTGTGGGACGTGTTGGATGAAATGGCTCAGGTGAAAGAAAAGGTTGGTGAACGCGCACACAAACACACACGCATATAGAGATGCGCACACGCCTTCGTCGCAGCAGTATCCCCTGCGCCTTTTTCTTTCTCATCGACCACAGCTATTGACGTACTGAATGTTGGAAGGCTGAGTCAATAAACAAGAGGAAAAGCTTTTTGAAGCGAGAGTGCCTGAAAGGAAGAGAGGATCCAGGATGCATTTGTACGCATGCGTGTGTGGGTGGGTGTGTGTTGAGTGCATGCATTCATGTGTCACCTGCACATTTCTTTCCTCTCTCTCCCTCTCTGAAGTGACTTCGTCCACACTGTCTCTCTCTCTTTCTCTACTCACGTCTCCTGTCCTCCCTCTAGACTCATAGAGCTGAGTCGTTAATGTTTAATGCTCACTCAGGAAGCAGACACGCTCATGAGAGAGGCTCCCTGGCACACACGTATGTACGCGTACACACACTCACACATCCTACATCCACCTAGCAACGCCATCCTCATTAACAGCCTGAGATTTGACCTTTCACCTCTAGACCAGATGGCTGATGTTTTCATTCTGGAGGGAGAAGAAATGAACCAGGAGTGGCTCCACATTTTACAGCGTCACAAGAATGATGGAGGTGTTGGTTTGTCACCAGGAGGAATCAGAGAGAGCTGCTGCTGAGACTGCTCCTCTAGTTGCATATCGTTTGGGAAGATTTTTCTAAGGCCACACTTTATAACATCAAATTATACCTGTGAGATAAAAGTGTTCAAAATATTCTCTTCCTTTTATGGTTCAACTGTTCAAAGTTTGGTGTGAAACAGGCCTGAGTTTGGAGTAAAGTGTCTCTGACTCCCAGCACTGTGACGAAGTCCAGATCCAGCTCCAGGTCTTTGCCACTTTACACATCAAAAGACTCCACAAATCACTCGGTTTGGACAAGAGGCAGCATTTGCACAAGGCTGAGAGTAAGCAGGCGTCAATGAGTGAGAGGTTTCATTGTTTAAAAGAAAAGAAAGTGTGTGTGTGTGTGTGTGTGTGTCTGCGTGTGCACACGTGTGTGCGTATGTGGTGTTAAAAAGCGACCGAGACAATGACTGAAAGCAGGCCTGTGTACGTGCCTGAGCGCATGTTCATGCATGGTTAATGGTAAGGCAATGGCACCCTCAGGTGGTGGCAGGACCGTGATGGAGTTATCTCCATGTTTGCGTGCTCACGATTGATAAACTTTATTTATAGAAGTCATTCAACATGTACAATGTTTCGACAAGCATCCTGTGACCAAGTAGTTATGACTCCCATTAAATAGAAACCGACAAAAAATCCTTCTCTCATACGAGAATAGTGACAGAAACAAAGATAATCATGAACCAAACTTCATAAAATTCAAATAAAAACAAACAAACATGTTTAACGAAAAATAATTACCCGTCATTAGTGTACAGCGACAAGTTGTTAGGGTGTAAAGTTTGTGAACATTTTATTGACCCTTAAAGGTACAGTACATAAAATCTCACCAATAGGTGTCAGTAAAGTAGACAGAACATGCATACGCTTTATTTATTTATGTATTTATATTTAAATACTTGGCAAAAATATTGAATTAAATAGCAGGTACCAATTAAATATTTTATTTTTTGTTAAACAATAGTGAGTGGTCCTAGATAGTTTTCCAGAATGTGTGTGTATGTGAGTCAAAGTTTTGCTTTGATGGATGTTTACCAGACTGGATTCGCTCCAGAGTGTTTCAATATATGGGTAGGCTGTCAGTCCACATTTCACCTCAGTTGTCAATGCCGGGTGAGAAGTGTCCAGGTCAATAGAATGACTTTACAACTTAGTCTCTGTTAGCTACTGTTAATCAGTATAAGTGAAACTTTCTTTGAAGTCGGACTTGGACACTTGAATAAACTTGAATAAACTCCAAGGAACTCTAATAGAAGAGTGGGAATCCAATCAAACTATTTATCAGATGGAAAGTGAGATTTTTAGGAAGCTCAAGCCCAATAACTTAGTTGGCACAACATTAGTTTATAACCAGCTGTTGTTGTTTAGTTGACTCATTGTCAGCTGTCTGGAGGTGGGAGGGTTACATGTCTAATCTGCTGACAATAAGTAATTGTTACAATATCGGGAATACATTTTCATATTTTTGCACATTTTTGTGAATTATAGGCCTGATTTCAGTTCAGGAGGTGAGGCTTGAGGTGAGGAGGATGGCATGGCCCCCCTGTTGTAGCCATACTGACCTGTCAGTTCCTGCCTTTCTTTCCACCTCATGCTCTCTGCCTTAATCCTCTGTCTTGTGTGTTTACGTGTGTGTGTAAACACACATGACAGTCCCATGGTTTATTGGGGATATGATATGAGATATTTGGAGACTTAATCAGAGCAAATATTTCAGTTGAAGACAAATAAACTGCATCCCAAAAAAGAGACCAACCACCACACTTTAGAGACTATATTGAAAGACCTGCTTGGAGAAAATGTTGAGGGGTTGTCCAAGCAGTGACGTGCTGAGCGTAAAGGCTCCAGGATTTATAGAAGCACTCAGGGGAACTTTGTAAAAGGGCCTTAGAACTGGTCAGAAGTTCACAAATGGAATGAAGCTTGCAAGCAGCAACTACAGGCAGTCAACCAGAGCTGCATCGCATGCTAAAAATGTAACATGCCTCATTCCCCTTACGGCATGTACCAAAACATTCAGTGCTAATTTATTGGTCTATTTAAGCTTCAAAATATCCAGCTCTCTCTCAAATATAACATATTATTACTTCACAAATCAGTAAATACTAAAATTTGGCAGTATTTTAAAGGAAGCATTTTGTAGAATTGGCTAAGATAGAATGATAAACAAAGATACCCATTGCTGCTGATCTACACAGTTCAGAAAACTAAGAAAAAGATGGTTTTACATTGGAAATAATATTCCTCCGTACTAACATAAGATTATAAGGATATCTCATTTTAAATATTTTTATATGCAAAGAGCACCATTCTTATTTCAGCATCAAAGCGAATTAGTGAAATAGGACCTAAAGGTTTAGATGACATCATACAATGGATATTACAATGGAAATAGCTGGGAGACCCAAATTCTTCTACTTTAAGTATTTATTTAATCAAGACCAGTTTAAGCCATCTGTATAAAAAAAAGTATATATTATTCAACAAAGGTTGAAGGGACGGGGGGAGTACTAGTAGAAAAACTAGAGGATCCGCAACAGGGCCTTGAGGGACACCATAACAGTCACATGGTTACTGGTGCAAAAAAGAAAAAGGACATAGGATGATGTAGTAAAAATATTTTTTATTAGTAGAGAAAAGTCAATGGCAGATAATCTCAGAACTGGTAGATAAACAAAAAAAATTAATGAAAATGTGTAATTCTATGGATGAAATCCCAAGATGAAGTCCTGAAAACAGCTCAGCACTAAGCTATGGGTTAGTGATAGTACCTGAGTGGAAATCTCACCAGCCTGAAGTGTACAAATATGTGTTTTTAATCAAATGGCAGCAGATGTGTAATCAGCACTACTTACCAAGTCGCCTCTGTAACAGTGAAAACCTTCCAAAGAGCTTCTCCCAGCATCGCTGCATGTGTTACTTCACTCTCTTTATACTTTTTGCTTCTCCTCCTTCTTTTCTGTCTTATGCACAGACATATACTCCAAGAGAATCACGCTGCAGGAAAAAAAGAGGCAGAGACGGAGAGATTAATTTTCCATTTGTCAACTTGGACCGCATTTAATTTTGCCATTTAAGTCAAAGGACATGGCTGGAGAGGCTGGTGGTGTGTCATGACGCAGTGTGATTCCAGAGACAGCTCTGCTTATGAGAAAACTCAACCACGATGCCTGTTCAGTATGACCTGAATCTTTAGATCTGGCTCTGTGTGTGTGTGTGTGTGTGTGTGTGTGTGTGTGTGTGTGTGTGTGTGTGTGTGTGTGTGTGTGTGTGTGTGTGTGTGTGTGTGTGTGTGTGTGCGCACGCGTGTGCGTGTGTGTGCGTGCGTGCGTGGGTCCTCTTTTCTCTTTAATCAGAGAGTGAGTGAAGCAGAACAGCGTGGTGGGCTGAGTTGAGGAGCCTTTCTGTTGGTCTGGCTGGCATTCCTACCCTACTATAACCAGCTCCGGATGTTTTCCTGTCTCTAAACAAAGGATGGATTAATGTGTGTATCTCTTCATCTCACTGTAATCATCTCATCTCACATTACCAACAAAGGACCACCTAAATTCAGACGTTAGCTGGATAAAAACCACAAACTGCTATGAGCTCTGAGTGTAAAATGACTGTCTCCTCATTATGGAGACAAGCAATGATGCATCCAGCCTTCTTCATCTTTACCTGTTATTCCTCTTCTACTGTTTTCTTCTTGTTCCTCAATCTTTTATTCTTTAGTACCTGTAATTTGTTTATGTATTACTTGCACACCTTTCCACACCTTCTTTCTTTCTATATTATCTTTTGTTATTTTTTTCCCTTTATTGATTTCCTCATATATATCCCCTGACAGTTCAAAGCAAATAAGCAGCAGAACCATTAATACATACGGTAAGAAAGGTTGTAAATCGTAAGCCACTCTTAAGATTATAATATTTGGCTTTGGTCACTCTTACAGCAAGTATCTGAAGTAAAACCGCATTTTGCCTATATCAAACAACCATATAATTTGTTTGGGGGGCGAATAACATGCGTTGTAACTGTTGTGTCAGCTCTCTATGTGACTGATCCCATCCCCCAAGTGCTTGCTGTATGTATCTTATGTGGGTGTGGTCTGCCCTCTGGTGGCCATATGGGGAACTATCTCAGAGTAAAAAAAATCAATATCCCAACATTCCATTGGAAATCCACGTGCTGTCATATATAGTAATCCATGTTGTTCTGTTCACTAAAAAGAAGAATATGCAATTAAATCAACCATAAACACAATGAAGATTCAATATTTCACTGTCACCATTACAGCCACTTGCTTATTGTATCAAAAATCTGGTTAACATACAGGACCTTACAAAAGCCTTGAGCCATTTTTCTTCCAAAATATTCCAAGCCACTTATCACTGACATGAATCAGTGGGATGAACTGCGTTGTGTTCATCAGTGGCAACAGGTTTTATGGACTAATTAATCCAAATTTTATATTTTTGGTTCAAATCATTGTCATTATATATTAAGGATGTCAGGAGAGAGGTCTGCAACCATCTCTAAAACATGGTGGAGGCTCTGTCATCATTTGGTGCTGCATTTCAGCCAGTGGTGTTGGAGATCTTTTTTGGGGGGGGATTATGAACACAGAAAAGTCCAGTGAGATTTTAATCTGCGATGCAACCCATCTGGCAAGTGTCTGGTTGGTAAGGGCTTCATTTTTCAGCATGACAATGATCCAAAACACACTGCCAATGCCATAAAAGCACAACTGGACAGACAAGCACACAATATAACACTACCAACCATGAATTGGCCTCCCCAGAGTTCAACATTATTGAAGCAGTGTGGGATCATCTTGACAAGAAACATAACAGATGACACCCAAAATCCAAAGAAGAACTTTGAATGTCCTTCAAGAAGCCTGGATAACTATTCCTGGAGCTTTATTAAAGAAATTACTAGAAAGCCTGTCAAAAAAAGTTCAGGCTGACTTTCAAGCTTGTTAGAATGCAAACTCGGTTTTCCACTTATACACTATATTTCCATTTACACGAGTTTAAATAAATCACTGCACACATTTCCTATTTTCCCATCAAAATATAAAGAAATAAGGGATGGCTCGGGGCCTCTGCACACTGCTGTTTGTTGGTATATAGACTCATCTCACTGCCGATCAGCCCCAAAGCAGTAGCAGACCCCTTTGTCGTGTTTTGAGATAACTTTAATAGATTTAGACTCATTCTGAATAGAGTATTGGATGGCAACTAGCCAACATCCTAGTTGGTTTTGTCTGTATCGAGCTGATCGATTACTTGTGTGTAGTCAGCACCTTTGATGTGGTTTCATTGTATTTTTATTCACGTCCAGAGTAAATTTATATGTTTGCCTTGCAATCCTCATTGATCATGAAAGCCTTGTAACTTCCATTTCAAAGAACATACTAGTGATTGAAGCTTCTTTATGAGTTATGGCTTTGTTTTGTTTCCTTGATGACACATACAGAATTCTTTTTAAATCATCAAATATGTGAGATGAAAATCTATGTTTTAAAAAAAACTCATTCTGTTTGATGTTGCATAAAGTTTTATATTTAAAAGAAAGTCTGGATGTTGTCCCACCATCTGCAGAAAAAGCAAAATCATGTAAATGGCTTTGCTGCAAGATAGCTGATTAAAGTAAATGTACATCCCCCTTTGTCTCTTTCTCTCCTAATTGATTGCCTGGCTTTTGAGACAAGAAGAAAATAAATATCTTTAAGCCAAGATACTTTAGTTGCACAGAAAACTAAAACGGTTTCCCCCTGCCAACGCCAATACACTATACTGCAGTTTTAAAGAGGCAATGTGGGCCAACACTAAAATTTAGTGAGATCTTCCTTTGCACATGCTCCACTACTGCTCAATGAAGTTTCATGACATTTACTTTTTGTGTAATGTTGATGACAAACAGAAAGATTGAAAGCATACCTTCACTGACAGCATCCACAATAGTTCGTGGCAAGACAACATCCCTAAACCTTCAGACCGTGTCATTTTTACTTGTGTTAGATTGTTCTTCCAAGCGGCCTGCAGCAGATCAGCAACCTGACCAAGATGTGCTCTGCTTTTTTCCCTAGGACACCAGTGGTTGCATGCTGGAGCAGCAGGTTGAGTGTCGTGGATGACAACAGACAAGACCAGTAGCGTTGTAGGGATGGAGCTGGACTCAAGGTGGTTGTTGTCCAAGATAGAGACAATACTGGACAATAAACTCTCATCGAGTCCATGGTTTGTTGGTCAGACAGGAGCGCGTTGCCCAAATGCACCACTGAATGACACAGGAAGTCATTTCTTCCTATGGCCATCATTATGTATAACTCCTCCATCTACACAAGTACACACTGCAATAGTTGCACGCACTTAAAATCACATCGTCTACAAAGAAAAGTTCCAATTACAGTTTTTTCTGAATGCTTAAACCCTAACTGTGATTCCTGTAGCACAATTTCTAAAACTATTCAGACTTATAGCAAAACCACTCACTGAGTTTGCAAAACTAAAAGCACAAAAACTGCTTTGCACTCAGTTTGCAATTTTGTAACACACACTTTGCAAAACTGTAGGCACAATTCACTGCACAACACTCAATTACCAAATTTCCAACACACTCCTAGCAAAAGTATACACATGTATGGCTATCATTAACACTAATTTGCCAACTGTCTGGCACACTTTCACATGTGAAAACTGTTTTAGATAATTAGTCCACTTTGCAATCAGCCTAAGCACTATGAACAGGCCACAGGTAAGCTGTCTATGTGGAGTACAATGGAAGGAGCAGTAAGAGTGAGAAGAGTGAGAATCAGAGGAGGCCGAGGGAGAGGACGTGGAGGTGAAGAAGTTGGAGGAAGAGGACGTGGAGGAGCAAGAAGAGGACGAGGAGAGGAAAGAGGAAGGGTAAGAAGAGTAAGAAACAGAATAACTGATGACACCAGAGCTACAATAGTGGACCATGTCATCAACCATGGGATGACCCTGAGGGAAGCTGGCCAACGTGTTCAGCCTAAACTGAGCCGCTACACTGTGGCAAGCATCATTAGGACATTTCGAAATGAGAATCGGTAAGTACAGTCACTTTGCACTAAGATTTGTAGCACTGGATGGATCTATAACAGAAGTATGAGCTCAAACTGACATGGCCTACCTTGTGCACAGAGAAAGCAAAAGCCAGATGTGTTTTTCATTCATACCATCAGTGTGTAGTTGGTGAATTGTGTGCTTAGTAGATGATGGCTTGTGTGTACTGTTTGATACGGAAACACCATTTTTACAAAGGTGTGAAGAGTTAATCTAGCTGTGTTCGCTTTTGCAAGAGAACTACAATGTTTTGATGATTGGGTGACAGGTTTTCTTATTTGTGTGAAGAGTTTTGAAAAATTAGCCAATAGTTACAAAAATGTGCTTAAGCAATCAGAAAAAACTGTAATATAACAAAGGGGGCACCTCAGTGTCACCCATATATATGTAATTTAGTGTAATATACAGGGATATTTATGATTAGAGCTATTTGTATTTATTACAGCGATTTTGTTATATTTTGTAACTTTGTAATATATTGTATTCTATTTAGTTTAGTTAGTTAGTTCTTATTGGATCAACTGTGACCACATAATTTCCTCTGAGATTATTAAAGTATTCTGATTCAGATGCTAATTAAGGAAATGAATGGATGTTCTTCCAAGTTTTGGCAACCAGGGAACAGGGAAATTAATTCTTCTGATTGACACACAACAAAAACATATATCCATCTTTCCTTATGGTAGGTTTATGACAATCACCTGTGATGATTCAGGCCCAGATGGTTACAACTGCAAAAGATTTAACTTTATGTAGAGGAAGGTCTGTATTTTTCCACCATAATTCAGTTCAAACATATGCAGACCCTGTAACTGTTGCACTGTTAAAGTCATTAAAACAATACCACACATCGGCCGTTAGTGGGCGCAATACGCTTGACTACTCGTTTTCATAAAGCTAGTTATATAGAGCACCACCACATTTACCTCACAATATTTCATTAATTATTTACTAACAGCAAATATGACAGCATCAGATGTTGTAGAAACACATCAAAAATCACTGTCTCTTCTGCTAATAACCAAATGTCAATGTAACCATAGTCCTAACTTGATTGTGGGCACCCATCAGATGTAGTTCTGACTACAGTTGATAAACATTTACTCACTAAATCTACTACAGCGTAACTATCCCTGCATGCAGTCACATAGGGAGCATTGCAGAGTCTGTGCTGCAGGATCGCAGTGAAACCTGGGTTTGGGCTCTGTTTGTAAGCAGTCAACACATTCCTGAAGAGAGTAAACCAGCAGCACTTTGAGCTACTGAGAGGGTAGCAGCCTGCAGCTGTTGTGCACAGCCAGCTTCAGGGGCCCAGGAATGCTGTCAAGCAGGATTGCGGTCATGGATGCTAATTAACCCAGCTGAAAATGAATATTCCCGATCAGCTGGTTCTTACGCTGTGAGGTTTTTTGTTCAGGTTGAATGGCTCAGGATGCCTATACCTCACAAAGGAGGGGGTGTGAGATTATCACGTTCCAGGGGCAATTAGAGATGTTTACCTGGTGCACTTTGAAGCTCTCTGCTGACAGAAGAATAGCTTCCTCTTGACCACCCAAGTTGGGTGGCAGGTTTTATTACAAATCCCGTGTAACCTGGATAAAAAGATGGTTTTGTGGTCTGTAAAAGATCACAAAAATAAGACTTAAAGGCATCATAGGCCATATTTAACTCCATATTATGAGGACAATGTAAAAATGCAAGTAAATCTTCACCTGTTATGTATCTGAAAAGTTGAGCAGGCTACAGCAGATGGTTAAATATAAAGATATGTGGCTGTTTTCTTCACACTATGGTGTTTTTATGTGTTTGAGTTCCCAGTGGCTCACACTTCACCTTCACTTACAGAGGTAATGATTGCAAACTGAACTGGGGGGGTTATATTAAAAGATACTTGTTCCACACCACAGGGTTTGTGGGCTTACACCACCTTGTTTGGATCAATGAATTCAATCATTTAGCTACAGACCTTTTTAAAAAATGTTTAGAAAATCGCGTCCTCTGGTGTCTCGGAGGTCCAGCGTGCTCAGTGCTGCCTTCGCAGATTCTGGAAATGCACGAACTAACCGGAAAGACCACTTTTTTTTTACCCTGAATATATTAGGCTATAAATTGGAGAAGGCGGGGTTAGAGGAAGTCTGCTTACTTTTTACATCTATATTTTTAAATGCTTACTTTTAAATATATATATATTTTGGTTTCATTATTTTTTTTTTCTTCATATGCATCAAAAGACGACTAAACACGGCTGATTTAATATGATATTTTTATTAACAGGACATAATACATATCAAGTTGTTATTGTTATAAATATTTGTGTGTGTGTTTTGTTTGTTTGTTTTGCGATAGCATACATTTTTAAACCTTAATCCATTATCAGTAGTAGCTGTTATTTACTCAGCCTTTACTGACTACAGCAAGGATACAAATAGATCCCGACTGAGGGAGTTGGGGATTTCGTGCGGTACGTGAATGCATCCCAGAATCCCGTTTTTTTTTTAAAGAGGGCTGATGTCATTTTCAAAACTTAACTCACACTCCTCAAGTCAACGCGGCGAGTCGCACACCTCCTGCTCTCTCGTGAAGTCCTCCCTCATGTCTGTCGGAGCGCACTGAGAAAAGAAAAAAGAAGTCGGGGAGGTGAAAGAAACACGAAGTTCTGTGGAAGAAGCGAACAGGGAGAATTTTTTAGAGCAGAAAGCCCGGGACCAGAGCCCCTCTCTCTGTGGGCAAAGGCGACTGAACTTTTTTTCTTTTTTTTTTTCCTTCAAACGGGAAAAAAATGAATCGGAGCTTTAATAAGTCGCAACCTCTGCGAAATCCTAACTGCAACGCTGTGGAAGTGAAAAGCAAGGTGAGTGGAAACTTGAAAGCCCTGCTTGGTGGTGGTGTGGGTGGATAGGATTTTGGGGGGATTAAAATAATAATAATCATGATAAATGTTCACATGGCTGTCCCGTCACGGAGCCGGAGCTGGTCGGACGGTGTGCAGCCTACGCCACATAACTATTTCCGCTTTTCCCCCGTGAGTTGTGCGGGGAAAGTTGCAGGTTCTGGATGTTTCTCTCATTTGCAGTGATTGTTTGCTTCTTACTTCCTATCCAGATTTTGCTGATTTGACTCTTTCTTTCCCGATGCTGCTGTGGGTGGTTGATGGAGGAGGGCTGGGTAGGTGGGTAATGGGGTTGTTTTTGAAGCACCTAGCTCTCCAGATTTCCTACAGCAACAAAGTTTCCACCTGTTAAAGTCAGACGTTGCATTAGTTGCACTGAGTTTTTGTGTTCTTGCTACACAGTATCAGCCTAGCTCTTTGTTTTGGATCATTTTTTTAAACGCTGACAGACTAATGGACACACAAACATCAAGTGGATTGCCAAGATTTCAATTGTTATGTCTCAATGGAGTGCCCTGATTTATGAAGCTTTTCATCTCAACACGTACACAATACATCCACATGAGTTATGCGGCTCTTATTTTAGTTTATACTGCAGAGGAAGAGTTTTATTTTTGTTTTGTTTTTTCGATACACAAGTGACTGTTTGTGTGGGCTCTGTGAAGAACTACCAGCTGACACTCATCACTTGTGAACCCCACAATGATTGCTGGTGACCTGCATTCTAATCCAGTGTTTCTGATTTATTTGTGAGATAATGCAGTATTCGCATGTGTTCACACCTGAGGGTTAGATTGAGAGATGGGCAAGTGGTGCAGAAGGTGACTCATTCACTCCTGAGTTGTTTCCACCTTTTGGCCGCCCAGTTTCAGTGGGGTGGTGGACAGATGGAGCACAGATGCTCTGATGGTGACAGGTGGGTGCGCATGTACTCACACAAAAACGGCCAAAAAGGCGAGTAGTGTTTGTGTGTGTAGGTGGGTTTTTTGTTCTTTTTGTTGTTTTGCCATTTCTTTTGCTGCAGGGTTTGTTCCACAGAGACAGGAGTGGTCACTCCGTGGCTGCCGCAGATTGTTTGTGGGTGGGACTGGCACGCCAGGAGCTCTGTGGCTAGAACAGACAGGTCCACCGGCGTCACCACGGCACACCGTCATGCCACCACGTCACACGTTTCCACTTTTGGATCAGATGTGACTCATCCCTCTCCGTCACGTCACTTTAAGTGGTTTCACATTTTGTTCTACTTCGTCAGGTTTTGTTTTGTTTTGATCCGTTTGGGGTGTGTTGGGAGCTCTAACCCCCGTCCCTCATGTTCCCTCATCTCCCTCAGTGAAGAAATCAAGCGTGTTAATGAAACAAAAGCTGATTATTTGGAGAGAAATAGCACACTGACAGTTGAGGACATTTGAATACCTGTAAAGGGAAATCTTATCTGTTACATAGCTCTGCCACAGTCTGGGCCTCTGAAGGCACAGAGGAGCAGGATCAGCTACACGTAATTCAGTTAATCATTTAGTAGTAAATAATATGATATCCTCACAATACTAAGGGCACATTACAATATTATTACAGTTTTAAAGTTTTGCAGTAATATGTAATGCAATCTATCACCATTTTCAAACTGCAGATTATGTCCTCAAAGTTAAACTTTGTCAGTGTTTGTTTTATCCAATAAGATAAAGTTATCGTAAATGCAGCCCATTTACCATTTTATCTTGTTTTTGGTTTTTTTTCCTGTAAAATGAGATTTTCCAGACTGCCAACACTGGCACTAAAAGCGTGCTGTAAATGTAACCTAATACTTTACTTTAATGAGTAAAAATTGTTACATTTTTAAGAAATACACAGAAATAAACAAGACCCATCGATGAGGTTTGGGACTCATAAATTGTGTAACACTCATCAAGACTTACCTTCTTATGTAAACGCCAACAAAACAAAAAAATACACAATAAAATGTATACGGACTTCCTACCTTCTCATTAGATACAAATGTTTCCATAACAACAACTATGGTTCATGGTAATATCCAAAGCCAAACGGCTTATTTACCGACTCGAATCATCCTCGTATTCACTTTTGTTTTGTTTTTATATAGTTATGCAAACTTGTGCCGTGACAAACAGGTTTTCATTCCTTCTGCGTAGTTAATGTAAAGTTGTAACAGTTACTGTTGGTTCCTACAGCCGCTTTATTAAACATGGAGTTCTCTCTCAGTACGTGGTTTTTGTGTGACTTGAAACAAACTCTGATAGGAGAAAGATGCCGCTTCGATTGCAGAAGGAGACGCTTCTTTGGTTGCAACCGAGGGACACAAAATCTCCCAAGTCAAACGCGTGCAACTGGTCGCTGCGGTGACCTTTTTGTGAATAAGGAAGCCCCCAAAAGTATCTTTTGAGTGTCTTTGGGTGCAGTTGAACATGTGAGCATTCATTTTTGTTATGCGATTACTTTCTTTAAACCAAAAAAAGTCTAAATAATTCATTTGTTAAGCAGAAGCAAACATGGCCTTTAGGTGCACTCCCTTTTTAATAATCGTATGCCAAATAAGGCTCTAGAGAGAAAAATGTCTGTTATGAAGACGCTGCAGAAATGCTGAGGTACATTCAGATTTCCAGAAGTGTCAAGAGTGTTACATATGTGATTGATTGCTGTTGTGTGACTGGTTCTTACTGGTTCATGGTTTTGTTTTTTGTTTTTTTTGTTTTTTTGTTTTGTTTTTTCCTTCGAGAGGAATCTGTTTCTGTGATAAGCTTATCAGGGCTAACACTGGAGGTGTCTGGCTGCCTGTCACTGAGGCCTCAGCCAGGATTTGCTGGTTTCACTCACATCAAGCTCTTATCAGAGTGTTTTAGGAGATGTAGGGGGTTGAGTGGAGTGGGGTCCTGTGGTTCTCCTTTATTAAATACTTAGTCATCTTTTAAAATCCTGGGAGCCTGTAGGCAGTTTCTGAGGTGAGTTACCCCAACTTACCGAATATTAGGTAAGAAAAGAGCCAGCGTTGGCCAGAGACAAGAAGTCGGTTATCTTCCATTTTCTTCAGTGTGTCAGTTAAAAGGCTCCAGACATGTTTCAGCCTGTCGGACGTCACTCTGCAGCAGTAGGCCAGCGGAGCAAGTGATGTCATGTTTGTAGTGGTGTGCTCTAAGAGTCGAGGTTTAGCACTGAGGCCCGTGATTAATCGCGCCATGTTCAGACTTGCTCATACCTGAGGGCCGGGTTCTGCTGGTTCAAACAGATTTCTTTTTTCAGACTGATCACGTGCTGCACTAAGAGAGCAGTCGCGTTCAGAGGATAGTGATACGCACAAGTATAATTATGATGTGGAGCGTAGCGTATGATGTCTTTCAGAGTTGATTACAGTATATGCGCGCCTCGGATTCACTTTCCTCGACGCTAACAGCACCTACTTCACTCTGACGAACCTGCTTGTCTGCTTGTTGTGTCATTGTAATACGGGCTGAGGTTTATGAGCTGAAGGTGGGTGGCAGGTTTTCAAAATGCAGCCTCACACATTTGCCTTTCCCGCTGCCTTGAGTCAGCCTGGCAACAAATTACACCCGGTATCCCCCTAAGTCTCCTCACACACCGCCGCTTAAATTTATGTGTCATCTTCTAATTACAGAGCTGGTTAATGTATCCCCCCCAGCTCCTCTTCTTTCCAGTCAGTATTCTGCTGCTCTCCTATGTCAGCAGTTTTCCTCTTCTCCCTCCTCCTCCTGCTCACTGATCATCTCCCCACTCTTCTCCTCTGCTGTCAGCTTCCCTCAGCTGTGAGCTGATGATTACAGTAACAAACAGCGCCTTAGTCTACAAATTACTACTCTGATTCAGACCCCGGTGCTGCCACTGCTGCTGTCTGTTGTTGTAGATTATTGTACCGTGCTTCAGCGCCTCAGTCGCGCCTTTGTGTGCTTGTCTCAGTCACATGATGACCTTGTCGTGACCCTCAGGCACGCTCTCGTTGGCGATACAGTGGCCTACCCAGGAAAAGCTGAAGCCCAGTTGTTCAAGTCTGTGCTTTTGTGTATAAATAGTGGGTGGGAGGAGTGGCTGCCTGCTACTGTCATGCATAGCTACCTGAATTCTGCTATTGTATAGGGACCTGCTTTCCATTTCCTGGTGTTTTCAGGCAGTGCGCGGCTGAAATTTGTTTTCTCGGTGATACGATCTTGATGTGCAGAGTCGCACGTAAAGCTACAGCGTTTCCCCCAGGAAATGATTTAGCTGAGATGGAGAACCACCCAGACCCCGATGCATCTTATCCGGTTATAATTTTAGCCAGTGTAGGAAGATCCCAACAGCAGGCACAGATGTAAAGGGACTGGGTTTTAGGGAATGTGCTCATTCAGCTTCTTGCAGATAAGTAAACTAGAAGACTGGTGTGCTCAGTATATGAAGGCCATCTAGTAAATGTCAGCCTGGCTTTGTATAAAGACTGAGATGATGTCTCAGAATTGTGAACATCAACACGCGTGAAGTGAGGGGCTGCAAATGTACTTGTGGGTCCTTCCATGTTGGCGCTTCAGATGCTTCACAGCTGACCATCTCAGATGTGGCTGAAAATATTCTGGGGAAAAGAAAGACCTCTTATAGCAATTGTGCAAACTTTCATGACCCTAATGTTGTTCGTTTCTTCTTCTTCTTTTTTTTTCTTTCTTTTTTTTTTTTTTTTTTTTTTTTCCCTCCAAGTATTTTGATGAAGTTGAGGTGGGTTTACTTTTGTCTTGTTTTCAAATCTGAAAAGCTACTTGAGCTAGGTCCTGCAAATGTTTTAGGGTAAGTATCTAGACCTCTGTGAATGTTGACTCTCCGGAGTGTAGTTTAGTTTTATATACAAGGCATAGAATAGTCATTAAAACGGTACAAATAAGGTGAATGGGATGGATTTTTTTTTTTTTTTTTTTTTTTTTTTTATACCAATGCTGCTGTTTGGTGATTTATTTTAATCAAATTCATTTCATCCAAATTCAGTGTGAAGTCTGGTGCTGACTTTTCTCCTTTTTTCCTAGTTTGTTTTGGAAATTATGCATAATTCCTTCTGAGGAGTGCATCTTTCCCCTGGAACTTTCTCTTAGTGACAAAAATTGGTTCTTCTCTTCCAATCCACTATGTATGCAAGATGGGGACCACTGAGAGTTAGAAGTTTGCAGCTTTTGTATTTATTTTTCTGTTGGCTACATCATCTGAGTCCTTTGAGATTATCTGGAGTCTTCATGTTGTAATGCGCTCAAAGTACTGCAAATTTAGAGACACAGAATGAATATTGCTTTATTCAGAGGTCTTAGGAGTGATTCCTAGGACATTATCCTTGAAGTGTAGTTGTTTAAGCCTAAAGAGTGAAATCAATTACAAAAGGCAACACAAATGACAACAGTTTAAAAGCATCTGCACCAATGAAAAAAGTTACAATAAACCCATCAACATTGGATCTTTGAAGAAAACAGTTGTTAAGTTTTGATATTCTTTCAAAGAGTAATTCACCGACCAATGAATCATCACTGTGAGGGTTCAATCCATAACAAAATATCATTGGGCAAGATACCGAACCCCAACACATGCAGCGGAGTGTCAATGTGTGTTAATTCAATTTGGTGTTATTTATACATTCCCTCAAGGCACTTATGTATGTTAGAAAGCACTTGGGTAGAAAAAGCATAGAAAAGACAGGAACCAGTTAATCTACTATTTACAAGACAGGCCTCTGATATTAAAAAGATAAATCAAAGTTGCACAGCTGCCTGCTATGGTGACCCCTGGTTAATAAGAGAGAAGCTGAAAGTAACCTTATTCTCATGATTAAGAAGTTTTAAGTATCTGAGTTAGGGCTGAACGATTATGGAAAATAATCTAATTGCGATTTTTTTGCCCCAATATTGCGATTGCGATGCGATATGCGATTATTTTTTTTTAAGGTCTTTGTCTTCTGTATTATTAAACAAAGACAAGCAATACATCATATAGTATGGCCAATACTATATTACATTAATTTTAAACTGTTCTTTCCTGGAAGACAGACCTCTGTTATGATGACATGAGGTGATGCATGAATTGATGACTGACATTTTTATTTAACTTCTTCAATCACAACAGTATATTTGAACATACACAATAGTTTATTTTTAGCTTACAAACATCTGAGCATAAAGTGCTGACAAGGAACCCTGGTGTAAACATTAAAATGAAAGTCAGTACAATGTGCAGATTGCAGAAATATACATAAAAAAAAATCAGTGGCTTTACCACACTCAGTTTTTCGACATCTGTGAACTACTAGACAGTCATTCAATTAAAAAATAATATTAAATAAATAAAACTAATAAATAAAAAATACACACATCTTACTGATCTCTGCAGTCAGTAACATTACACATAAAGTGCAAACATAATAGCAATTGTATAAACACACAAACACGCCTTTAAAGTTTAAAGGCGTGAAATTGGACGGTCTAGCCTTCTGATTAGCTAATCAGAAGGCTAGTTCTGATTAGCGTCACCGCTGTCTCGGTGGAGTTTAATAAACTCGGCCGTCTGCTTCTTGCTATCTAAAATATAACCAGACACTGGTGTAAATTCTCGACTGTCTCATACTTCTGTTTAATAAGTTTTCTGTTTGACGTTTAGTCAGCTGTGTGAAAACCAAGGAGGAACCCACCCGGGGGATTAATAAAGTTTTATTTTATCTAATCTAATAACTTTAATCTCAGCCAAACCGATTTACTCACGAACAAACAAAACACTGAAAAAAGCCCAACAATAACATTTTTAGGTTGTCTAAGTAACTTATATATTACGTTTAACCCGAGCAGCGAAACTCCGCGGTGATCTGAAAATGATGTGCCGGGAGTTGTGCCGTTCTCGGCCGCATCAGTAATCCTCGAGCTCCCGGCTAGCTGTCGAGCTGGTGGGTAGCAGACGCCTCTGAAAACGTCGAAGCACTTTTGCAAATATGGGATATCTTGATAAACCGAGCAGATATTTGATGTTTACACAACTACTTTCTCGCCTGAAAATATGTTAAAAGTTTATTTTGTGACCCAGAAAGATTAGTATGAGTAATTTTAAAACTTAGTAGCGGCCGCCATTGCTGGAAACTGGAGTTTGGCTGGGCCGCGCTATGAATTCTGGGATATGGTAGTAATTTGGACAGCCTTATAATCGCAGTATAATCGCAGCCTTTGCGGTTAGAAAATTGCACTTGATCATGTCGCGATATTATCGCAAATGCGATATATCGTTCAGCCCTAATCTGAGTTATTAATCACTGGATTGTTTATGCATTCTGGCAAATGCACTCATTCATTTCTTTGCCAGAAGCTTGATAACAAAACTTTGAGATTTGTCAGTTTCATACAAAGCTGCAGACACCATAGCTTAGCATAAAACCCGGAGAAAAGGGGAACAGGGAGAGCTTTATTAGCTTTTTGTACACGTTATATAAACAAGACTCGGGCTGAGATTTACAGGTGACTGTAGAGGGATTTTCACACCTTCAGATTGCTGATGTAAGCAGTTTTAGTTGTAGCTTTAGCACAGAGATATCAGTCGTCAGCTAACTCCTACTGAAAGTATTTTTGTTCTATATTTCCTGAAGGTTTCATGTTGTGTAATCCAGTTGTTTGGAAAGTTACGCTCCTCTTGCGGTATTTAAAGTTGCAGAGAATCACAGCTGTTCAGTTTGTTTACTGCTTCAGGAAAAAAAACCTTCCTTTCTTGGTGCTTTATGTTACTTAAGGTCACAACCACATGCTCGGTGAACTTCCACCCTGTGACTTTTATGTGGAACAGTCAGAATCCCAGTTTCCTCATCCTGTTTGGTTGTCCCTCTCACAGCTCCTCTTTTGATTATTCCTTTTTTTTTTTTTTTTTTTTTTTTTTCTTCTCAGTATGGGGCAGAGTTTCGCCGGTTCTCGGTGGATCGGGTCAAGCCCGGCAAGTTTGAGGAGTTCTACAAACTCATCCTGCATATCCACCGCATCGCCAACATGGAGGTGATGATTGGTTACGCCGACGTTCACGGCGACCTGCTCCCGATCAACAACGACGACAACTTCGTCAAGGCGGTGTCAACCGCTCACCCGCTCCTCAGGATCTTCATACAGAGACAAGGTAAGCTGATCTACACTGTGCGATTTCCTTCGCCTCTTTATCCCCCGCAGATTATGTCTTTAATACTAGTTTAAATATTTCTTTCCAAATGTCTTCCAACTGGTAAACCTACCAAACTATCAACTGTTGCATTAACTGTGTCTTGGGCTGCAATTATGGTGCTGACTAGAATCAAGTTTCCCCCCCTGAATATTTCCTGGTCCAATTATGAGGGCTTTTTGTTTACTTCATGCCAGGCCTTCTGTGTGTGTCTGTATATGTGCTTTTGTGTTTCCGGCTCTCTTATTGGCTGGATAAGTTTCAGTCTGCCTCTGTCTGCCTTGGTAAGTCCTGTGCCTGATCCAGAGGAAGCCCTCGCAGGCATATGAAAACACACTCGCGCGCACACGAAAAATACACACACGCACACAGACCAGTGTCTCGGCAGTCCCATAGAAATCAGGTCATTGAGCAAAGGCCTGTATCCCGGCATACCAGACATTACTGAGAGACAAAAGATCTGCATGAAAAGAGAGACTCCTTACCGGGCTCTCTCAGTTTGTGTGTGTGTGTGCATGTGCTGATGTATTTGTTCAAACACAACACCACGGCACTCTGAATGGGAACCAACTCCTAGTCTCTCTCGCGCACTCTCTCGCTGATCCCAACTCTGGAGAGGGTCTCGACTGCTGCCAGCCAGTCATCGAGCATACAAATGAATCTATTACCATTCACTATTCATACCCACAATCCTCCTTGGAATGTCCCTCGCTCGGTTGTGTAATGAACGGGTTCACTCCAGGGTTTTGTTTTAATTGTCAACCAGTGGTTCAAAAAACAAAAAGATATCCACAGATTTCCAGCAAGAAACCAGGTTGAGATATTTGAGAGGCCCAATCGGAGTGTGAGTCACCGCCTCGAGAGATTAAATGGCCAGACCAAAACCAACTAACTGTAAGTTGGCTCATAAGTCATCCTGCAGTAATGTTTGACTTAAAAAATAAAGGCTGATTCGACCAGTCAGGTCGCGTAAGTGTAACACCTGAAAGCCATAACTTGTGTCCTTGTGGTTTAGCTGACACGTCGTGCATTACTTCTCACTGTCCTGCTGCTTATCTCAGTGTCTATATTCCTCTGGTGATGCATTTGATTCTCATGAATATTCCCCCTTGCTGGCTTCTTCCAGAGCATTTAATACAAAGGGGAAATTCCCTCAAACACCAGAAGGACAGAGGAGTCTTTGCTGATAGAGATTTGGCTGCTCTTATTGTGGGAGGGGGCGTATTTAGTGCTATTGTGGTGGTGAACTGCTGATGTGGTTTAGAGGAATTTGCATTGTTGTGACTGATGTTGAAACAGTCAGAGCATCCTTATGGCTCATTTATGCTCGCTGCAGTGGTTGCTTTGGACACCAGTGATGACGCTTCATCCATTTATACTTGCTTTTAAGGCGCTTTTGTCTCAAAGTTGCAGAAATCTCCCTCCATGGGGAATCTGGGAGTGCCTGTGTAATAGAAATACCTGCACAGGTGGACATGCTGACAGTCTTGGCTTAAGCTCATCTGTTGGAAAAATTTAGAGATGCACAACTGGGCGAAAAAACGGCAAAGAGCAACTCGTGCCAACGGGTATGATGTCACTTTTGTCATCCGTTGCCGTTCACACGCAGGAGAATGGAAAGTGTAAATGGGCCCCGTCGCTGGGATTCTCTTGGCGATGTGGATGTCATGACCATGTAGTTGTTCTACTTTCTAAACTACCTGGAGTCTCCTATGAAGAAGTGCATTTGTGCTCATACCAGACTAGAACATACCTCTACCTTTGCACAGAGCCTTCCCCGCATTCAGTGTCTGATGTTGAAATTTACATCACTCGACTTTTCACAAATGAAATTGTAACACTGGTCTTTGTATAGTCTATTGTTAAGTGCTGGACAAAGAGTTGTGTGTTTATGATAGTGTGAGTACCTTGTGCCTGAGAGAAGATGCCCCTGTGACCAGTGTAGTGGCATGGGAAAGTGTGTGTGGACTGTATCAGTCAGTACCAGCCTGTTAGTGCGGGTCATCAGTGGTGTCGCCACATTACTTCTCTGTCTGCTCAGATGAAAGGAAAGGCTTCACACACTCATTAAAACAGTGTGACTCACCATCCAGTCACAGCAGGGGGATTGTGTTTAACCTCAACCAGCCGTGGCTTTCATATTGATCTAGACATGAAAATAAAATCTTAATTATAGAATTAAAAAAGTTACAGCACTGGATGGTATGTGTAGCTGTTTCATAGATGCAGTTTATAATGAAAAACTTTGAAAGCTTTAGGGAGGGGAAAAACATTAAATGGTGCCCTGACATACCAATGTTGTTTTGGTCTAAAGGGTTTATGATTAATAACTCAATCTTTGTACTTCATTGCTCAGACAGACCCTCCCTTCCAACACGTGACTGGTCATCTGTCTGTGCTTGTGTATGGGCATGTACCTTTTCAGTGTTGCTCCATTTAACAGTGGGTATTTTGAATGTGCCCATGTCTCTTTCATCTACCTGATACTCCCCTGCCAGGCTTACATTTCCATTGTTGGTAAAACTGCTTCAGCACGTGCCACAGTTTTGTGGTGATGCTGATGGTACCAGTTACCGCCCGTAGGTGCTGATGGCAGCTTTTTTTTTTTTTTTTTTTTTTTTTTATTTAAAGTGGTAAAACTTCACCTGCAGAGTACAGGGTTACACTTTGTGGTTTTTGTCCAAGTAGCCTCTCATTACAGGGTGCTTGTATTTAATCATAGCAAAGAGAAGATAATTGTTAACATTGTGGAGTGAACTGAGATATCTTTGATGTCCGTTTTTGAGTTTACAGAAGGTGATTTTGATTGCTGTCGTTGTCTGGCAGGGTAGACTCTTAAATACTTGCCATGCGCAAAGAATAGAGGCAAACAAGTGGGGGGGGGGGGGAGAGAATAGGACACATGAGAAGATAAGAGTTGGAGGAGTTCTGTATGTGGAGTTGTTCTGCTTCTCTCCAGTGTGTGAGCAGTTTGTTGTGTTGCCAACTAATGACTCTAAATTGGGATCTCATTTTGGGGGCAATGCATACAGTGACTCCTGTACCCTCTTGTTTTCTCAGCTTTTGCTTTCCAGTTTAATACGTCAGTAACTCCTACAGTGTTCCAGCACGTCTGACGTATTGTCAGATGTTTATGGTGCGCTTATCTAGGGAAACTGCAGAAGTACTAACTGCCCATTCATATTCTGTCTCAAAACAATGCAAATTAAGATATAGATAAGCCTAAGAGGGGAACACTCCTTACACTGATGTCAGCATTTCACCAGCTTCTATTTATTTTTCTTCTATTAAAGTGGATCTATTCATATGCTTTTCACTATTCTTTGTCATTAGTTGTATGGTTGCAATATAGCAAAAGTTTCAAATAATCTTGGCATATAGTTCCCAAGCTCAGGCTTCAGACTGCTCCAAATGCAAAAGAAAGGAGGTCGTCCTGCTATGATCATCTCAGCACACAGCTCTGTCTTCCTTCAGTGTTCCATTTGTGGTCAGCCAAACTCGTTTTACATTGTGGGCTACATACAGCCCACTTTATTCTTAAGTGAGCCAGTGAAACCTCCCTGTTCTGTCACTGTTTAGAAGTTTAACTGCACATTTAATCCCAGACACATCTTATATAAGAAAAAGAACTGCTTTTACAACAGTGTGTTGTAACCATCTGTTGCTGGTAGTAAATGAAAGAAATCTAGAAGCACAACTCTTTGCCCAGATTGGGCAATTTTTGTTAGTTAGCAGAAAATGACCTTTTTTATGTTTTTAAGAAATCTTTAGTAGATGGTGGGGGGGAAAAAAAACTGGAACTTTTCTGTCATTTAACGGTTTATTTGGTCATGTATGAAAGGCAACGTGAGAAGTCCTTATCAGTAGGAAATGATGTAAAACTCCTGAAAATGCAAGTAATCGTTCAAAAGTTATGCCCTCCTTCACATTTTCCAAAGCTTTGGGGTCTTTGTTGGGCCAATTCTGGCCCCTGGGCCTCAAGTTTGACACCACTGCTCTAAAAGAAGACAAAGGAGCTAAAACCGCCTGGGCTGCGCCGAAGAGCAGTGCGCTATGAATCACACAAAATTACTCTAACAGAGTCTAAGAATGTAAAATGTGGAGTTGAAAATGAGTGTAATAAGTTCCCCATAAATTAACAGAAATATTAACTGACCCCTGTTGGTCGACACAACATTGGACTGAATCTATCCAAGCTGTCTCTGGAGTATAACAGGAACTGCACATGAAGGCTTTTAATGTGCTGAAAAGCTTTGAGAGCTGACAGGCTTCAGCGCCGTCTTGCAGGTAGTGGTGCACAGCTACTAATTTTCCACACTACAGTAATGACTCTAATAATCGTGATGAAGGTCTTTAATGATTTGTGTACACTGGATTACAAGCGGGGCTCAAACGAGGACATGCATGTTGAATTATATTGAAACTGTACCTGCACTTACACCATGGCAGACACAATCTGCGTCTATCCAAGCAAAGCACATTCCTGTTTTTAAAGGGCTGTTTTTTGGGGAGGGTGGTGGGGGGGGGCTGCAGTTGTTTTTGTAGACTATGCCAGTGGCCTGCACACAGACTAAACTTTCAACAGTGACAAGAGACCCCTTTTTGGCAAAGGGCTGAAAGTTTAAATAAATAGATCCAAGGTTGTGTCTGAGCGTGCTGGGCGTTTACAGCTCCGGCAACCCAGCTGCTCTCCCCACCTGTGAAAACTGCGATCAGATACCAATATCGGCCAAACTAAAGAAAGATGTGGCACCACAGCACAAATAGAAAAAGCGGTGGACTGTATCAGCAGCTGTGCCAGTTTCAGCTGAGCTGTGCAGACATCCAGACCGAGGCTGTTACACAACAGCTTGGACTGCACAGTTGCTTGGAGATCAAAGAAAAAAGGAAAATATATATTTCTGAATGTCTCCACTTTGCAGATTTCCCGCAGATGACCTTTTATTTACTTTTTTCTCCTAACACAACTACAGAGCTGTCATGCAGTAAAGTTACATAGTAACAGGAAGAACCAATGCCGCCTGCTGAAATTGCTTGAGTGGAAGGGTTATTAATTGTTTTAGCATAAGAGTCACTTTAATCAGGTGCTTCTGTTCATTGCAAACTGTTGACATCCAAATTGTGAGGATTGGGGAGGAACATATGGGAGGTTGAAAAATCGACTTTCTTTCATCCCAGAATAAGACTTTTGAAATGAATCACAGATGAATCAAAGGAGGAGTCTTTGTCACAACAATGTGTTTTGTGGTATCTGGTGCACACACCATGCAGTGTTTGCTACTAATTTCACTTCTATTTGAGGCAGATAGGGTTGCACACGTAAAAGAGGCACACATGTTCTGCAGATATTTTAATTGTGAAGTACTTAATGAATAACTGGGCGAGCTATTCGGCTGCTTTTTCAGTCTGCAGAACAAACAGACTACATTCGAGTCCACCTGTCACGACAGTTTGGGTGAGCGTCCACCAGGATGAGATCGTCTTTGGAGGAGTGGCTAAATGATATTGAGGACCATCACAACGGCAACCAGGCCAGCCAAGCCAAGCAGTGGAAAACATGTGATGGAAAGGTCCAGGGTGAGTTAGTTAGAAGGAAATGATCTTTCCAAACAAGACTGAAGGGATTCCCCCCTAGTAAATCAGGGATGATTTTGTTATTGCCTCCACATATACTTGCAGCCAAAGTAAGCCTGAGTGTGGGAATCATGGGGATGTTGGTGATATGGGTGAGGCCCACAGGTTTGACCTTAACCAAACCAGCCCTGACCTTTCCCACTCTGGAGTCACTGTGACAAAGAGCAGGAGCTCTGCTCAAACTAAAACCACACTCAGCAACCCGCATACACGTCCCCTCCTCACTTACCCTGCCTCAGTTTTTCATGTGATAGAAAATTATTAAATTTCCGTTGTGAAATTACAGAAACACTTATCAAAGAGAAGATATTAGGCAGAATTTACCGTAAGAAGGAAAAAATGTTGTTGTGCTAAAAGGTGGTTTATGCCTTCGTGTTGATGACATAAATGCTTAAATATTACCATGGAGACGAATTTCTTATCGTGATTTTTGTCTCAAGTCTCATTTATTATTACCGAACATTACATCAGTTTCAATTTTATTTCTGTAGCACATTTAAAAAGACCAAGGTACATCAAAGTGCTTCACACAAGTACAGCAGTACAGGATTACGACAATAGAAGAACAAAGTAAATACAGTAATCACCTTGATAGCCTTTTCTTCTTTCGTAAACCACCTGGCTAGTCTTGTGTGGGATCCCCTCATTGAGCCAAAACTGCTCTACCTCATTGAGGCATAGACGCAGGTCATTGCGGGTCCTGCTGTGGTGTCTGGCACTGGGATTATCCTGGTCCTGTGTGGTGCCAGGGACATGATGGAACTGTGGAGTGCGCTTATTTCGCTGCAATTGGTGGAGTTTGGCCATTGAGTCATCACTTTGGTCTCGTTCTTGTATTTGTTGAGACATTTTTGCAGTTTGCATGAGGCATTGTCCTTCTGGGAAGGCTAGTCTTTCTGTAGCATGGCGTGCTTGGTCTGTAGCACCAGTTTGGTACATTTTCCCAGCAGAACATTGCATTTAAAAAAAAAAAAAAAAAAAGGTCTATATGTTGGGCCTCATCTGCGTATATTTTCTGAAATGAGGTTCTCAATTGCATCCCAAAAGTAACTTGTTCCAAACCAGTTACTGTAAAGATTCCTCAATGCGGGTCTTTATAGTAGCTTTTCTACATTTTTAGAGCCACTGCCTGTGCAGTGATCCTTACAGGCTCTGTGCTGCTGTTTTGGTCAACTGCAGAGATCCTGTCAGCACATCTGGCCACTCTCACACCATGGCCAAAGGGCTTCTGAGAACACGTGCATGCACGTGTGTACTTTTGTCCACATGTCCCCGTTCACAGCCTTTGATCCATGTGGGCAAGAGAGGGAGAGAGTCCCCTCAGTAATTGGCGTTGGCTGTGTTTTCCAGGACGCCTCTTTAAGCTGATTTAGCCCTAAAGACACCAGATTAGAGTGGATGTTTTGATTAGTGTAGATAATTCAGCATTTATTCCTGCCAGTGCAGCTTTTCTTTCTTTTCTTTTTTTCAGTTTCATCTTCTGTGCTCAGTTGCATTTCAGATGCCGCTCGGTGGATTAATAACTCTCATTCCAGTGAACTCCCTCGATGGCCCGAAACCATCTTTTTCCTCATTCCAGCACATCTATTTTGGTCATGCAAAGGCACTGCCTCATTGCTCGGCCTTTAGTGTGCTTTTGTGACTCCATTTGTGGTGTCATTAAAAATGACTTTCAGTATCGTCTATTGTGCTGGAACCTTAAGTACCTCGTCCCTTTGTGTTTGGCACCACAGAGCAGCCCCTGGCTCTGCGATGAAGGTTCAGTGAAAGGGGCTGCTGTGAAATAACAACCCGACACACTGCATATGGCTCTAAAGAGGAAAGAGTGGTTGTCATTTAATCTGTTTTTTCTTTCTTCCCTTGTCTTGTTCTTTGTTACAATTCTCCTCTCTTTTGCTTGCTCTTGTCCTCAGAACAGATGTAAAAGTGCAGTTTCTGCACGTATGGCAGCAAAACTATAGTATCTGATCATCTTGGTATGTGTTCAAGTATTTTACTTAAGGTAGCTCCAGCCAGTCCTCATTCTTTTCATGTTGGCGCTTAAACATGACTCAGTCGTCAAGGGCAAAGAGGGGAGAAAACCACAGCAGACAGTGGGGAGTCGCCCTGACAGTAAGACACAAACATGCAGGAAAGGGGGAAGGAAGGAGAGACAGCCGGGCAGGTCGAGTCCACCTCTATCCTGTGGTCTGGCACTTGTCCTCTTCTTCCAATCTGAACCAACAGAAATTAGCAATTTTTAGGAAAATGTGAAAAAGATTAAAAGCTTTTTAGCTTTAATTTTAACAACGGTACTGGACAAAAAGACTTTTTATTAGTGCTTTTTGAAAGCTTTAAACAGATACTTTGATGTCACATCTGTGTGACATTCAGAGGGCAGCAGTATGGGAAAAGGTTTCATGGATCAGTCACTGTCAGAAATATGAAGCCTTGCCTCTACTGGGGGGGGGTGTCTGTGCCATAAAACCGTGTGTAGTTCTTGTGTATGTGTGGGCGTCACAAGAAAACCTGTGTGTGGCCTTTTTCTGTGTCTTCAGACAATGCTAGCTATAGTTAAAGTGTGATTAAGATCCCCGCTTCCTGCCAGGATCAGGACAGAGCGGCAATAGCCATTACTGATGGGTGGACAACAGAGCCACGGCAAACCAGCTTGCATGACGCTGTAAATCGTCTCAGCTGGCAGGAAAAAAGAGATGGATGTGCATGTGAGAATGCACTAAAGCGACAGCACAACAATGTTAACCATGCAGCCAGTCAGGAAGTGCATCATTTTATGATGACTGCACCAGAGGCCGGGCTTGCGCTTGACCCGTAACAAAAGCACTTCTTATTGTCGAATGCATACTTTCCTACGTGATCGACAGTCACCACGCAGCGCTTCGCTGTGTTCTCAAGACCTGGGAGGGAAAGTCCTGGTTTTTTTAATGAAACGTTCAAGGGTTGTTGCATTTGTCAAAGCTGTATTCGTGTTTGTGTTTGCTAAGTCTCTGTTTTCATTTTGGTTTACGACCTCACTTTGAACTGCACCTCCGCTCTCCCGCGATGAAGTTTCCAGACATTGTGGGAGAGCGTCTGTGTCAGGGCACCCATCCCGAACATCTGCTTGCCACTTACGACAGGCATTTTAATTGATTTTTTTATTTTGCCTTTGAAAAGTCTGGAGTCAGCATTGCTCTTTTTGTCAACTTGTCTGAAAAGGAAAATCGATCAGATGTTTTACTCTCTCTGACAGGCACATTTCCTCGAGGACACAGCTGATTTGCAGTTCTTCATATGGGTGAAAATGAACTCCATACACAGCTGGTCTCAATTTAAAAATCCCATCACACCTCAACAGAGTGTCTGTTATGTCTACTCAGTTTTTTTTGTTTTTTAAGAAAAACTCAGGGCCTCTGAAATTGAATTCATCCTGCATGCACTTAAAGCTCTAGAGAGCCGGGCTCTGGAAATGTGATGAATGTCATGAACATAGCCGGTCCTTCGGAGACAAACAAACAACTTCCCAAGTCACTACCAGCAGCATGAACCTTCAAAGAGCATAAACGAGCTTGTCCTTTCCCCTGGTTTATGGCCGGGAAGTGGAATGAGATCCTGTCACATGTGTGACTTTGAATATCCCAACTGTATGTGGGTTTCTGTTCTCCGTTTGTGTTTGTTTGGGAGCTGTTTTAAGAATCATTTCAACAGCTTTGTTTTTGTGCTTTCAGCCTGACTCTTATACAAATTCTTTCAGGCAATTGTGACTCATGCCAACCGAACAGATAGTATCTTGGTCTTTTTTGGGGGGGGGAGGGGAGCATATGGAAAAATACACTATGATACTACACTCGAATGAGTAAAAGTACTACATTTTATTTTATTTTCTGCTCCCCGCTGCTGCCAGTTGCCCTGTGCATTTGTTTTCATTCAACACCTTACAGAAGTGACTATGCATGGTTTGGCTCTGATACCTAAATTTAGCACAGATTGATTTTTGTGGGACTCTGTATTCAGAAATGCCAACGTAATTCAGTCGGTACCCTAAACGTGCTGCTTTCAGTACCCAACCTAATGATGTGTTTGGCGTTGACGAAGCGGACAGAGGTGAGTGATGGCAAATTTCACATTTAATACCAACAAATTAGGAGCAAAGGAAGTGTGTGTTTGGGAAACATTCATGACCGGTTTACAGTTGTCAACATGTCTGTCACAGTTGGCAAAGTAGCTTTAACTTGTGTTTCCCTACACATGCACGTACTCGTTTGTTTCCTTTTTTCCCCTCCATTCCTGACGGCTACACCTGGTTGAAGGGAGGTTCAGGTGTGCCATACAGACAGATAGTATATGTGGGTTTGAGTTTGATCTCTGAGCAGGATGGCAAACATCTGTAGTCTCCAAAATGTCAAACTAGTCCCTCTATAACAGTTACATCCGTCAGCCTTATCTCCAGCAATGGATCAGACCTAAATGATGGATGATGATGATGATGATGAGTTCCTTCAGCCAGGACAGAGACAGACCGAGAGTGGTCAAGTACAAGAATGCAGTGGAAAATTCCCAGGCAAAGTTTGGACCGAACCGTGAGGGAAGAGGGTGAAGATTTGGGGTTAGAGAGAGCGGGGAATATGGCCGCTGGGTGGGTGTTAGTGGGTTTTCAAGGGAGGAGTCGCTGGTTTGGTGCAGAGACAGCTCGCTGCAGTTCCTCCTTAATTACAGCTCTACTGAAGGACAAGGCCAGGCATGCTCTGAGAGTGCTGCTGTGTATGTGTGCAGCAGTGGAAAACGCACACTCATTCACACATGTGAATGTTATGAACACAGCTGCAAGCTTGAGCAAAGGATTTGTCCTTTTTGAGGAAATCCCATCATCAAAGCGTGCAAGATGGCTCTAAGTGTATGCGGCAGTCTGCGGTGCAATTATCAGCTCAAAACCCTGGACGTGGCTTCAGTGTAGTTTATATTTGTTCTGTTTTCTGCACCTGGTGAAAAGCTTTTGGATTCATTTCAAATTTGAACATTAAAGTTAAAGCTACTGCGCATTTCAAGGCTTCGTGACATCTTGAGCTATAAGAAGTGTTTGCTAGCTAGCACAACATCAACCTAGTTTAGCCTCTGCAAAGAGTTATTTTGGGAGTCCATAATTACAAAGGGAGGGACTGACTATGCTTCTCGAGAGCTCAGCCACAGAAACACACTCCCCACGGGCAGAGTCGCTCAGCTAACTCCAAGTTAGCTGTGTCCTGGCTACAGAAACGGTTCTGTGGTGACCAGTAGTAGCATGGCTAACATGAATGTGATAAACAAGTAGACTGCACTTAACACCTCGCTATAAAATTTATAGGTATCTTGCAGATGCACTAAACATGTAGACTCGTCTTTCAGATCCAACTGTGGAGCAAAGTAACTTTATTTTCCTAATTTGATGACCCTGGTGAGGTCCCCGAGGCCAAAATCATACAGCGCTAAATCCACCAAACATATGGGAGGACTGAGGGGTCCCTGTTTATTATTTTTGTAAGTTTCTGGTGTTTGGTTATTGAACCTCACTAACAGTGGTGTCAGTAAATGTGAAGCTAACAGAGCATGCACACACTTAACATGCACACAGTCACCAGTGTGTCTTATGCACACTGTAAAGATCACGCCTGTAGTCATTTTTGTGTCACAGCACATTTCATGTGTTGTGTAGTTTTGTTTTTCCTCTCTACGCTTACAGTGGTTGGAGCTGGTTCCGCTGAGAGGGAGTGCAGTGTTTCTTTAGGGTTGTGTACTTTTCTTGTATTCCCATGTGGCCACGCCACACTGATGAATTAAGAGGCCATTTCGTTGTTTGTTTTAAGTGGAAAAGGGGGGGCTGGATTTCTGAGTTTGAACCTTTTTTGTTGTCCCTGGTGAGGGAAAACACTCTTGTTTGTTGTTTAGCCCCAACAGATTCTATAATTGATATTTTTTTTGTATAATTTATTTCTATCTTATATCATATATTACTTATATTTTACTCACATCTGGTTGTTAAAGGGGTATGTGAGCGTGTGTGCGATTTTTAGGTAGTTAAAATACAGTACATTGTCTTATATAGGTCATGAGGCTATAACAATGAGACAAGCTGTCATGCCCCTGCGACTCTGGCTGTTATTCAGCCATAACATTCAAAGTCACGATTTGATTGGCTACAATTGTGCTTGAAGCCTTTTATGATTGGCCATCACAAATCACCAGAGCCTGACAGTGGCCCCTGCAACGTGCATCAAAGTAAACCCCAATTAACCTCTAATCAAGGTGTCTTAGCTAAGGCCTGTCCATGATTTAACAGAGGGAGCTTTAGCAATATTTAAGTTATAGTGGATGCAACACTTTTTTTAGCAGCTGTGTATTTGTCACACAGGATGTGAGAGGTTCTCAAATGGCACTTGTGCATCTTTTAATATAATCTTGCAAAGGACAAACTTGAAGTCTCATAAACGTGGTTTACTTTTTGAGCCCATTTGGGGATGCAGTCAGCACCCAAACACCAATAAATTCCCACAAAGGTTTTAGGAAAAAGCCCTCCTCTTCATTTGATCTTATGAGCAGAACAAAAACACACACCGTGAGAAGACGCTGCCCACTTCTCCCAACCACCATCCCCCGTTCTCTAAACATGTGGGCCACGAGTCGGTGGTTGAATCAGGCCAACTCAGCAGTTCAGGACGGGAGAGGAAGGAAAAGAATGGAGGAGGGGAGGAATGAGCCCTGACTCTTGTCCTGGTACGAGTTGTGTCCTAGAGACTCCCTGAAACAATGGTTACTGACAGCTCATGTGGAAATACTCCCACAGACAGTTTTGACATGGTGTGTGAGAGAGAGGGAAGAGAGCAGAGGAGAGTACTGACTGTTTTAGCTGTAGCTAGCTGCGAGATGAAGTAAACTGCAAATGAAATCAGTGGAGCAAAGCAGGGGCAGGAAAAACCAAGGATATGTGTCACTGTGCACAGGAAGTTTTCTGTTATGCTGTGTGGTTGTGTAAGAGTTGATGTTTCAGGCACCATCTTTCAAGAAGATGGAAGAAGGGGGCCTGTCCAAGCTTGCAGACCATTTTCCCAATCGCACTCCATAGCAATTGTGGTGGTGGTGGGGCACTCACTTGGAGGCTGACTGACCCCTTTTTCATGACTCACTAGAGCTCAATGTGTTTGCTCACATTAAGGGAATGGTTGAGTACGTAGCAGTGCAAATCTCACGCTGAGGCTTAAGACTGAAGCCGTCCGGCTACATCGAATGTGGACAAGTAGTCAAAGTTCTGCTTCAGCTATCGCTTAATTTTAGACAAAATAAGCACAGTTGACTGGACGTGATTGCTGCATACTCGTCTGCTTGGATAAGAATGAAAAGATCTCATTTGCTGTCCAACGCAATATTTTCTTTGGCCTTCTTTCTTTCTTTCCTTTTTTAAAAAAAATTATTTTTTTTTTCTACCATGAAGTACGGGAGATGAACGTCTCCAGAGGCAACTTCAAAACAAAGGCTCCCTTTTCCTGTGAGTTGATGTAAGACCCTCTCAGCACGAAGTCTTATTTGAAGAGAGGCAGAATCGCCCTTCCTCGGTTTCTCTTTGTGTGTTTCCCCTGAGCCGTCCGTTTACAGAAACAAAACTGGTGCGCAGGCAATACGACGACTTGTCCTCAGCTGTTTACACAAGAGCTGTTCTAAATTTTTCACATGCCTGTTTGTGCACTTACTTCCTTACCTGCCCGCCTTGATTGTCACAACCTCCGGTGTGTCCTGGCCTGTCTGCAGAATGTTTGTGTATCTGCATGTGAGCTCCAGAGAGACCATAATCCTCCTAGTCTGCCTGTCGTCTGTCACCTGCAGCTGATAAAAGATTAGGTTTAAAAGGTTGGGAAGGATGAAGCAGAAGGTCATGAAAACGGCAGAAGAGGTCTTCAAGAGTTCATTCGTGGTGTTTGAGATCACACAGATTGTATCATGAAGTAGCCTCTGTAAAAGAGTTCTGTTAAACTGAAAGGGTTATAGCTTTGAATTTATGTTTATTATTTTGCTTATAGGTTGATTATTTGGATACAATTAAACAAACCATGTTGGTATCGTGCTAAGTCGCAAGCAGCGGTGCAAGTTGAGGGGAAATAAGAATACAGTTAAAGGGACAGGAAGTCTATGTGTGTTGATACTTGATGCCAAAATTCTGACAGCGCAGTAGTACTTGTTCTGTTTTGGTACATTAGCCAGTGTACTGGTACGTTGGAGATTAAGTCAGATTTTGAAACTGAAATGCTCCTTCAACTCAGATTTCCAACTCGGAGAATCTGAGCAGTCTTACCAACTCAGAATTAACATCCAAGATGGCAGCAGTGAGTGTAATGGGTAAAAAAAATAGTGAAACTTCTAATCTGTGCTGTCACTGCTGTGGCTAAAGAAGCCATGCACAAAGCGCTAAGCAGCCTCTGTTCATGGAAAAAGCACAGGGAAAAACTACAAGCAACTAGTGCGGCGTAGGGCAGTATGACCTCTAATCACAATGACGATTAATTCAACGTCCTCAATTACAAAAGGTGCCATCATACTTTTCAGACCAAGGGAGTAAATACCTCCAGTTTTTGCAAACCACATAAAAGACCATCATCCAGATCATTCATTCTATCACCATCCAAACTGTTTTCATCCTCATGTTATTCCAAAATAATATGATTTCGTTTGAAATTGCTGGAAAAGCCACATTTTTTTTTCTTTTTTTTCCATAGGCTAAAATGTTTGCAGCTGGTAAACAAGAATAAATGCTTGAGCTAATATAATGCAACTAGCATTATAGCTTGTGGGGTGATTGGTAGGCTACTTGAAGCCATACTAATGTTAACATTTGAATAAACATTCTGCCATCATCAATATCTGCTTATGTCAGTACTACTGCTACCAAGTGCTACATTTCTGCTATCATGGATTTACTTATTTGGATTCCAATTCCATCTTTAGATCAGGCCTACCATTTTGGACCAGGGATGATCTCTGATCAGTAGTACTGATACATGGTTGAAGGGCACAGTGTAATGTTCCCGTGTTTGTTCAGTATAGAGAATGATGCATCCAACTGAACAGCAGCCACTGTTTTCCGTTTACGCGTTTTTAGTTTTTATTATTCTTATAATAAAATCTAAAACCTTTTTTTTTTTTTTTTTTTTTTTTTCCCCTCTGGCAATTCATTCGACTTGTTTGCTCCTATTAAACTTCATGATCAATGCTTTCAGCATAAAGCATAAAACCATCTCAACAAGCTGCTGCAAATGGACCGTGTTCCCTTTTTCTCACTCCTGAAATGAGCGCACGTGAATAATATGCGCACAGGACTCGTAAACATTGTTCTCTCCATTAAACAATGTGAAGCTAATCCAGAGTCCCAATCTTTTCAGCCTGGGGCTCATTAAATATTATTTGATGGTTGAAGAGGCCGATAAGCTTGTGTTCGAGGGTGGGAGTGGAATCAAAAGGTTAGACTGCAGCTATTTTCTTCGCCCTATGTCTTCCGAGTATTCCTTAAGAATGTCTTTTTGTATTGTCTTGAAGAGACGCACAAAGATGGCTCTATTAAGAAACAATATCTTCTGTTTCCTCATATTTGAAAGCTTTTGGAGGCATTCCTCTTAAGTCTTTCCCGTCCTTCCAAACACACCCACTTAATCACTCGCATGTCTCATACTAACAGAAGTCCAGACAGATGGCATGTACTCAAGTCCAGGTCTGCTGCTGTGACCCGGACGCTGCCAGAATCGATTTCCCCGCATCCGTTCTTTGCCAGAATGCCTGTAAAATATATTACTTGTTGTATGGTTATGAGACGTGCGAGCGATCATGCGCCGGCGCTGAGTGTCGTCTCGTTGTCTTTTTAAATAAAAGCAGTCTGTACCTGGATTTTGTCTCAGTGCATCTCTGTGATGTAAAGAGTGTAAGATGTACATGAACTTTGGTGATGTATAAGGGTGTTTATATCTTCATGTGGTCAGTAAGCAGTGAAAGTAGAGCGTTTACCTTCGGCCATATGGCAGCGGAGGCTTTTGGGAGCTTAAATCAACAGCATGTGTTTTTTGGGGTTGGAAGCATGCATATGGTCAGCAGAGAGGCAGCAGGATTAAAAGCAGAAGCAGTAGTTGGTTATGTTCAAGAGAAAGATGAAGGGAAGGAAACTTGATGAATCCCACCCCCACCCCACCACCCACCCCCGAAGGCATTTTGTAAGTGGGAACACTTGATGGAGTGTACATTGTTCCTTTTTGAAAAGTTGAAGGAATGCAGGACCTGTCTACTTCGCCACACTCCTCCCTCTTTGATGTTTCACTCTCCCCTCCTCTGTGCCTTGTCAGCCACCACCCCCCCTCCTACACATAAACACAGATTAATCTCTTAAAGTACGCGTGCACACACTCCCTTTTCCATTAAATGCACTCCTATTTTCCCTTAACTTGCATCTTCCCTTCTGACTTGGCCCGACACCCACATACGTAAAGTTTCTGGTGGTTTGTGAGGTCAGAGGGGGCGTGATGGGGGTGGGCGATACCTGCAGCGAATCTCAAACCTGTGACTCTCTCCACACCCCACCACGCAGACGAGCCAAGCCAGAGTGGAGCAGACAAAGCAGCTCCATTTAACTTGTCCCAGATGTGCAGCCCGGCCTCTGTGTGCTGCAGAAACTGTTAGCTGAATGAGTGAAGCCGGTGTGAACGCGGTGCGTGCAGAGTGTGCACCCAAAATCTGTATTTGGCACAAGCTAAGACTGCTGTTTCCCTGAAGCTAACGGTTTATATTTCTAAACTGACTGTCCCTTGTTTTTATGTTATCCCATAATTTTTATTTTTATTTTTTTTATTATCTACCTGAAGCATGCAGAGAATATGAATGCAGACTAAACAAAGGATTGTAGGTCTTTGAAGTGTTAAGCAATCTCCATGACAGTCGTGGCTCTAAGCTGTGGTTTGCTACCATCTTTGTGGAATTAGCAGGTTGAAGGAGTTCACATTGAAGTGTATTTATGTTTGGATATATCCGTATCCTCTCTGTCACTTGTGGATGAACTTGTTTGAGTGAAAGTAGGACTGCAAAAATTAAGAAATGCTTCACTGTCGAATTGCCTGTATGTGCATAAAAAGCACAGTGAGATTTTACAATGTTAAACAGTTTAACTAATAATTAAGTGACTAGTTGCAACTGCAGTTAGCTTTGATGTATTAAATTCCACCGATCCTGTAATCCATTTTCTTCTGCTGATCCATTTTGGGGTCACAGTTGGGGATGGATATCGTTTAGGTTTTATGCAATACAAGTGCCAAACCGGTACGTTTGAAATGGTGCCGGTGCTTAAAGAATGGAGAACACTTTGTCCAAAAACCTCTTACGTTTTTATTTTTAGAAGTCTGTTATCATTTTGCAGAAAAAAAAAAAAAAAAAAAGTTAGCCTTTTCTGTTGATACAACATACCTCCTTTGGTTGGAACCAGTGCTTAAACAATGGAAAACACAAACTTTGTCCTACAACCTCTCATGTTTAGCTGCTGTTGTGTTTTTTTTTTTTTGTTTTTTTGTTTTTTTGTTTTTTTGCAGCTATAGGGCATATATGGTATCACTCTATCAAACAAGAAGACAGCCGCATGTAACTACGATGGTGTTTGCTAGTTCACCTCCTTATGTGCATTAATTTAATAATGTGGTTAGCCTACTCAACGTAAATTACACACGAACAACATTAAGCTACTCACTCAGAGAAGAATGGCTGCTGCTGCCATCATCATCATCATCATCCGTCATCATTTCTGCTACACTGGCAGGGCTAGGGGCCAGGACTCTACTCTTCGGGTTCTTTGGGGGGGGATGTTGCTAACTCCGGGTCCGATAACACACCCGCAGTAGATGTGCTCGGTGTGAGGTCTTGCAGCAAGCTATCAAATACGGTGCATTTCTCGGCTTTTGAAAAAAACGCTATGCGTCGCCAGGTGTTTCATCAGATTCGAGGTGTTACCTCCTTTGCACAGTATCACCTTAAAGCACTTGTTGCAGGCTGCTGAGTTTGCATCTTTTTCTGTGAAGTACAGCCAGACTTTTGACCGCTTCGCCGTGTGCGTTTTTAATCTGTAGCTCTGCTCTAAAAGAACGTACGTACCTGGGCCCGCCTACTATCCTTGGAAAGGTAAAATGATTGGCTACAATCCAAACTGTATGACAGCTCAAGGAAAAAAAAAAAAAAAAAGCACCGAAATAAAGCACTGAAATGTGCGCTGCTTTTCGGTCTGGTTACTACTGTTTATGTCAGAACCAGTACCCATCCCTAGTCACAGTGGGGCTGGAGCTTTTCCCAGATGTCATAGGGCAAGAGACACCTTGGACACGTCACTTCTCTGTCACAGGGACAACATAAAGACACCCATTCATGCTCTAGCTTCTTTCCCCCGCCTTTTATCAGTTGCAACAATGCCATTTGTTTTCTATCTCCACACTCTTATTTTGAAAGTTTCCCTAGCTGACAACCAGCTACCTTTTTTGGCCTTCCTGTCTCATGTTTCTTTACCACTTGCCGTGACCGACTTTGATGCCACTGTCTTGGATTGCATTTGGTGACTGTAGTCTTCATTCTGCTGTGGACATCTGAAGGTGTCATTAAACCAGAATCTGCAGCAGGTGAAGAACTGGTTCATGTGGGAGAATGTAGTACCACTGTTGCTAACTGCCATCCGAGACGGTGGAGCTGGTCGAACCTCAAGGCTCAGTGATAACTCTGATTTAGCTGCTTATTGCTCTAATATACAAATGTTACAGTGTGAGTCCACTTATAGATCCCCTCCCCTTTACTGCCGTAAATATAATCACATTCTGTTGGAAACACTGAATGTCATGGAAATACGGTAAACCTTAATATGGTCTGTGCATTCACAAAATCACTGAAACTTCCAGTTAGCTCCTACCCTAACCCTCAGTGCAGCTGTCTGTTATAACCACGCACATTTATCGAGCTTCTCCAAATTTCCACTCGGGCTCTGCCTCATCCACCCCTGCAAGAATGTGAAATATGTTTGCATGTTTAAAAATGTCTTTATTCAGTCTGGATTCCTTTTCCATGTTAGTGTTAGTTGGAAAAATCTTGGCAGTAGTCTGCTCCTAAACACAAAGAGGGACTTCTCAGCCATCTCCAAAAGGGAGGCCCGGACACGTCCAAGAAGACGGATTGTTTTGGTTCCTCCATTTGATACTGAGACAAAGATGAAAACCTAACCTCTCATTTAAAAGATACTGCACGCTGCATTCTGAGTTTTTCTTGCCTTTTTTTTTTTTTTCCTTTTTTTGACATGGGAAAGAGACGTAGAAATTTGCTGCTCAGCTCATTCTGCTGTATTTGGAAGTGTTGTGTGAAACCACAACGGATAGTCATGAAAACCAGCTATTTGCAATCCCACGCACAAGGAGAAAGCAACACAGAATGCTCTGCATTTCATTAAATCTCGTCTTTTCTAATGCAAACGGGACAAAAAAAATGTAAATGCGGGTAAAGTGGGGAAATGTTTTCAGTAGGACGCATAGGCTTCACTGTCCTGCATTGTACTGAGCTGTCTGGTTTTGTCCTGCGAGGCTCTGCTCTGTCATGTGAGGTTTCATCCTTTCCTGCATCATGCCATGTTCCTGGTGGTTGTGAAAGTGAGGAGCTCCCAGCTGTATGTCTGTGTGTGTCTGTCTGTGGGGCTCAGGAATGGAGCCCACTGCCACAGCATCCAGTGACCTAATGCAAAAGGCAGCAGGGTCAAGCCCTATTCACTGTTCTCTCTATATGCCTCGTCTCTCCCTCTCCAGTGATTAGTCTCTGCTGTCACTAAGCACTTTGTCACGCTTGGACGAAGACCCTGGTGGGGCCTGGAAGGGTTGTTGGGGCACAGGAATGTCACATGCATAGCTGTACTGTAGCCGGATAGACCAGCAGACTGATGCTTATAGGCTGCTGCTGCAGTGAGCTGATAAAATGCCATGTCCTGTGAAAATTCTCCATATCCAACACTTTTTTTCTTTTCTTTTTTTCTTTTTTTTCTTTTTTTTTTAAATGAGCTGGGAAGTCGGAACTTTTCAGCATTATGAGATAATGCTGAAATTATGAGATAAAGTTTTACGTTTTGGACGCAAGGACGTTTTGGCGTCCTTGCAGAAGCTCTGATGAAAAGATTGCAATCATGTGTAGTAAATAAGAGGCAGCCAAATGCTGCCGACCAGAAATGGTGTGATCTTTTCCCGTAACTCCTCACAAGAAAGCATAGCTGTGAAAATATGAAAGTGGTCCGTTTATACCTGCAATAACTGCAGAAACACAAAGTTCAACTATTAATTACCCTTTTAGGTTGACATTTTTAAAATTTTTATTTATTTACCAATAGCAGTAGCCTGGGAGGTGTTGGATATGATGGCGAAGAGAAAACGAGTGCTTTACTTAAGTACCAAAACTGCAAACTAGTGCTTTTTGTTTAGATTGGCCTCGTGGTTGTTTTTGAAGTTCCTCAGCTTGGCTGTTTGTGTCTTGGTTGTATCTGGGCTCACACCACTGTGGAGACCACTGCTAAAGCTGTTAACCAGCTGTGTGTGCAGATGCCTCGACCCACTCCCACATTATGACAACTCTTTTTGCAGTGATAAAACCATAAAGCTTAATATCACTGATTGCATTTAATTCTTCCAAAAAACAGCTTTTAAATGGTGAGGAAATGAAGCTCAATCAAGACTAGCATGCACGTGAGATTAGCCAGTCAAATGCCTGGTATCATCTGGCATTGACATTAGCTTATCTTCTGGGGTTGCCCTTTGGCATACCTGAACTAACACTGTTTGATTAGTGTCTTACACCGTATTTGCAGCAGTGTTTAACTCCTATGTACACTCACATGATGGTACAAGACGCACTAATAACTGACCTTATCAGTTCAGGCTCTGGTTCCAGCAGGTACTTTGTTTTTCTCTGTGGTTGCACTCTTTTCCTGCACAGGTGCAAGCAAAGCTTTTAACATACTACTCACACATCTTGAAGGTGACCCCTAACACTTTGTATGTGACAGTGTGCTGGACTGATGATGTTAGACAGAGTAGCTTATACAAGCAAACACACCCAGGTCCAATTCCCTGCGATTTTATTTCCCTCCGTTAAATCATGCGTGTTAGCCATGTTGTATCAAACATGAAATTACCAAAGCTGACAGAGAGGGCTTAAAGCACAGCCTCAAAATGGAAGTGCACTCTTGCTGTGTTTCATTTCCATCTACTTTGCCCCTCTGAAGTTGTTTTGAGTCAGTGGGAATGTCAGAAGACCTGCCAGGAACAAGTGTGCAGTGAGGTCCTAATGGCTGGGTCGTAAAACTTTTTAGATTCCTGCTTTTTATGGGAAAGGCTGGAAAAGCAGTAGGACTTGAAAACGCCTTCTTTTCACAGTTTTGGTTAACTAGAGGTGGGCTTGAGTGGATCAGAGGCTATTTTTCCAGTTTTTCCCCCTTTGGCTTTGTAAGGTGTGAACAGTATGGGGCATTTAATAGCAGCTGAGAACCAGGCAGAAACTCATTTGCTAACCAGCCTTTCAAGGATTCATTAAAAACTGTGGGTAAAACAAACAGAAAAATATATATGTCAGCAAAGGCGCTCATTAGCCAAAAAAAATGATAGTCAGGTTTAAAATAGGCACTTGCTGTGTCTTGTCTTGACGTAATGCAGGAGTTCAACCTGATCGGAGATATCGCCGACTAACCACCACATTCTTGGAGTGGCAGGCACACACATCAACAGAGAGCAGAATGTAGACTCCTTTTCACCTCTGACCTCAAAGCAGTCGGAGCCACATAAGGTGGTGTTCTGGCATCGTGGTGCATTTGGAGCCAGTATTGCTAAATAAAACTCCCTTTCACATGTTGATTTAAGCATTGCAACACTGAATTCCTCTCAAAGGAATCAGAGCTCCCGTATTACCTTTGCTGATACTTCACACCTCAACTGTTAAACGTTATTTTTGTTTTTGTTTTCATTTGTTTTTTTTCCATCTGTCAGCATTCAACCTCACTCCTCTGGTTTGGCTTGGCTTGAGTTCTCTAGTATTTCTGGGCAAAGTAACAGTACAAACAGCTGTTACTAGCGAGTGTGCATGCATATAAGTGTTCCTAAATTTGACTCATTTTCTATTCCATACTGTGATCAACATTTAGTCTTCTCACGGGCTTTTAATTATTAGGGCGAACCTGCAAACACTCAGCATTGACCCGGCATTCTTTGATCAGCGGGTTCACATCAGCTTACCCATCATGCTTCATCGTGCTGCAGGGATTAGGTTTGTCAGGAGTTGTTATGTTAACCATCGTGTTATCAGCTGGAACATGCTCACTTTGGGTTTGTCTGCGTCTCCCACACTTGGCAGGGCTATGACACTGATGGTTCATCCTTACTCGGTTCTTTTCCAAGTAGTTGACCTTTTTAATAAGATTTAGTTTAGAAACATCTTCTTTTTCATGCAAACGTTCAAGTAAGAGAGAGTTTTCCTGCTTTATTAAACCCTAAAGAAACACATGTGAGTTTACCAAGAAGGCATACAATGTCTGTGCTTATGTAGAGGGGTTTTCAACAGGCAGCAGACACTAGGTGTTGAGCTTTTGCAGTGGAAAGGTGCTTTTTAATTTGATTAATATATTACCCCAGTCCAGCAGACAGACATGAACTAAGTTTTGTGGCCACTGTTGTTTTCTTCTTCTACTCAACATCTCAATTTGATTGGCTACATATCACCTAACTAGCTAGATATGATCCATCATCAGTTTATCTACTGATTATTTTCTTGAGAAACAGGTTTTTATAAGGACTTTTTTTTTGTTTTCCTAAATATAATATGACTTCAGGCTTTCCCGTGAAGTGTGTTGCAACTCACAGCGTTGCCTCTGGCTGTTTGTCGTTGTTATTTAATACCTTTTGTCGTGGCTCTCTTGGCTCTCATTCTTTCATCAAACTATGTGGTATTACTTAGTGTTTGGTACTTGCCTGCTGAGGTGTATGGAGTTTGAGGCTTTCCTTTTTAGAGAGGTAAACAGCCGTCTGCATACATTTTGATTGTGTCACAAGTCGTTTTTGTTGTTGTCATCGTTGTTGTCTTGGTTTTGTTTTTATAAATAAGATGGAGGGAAATCATAGTATTGGAAATAAAGAAGATAATTTGGGGCAGATTTTATACAGTGACCCCTTTTTTTTTTTTTTTCTTTTTTTTTTTCCCTTAAATGCAAACACAACCCCAAACAGCTTAACTAGTCTTTCCTCTTCAGCTCTTCCCCTTTGGGTATATCAGCACACCACTGTAGTCTGTTGTAAATATGCAAGTCCCTTAAAGCAAATTACAGAAATATATGCTTCTTTGGGGTTTTGCAGAACAGCTGTGAGCCATTGCATACAAACTACAGACTTTTCAGTTGGGGGGGGGGAAATCATCTGTTGCCCCATATACCGCGATGATGTGGCGTGGCATTGCTTCAGACTGAGGTGAGGGTGTGGAAGGAGGGTGTTGCTCCGAAAACCTGTAATGACATTCTAGCTGCAATCCCACCCAACATGGTTCCCATCAGACAGACTTTCACTTGTGGTAGAAATTCCCGCGCTACAGCGAATGCCTCGTCTGGTTTCAATCAAATCAGCTTCTGCTGCAACATGCACAATACATTTTAGAATACCAAGCACCAAGTTTGATTATATTCAGACTGTCTCTGCTAAAAAATGCATTTTTACAAAGCAATTTATTCTTCCTTATCGGGCACTTCTGGCACAGCAGCTTGGCTTGAGTCTTTGAGGACTTGACAACATTATTTCATGCTGAGCCAGGAGATGTCAGTCTTATAGTTTGCACATTTATCATTTCTATTTTTGCCTTGTTTTCATTGTGTTTCCCCGTGATTTCTACGGTCGACAGCACTGCCGATTTCATGGGAGCTGCTTCTGTTCACCTGACAGCATTAAGACCCTGAGCACACGTTGCGTTTCACAACAATTATATTCTTTTCTCTACTTTTCATGTCCATCATACAGACATTATCAGAAAGAGATATGACACTCAAAGTATTCTGAATAGAAATTGTAGAGCTATGTTAACCTGCTGATGTTTAACTTTTAAAGTTAATTCTCCCAAAAAAATTAATTCTCTAAAAACAAAAAATTGCAGTTGTCCCACCCTCTGACCCCACAGAGCCAATCAAAACTGATGCATGCACACAGTCGAGGTTCGCGACTTACCTGCCAGCTCTGTGGTGGCAGCTATTTTGTTGTTAAGGTTGGGCTGTAGGTAAGTGTATTCAAAACATGACTTAACCCGCCTGGAAAACTTCCCAGATTCGTTGCCAAGATGCATGCCAAGAGGATGGATTTTGGAAAAAATTGAATATATTGCTTAGTCATCAGTCTGCACACAGAAGTTGTAGAGGGAGAACATACAATGATGATGAGTCGGCACTCCATATGGAGGTGTATGGCAAAGGTCCTGAGGCTGGAGCTGGCTCAGAATTGAAATTTATTTCAGTGTTTGAATAAAGGCCCAACAAATACTGTGTGCTGAACCATCAGTGCACAGTCAAACACACAATTTCATTTTTTTTTTTTTCTTCTTAAAGTGTCCCTAACAGTCGGGCAAACATGAGTCATAGTAATGGAAGTACTGGAGCTGATTCTCCTGTCTGGGGACCTTCGCTTCCTGTCACATCACGGTTTACTGTGTCCAGATTTCCTGCCTGCCTGAGAAGAGAAGATTAGAGAGCTATTTTTTTTTTCCTCTCCTCCTCTTATTTGCATCTTTGTCAGAAATACAACTCAGTGAACATATGTGTAATCATATGTGAGTCAATGTGAAACTGTAAATACACATTCATCCCTTTTTTAAAAAAAAAAAAAAAAAAAGGTTTGTTGCTGTTGTTTGTTTAATGCTCAGCAGTGATTACTTTTTTTTTTTCTTTTTTTTAAAATGTCAGTCATTCACTGACAGGGTGATCCAAGCCACTGATTTCCAACCAGGGAAAAAGTACCAGAGGAGGTGTTTTTTCTGTAGCACAATTTTAATTGAAAAGATGAGTGAACCTGAACAAATTTGGCCTGAGAAGTTAATTAAAAGTAATTAATAAATGCAGACAGAACAAAAGGTAAGGGGTGACTGGGTAAAATTGCTATTTAAAATGATGTTCAGAGCAGTTATTAAATTACAAATGAAAATTGATCAAAGTTCAATAATGACTGAAATGGCTAAAAGTAATTCCTAGAGACTTTGTGTAGTTAAAACTGTAACTGCTCAAAGCTTTAACATATCTGATAAACTCTCTGACAGTTTGACATGATGACAAATGATTAACATTATAAACAATTAGGAGTTAAATAACAGTTGATTGGAATTGCTTCAGAGTTGGGGGGATGATGTTGTTCCTGTGGGGTTTGTCAGATTATAAAAAGGCTAGGGAGCACTAATAAAGTCCACCATGAAGGCCTCCATTGTTTCATCGATGGCTCTGAATCTGTGGTTGGAAACATCGAGCATTAACTGAGATTTGCAAACAAATCTTCCCTCAGCTCATTCTTTCCACATCGTGTTGTCTCATTGTCCTTTGAGGTCACTTGTGAACTGAGGTCGTGGAAGATGGTTCACTTTCTAATTAGCTATAAAGAGCGCAATGAGGGGTTTTGTTTTTGTTTTTTTAACATTTGATACTGAGTTGTATGGGTTATGGTACATGTACCTCATGTGACTTTGTATCTGCGTGCAGAAATGCAACCCTGTTATCCATGTAGCTGCAGCCTGGTAGCAGAGGGGTGGGTCACAGCTTTCTGCACTGGAATGCTCAGCAAACTCAGCAGTTTACACACACACACACACACACACACACACACACACACACACACACACACACACACACACACACACAGCTTCTCAGCATCTGAATCTAGTTGACCTGTTCAAGTTGCACTTTTGCATAGAAACCTTGTGAGTAAACCTCTGAGCACTCCGGTGTTGTTTATAACTTTCCTCTAATTAAAATATTGTGTCAAATCTGGAATAAAAGTTGTGTAAATGATTAGCAGGTGTTTCCCAGGACAGTTCGGGTCAGCTACATCTGTGCATCATTTGCACAAAGGTTTGTAACAGAGGTTTTGATAGTCCTTTTTATCTTGTTCCGTTCCAGATTTATATTTTTGTTCTTTGACTAGTTTTCCATGATTCATACTTGCAAATAGTTATTTTTCTATGGGGCCTTGGTTTAACACATGGAAGATAAACATTTTGAAATGGTTTTCTTGTCACTAAATCTTTTTCTTTCTCTGTCTCGTCTCTTTCTTTGCAGAAGAGATAGACTATACCAACTTTGCCTCCAACACCATAACACGTAAGAAGAAGCCTGTGGTCGCGCTGCGCAACGACGTCAACCGCAAGCGTCCTCACATCCGCATCGGCATGCCACAGGACTTCCGACCCGTTTCCTCAATCATTGATGTGGACATCTTGCCTGAATCTCACCGCCGTGTCCGCCTGTATCGCCACGGTTCAGACAAACCTTTGGGCTTTTACATTCGAGATGGAGTCAGCGTGCGCGTGACTTCTCACGGACTGGAGAAAGTACCTGGCATCTTCATATCTCGGCTGGTGCCTGGAGGTTTGGCGGAGAGCACCGGGCTGCTGGCGGTTAATGACGAGGTGCTGGAAGTGAACGGCATTGAAGTGACGGGGAAATCCTTGGATCAGGTAACAGATATGATGATCGCCAACAGCCACAACCTGATTGTTACCGTCAAACCAGTGAATCAGCGCAACAACGTTGTCCGCAGCAGCAGGATCTCCGGCAGCTCGGGCCAGTCGTCCGATAGCAACGGCTCAACCGGTCACATGTATGTAAACATAGGGGGGATGCCACCTTCTGGGGCGCATGGTTATCAGGATGACCTGGAGAGTGACGAGGATAATGACGTCGTCATAGAGAAAAACATCAAGAGGCCATCTCAGAGGTCCAATGCTTCGCTGGCATCCAGTGCGTCCCGCACACAACACCAGAATCCGACCACCACCTCAGGCTCGGCGGCCCCTCCGAGCCCTCCCACACGACCACTATCGGTGGTCTCCACTGCTTCATTCCACTCCCAGCAGAGTCTAAATGGAGGGTCCCACCACCACCAACACAGCAGTCTTAGCTACCAGTTCCACAAAGACCTTAACCTTCAGCATAACCCACACCAGCAGTCCCTTCACAGCCATCAACCCCACGCGCAGCTTCATCATACCAGCAACCCAGCCCTCCGCCACAGCAACGGCAGCCTGCACAAAATCCTCAGCTCACTGAAAACTGACCCACGAAACAGTCTCGCACTTCCCAGAGGAGGGGTGGAGGAGGACGGCACTGTCATTACCCTATAATACTTACAAACACAGACACACAAACATCCCGACTGCTCAGAGACTAAACTGGAACAGCTAAATAATGAGCATGTGCGTGTTTTGTCAGATACTAACTGTAACTTCTGTCTGGTTTTACAAAACCTTTGATGTTAGGAAGTTGCAAACAGGAAAGAGCATTGTGTACATATTTCTTGTGTTTGTTTTTTTTAAAGTCATCTTTATCATACATGAGAAAATTTGTATGTTTTGTAATAAGCATCAGAACAAATAACTGTTTTTAGGCGAGTCCACTATCGTAGTTCTGAATGTACCTACAGCCTCGTGTCTTTACTTAGTGACCACTTTTTATTAAGACCCTTTTCATTCTTCTTACTGGGACCAACTGGGGTTTGTTTATGTGGATGTTTTAAAGAGTAAATCTATATTTCTTATATTCTGATGAATGCTGTGTAGAGTGTTTTTGTTTTTTTTAAATAGGTCTTTTATGCTTTATGATCAAATCCGTGTATCTGTTTCAATAAATTATTCTGTCTCACAATTATGCAAACTATAAATGTGATGTTTGCTCCACTACTTATGCACTTAATGGCTTCTAAATTGAGACAATCATTTTTGCATTTATATAATTATCTTTTTAGCTTGTTAGAGCTTTCAAACTACAACTGGTCACTTCATTAGGCACACCTTATTGTTGTTTTAACTCCTTATTCATGGCACTGATTCACAGAGGTGCTCATTCCTCTGATATTTTGGTCAATATTGACCCGATAGCATCACATCATAGCTACAGATTTCTCGACTAATGTCATTATCCCATTCCACCACATTCTTAAGAATTGAGAGCTGATGACAATAGAGGCCATTTGAGTACAGTGAACTCACTGTCATGGTCAAGAAACCAGTTTGAGGTTTGATTTGAATTCTGACATGGTGTGTTATCCTGCAGGAAGCAGCCGTGGGTACAGTGTGGTCATAAAGGGATGGAGATGGTTGGCAACAACACTTTGGCTGTGTGTCGCTCTGCACTAAAGACCCCAGAGCATGCCAGGAAAATATACCCCACACAGCTACATCACCAGCTTGAGCATCTCTGAAAACAACATCATCTACACACCATGGTTCTAACAAGTGATTTGTTACTACAACTTAGAGCAGTGTGACCATTCTCCTCTGACCTCTGACAACAACTCATTTTCACCCAGAGAACTGCCACTCACTGGATTGTTTTATTTATTTTTGGGGGGTGTTTTCTCTGTAAACTCTAGAGATGGCTGTCTGGGGAAAATCCCAACATATCAGCAGTTTCTGAAATACTTAGACCAGCCCATCTAAGTATTTCAGCTATGCCACTTAAAAGTTACTTAAATCAACTTTCTTCTACATCCTGATGCTCTGCATGAACTTCAGCTGGTTTACTGACCACATCTACATGCAAAAATGGATATGAGTTATGTTATATACAATTTATATAGATATTTGCGCTAATGAGCAATAGTACAGGTGTACCTAATGAAGTGGCCAGTGAGTGTATTTACTTTAAAATGTATTTTTGTACTGAACAGACACAAGATGCTGTTAAGCACAGATGACTGCATGAATTGTATTAAACAAAATGGAAAAATAAGTTTTGGTTTCAAACTAAAGGCCAGAAGATTTTCATTCAACTCAAAGCTGATGGTGAAGCAAAGAGGCTGACATTCCAGTTCAGAGTAACTAGGAACTCATAACCACACAGTGTGGCGTAAGTGGTGTGAATTTCTGGAGCACCATTTCTGAAGCTTAAGTAAAAGTAATCTTGACTCGTGTAAAACCACAAAGACTTGTGGCTATTTAAAGGTGATGAGTCTGTAGTGATGTCATCTGCACCTCATTCAAGTCATTAAAAGCTACAGTGAAAGCCACAAATCCTAGGCTTTTAGAAAGCAGTAGTCAGGCTGAAGGAGAAGATAAGAAATTAAGGTCTTGTTTCACAAAATAATTCACTTTAGACATCACAAAGTCAAGATGTAGACTATCTGAAGGTTGAATTCCTTGAGTCGGGTACAGCTTTATCATCATTTTGCTTTTGGCTACAGCCTCTGCTTCCAACCTAGATATGCAACTGGAATGCATGTCAGAGGCCCTCCGGCAGCAAACATCTTTCACTTCTCTGCTAATGAATATTTTCCTCCTGTGTTTGTTCAGGGTGCCACACTGCTCATACATCTAATAGATCCTTCACACCCAACTAGTCAGCACTGTCAGTCAGCAGACTGTGGGTTTAGCCGGAGACCTGAAATCCTAACTGTCACGCAATCAGTCTTCACTATCTGTGTCCTTTTATCAGAGTCAGCCGAGGAAGGGCAGTTACAGTTAGAAACAGTTATGTTATGTTCCCCACATGTGATACAGATGTTCAGCTGATAGAATATAGGATTCAAGCGCACAACGATTAAAGCCGACAAACTCAAAATAAACAGACGTGGCCGCCTTAATGCTTTCTTGGACATGAACACGTCCAACTGAAGATCTGAGGTTCAGAGGGAATTATTGGAAACGTCTGCACAAGCCTGACGGATTTGACAGGTAATCCTTTTCATTGGATACTTTGTATGCTAAAACGTGTTAAACCCCTTTGATCATAGGCAGGTTTTTTTTTCTGCATACAAAACATGTTGACCTGCGTCAGACATCTGAACTCCCCCAAGTCCCCATGCCGTATTTCACTCTGCCACATGCTGGTCGACACTGGAATAACACGTACTGAAATGTTAAAAGTTACTGTTGTATTTTATCAGACCAGACAATCTTTTTTTTTTTTTTTTTCTATTGCAAGAGTCCTTAGTGCTTGTTGGAAAAAAAACCTACAGCACTTTCCACAACATAAATATTTAATCTTTTCCCAAAAGTAAACTACACTTGCCTCTTTTCAATGCTCTCGGTGTCAAATCATACAAGTTCATCCATGTAGAAATCGATTTTAGAAATTATTTGCTAACAGGGGTGTCACATCTGATTATGCTTATGCTTCTCACTGGCTACCCAACTGCCACCGATGCCCCTCCCAAAAATGGTGGCACATACAGGAGGTCGGTGGTCCGATCCCCAGCTCCTGCATCCGTATGTTAAAGTGTCCTTGGGAAAGATAAATACATACATACCATATGAGTTTGCATGTGTATGAAAGAGTTAAAGATGTGTCTGTGGATGTGCAGCTTCCAGTGTATGTTTATGTAGAGGGGAGAAGACTTGGATGGTAAGACAAAATAAGTTCTCACAGTGGATTAGTAGATAGTTGTGATCACTGCTGTGAAATTCAACTTAGGGTTCAGTATTGTGTGATTAATCTTACTAACTTTATAGCGGAGCACCACAGTGGTGCATCAGCACACAGGTTTAAACCTGTCCAAAGACCCCGTCAGGTTAATTGGGGATTCTAATTGGCTGTTGGTGTGATGATAAATGGTTATCTGCCTTTCTGTGTTAGCCTGTACCCAGCTTTTCACCCAATTTTAATGTTATGTCCAGTTTAGGCAGTTTAGATTAGGCTACCCAAACCAACTTGGCGACCTACAGAAAATACTCTAAGAGTAAAAGTATGAATTTTGCACTCTACCAGAAAAAGGTGAAAAAGCTTAATTCCCTCATCTCAAATCTGGCAGCAGGACAATGATCCAAAACACACCAGCAAGCCCCCCTCTGAATGGCTTACAAAGAAAACCAAAAAAACAAAACAAAATTAAGCTTTTGGAGTGGCCAAATCAAAGTCTGGACTTAAATCAGATTTTGATGCTATGGTATGACCTTAATAAGAGTGGGCCAAAATACTTTCACAGAGATGTGTAAGACTCGCTGCCACTTAGCACTAAGGCTTGATTGCAGTTCTTGCTGCCAAGAATAGCACAACCAGTTATTAGGTTTAGGGGAGATTCCTTTTTCACACAGGGTCAGGTAGCTTTTTTTCCTTAATAAATGTAATCATAATTTTAAAACTCCCTTATTTTATTCACTTTGGATATCTTTTTCTAATATTAACATTTATTTGATAATCTGAAATGTTTAAGGGTGACAAATATGCAATAACAAAAAACCCAACAACAACAACTAAGAAATCAGGAAAGGGGCAAATACTTTTTCATTGCACTATAACAAATCTCATTGCAGTTATCTCTTTTTACTTGAAGTGTTCAAGTTGTAAGTTTGCCTTATAGTTAAAAGCACTAAAATTTAAGAGTAAAACCTCTAAAATTGATCCAGTGGTTGGAATTCTGTTGTAAAACTGCCGTGTCCTAAGATGAAAATGATGGGAAATAAACTGAAAAACTTTGACATTTTTAAAACTCAAGTGGCTAATGGAATTTATTAATTTTGATGCATGAATCCAAAGGGGCAGACATGCAAATAAATGGCGCTTGTATCCACCATTGAGAATGTATTCCATTATATTCTATTTATTTATATTGTATTTTTCTTTATTTACATTTTCCGTTTTCTGCTGCACTAAAAACACCTTTGTCCCTTACGAGCTTCCGTCCATTGTGCGACACACGTGATCTAGTCATTTGACAAGGCAAAACACGGCAGTAGATCAGAAAGACAAGCGACATGGACCATCAACGGGTTGACAGGGTGGGCCTGCTGTCTCCCCTGGAGGAGTCCAGCGCTGAGATCAGCACAGACAGCGGAATCGTCTCTCAGAGTGCGAGCAGTTTGTCGATGGTGAGCGAAATCCTCAGCAGCGGGACGGTGTCGCAGAGCCCCAGCTTTGGAGCAGCGGCGGGGGCAGGAGTAGCAGGAGCAGCTAATGTTATTTCTCAAAGCCCGAGCCTCGATGAAGCTGCAGAGCCCGGGACAACCGACAAGCACGACCCAGAGCAGGACGACGAGGAGCTGAGGCACACCGCGCTCAGCTACTCCTCCTACATCAGGGCGACAGCAGGAGACGAGGTGCGTGCTGTTATATCAGCAGCTAAGCTATGTTTAGCTCTTTGTTTATGATTTGACTGTCAGTACCGCAGCAGCCCTACACAGTCTTCCTGTAAACGAAGTGTTCCACTTTCATTTTGAGTACCAAATAAATTGGTTTACATCGTCTCCATTAAGGACTATATGTCTTATTCTACCTAGCATTTTCTTATACAACAAGAACGTTCCGTTACAAGAAAGTTTCACGTTACTTTTGTCAGTAACTAGGACGGTGTTGGCAATGGCAGTTGCTAGGCGACACGAAAGTAGTGATAGGATTGGCTTTCCTCTTACATCAGCTGGCCTGTAAAGATGTATTGCAGAGGATTATGTCGGAAGTCCCAAATTAGGCCAACTAATTTCAAAAACAGGTACAAAGTAGAAAGAATTGTGTTTTAAATGCTCTACGAGTGCACTGGCGTAGTGCGGTCCACCAGCACCACATACTAAGACAGTGGCCCACATTTTACTGGGTTTAATGAGTCTCACAAGAAATATGCAGCCCCAAAAAGACACGTACCTGCACGGACTCTACTCAAACCAAAAAATTATAGGCTGTCAGAACAGCAGCTGGAGTAACAATTTAGCCCCTGATGAACTTTGATAGAAAAAGGGGAAATACCAGTATAAGTAGACTTTCGCAAACATTGAAGCTTACTTTTTAAAATGCATTAACGTCGAATCTGGCCTTCACATGACTTATGCCTCACCATTAACCGACAGGAAGTATGCTCTCGGGAGAAAGGGGATGAAAGTCAATGAAATCAAGACAGAATGCATGTGTGTGAATGAGAGAGAAAGTGTAAATGTGAAGCTGCAAGGAGCAGAGATAGTGAAGGTGGATGAGTTTAAATATCTGGAGTCAACCATCCAAAGCGATGGACAGGGCACAAGTGAGGTGAGGAAGAGAGTATGGGGGAAGTAGATAGAGACAAGTGTCAAGAGGATAGCAGCAAAAGTAAAAGAAGATTTGCGAGGTGCTGCTATGATTTATGGTTTGTTCAGTTTGCCTCTGACCCAAAAAAAAAGACAGATGACAGAGTTGAAGATGTTCAGATTTTCACTGGGATTGAGCAGAATGGACAAGTGTTTCAGAGGGACAGCGCAGGTTGAGGAATTTAGTAGTAAAGTTTGAAGGGCTAGAGTTTGAGATGTGTAGAGATGGGATAGAGGATATATTGGACAAAGGATGCTGAATATGGAGGTGCCAGGCAGGAGGAAAACCACAAAGATGATTCGCTGCTGCCAGAATGATTGCTAGAGCATCTGATGGCAGGAAAAGTTTCTGAAAAGTCATATATTTACAAGCTTTTAATTCTAACTCGAGGGGCTTGAATCTGGGTGAAGGTGCGAGTAACTGCTGTTAAGGTCAAAACTGGGTTGTGGGATTTTTCATGTCACTTCAAAAGTCATTAGAAGAATGGCCTGAGAACTGATTCAAGCCCAAGCCATGTGAGTCTTAAGTGGATATGCGTGATACAAGGCATGTTACAGAGAAGCTGAAGAAGGAGCACAAAGGCTGCTGTGTTTTGGCCATGCAATCTAAACGTATTGAAGCTTGTGTGTGGGCAGCATAACTATGACATATTTCACACACTCTGGGACCCTTACTTTAAAATCATTGTCTTATATAGATCCTGTGCTTGGAGAAAAGCTTGGAAGAGATGCTGACAAGAGTGGATGAGTTTGTTGGAATGCTGGATATGGTAAGCTCAGTCAGAATATAAAAGTGTGTCTTACATCTCATGTTTTAGATTACGCGGATAATTTGCTTCTGATATTCTGTCTTGTTTTGTCTACAGATCCGTAACGATACCTCGCAGATAGTGAATGAAAACCTACCTCAAATCCAGCAGAAGTCTGATGAAATGAGACAGATATACAGAAGAATTGATAAGCTGGAGGTAAAGCGACTGTTTCATACGGTTCATTTTGTTTTGTATAAAATATTCATTTGCCGCTTTTATAATGCACACGGATTCCTCAGAGAGGCATCCTGCCAAACTGCAAGCAACATTAACAACTCTAATATGAAATGCGTGATTGTGAGTTGATGTATATTGATTTGTGTGCAGTGTTTTTATTCATAATTAAATACGGAAAGTATCATCCTCACAAATGGAGACCCTGAGCCACTTGTTTGTTTTTCTATTTCCTCTGTTTATTCATTCGTGTACCGAAAAGGTAGAAGTATTAGTTCCTGTTCCTCATGTAAAAGCTTACCATGCATTCAAATGTCTGGTAATCTACCAGCAAAGGGGACCTTATTTGCAAAAACTATGTTTATTTGAGTTCATACTCACGATTTCTTCAGCTGAATGTCATTAAATGTCTTCATCAGGTAACTTGTGATGAGACAAAAATAAAATTTACTTCATGATAAACAGTCATGTGAAATTTTTCAGAGGAACTTATGCAGTTCTGTGAAAAACTAGGTGCATCCCATAATTCAGCAACTTGTAGAACCACCTTTAGCAGAAATAACTTGAAGTAATAATTTTCTGTATGACTTTATCAGTTTGCAGCCATTCATTTATGCACAGCTCTCTAAGGTCCCGTCACAGCATTTCAATCGGTTTGATGTCTAGACTTTGTTTGGGCCATTGCACCACCTTAATTCTTTTCTTTTTCAGCCTTTCTGTTGTAGATTTGCTGCTGTGCTTGGGATCATTGATCATTGTTGCATGACCCAGTTTCAGCCAAGCTTTAGCTGTCAAACAGGTGGCCTCACATTTGACTCTAGAGTACTTTCGAATATCCAACTTTGCAAACCTAAGGTGAACTTTCAGGGACGTCCACTCCTGAGAAGGTTGTGTTGACTCACACTTCGGTGTTACAGTCCAGCAAACTGCCAAACTGCTTTTACAGAGGTGCTCACACTTGCTGATGATCAGTTAATCAAGTGCATTTTATCACCTGACAGCTACTTGGGCTCATAATTCCTATTGAAGCGATAACGGTGTTCTTATGCTCATTGTTCAGCCCTTATCTCAGGTGGTGCACGCCAAGTTTAAGTTTGTAAGTTTTTCATAGAAGTGGATAGAGTGCTGTGTAAACTTCCTTTTTCACATGACTGTATATTAACTGCATAAACCTTTTTATATTAAAAAATTATCTATCACAATCTATAGTTAAAATTAAAGACACATTTGTTTTTGTTTTTCATTGCAAAATATGATTAATATTTCCTGATTTGTAATAAAGTGTCAGACTGGACTACAATTATTTGTGGAGCCAAGGTCGGCATCTGCATGTCTGCTTCATAACGTAACAGTCCATCATTGGTGTCACAGCACAGTCATTTTTGACTGGGGACAAAGCGTAGCTGTGTCAGCTGTCTTTTCTGTCTGCCAACCACAGGTAAATTGAATATTGTAACTTTTGTAGTGAATCTTAAATATGCTGTTGTGTCTGCAGGCCTTTGTAAAGATGGTGGGAGCCAATGTCAGCGCAATGGAGGAGCAGGTCACACAGGCAGAGGGAGAGCTAGGAACACTACCGGGTGCTTTCAAGAAGATCCTCCGCACAATGACTGTCCCAGGCTTCTTAAACGTAAGAGCCAATTTCTGCACTTGTTAATTATAAATTTTCTCCACTATCCACTGAGTTTGGTGTTTGCAGGATTAAACAAAAACTTATTATTTAGAAGGTTCCCAAACTAGTTCAGCTGTGGGCTGCCCACTCTTACTGTAGCAATGTACTGTAATAATCGGTTGCAGTCCAGAGCTTTTGCTGCTACTTGTAACAACCAGCACTTTTCACAATGTTTAAATTAATATCATACTTTATTTGGTTGTACTTTTCCACTGGAATGAAGCAAAGGGAGTGAGGTTTGTCTTCATAGCTTTTCTGTTACAAAGAAGAAGGAGAAGTCGAAAAATGCTTATGGATTAAAAAAAAAAAATCTCCCAAAAGACCCATAGCTGTGCATCAAATGCATCTATCCCGAGATGCATTTGATGCATTTAGCCAGGATCCCAAATGCTGCTGATGGCTAAAACCACATGCCCTGCCCACTTTCTCCACATTGGGTCTAAATGGGATAGAATGAAATAGATTTGGGGAAATATTAGGTGCTCTCCTTTTAGACAGTGAAATATCTGCTGAGCCATTTATTGCCTCTGAAAAAGAAAAAAATTGACTGCCTCCACCACGATCATGGAGGAAACTGGCGATCTGCCGTTAGTGACCTCAGTTGCATCCACACAGAATTTGATTTGCTCAACGTTTGTTGTTTGTCCAGAGATTGGGATCAAGGCCACCCAGGTCATTTGTAGTCACTATCCAGACTTCATTGAGATCATTATGAGTAAAGGTTCAGATTTCATAAAAACAAAAACACCCACAGTGTTTTTATTTATGTCTGATTAAGATTGATGGTGTTCAAGAACAGCATCATGCCTGCGGAGTCAGTGTTCTTTTTAAGGTTTCCCCCAGCAGTTGTAACCACACTTCATTTATTAGGTTTTTAACTTTTGTCTCTTTGCTTTCAGAAACCAGCCAGTCCAAGACGACCAGCACCACATCAGCGTCAAGAAGTCCCCAGCGTGTTTCGGACAGATGATTATTTCACGTCACAGCCGGAACAGTGACGCGCTTGAACGTTCAAAACATAACTCGGTTCTAACCTCAGAGGCCTGTTGGGCCAAACTGCACAGATGACTTTTACTGCCACCTATTGCAAGGAGGATCTATTGGTGCAGTGGCTTCAACAAAGCAATAGCAGCCTTTCTGAACAAGTCACTGGAAGTCAAGTGGGTGCAGACAATCTGTGCTCCTGAAAGTCCTTTCCCTGGCAGCAACAAACACTGAACTGTAGCAAAATTATTTTTAAAGTGCCTGAATGGGTCTTTGGTTTTGTTTTCACTAATGGTGAAGAAAATGTAAGATGTTAAATTTGTGGCAAGTCAGGAGGACAAAGTCGTCCCACTCGCCTGTAGAGCACTGTATAGAAGGTACAATAAGATCTTCAAATAATACACAGAGAAATAACCCAGCTTTGTTTTTATGACTTACATTCCTGTTGATAGTGTTTGTAAAGACCTGCACGCTGTTATGAACTGAGCTGTATTTCTTTGTCTCTTCTACACCCCCACCCGCCGAGCAATACTGATCTTATCCTGTTAAGCATTTAACGTCTTCCATTTCAAAGTATTCACTTTATTTCGAGCCTTATCTTACTGCCTCTCTCTGACACGAGGCTACGTCTTTGATTGCACCTTTTAGGAAAAAAAGCACATTATAGATTAGTTGTCACTTGCTGATTATGTTTTGTGCCAGTGATGAAGCTGCAGTCTAAATAGGAAGAAGAGGAACTTTGGACCTCATCATGGAGAGGGGAGCAACAGTACCTAACAGATTAATGCAGTGCGGCCCCTTTCTTGCAAAGTTTAGCCAATAATGGTCACAGCTTCAGCTCTGGTTCTTTGATTACTTGCCAAATTAGATATTAAAAATGTTTAATTTTACATGTATGTATTTGGTTTACGATTTTGAGATAATCATTAAAAAATATTTGAGACAAGCTCGTTTCTGTTTCATGTATGCGATCCTGGGTTTTAGTGTTTTAGAGGGTGGGACTCGGTGAGCAGGAAAAGCTCCTGACGGAGAACTGCGAGGCTCTCTCATTGGGCGGCTTGTGCTGACGTCACGCGTTAGTCACAAGTCGGAGGAAGCGGGAACTCCGGTCGCCTCGTTTTGACTCGTTTCCCCACGCCGAAACGTCTGCTGCTGGAGAAAAAAAAAGCAAGCAAAAATAGCGGACAAGGTAAAGTACTTTTTGAGTCAAGTGTCTAATGAAGATGACGGGTTACTGAGGCCTTTGTTGACACGAGTTTAATGAGGTTAATGTGGAGACAAAGGTTTTAAAAACAGTTCTCGGTAAAGGCAGCAGAGGCTAGCCAAAACTTTGAGACCGCAGCTTGGGTTTCTGGTTAACAAACGGCAGGATTGCGACAGCTCCGATTTATATTCTGCTTAATCCCGACTGCGTTAACTAATCTCAACTAGTCTGAAAATACCTGGACAGCAACTTGGTTAACTCCCAATAGACTTGAATCTGCTTCTCTTGCTATAGTCGCTGCAGCTGGTTGAAACTTTAGCACGAAGAAACCACACCACTTAAAGAAGCAGGCCTCATTTTCCCCCCAGCTGTGCAGTCACATCTGTATCCTTCAGCACGAGAGGCAACCCATTGTTTTTTCATTTAAAATATGAGTGGGGCTCTTTTCTTTTTTCTTTTTTGTAAAAGCATGCCTCTTTTAAGCTGTCCTTCTGATGTACTCATCTGTAATCCTGCTCACTCCCACTGAAAATCTTAACATCTTCCGCTCAGACTCCTGTCTTTCTGTCAGCAGGTCTCACTATCATCTTGTAAACCTTCCCTTTCACTTTTTCTTCTATGTTTATGTCACAAGTCACCCCTGACACTCATCTACATCCTGCCTGCAGTCCTTCGCAGTGGTTGAAAATAAAGTTTATTTAAGATGATAATATTTTCTTTCTTTTTTTTAAATCTCCAAAGTCGGGAAGTTGCTTTGTTACAGCAGCTTAAACTTAGGTTAAACACAACACACGTAACAAAATGGTATAAGAAATTGTGTGTAAATCAATAAAATATGAGTCCTATTCTGGAAATGTTGGGACACTGTGTAAAATGTGAACACAAACAAAATGCAAACAGTGATTTCCAAACCGCATAAGGCTGTATTTTATTCACAATTGCAATTTTATGTACCCTTTTCTTAACAATGGCACTTTTTTTCTGAGTTTAAACATTAAATATGTTTTATTGTGTTCCTTTTATGTATAAGTTTTTTGCGATTGAGGTTGTAAAATACAGTGACAAACATCTGAAGTAATCCTGTCTGTAATAATATAAATACATTAAATGCAGGGTTAAATTAGACAGTACCTTTGTTGGCAATTTCAAAAGGCTGTCCATTAAGATAGTCATTTAACTGGCCCTTCATTTTTACATACATATTTTGTTTAAGTCACATTAGACACCAGAAAAGTCTTATTTAAGTGTAAATAATAAACACAAGTTTCTTCTCATTTCTTGACTTATTTTACTTAGCTTGTCTTCTTTTACAGATCCAAAGCTGCAAACATGGCCTGTGAGAAAGAAATTTGGCAAAAGATTGGAGAGGGCTTTGTCCAGGAGTATTACAACCAGTTTGACAATACCAATAGGATGGGACTGGGTAACCTTTATGTAAGCTTTCCAGATGTCTATTCAGTTCCATCACGCTGGATGTTAAAAATATTTTGAGCCTATAGTTATGAAAGAAAAAATGTTTCTGCAGTCTCCTGATGCCTGTCTGACGTGGGAAGGATCACCTTTTCAGGGGAGAGAAGCTATAACTGGCAAACTAGTAGTAAGTATCTTGTTTTAGCAGGTTGTTGGTCCGGCATGCACAAAGAAACTCCATAAATGCTGCTTCTAATCCAGGTTATGTTGTGTCTGTGAATTTATTAATAATATTTTTACGCCTCTCCTTTCATCAGCACATCAGTCTAAACAATAATATTGTTCACAATTCACAGAACTTGCCTTTCAAGCGCATTAAGCACATCATCACAGAACAGGACTTCCAGCCCACAGTAGACAGCTGTATCCTCATCATGGTGTTTGGACAGCTACAGGTATTCTATGATTCTTCACATTTTATTTTATGTTTTTTATTCATCTGGCTTACTGATGAGCTTACACCATGTCAAGGCATCTGCAGTAAAATCACTTCTCCGACTACAGTTTTGGTCAGAATTTATTCAAATGTACACAAAATGTTCTCACTAATGGGTCTTTTTACCCAATTTGTGCTCAGTCAGAAAAGATGAGGAGGAACAAATATCAGTGGCATTGTGTATATCATGTGACCTTGTTCACCCCAAAAAACAAACAAAAAAAATAACATTTACATTTTATTCTAAAATCATCATTCAGACCTGCAGGTGTCATTGTTTTGAGTGTTGGGATCCAATACTACTCTCTCTGAGAAAGCAGCTTTTGTAGATTGCCCCCTTGTGGTTGGAAGAGTTACATTTTTAAATCCAGTGAAATGCAGGGTGGCAGGGAAGTTTTATGTTTATTTTCATGATAGTCTGGCTGTGGCAGGCTGCACTTTCCCAGTACAAATGACTGTTTCACTTTCTGAAGAGCATGTAGATAAATGATGTGTTGCAGTTCATTAAGTGTTTGATAGAGAACTTCTTACCAGTGTGTGTGGGTCTGCTGTTTTTACTCTGTATGTTAACTCTGAACAACATGTATGGCTTCTACATTACAATACAATGTGCTTTATTATCATTACTGCAGTGTTTTTAGAGTCCTAATGAGTTATGCTGATGTGATTTAAGTTTATATTCCTGCCAACATTACAGTTTTAGTTTTTCACGATTTTGCTGTTAATTATTTCCAACAGGTAGATGATGATCCACCGATGGCCTTCCATCAAGTGTTTATGCTGAAATCCCAAAACTGTGCGTGGGCATGCACGAATGATGTGTTTCGACTGGGGATACACAACATACCAGTGTAGTGATTTGGATTAGTAGGTTCACATTCACTTGTATCCAGTTCTGAATTCACACTGCGGTGTCATGCTGCCACTTCTAGAAAGATATTCCACATTTTTTTGGTGTTTACAATGCATGTATTAATAACATTTCTATTCAAATAAAGAATTTATTACTCTAAACTACAGTTTTGTCTTGCCTTCCTGTAACAAATAGCTTTTTTTTAGTTTAATCTCTTTACTCATAGGTGTTGCTTGATGTCTAATAGTGCAAGTGAGATGAGTAGGTAAAAATCACGGTATTAGTCATTTTCGGAAGTTTTATCGTGCTACCCGTACCACGTGTTGTTTTAAAGGTGAACTTCTTAGTATTTCCGCTAGGGGCGCTATACCCCCGTATGTGGGGATTTAAAGTGTCAAATCAACAGAGCTACAACTACGTTCGCAGGGTTATGGCACCGAGTACAAGCTAGCTAAATAAAAAACCCAAATCCAGTCCTCAGAATGACTCCGACGGTGAAAAAGTCATCTTCTCAGGTACTGGAGCTCATTACTATCGGCCTGAAGCACAGCTAGCTTAAACGTTTATTGTTACTGTGTGTATCGAGGACGTCGGTTGTGTAACTGTAGGTTTGTAGCTGTGTAGTAACCTTACCCTTTATTGAAACATGGGGAGCTAAAGCCTTTGTAGCTTCGGAAAAGCATATTTTTAGCTAAATGTGACAAATAATAGGGTTTACGGCAAGTTTTAGCTGTGAAAGTGCTTTCCTGCTCGTGTTAGCTGTCAGTCACGGTGTTTGAGGTTAAGGAAATAACGACTATAAATAAATAAATCAACTAAAGCGTTTAAAATGTGTATGGAAGGCGACCAAAAATATCTTGCTTTATTCATTTATGTTTTTCAAGTGGACACGTTAATGTTATGTCCTTTGTTTTGTAAAGAGTTAACGCGCAAGCGCAGTGCTCCGTGTTGTAAGTAAAGGGACAATCCGTAAAACGAGTTGTGTGGAGCGAGAGAAACAGCGACTAGGAGTCAAAAATGCAACAAAAACGAGACAGACACCAAACTAAATGTAAAGGATTGTTTGCAGAACGGCTTCAGAGAAGATGATACAGCCTGCCAGAATGGCTTGGAGACGGAGGAAGAACCTCTGCTCCGAGAGAACCCCAGGCGGTTTGTCATTTTTCCCATCCAGTACCGAGACATCTGGAAGATGTACAAACAGGCCCAGGCCTCTTTCTGGACCGTGGAGGAGGTGGGTACTGTACTTTGAGTGGTTTACTGAGTGATCTTAGGAAGAAAATATTGAATGCAACAATGTCTAACCATCAGGTTTTGACAGTTGCTGCTGCTGCTACTTTCCACTGTGCACATATTGATATCCACACATGAAATGAAGGAACTGAAACAGGTGTGCTTTTGATGGGTTTTTTTTTTTTTTAGGTCGATCTATCCAAAGACTTGGCACACTGGGACCGTTTGAAGGCAGAGGAAAAACACTTCATCTCCCACATCTTAGCCTTCTTTGCTGCCAGCGACGGTATCGTCAATGAGAACCTGGTGAGACTAGTTTGCAGGCCTCTAAAGAAATTTCAAGAATATATATTTTGCATGTAGATTGAGAACAAGCTCATTTGATGCATTGGCAGCTGAACTGCAAAATTAATGAAACTGATATTACTAGAAGCCCTCAAAAATGAAGTCACACATCAAGAATGGCTATCAAAAGATAACCGTACTTGATGCGTTAACATAAATGCAGATGGCACTCTAAATTTTTTTTTTTTTTTTACTTGGTGTGGTTCAAGTGTTTTGTGGGACTTGCACGCTTCATCGCAAATGTTTTTAATCTACACAACAGGTGCAGAGGTTCAGCCAGGAGGTGCAGGTCCCTGAAGCGCGATCCTTCTACAGCTTTCAGATCCTCATAGAGACTGTCCACTCAGAGATGTACAGTATGCTCATCAACACTTACATTAGGGACCTGAAGGAGAGGTCAGTTACTCGTGGTGGCTCTGTTTTATTTATTTTTTATTTTAGCAAGTCGGAAAATAGTTTTTGTGTCGTGTTTATGTTGTAATGAAAGTATGAATCCTTAACCCGCTTCTGTATGAGTTGCTTTTGTAAACTTTCTGGAGATTTACAACAAACTGTAGCACCTGGGGTTTAAATACAGTAGACCTAAAATTTCAACGCAGAGTGTGTTGTTTACAGAACAAAAAGAGGAAGTTGAGGAAGTTAATACACAGCCTGTCAGATTTTATTCAGCAAAGTCCAGCAAATCATCATTTACCCAGCTTTATTTTTTCATAATGGATGATAAAACTTGAATCCTATCACATTCTGCTTATAAATATTATTCATGTAGCACCATGAAAGCATGCATTAAAGATGCCTTGTAATTAATCTTTGATTGTAAAGTCAGTCTCACCTAGTAAGAATGTTTTACATCTGTTTTAAAAAGTCTTGTTTGGCAGCATTTATTTATTATATTTCAAGACATGTAAGCAGTTCAACAGGAAATGCTTCCAGAATATATTCAGACTGCAGCCTTGTCTCACTGACAGATTAAAAGCTGATAAATAGTTCACTGCATGTTCAGAGAGTCTAAAGACGTAAACGTAGGCAAATGAGTGCTCTCCAGTTTGTGCTTTGAATGAGGAAACTAAATAGTTTGTCAGACAGCTGTGTCAGGCCCAGCAGGAGGGAAAGGGTCAGAGAAAGGCAACTACCTGGTGACTGATCCACTGTTTAAGTTACCTTTATTAGGTGTTCAGAGTTTTCACTGAGCCTGGTTTCTGGAACAGACTCCTGCACCTGTTTGTCACAGGTTAAGTCGAGACCGTTCTGCGGTAACTGCCGTTGTTTTCCCAGCTGCAGCAACTTTGATGTGCCTTCAAACAACAAACGTCACTCATCAACAGACTGTTTACAGATGCTTTTAAGTCTAAACACTCAGCAAACTCCATGAGTCTTGTTGCATTATTTTTACCCTGTTCCTGAGTGTCTTTGATTAAAGACAAACAAAATAAACTATTCCCTACATATTGTTACTACAGTATAATTACACATTAAAAAGTCTTTAGTTCATGTGTTTTCATGTTTGTGTGTTTTAGGGACTATTTGTTTAATGCCATTCAGACCATGCCTTGTGTGAAACGGAAGGCAGACTGGGCCCTCCAGTGGATAAACGACAGCAAATCCACATTTGGTAAGGGAGAAACAAAACTTGACAAAAACACGACAACTGAAAACTAAATATAACATCAAACTGTCCTAGAAGGAACCTCGTGTTTGATCACTTAACAGTCATTTTTGACGTTTGTGCCCCAGGGGAGCGGATTGTGGCTTTTGCAGCTGTGGAAGGCATCTTCTTCTCTGGTTCATTTGCTGCTATCTACTGGCTGAAGAAGAGGGGGTTAATGCCTGGCCTTAGCTACTCCAACGAGCTCATTAGCAGGGACGAGGTGAGACTAATTCACGCACAAAAATATGTGTTCTGATGTGTTGAAAGTATCCCTGAGTTGTGAGCGAATCAGACATACTTGTGGGTAAGAGAAGCAGCTCATATTTAAAATGGAGGTGTGGCATCTATGTAATTATTCCTTTCCAAATGACAGCGTAGCACAGAGTGTTTTCCATCTAGCTTTGTCTGTTGTCAGTCTTATGTGACTAAATGAGTAGATGCACATAATGACCATAAGTTTGAACTGCTGTGGAAAACCTTCAGAAATAGAAACAGTATGTCTGCCCTTACCTGCATTGTCATGCTTATAACTGGTATGACTCCTTAACTTTGTGCAGCAGCCTCAGCGGCCAAATTCATAAGAGCTGTATAATTCATATATGCTGTAAAGACAACATTGGTCTTTAAAAATAAGTCAAATGATAAGAATAAACATGAAAGATTAAACAGCAATCATAAACACCAATATACTGTCAAAGCTGGCAGCAGAGTCATGACTGCACATTCACCTCGCTCTTTGGAAAATGCCCTCAGACAGATATTTCCCTGTTATAGCAAACACTGTACAACAGCAGCTCTGCACTGGCTGTTTTGAGAGTCAGATTTTCAAAATATCTTATTGTTATAAAAAATCAAGAGCCTCATATCAACTAACTAGTTAATATAACAAGTTTTTGGTCATTTATGCTGACTGTATGGTGGCAGACTCTGAAAACACTGCTTTTACATCTTGCTGACACCCGGTTTTCTTTCACTCAGCATTCACTGTGTTGAAACTAATCATCACCCTATTAATTAACAATTACAAAATAGTAGTTGTTGGACATGCAGTTCTCTTACAATTCACCAGGGGGTGCTGTATCAACCATGACCATCATTGTTCTTCCTTGAGATCAAGCTGATGTAATAAATGCTGTTGTGTAAACACAAGTCTCCTAAAATAAACCTGGGACTAAGTACACCATGAATACACATTTTTTCAGATCAGCTGTTCTGACATGTTTTTTTGTTCTTTGCTAGGGTCTGCATTGCAACTTTGCCTGCCTGCTGTATAGCTACCTGGTGAAAAAGCCATCAGAGGAGAGAGTCAGAGACATCATCACCAAAGCTGTTAGCATCGAACAGGTCAGCTAATGCTACACATTACATACATTATATGCTTGCTTATTAAATGCTATTCACCTCATATTCCTGTTCATTTTGTCTGCACTAACTCACATTGCAGTGGATCAGTTGTAGCTTTACAGCAGGGGTGGGGGAACTCCAGGCCTCAAGGGCCGGTGTCCTGTAGATTTTAAATGTGTCCAACACAGCTGATTTAAATGGCTAAATTACCTTCTTAGCATGTCTTGCAGTTCTCAGGAGGCCTGGTAATGAGCTAATCATTTGATTCAGGTGTGTTGATCCAGGGTGATATCTAAAACCTGCAGGACACCGGCCCTTGAGGCCTGGAGTTTCCCACCGCTGCTTTACAGCATGACATTCTGAAGCAATAAAATCTTAATAGGTCGTACCAGTGCTATAAGTCACTAATCGTTATTATTCATATACAGGAGTTTCTCACAGAGGCCCTGCCAGTAGATCTCATAGGAATCAACAGTTGCCTCATGAAGCAGTACATCGAGTTTGTGGCTGACCGGCTTCTCACTGATCTCGGACTGACCAAGGTAATGCTAATAATCATTCGTTCAAAACCCTCTGCACACCGGAATGGGTGAAATTAAACCTATTTTTGTCTTTTTTCCTCATTTTTTTTTAATCCAAGGTTTACCAAGCTGAAAATCCATTTGACTTCATGGAGTCTATCTCACTCGAGGGGAAAACCAACTTCTTTGAGAAACGGGTGGCAGAGTATCAAAGATTCGGAGTCATGTCGAGCATGATGGACGGTGAATTCACACTAGACGCAGACTTCTAAAAACTGACATGGCATGTTACTGTAAATTTGTTACATTCGGTCAACCTATTTATTTATTTCCATACAGTTATTATACAACAGAGGTTTTCAAGTCTTACTGTAATACTGATACAGTGCTACGAAGTGAAGGCTGTACTCTTTTTTTGTTGTTATTGTTTTTTGGGATGTTTTTTTTGTTTTGTATTAGAGATGGAGAATTATTTAGCAACCAGTACAGTTTATAAGTAGAATGGGTGAGCATCAACATTTTGCCATCATGATAAAATAATGAGGGAGGTGACATAAATAGTATTTCTTTCCTCACTGAGCATTGTGGATAATAAAAACACAGAATATATTTTTACTTTTCTGCTTCGTGTTGCTTGTTTCTATGGCAAATTGCTTTAATATTTTCTAACTTTTAAAATACAATAAAAAATGTTTTGCCAAATATGTGTAGGTGTTGTAAATGAATGCAAGAGGTAAATGTTTGTACAGCTGAGAACCAACAACAGCCTTATTCTCAAATGTAGGTGACAAGAAATAAATGTGATGTGGGTCATTTTATGATTGGTGGACAATGTGGGCTTCAAAAATTCAAAAAGGACTCTTTATTTTCTAAATTTCTTTTATGCATGTAAGAAGAACAAATAATAAACCATCCAAAAATATTATTTCAGCTCAGGCATCAAAGCTACACTTTTTATGCAATACTTTGGTTGCTGTATGCTGTGACATGAAAAAGTGGACTTTATAAATATTGTTTTAGAAATTATTAACCTTTAAATTAAAGATAATCACCGTCATACTAAATATTCATACAGTTTCATTCATTTAAACAACTTTCAGAACCTACCTTTTTTTGTAATTTTAGTATTTATCTTTGAGTGTTTGTTGAATACATTTTTTTGTACACTTTTCAGAAAATAATTGAAACTATGCTACAAAGGCAATAGATTACTCCCTTGTGAGCTAAGAAAAACATTTATGGTTATTTTATTCAAATTATAAAGCACCAGGGTTAATATTAGAGTAACAGTGTTGCACAAGATAACATGGATGAATGGATTTTTTTTTTAATTCACAGATTATGACATAAGTCTAACTCAAACAAAATACTCAGGACCACGGATGTATTGTTTAATAATATTCGGTATGTTGTTAACATGTTTGTACAGTAATGTTTTATATGTGCACTCACGGGATTTCGAGCAGCTGGGTTGCAAATCAGTGCTAATATTAGTGTTCTCTCAGAAATAAAACGTGAGCTGTGTAATGTAATAACGCATGAAAGTGAAGGGTAAATGCAGTTAAATGAAATAAAAGAAAGAAATTTCAAAAAATTAATTTGTTGTCTTTTTGTAATGTGGGTTAAACTGGTTAGAGTGACACAATCTAGACATAAAGATCGGATAAACACAAAATTTGTCAAAGATTTAGTGTTTTTGGAGTTAACACCTGACTGGATTGTGTCACTTCTTTTTCGTCTCACTGTTTTATCTCTTTCTTTTAAGGCTTAACAATTACAAGAGTCTATCAACACAAAGCAGAAAAAGTGGGTTGTAACTGATTTTAGTTGTTATATTTTTAAGTTGTTATTTTGTATTTTTAAATAATTGTTTGGAACCACTTTTTCAACAACTACGTGTACATTTAACCTCAGGACAGGTGTCATTTATATAGCATATGTGTTTTAGTATTTTGTGCATGGGTAATTTTCAAATTCATGGGTAAGACAGAAAAGCTCCTGTTCTTACAGAGCGGCTCGTGTAAGTGCATGATGCTGTCCTGGACAAACCTGTGAGTGTGAGCTTTTTAATACTGAGCAGATGTAGTATTGATATGCTGCTGTTTGTAGCCTTGATGTTAACAGTCAGATTAGATTAGCCACTCCTCCGTTAGCACGGGCGCTGGAAATGATAGCTACAGCTAGTGTATGCGCAATTTTGAAAGATGGCTGGAGACTTGCGAGGTCTTGCGCTGGAGAAAGCCGAGCTGCTTTCCAGCCACTTGAAGGAGCTGCTGTCTTCGGGACAGGGATATGTTCGGGCTCGATTCGGGGTTGACTTGGGTCTGAAGCCCGAGCTGTACCCGACGTGGGTCATCCTGTCCACGGCCGCGGCGGGTCTTCTGCTGCTGATCAGTCTGTCGTGGGCCGCTGTTTGCGGCGGGCTGCTCGCCGGGAAAAAGCGAGGATCCCCGGTCACACACGGCAGCAGCAGGAGCAGCAGCAGCGGCGGCGGCGGCGGCGAGCCCCTCAAGGCCGGTTTCGCTAAAACTGCCAAACCAGAAGAGCAGAAGAAGAAGAACAAAAAGAAAACGGTAGAAAAGGTACCGCAGGCAGCCTTTACTTTTTTTTTTTAAACTAACTTTATTTAAAGTAAACAAGTTTACATATAAAATGCACATACACATACAATTACATATACAAAACCATGAGCACATACAAAAGGGAGAAACAAGGAGGAAAATCTAGCATCTGAGTCCACACAACGTTCAGCAGCCTTTACCGAGCCGTCTAATCACAGCGAGTCAGTCACAACACGCGCGGGTGTTCATTTAACTCCTTAACCTAAGTGCTCCCTCTGCAAAACAGTTCAGTTAGACACTTATTTTATTATTTTATTAACAAAAGCGGTTAAGTTTGGCGTTAGCTAGCCAGCTAGCTACCTGGCATGTATGAATTGACGGTCGTATAGCTCGTCGTATACTTTGTTTACACAGCACAAATTAGGCCATCTAGGGACAATTCCACGACCCACTTACAAGTGACAAAAATAAACCCGTAATCTAACTGCATATGGATGAAGGTAGGGTATTTTATTAAGAAAGGGAAGGTGTTATCGGTGTTTGCAACCACCTGATACTCCTGTTTAGCTAGCTAGTTTATACGTCATCGTTAGCCACCTGAAGCTTCAACTTTCGCTTTGATGAGTGAAAATGGTTTTAAAGACGTCCGCAACCCAGGCGCGCTTCTTTGAAGTTCGTATTTAAAAAGCGATAATCTGTTTAACCTGTTAAATATAACTTTTAAAACAAGCTAACAGACAATAAGTGTGTTATTAACCAGTCATATAAGGCTTAATAATTTAGTGTTGACGCAAAAACTGTCGTTTTTATTTTAAGTAAGTTGATATTTTCTTTAGCACTCCCTGTTTTTCTGGGTTGTCATGCTGTATGTTTCTTATCTGTGTCTTTTCACCCCTCCAGAAGTCTCAGTCCAATGGGCAGCCAGTGACTGTGGCTCAAGAGGAAGTTAAAGTGGCTGAGGCAGTTTCTAAGCTGCCAGCACAGATCAAAACTGAGAAGGTATGATCAAAATTAAGGAAATGTGAAACCAGTGGTGGGCAGAGTAGGCGCAGCATTTCCCTGAATTGCTCAGTTTTGTTGATGTTTTGCAAGATAGTTTTATTACTGGTGACATACTGCTAAAACTCCACTTCTGTGCAGTGAAAAAATACATTTGGAGACTACTGTTGGGATGATAAATAATAAAAGACATTAAGTGCAGTAAAGTTGTTATTATGAGGTAACTTGATTGTTCTTTTATTTCTGTCCACAGAAACCGGAGGTGCAAGCCCCGGTGCAGGTGAAGAAGAACAAGAAGAAGAACAAGACAGATGTGAAACCAGTTCAGCTTTTGTCTTCAAACGATGGGAAGGAACCTGATGACGGTACAGCTCAACCGTTGAGGCGGAAATGTCACAATAGCTTCTCATTTTCAAAAGGACATTTTAATATTATGCAGAATGTGCTTCTCATGCATGTCCTGTCATTCTGATTGCAGCCAGACTCTTTAAAATATAGTAATGAGCAAATATCCTTCATAGTCCGATATATACCACATTCCCTTAGAATGTCGTGTTATTTTTGGGGTGCATGTATGTGTGTGTCATCCAGGTGTGTGGGAGACAAAAGTCAGTAACCGAGAAAAGAGGCAGCAGCGCAGGAAGGAAAAGGGTCCTGAGGACTCTGGCGGTTCAGGAAGTGTGGAAGCATCAAAAACGCACGTGGAGGCAACTGTACCAGCAGCAGTTAACAAGAGGAACAGAGGAAACCATGGTATTCATGTAGAAGGAATTCACTATGTTTAAATATAGTCACCACCCACTCTTTTAGCTACACCTGTTGAGGTGCTCATTAACACAAGTATCTAATGAGCCAGTCACATTGCAGCAACTAAGTGCATTAAGGCAAATGTATTTTATTCTAAAATGACAGAAGAAGGTAGCATATTCAGTATGCAATTTTGATATATAGTCTACCCGCATTATCACACAGTATTATGTGGTAATAACCCTGTTTCCAACCCTGTTTCAGAGTCTTTTCATTCAAGAACCACTGGAAAGGGAGATACAGCCAGTGAAGCCGTTAAAGACAAAGGTAAACCATTTTTTTATGAGGCTCTCTTAAACGTGAACTTATTCAGAGTTTTAAGGTATCACAGAGGTGATTTTCAAGCTGCTCAGTCCAGTGAAATTTCAATATTGCTCGTAAGTGTTGTTTTCTTGTCAGTGAACTGGTCTGAACTCCCCTCCTGTGACATATTTTGAACAAAACTGTTACTGAGGGACTCTGATGGTCTTTCCTGTTTGCATGTTCCCTCAGTTTCCTCCAGCTGGAGGAAGGAACCTTCGGTCAATGGTGGAGGCTGGAATGATATGTCCTTGAAGATCCCAGGTCAGATGAGCACTATGGAGGGAAACAAGTGGAGTGCTATCTCAGCAGCTACACATTACAGGGGCCAGCCAGAACCCCAGCCGTGGGCTCAGGAGTCACAAGGTACCATCTAGATCTGAGTAAACCTTTTTACACCACAAATGTAGATATTAATAGTTTGTATGACATAAGAGATTCTAGACTGAACATACTGGAGGAGATTTCTCTCTACACGAAACATTAGAGCTGATAATGAAATGAAATGACCTTTGCCCCTTTTCCACTAGTGCAGATTCTGGTGGTCAATCTAGCATCAGTTTCAGCAGAAGAGAGAATAAAACCAGGTCGAAAAGCTGGCGCAGGCATAGCAGTTTAAACTCAGTGGCTGTGAGAGACCCTACTGCAAGAAACTCATCAATAATTGGCAGATGTAGCCCACAAATCCTCTAAATTCTATGTAAAGATCATTTCTTAATGCTTTCCAAGTGTGGGCTAGTTCTCAGAAGACACTGAGACAGAACTGGCTTTGTCACAGCACTGGCACCACTGACATAAGGTCAGGGTGTAGTGAAAATAAAGACAGTCTGTTAATGAAATTATAACCTGAGCTAACATTTAGTAAGCAGCTATGACAGCAGGTTAAATCTTTGAAAATTTAAACTTGAGTTAACTGCTGCCTCAACAAGGGCAGCCCAAGTAATAACCCGGCTTGTCCTGATGGATTATTGTCAGACAAACCTTGTGGATGTCAAGCTCACTGTAAGCCTGCCAAGGTAAACACAGTGCATTTATCATGAAACTGAGCAGGATGTTTGGTAAAACTAGAGTAGACCTTTCTTTGTGTATAATGTGATTTTGATTTATTTAGTTATTTTATCTCCAGGAGACTGGATTTCATGCTGTGAGGTGTTCAAGAAAACATGCCAGTGGAAAAAAGACAAGATACTCCAGCCTCATATTAGAAACCATGCTGTTAACGTTTAATCTCCGCTGCAGTTTGTTTGCATTCCACCAGCATAACCTGTCTTTCTGTGTGCTGTCAGCAACAGCGTGGAGTGGCATTGATGGCCGGATAAAGCCTGACCTCAGCCCAGTGTCCTTCTCCATGCTGGGACTAAACACCACAGGTTTGTCACCCAGTCACACACCAGACCTTTCAGCTGTGTCCACACTGGAAGCGAGTCGGTGACACTCGGGAAAATAAGTGCTGCTGCCAGCACAGAGTGGGCGGGACCCAGGATAAGGCTTGCAAATGACGGAACTGAAGTGACTAACAATGAAAGCTCGTGATGCCGTTGATTGGCATGTGACCTGGCAGTAAATACATTACAGGGTTACCAAGGCAACTAGATACAGAAATGTCTGCAAGCAACCAGCCATCAGCTTCAAGGCGATTAATCGCTTCCAGTGTGGATGCTTATTGATTGATTGATAATTGTCATGGCTAGATTAATGAGTCTACGTCCCTCATTAAAATAAATAAATTAACAAATAACCTTCTGTCTCATACAGATCCAATTTCAAATTCAGTGGATCTGCAGTGGGCAAGCCGCCCTAAGGTTAATGATGAATGGTCAGGATTCAGTAAGTAGCTATGCATCAAATCCTCCTAAAAAGATTCTTCAGGTTTTTACCATCTAACTATCTTCCATCTGTATTGTGTGATTTGTTTTTTTAGATGGGATGGCAGCAGCAGATCCCAGCTCTGACTGGAATGCCCCAGTGGAGCATTGGGGAAACTATGAAGAGCCCCCCGTGTTGGTGACACCAGCTCCTGTGCAGAAAGAACAGCCTGTCCCCAATAAGGTTTTTGTTTTGTTTTGTTTTGTTTTAATTCTGGCTTCTTACTGTATTGTTTCTATTATAGGCTTCACATAAATTGATCTGTATGTCTTATTGTTGCGTCAGGTGTTGGAGGATGAGAGGGACACAGAGGATCCGTCCGGCGGAGAAGCCAAATCGAAAAAGAAGAGGAAAAAGAAGAAGAAAACAGAAGAGGAGGCTGCATCTGACGCTCAGGTAATAAACCAAACCAAGCTGATAAAATCAGGTCTTCAAGTGAATATTTAACCTGTTGTAATATAATCATTTCTTGGGTTGTAGACGGTGAGCACGGCGCACGTAGTCAACACAATACCCAAACCCCAAGAGCTTCCTGCACTGCCCTCCAAAAGGCAGAATGCCAGCATAACCTCCACTCAGAGTAGGTTTCAACATCTCTGACTCCAAATCTGTGTTCACTGTGTTGTAATCATTTCTAAGAGCGGCTTGTTTAGGTTTCATTTAAACACAAGTCACTATCTGTGGGTATATACCCAAGGTCATTATTTCATAGTTATCACGTGACACGCCCACCTGGCGGGCAAAAGCAGTACTGCGGTCCTTTGCCCTCCAGCCATCCATTGAACATCTTTCAGTTTCACTTAGCTAAAATCCCAGAGAGTTGCTGTTCTATCGGATGCACTAATCAGTACTTCTTTACAGCTGCCAGAAGGGCGGCACCAACTTGTCAACACACCTCTCCTAACCCTGCCTTACAGGCCAACCCTGCTTTCCCACAGCAACCCAGACTGACAGTGGCAGCTCATTTAAACTTTAGGAGAGATTTAGCTTACATTGGAAAGACACTTGGTCAACTTTACTATAATGACACGTCGTTAATGTGACAAATTAATAATACTGAAATTTTTCTGGCCCAACACTGTAAAAGTCCCAAGTTAAGAAAATGTAAGATTTAACTTTGGTTGACTTTTTTTGAAGAAAAAAATCTAAGACCGTTTCTGTTTTACTCTGTCCAGCTCTTCTTGTAATTACGGTAGGGTTATTTTAGCAGCCTGTGCAGCCTTTTCCTTTGTCTCTACATTAATGAATGTACTCACACAGGAAACATGCAGACCAGCTGAGTGTATTGTTAGTCATCCCACATGATGCTGTTCAGTCAATCAGATCATTTATTCAGAGCACGTGTGAAAACCGAATAATACACATTGTTGAAACACTGTTGAATTTACTTTTGTTTGAGGAAATGTTCTGTAACTGGATGCCCTTAAATTTCAATTGAAAAACTTTTTTTTTTTTCTTTCATCTCCGTGCAGAGAGGTCAGAGCAGATTGCGGAGCCTCCGAAGTTCTCCCAGAAGAAAAAGGTCCGAAGGGAGACATGAATTCACCTCACAGGTCCAGACAAAGCATATGCAAATGATTGTTAAACGTGTCACATGCAATAATTACCAGGTACACAGTTCAGAGATCAGTTTCACAAACAAAAAAGTAAACAGGTGGAAGGTATCACCTGCTTGGCGAAATTCAGAGATGAAATGTAGTCCTATGGACTGAAAACTTAACTAATTTGCACTATTTGCTATACTGCAAACAGAGTGGAGTTTGGGGTGAGGTGGGCTTTTAGTGGAGGTACATATTTAATGACAGCAAAGGTGTTTTGTTTTGAGACTTTATTTGCCCCCTCTGAGAGTGTATGTAATTGTTAACCCCAAAAAATAAAACGGGTTTTAAATTTTTATTTCTTTTGTGATTTTTTTTTTTTTCTTTTCTGTTTTTTACCAGAACACCACACTTTTTGGTTCCACACAGTGTTGCACTTTGTTTTGATTTCTGTGCAGCAGCCCCCTATGAGTTATTGAAAGGTTATGGAGCAGAGAAATATACCTATCTCACTCACATGCCCATATGTACACTGACAGATTAAGATACTCCTGCTCTTTATACTGGGTTTGATGTGACATCCGTCATTAAGAGCTGTAAGGGTGTTCAGGTGACTACTACCATTAGACACATTGATTGGTACTGATGGGTGCTACAGGACAGTGATGTAGCTGCAAAATGATATAGGCACTTGGCAACTTTGCTTTTATATAGGAATACAACCAGGTGAAAACCAGCCTAGTCAAGTCCTATACTGGAAAGAGTTGTGTCATCGCCATCAGTGCAGACTGACTTGGATTAATTGCAACATCATTCTAAAACCTTCAGCAATCTGTCTGAGAATAATGATGTTTGTTTGAAGACACATTTGCGAATGAAAGTGGTCGCCCAGAGGCTGAGGGTGTTCCATGCTCAACTTTTGGGCGACCAGTTGGTCACCACAACTACTTGCAGTCGTTACCAACATAAATATTAAATAAATCCAATCACCAGGCAACCCTAAAAAGAGGCTGCTGTCCTGTTTTTTTACTCTTGCGTGACTGAACCACAACTCACGGCTCTGTCAGCATACATATGGCATGTGAGTATTGTTTTGAGATAGGTTTGTGTATTCTTTTGTCTAATATTTCTGTCATTTGAGTGAAAACACTCTGCTGTAGGGTGTGTAGTTTGTGCTTTTAATGACTGAATGAGTGGCAGCTGTGGTCAATGTCAGTTACACTGGTGTGAAAGGCATCTTAGCCATAGAAGCACAGCCATTACTGTCCAACTCCTAACTGTACACCTGTCTAACTGTATGCACAAAACCCAGCTTTGCTACAAATAAATGAAAACACTTCTGTCTGAGCTTCAGGGTGTCAGAAGGGAAATGTTGGGAGGCTGAAAGTTAGTAAATGATATGATATATAGTCTTTTTGAATGACAGATTGGATTTTTGATATTAAACAACTGATTCTGGATCCCCATTGGAGACTTAACTGTACATCTAGGCTGCAGTAACTGATATGAACCACCGGGAGGCACTGTATTGTGAAGTTACTAGTGGGATTAAACTATACTGCAGTAGGACTACAAATGTGTAATCCCTGTACTTTTATAAACAATATCGCCCTGAGTATGTCTGTCTTTTATCTGACTGGATTGTATTTAGATTTTTTTCCATACCTAATGATCACTTCTGAACTCTTGTGATTTTTTTTTAAACATTTCTTCCACTTTTGTGCTAGAAAAAGCCATGCCATATGTACAGATTGTAAGGGCTTTTTCCAGTTCTGTAATTGCACTGTGCAAAAGGCTGTATTTGGTTCCTTTTGATTTTGAAGAAATGTTTTTATCATCTTTTGCATATTGTGAACTATTTTAATCTTTTTAGTTTGGACCTTTGTTCCAAGATGTGTGATGGGCTAAATGTTTTTGACCTAAACTGAGAATGAGGATATACTTAGAGATATGACGTGGAGCAGCTTTAACTCCACATCTATTTGATTTTAAACAAGACACACACACACACATACATACACTCACAGAATTACAGACATATATAAAAGGAATTTAATTCCATTGCCTTAACTTGTAGTTGTATAGAAAGTGCGTTGGAGTCCTTTTTATAGTTTCCATCCAGTTGCAAGTTTTGGTGTCAGAATTGATTTAATTTTGCATGACTTTGATAATAGAATGAGATAAAGTGATCAAACTTTTGCTTTAAATGTTAGTACTTGGTCCACTCATAGTACCACTCAGTATCTATACTGTAATAGCTTTCTGTATGGAGACGAATTGCAGCTTTCATGTGGGCATCCAGTTTAAGGGGACATTACCATGTTTTTGTGAGATGTAGTGCATCAAGGCATCGATCAGCTGATGGTGGTAGTTGTTGGTAGACCTGGTAGATTGCAGAGGATAAAGTGATATGTCACTGTGGTTTCAGGTGCCCTTTTGTTAAATTTTTACTGATGAATATGATGATGACTCAATCAACGTATTTATATACTTGTCTCTAGGAAATGTTTTTTTGTGAAGGGTTTTGTTTAATGAGGAGATAAAAATGAAATTTCTATGTTTGTTTGGTAAAGATGAAAATTAAATGAGAAGTGCTTGTATCACATTGTCATGGAAATGTTTTTTTTCCCTTCCCTTCATATCGTGAAGAAGGTTTTTGGTGTTATTAACTCTTTTAAAAAGATTCTCCTAACATGAGATTCTCATGTGAAGTGTATTGTTGATTTGATCGATTACCTGTGCCTTAAACAGCTGCTTTGCCACTTTTCTTTAATATGTAAAAATTAACCAAATGCGAAAACATACCATCCCTGGCCACTTTATTAGGTACACCTGTTTAACTCCTCATTAACACTATCTGATCAACTAGTCACATGGCGGTAACTCATTTACACATGTTGGAATGGTCAAGATGAGATGTCAAAGTTCAAAATGAGTATCAGAATGGGGAAGAAAGGTGACTTTGAACGTGACATGGTTGGTGGTGCCAACCAACTATTCTAGGGTTTACAGAAGATGGTTCAAAAAAAGAGAAAATATTCAGTTAGCAGGCCAGAGAAAGACAGGCTCAAATAACCACATTATGACCAAGGTATGCAGAAGAGCTTCGCCTCAAATCTCACAGCAGATGAGCTACAGCAGCAGAAGACCATGCGAGGTGCCACTCCAGTCAGCTAACCAAAATAACCAGGGTCACCAAAATTGAACCAAAAAACACTGCCTGATTTAATAAGTCTCAATTTCTGCTACGGCTTTCAGATAGTGGTGTCAGAATTTCATGTAAACAACATGAAATAATGGATCCATCCTGCCTTGTATCAATTGTTGAGCTGGTGATGGTGTAGTGGTGTGGGATATGTTTTCTTGGTATACTTTGGGCGCTTTAGTACCAACTGAGCATAATTTAAATGCCACAATTACCTGAGTATTGTTGCTGACCATGTTGAGTCCTTATCTCAAACATATAGAGAGCACCTTTGAGGCATAGTGGAAAGATGGAGTCACATCATGGATGTGCAGCCACAAAATCTGCAGCCACTGCTATCATGTCAATAGGGAGCAAAATATCTGTGCAATGTTTCCAGCACCTTGTTGAATCTATGCAATAAAGAATTAAGACTGTACAGGAGACAAAAGAGGGTCGCACCCAGGACTACCAAGGTGCACCTATTGAAGTGACCAGTGAGTGTATGGCATCATGAAAGAAGTCTATTGTATGATTCCATAAAACAGTTTGCATGGTTACCAGGAGGCTTGCCTTAAATTTATCTTCCACATTTAGCCAGGATAGCTGTTTATGCTTCTTGTAAACATTTGTACAGCAAGAATAATGAAGAGCTGGCTGCTCTGTTCAATGCAATTTCAGGGTTTTATTTTGGAGGGGGTTTTAAGATGTTTTTTAAAAAGCACTTGACCAGATGATCAGCCAGTAGCATGCTCCAGATCTGATATATATATATATATGAACTATATAGTATTATTAATTTGCAGCCTTTTAGTAATGCCTTGCAAGTCCAACACATAAATTTTCCTTACTACTAATTTAGGTGATGCATATGTTGCATCATCAACATGCATACTTTTTTGACATTATCTTCAAAATACTTTTCAAAAAATTGAAAATAAAAGTAGCCCTTAACTACTGCCTTGTGGAACACCGCAAGCTTTCTTTTATAAAAACTGCCTTTAAAAAGCACTCACTCTGCCAGAGAGCTAAACTTTTATCCAAGTGCAGACTTTGAGAAATGTCATATTTCATATTAGCAGTTAATAGTTTATATACTGCTATATGTAGCCTATACAGATGGTAGTCAGTGACACTGAAACATAGAAATAGTATTACTAATAGTGCCATGTTAACCATCAAGTATGGAATGGCTAAATCAATAAGTAATGTTCAATGGTACCATTACTCTGTTTACTGTTGTTAACAGTTGTTAACAGTTCCCTGTTGTTCGTATTTTCTTTCTAATGTAGTTTGTTTGCCGTCAAAGTAATCCCAATTCTGGCATGATTAAAGTGAGGACTCACTGCTTGCTACAGTACAAATCTGTGTCACTAGTCAGGACTCTGTCAGACCCTGGCTACAGTGACCCTCTTGCGGCCAAAACACTGCATCCGTCAATGTGGTTAGGCAGTCGCGTGGCACGCTCACAGAGCCTGACCTCCTTCGCTTCATCTCTCTCCATCCTTTATCTCTCAGTTCATTTAGGATTTGCCGGCTTTTAATCTCTCACAATCTCTGGCTCACTGTCCATTCGCATTCACTTCAGTGGACCATCATGGTTTTTCCCCATTCTTCCCTTTTTTGGGGGGATTGTTGTGGGGTTTTTTCTTCTTTTTTGTGTGTGTGTATGAGAGGCAGATGTATTAATAGAGAAGGTCACTCTGTAATGGATGGTACTGTGGTTGCTAAAAGCCTTGCTATGAAAAGCATTTGCTAATGCTGCTTTAAAAAAAATCTATCCCTGTGTCTGAAATGCAGAGGTCTGATTCAGCTACAAACTGAAACAAGAACATAGCAACTTGCTCATCTATTCTAAAAAAGAATAGACAGTTGGACCGTTCCTTTGTATAATAAAACTTCCGACACACTCACAATTAATATGGAAAATCTATTCAGCCTGGAAAATGGGACCATGACTTTGAGATTTTGTCTTATTCCAGCATGTCTGATCGGTGTTAAGTCATGGCAGCAGAAGAGGAAAATCCCCTAATGTGCCGATGATGCTGTCCACCCACTGGAGCTTAGCAGAGCTGTGGTCACTGGCCCATCTGTCAGGCTTGGTCTGTGATGTTTGCACAGACAGAGACAAAATGGCACAAGATTAACTGGAGTTTCATGCTCTTAACATTACAAAAAGCACATCAATCTATAGGTTTTTGAGGCTTTTGTTTAAGCAAGAAAAAAATGGTGCAATGAAATTATCTCTTTTGGTTTCAGTGTTAAGCATATGGTGTCAAAAAAGAGGGCCGTGACGGTCTCTCTTGACCTGTTGTTCCTTTTTCTGAACACAATGCTTTTTTGATTAAACAGATTTAGTTAGAAATTTATATATTGAAACCTGAGATAATGAAAAAATATTAAAAAAAAAAACAACAAAAAAAACAAATCAGTGATGAATCAGTAATGTTTTTGGCATAGCCACACTTTTTTTTTTTAAACTTTTTTTTTTATTAAATGGTCGTGAGCAATAGGCTTTCTGATGGTTTTTCAAAGTTTTTATTTGGACATTGGGTGCATTTTCTCTTTAAGTCCATTCCTTGTACCTGACCATGTTCAGAGGAATGTTCTTTGTTTGTTAATTTACTTAACACTGACCTATGAATCATTTAAACACAAAAAGGCACATAACTCAAGGGATGAACCTGAGCTGTCTACACATAACATCTTACCAAAGAAATACATTTGAATTGTATCTGTTGATTGTACTCTTTTACTAGCAGTATTACTGTAATACTAGCAGTCTGTCGTAAAAAACATCATTTATCATCAATAAAAAAACAACTCAGTTTGACATTTAATAGTGAAGGGAAACGGGGACAAATGGCTGAGGTATGCCAAAAAAAAAAATAAAATCTGCAATCACAGATCCTGTGGTGAATCCATATTTGAAATATCTGATTTAAATCAGTCATGGATTGGCCTTCCCAAAGCTCAACATTATTGAAGCAGTGTGGGACAAAAAAAGGTAAGAAAAGGTAAGAAAAGGTAGAAGAGCTTTAAAAGGCCTTCAGGAAGCCTGGAGAACTATTACTAAAGACTACTTAAAGACATGAAAAGAAGGTTTACCTAAGAGAGTTCATGGCTGTGTTGAAGAATATAGGTGGCTGTTCTAAATATTGACTTTTAAGGTCGTTGAACTGTTGAATTGTTTTGTTCTTATTTTTAATGCTGAGCTTTTTCTACTTTTTTTCTATTACTTAACGTTTTGGTTGTTTTAACAAAGGAAATAAAATTAAGCTATATGTGTCGTGGAAGATAAAACTGGACAAACAAAGAGCTGCTGAAACATTTCGTGATTATGAAGCGTTTGCATCCCGGCCAAAAATAAATAAATCCTCCCGTGGTCACGTGACTCCGGGTGAGCCAGATTAACGGCTCTCTGTTTCTGTGTTTCCCACTTGCTGAAACATCTCCTCAAACAGACGCTGGATGTGGCGGCGGTCCTAGCAACGAAGACGTTATCTTTCCCACCTTTTTTCGGTTATCGTAGCCTTGACTAGTCGGTTGTTTTCGACGGCATTCATGAAATAACCTGAAATTCAGTGTGTGGACAAAAAGATGATTTCGCCGTGGGACCGGTGGTACTCGACGAGCTGCTGCCTCTGCTGCCATGTACGAACAGGCACCATTATTTTGGGAATATGGTATATGGTAAGTCCTTTTTTTTCATCTCACGTCAGGTCCCAGACGTGAATGAATATGGCTGAATATGTGGGACAAATTCTAAAAATATTTAATAAATATCGAGTCATGTTAATTAGACAGCTAACTCCATCTGTTTTCCATGTTTTTCACTTATGTTAAAAACAGGGTGCCAGCGTATGAAATAATTAAAAAATGTTAGCAAAATAACCTTTAGCATCTGTTGGGGGGTTTTTTTGTTGTTTTTTGGCTATATAAGCATATAAACAAAGTGTCTAACAAATTCGTTTCTTTTTTATTTTTGTGTTTCCTCCTAAAATAATCCTAAGCTTACAGTTTTAGGCTGTTGATGCCTCCTTTTCCATCTCTACACATGTTTACCCAGTTAAATATAGTTTGTCTCCGATATTTCCCACCCGAAAGGATAACTTAAAGTCGTAAACATAGTTCGGTAAGACTGGTGAAATCCCCGATCTTCATAAGCCTCCCTTATTTTGAGCTACTACCGATCAACAAGGCCATAAAAAGCAACAAAAACCTCCATGAGATGTGTTCACATGAGGTGAAAGTGGTGACATAAGACCGATGAGCTTGTTCTCCCAGTCCTATGGTTTTCTGTTGTATTGAATTCCAGTATGTTGTATTGAAGCTGCTCAGCAGTACATCAATACCACTTTCCTTAAATTACCCATAACATTAGAGCTCTAACAATCAGTGATGATTATGAGGAAAGAGGGGAGAAAGCAGTTTAGATATATTGCCTTTTTTTCTATTGTCTGGCAATTGTCAAACTGGTCACCAATCTTTTTGAACACCTGTCTCCTAAATATATCTGCACCTTGTCCTACCTCTAAATGATACCTCATTCAGGACAGATAAATAGATATTTAATTGATCCAAAAAGGGAAATTATTGTGTTACAGGAGCAGGATAAAGAATAATCAATAGTACAGTCTACAATAAATAAACAATAAATAAGTCCCATAGATCCGTAGGGAGGACTTTATAGTGTGAGGTAGAGGTAGTGCAAATATTTTTATATATACAAAGGTGATTACAAAATAAAAAATGAGGTTAAATTAAAGAAAAGATTTTTTAAAAACTGATATTGTGCAAGAGAGTAGTGCAAGTTGCATTAATAAATAATACAAGAAGGTGTAAGAGGAAAACAAGAGTTATTTTATAGTTGCCTGACTCGCTCAGTGCATCTTAACTTATCATTACTAATCAGCTGTCACATTATCTGAGTTATATTACTAACTGCACGTTTTTGGTCAACTGTAATATCGATTCTCCTGTCCTCACAGCTCATCAATGCGGTGGTCTTACTTATCCTGCTGTCAGCTCTTAATGACCCAGTTCAGTACCGCTACCACCTTACCAGCTCCGAGCTGGGAACTGACATCGACGTCATGGACGATGCGAGTAAGTTGCAGCTAATCCTCCCGTTATTAAAAGATAAATGTCCTCAACGAAGCATTCAGACTGTAGAAAGTCAACCCATGCCTTGTTTTAGCTCTTCCAGTTTAAGGATTTACTGTTGTGAAGTGATTGGCTTTGTGTTTGGGGCTGTTGATTATATAAAACAAGACAATTTTCTGATATTTTATCCACAAGGGAACTGATTGATTAATTTATTAGTGGATATATAGGAGATTTAAAAAAAAAAAAAGTTGGTTGCAACTTTAAATCAAACATTTCTGGTTGTTCTAGATGTACCACTGAATATTAGAAGTGAATGTTAGGGCCTGTTCTTGTGCTTCAGAGATTGGATTTCACTGATTGGATTTCTTGCTGTCAGCCATATCCAGAAAGGGTAGAACCAAAAACGCTTGTGTGGATTTTTACTTTTTCTCATTCAGAATGAGCCTGTAGAGAGTGATTATGCATGTATTGGTTTATGTGTAGAAAAGCTAATGTGTCTGTCTCTCATTATTTAACAGACTGGAAATAGCCAAACTAATGTGATGTATCAGCAAATAAAAAAGCAGGCACAGATGTTTATTTGTTGTGTAAATTTTGCGTTGACTAAATTTTGGAAAACAGTGTGATGAAGAGCTGAAAGACTTTGAAATTGTCTGTATTTGCTCCTGTTGAAAAATAAGAACAAGATAGAATAGAAATATCCTTTTTTGTCCCTCAATGGGGAAATTCACATATTCCAGCAGCAAAGTAACAGACAGATGGAGCATGCAGAGCCATACAAAAGTGAAGAATATAGCATTAAAAAAGAAGAAGACTGTACAGAGCAAATTTACAACATAAGAAAAAATGAATGCTATACATTTATTAAAAATAGCATACTCAGGTTCAAAGAAATATGCAGCTGAGAAGGATAATTTTTTACAAAGACGTATAAAAAGTGCTGTATATTTGTGCTTAAAAACAACAAGGATAGACTATATCAGTATTGACATTGACCCAGAATTTCATATTTTGTGTCTGTAGGAATTTCCTGTGATTTCTGACCAAGTAAAAGATGGTTGGTTAGTGGCTAACTAAGTTATACTATAAAGGAATAGAAAGGAAAACCCGTGTGGTGTTTACTTTACTCAATTCCTCTCCTTCCATGAGAGATTCAACTGAAAATGTTACCTGAGAAGCTAGATGGCAGCGCTAGAAGCAAGTCATTTTTCGGTAGTTTTACGCATATAATTAAACATTTATTTCTGCAAAGTTGAAGCCAAGAATGATTATGATCAGTCGATGCTGAAGATGTATCAGCAGCATCAGTTTCGTAGCTCATTAACAGTAGTATATGAATGTATGCTGGTGTTCGTTAAAAATCAACTGTCATGTCCATGCAACTCCACGTGTTTCTGCAGCTGTAGCATCATCTGTCCTTTCTGCCAACCACTTCGTTTCTGAGAACGCTGCTCTCAGCACAGACATAGCTGAGTAAGCTGGGCACCGTAGAGAACAAATCAGCGTGCATGTGTATTTTCAGTGCTTCCCCTCCAGCAGCTATCATCATCACAGTCGCCTCTGGAGCACCACAGATACTGTCAGCGGCTACTCTGATTAAAAATGACTGCTCTAATTCTCTTTCGGATTAAAACGGTCATCTTGACAGAGTCTCCTCTCACAAAGCTTATGTGGCACTGGTTAGAGTGGTAGTCTGTTTATGTATGCGTGTATTGTTTATTGTTTATATGCAGTATGTAAGAACCTCTGTGTCTGTGTTGCTTAAAAGCATGTCTTCTGTTCCTGGGTGTTACCAGGGTGAAGCTTGTGAAGTTATGGAATAATAACTAATATAGTTCACTGTCAGTACAAGCACTTATTAGTCAGTATAGCGTCTCCCAGTAGTGATCTGGGATCCTTCTTACACACCATCACATACACACAGATATCCTGGTTCGGCCACATGTTAGCGATGTTTGTTGAGAGCTACACTGATAGCGAGTAGTGTTGCATCGGGATTCTCACAGCTGTAATGTGAACGTGAGAAGGACAACTCTTGCATAATGATACCCACATGTTGATCGTGTTGTGTGATGTAGATACTAGCATGTGATCTGTGGTGTTTGGAGTCATGCTTGGTATTGAAAGGTGTACTTGTTCTCTTGTTTGTTGAGTTGGCTTCAGGTAGCAGGAAAAGTGAACAGGAGTCTGGCTACGTTGATAGTGCACCGGAAGACTGATAATTAACATTGATCTGTATTATTGGATATCAGAAATATTTTCTTTTGTAAAACATTTACCGTGACAACATTTCATGACATGAATATATGTTAATCTAAAAAATTCCAGCACACCTCAGCAGAAAAGCCTTCACCCCAAATGGATTTCACGGAAACAACCTGGAAAAGGTGTAGGAGTCTATAAGAGTGTTAACACATAAATATTTCTTTTTAACCTGTAATATTACTCACAATTGAATTTATTCCTAGCAACCCAAATTAATATTAAATGCAGCGATGTTTTTAATTTTTTTTTTAAGTCTCCCAGCTAAATTTTGGTGTGATGCCAGATATTCATTTATAATTTATAAATGTATAAATATGACTTTTTTACCTGTCACTGTTTTCTATGGTCAATTTTAAAGGATTGCAGTGTGGATAGTTTACTTTAATGAGGCCACAGGGTAATTAACGTTGCCTATTAATTGCAGGATTTATTGTGGGAGCAAAACAAGTCATCAAAAACTCCTACAGATAAAAACGAACTCTGATTAGCTGGTCTAATCTAGTCCTACAAAAATCAAACAAAGCTAATCTGCCCCTTTCAACACAGTGTGTATAGTTCAAACAGAAAATTTTCATATATTTTCTAACCATTATACCATCAGAGCTTAATTGTAAAGTAGATCAGTCACTGATCTGATCACCAATGAGTACAATGTCAATGTCTTTCAGAGAAAGCATTAAAGGTGACATGTTCTCATGCCATTGCTTTGTATGTTTATCTTTCCTCAGATATCTGCATAGCCACTGCAATATCCCTACTCATGATTCTTATATGTGGCATGGCGACATACGGTGCTTACAAGGTGAGCGAACAAAAGCAAATGACATTCAAGCACAAATCTGAACTTGGGAAAACTAACCGAGTGTTTTTATCTGATCTGAATCTCTCCTCTATAGCAACACGCTGCTTGGATCATTCCATTCTTCTGCTACCAAATATTTGACTTTGCCCTTAATACACTGGTAGCCATTAGTGTGGTGGTTTACCCCAACACGGTGCAGGACTATCTCCAGCAGCTGGTGAGGACTGTTTCATTCCAACTAAAATATCCACCTCAACAGCTGTCTTCATCTTAATGGGAATTTAAGATGCTTAGTTATTAGCTTAGGTGCTAATATACTGAGTAACTGAGATTTTTTATTTTATTTTATATTTCTTTATTTATGTTTTGAAGGGCCAGTTGTGTGTTTTAGGTCCAACATTTCTCTTTGCTTTTTACATTTGACTTATTTCATCTTCTCTTGTCCCACTTTCCCTTCTAGCCGGGGACATTTCCATACAAAGAGGATATCATGTCCACCAACAACATGTGCCTAGTCTTTGCAGTCCTCCTCTTCATCGGCTGCATCCTGTCCTTCAAGGTAAGGATAAATATTCTAGCATAGCTTGCTTTTGTATCTCGTATAAAACTGTACAAATACACAGAAAACAAATACTCCAGAACACTCACTGAGTATTTGTTCACTCTGGAAACATCCTTTTTTTTTTTTTTTTTTATCATTTGTTCCTCACATTGTAGTGTAATTAAGGCAATTAAGTCTCACACTGTGCTCATCTCATAGCTGAATCAACCATATGGCATGTTTAATGAATGTGCTATTGTAAATGCTCCTCTTGAGCTCATCACACAGTCAGAGAGCAGCGGGTCAGGGACAGCAGGAAACCAACTCCCATCAAACAAATTCTCCTTTAATGCTTGGATGATTTTCCAGGCGGAGCGATGCTCTGGGGCTCTTGGACGAGATGGGGCATGAAGTTGCAGTCATCTGTACAATCAAATCAAGTTGTTTCCCTTCTAAGCTGAGATTAGAAGTGTTCTCGGCAGATATCCAAAGCCGGAGCTGGAATTTTATGACAGGAAGCAGCCACTGGAAGACACACTAGTGGACTCGCAGGCAAAAGAGTTATAAATGTCATGTCTTAGAATCTTGAGCTTTCAGTGTGTGGGATAGCCTGGCTGCTTATTCCCTGAAAAAGTCTGCTTTAAAAAGAGCTTATAGATCTGTGCCGTTTGCCAAGAAAAATGGATTGAAGCTCATTTATATTAATGGGTTGAATGTGCAGTATGTATGAGCTGCTGCCTTCTATGTAGATCATATGTGAGTCTGCTGGAAAGACGCCAGATGTGAGTCCTCAAGGACACATTCAGCTGTCAGAACATAGCAAACACCTGCTAAAGTCCCTGCTAAAGCCAACATCCTCCACTTGACTGCATTTGGCATAAATGTCACAGGCAGGAAGAGGAAAAGCTGGAGGGAGAAAGGAGCTGAAGATGAAGCAGCAGAGGAAATGTGAATGGATGAATGTTTCTGTGACTAAAGAGAGAGAGAGAGAAGAGGCATACAAAGTAAAAGGACAAGATAGTTAACTGCAGATTTTGCCAGGCCACTGTGCAACTACTCATTATTTTCCTCATAAACAAACAAAAAAATATTGAATAGTGAGCAGAGAAAAAATGATAAACAAAAACCCAATAAACATCCTCGAGGAGTAGAGCTAGCTGTGCTGTCAGCATTTTAAATATATGTAGATTGCTGCTTTCTTTGAGGAGGTCAGCTCAGAAGATGCTAAAGTAATTGGCTATGCTCTGCTTGGCTTTCTTGTTAGTTGCTCTTACTGCTGGCAGAGGACTCAGCAGGCTGCTCACATACACACACACACACACACACACACACACACACACACACACACACACACACAATGGAACTCCTTTTCCTTTGCCAAGCTGAACAAACCTCAGTGCAGGCAAAGGCTCAGAGAAGCTTTTGGTCAAATGTTAGAGGCACATCCAGGAAAATGTCCAAACATAAAACTGTCTTAATTTTTAACAGCTGAATTGAATCACCATGTGTCACCAGTCTGTAACAGCAATATGATGCATCTCTGCCATCGTCATGCCTAATGTTGATAAATGGATGAGATCACAGCAAGCAGCATCTGTAATGATGAAGAGTGTTTCTAAAGGTCATTATGTGTTTGCTCTCACCTCCTGTGACAGGCCTACCTGATCGGCTGTGTGTGGAACTGCTACAGATATGTGAGCGGCAGGGGCACCACGGAGGTCCTGGTTTATGTCACCACAAACGACACCACGGTGAGTCCGCTTAGCCACCCACCAGCGTCTCACCTCAAGGACACACTAACAGTCCTTCTGCTGTCAGAACTTCATTTTATTGCATTTGCACAGCATTGATTTTTACACTTTGGTTTGAAAGCTCTCTGTTCATTATATTAGCAAAAATGTACACTTAGAAAAGTCACTTTCATCTCGTTGTATGACACATTAACTTCACTAAAATATATCAAATTCTAGTCTCGACAATAATCAGGGATTATTTAGCTGCAATAAAAATACAAACTCTTCACAGAAGAGCATTTTAGAAGTTTTTCATAAATTCAGAATGAAAAAAATCAAAGAACTCTAAGTCGCTTTGATTTAAATACATAAACAAAATAATAATATGGACAAAATAATGTTTATAGATTGGTTACTGGTCATAGATTTTAAAGTGTAACTGTTTAACCTCAGATTTAGATGTTTTCTTCAGTGTCTGTGTTATTTCAGTTAAATTATCTATTAAAAAGAATGCAGAAAGCAAAGTGATCCATTCATAAGTGAACTTATTGTCTCTTAAAATGTTTTTGCTGGCTGTACATGAAGCCAACTTACAGTAGCACCAAAGTGAACGTTAAAAATGTTTCTTTAAATACGGCAGTAGTCATTTTTGTTGGATAAATTTGCCTTTTTCAAAGATGAAGCTGGTATGTGTTGAGCATAAAATCTTGTAGAGTCCAACTTTTTATATAAATACATAATTACTATATAGTAAGGTTTAACCAGTGAGGCGCTATTATATTGAGAAATGAAAGTGATTAAGAGCCTTCTGGTTAAAATGTATAAATTGTCTACATGTGTCACATTATGTACTTAAGTTGCATTGCAGGTTATACAGTGGCTAGTAATTGTACTTAAATTCTTTAATGTTAGTTTATGCTGTATATAGTCAGTGATGGGACACTGTATCGTAGACCCTGTAGGTTGTCCTGAGGTGTGATTGGCTAGCTTTTTAGAGTTAGGTATAGTCCACTCCACATGCTCCCCCTCAGCGATCACTCACAAGGTTTTTGAAAGGCTTTACCATAGTCACGGTTTCCATTTGTCCGTTTGTAATCCTCCAGGATGATACACAAGACATTAATCTGTCTCACAGCCGCTGTCGTCTCAGTACGCAGCACTTCATCTGTCACTTTGTCCTTGTGCCGCCATGGCCCTGCTGCACGCTGCTGACGTTTTTCACCTTGTGAAACAGACTGCACACCCGGCAGCTAATCCAGCAGGGGCTGAAGTCATATTGTGTATCATATGGCCTTTTAGCAACTATCAGATACGTGCCAGTCACTCTCTCCACTGTCAAGTGTGTTTATTTCAGTGTAATTAAATTAGAAGATTAAGAAAACAAGCAAATACTTAATCTAGAATTATACTGACTCTTAGATATATTCGAAGAAAAAAGAAAATAATTTAGCAGGTAAATGTAGAGTCACTGCCTTGATATTAGACTTCTTTATGTCCCCAGAAACGCACATGCAAATGTGAAGTAGGTCAAGGTCAACACAGAGAGACACGTACAGAGATTCCTTCATTTATTATTTATAAAATCAGTGAAAATCCTGTGAAAATCACAGTGAATGTATGAATATACCTAAACATCTAATTAAATACAAGAAACAAATCTAAAAAGAAACACTCTAGTTGGCTAATGTAAACCAAAACATCTCTCTGTGTATATATAAATGTATTAATTTATCATTGTGTATATAGTTGAATAAATGTAAAAAAAATCCAAAAAATTCAAATATTTATTCAGAATATTTATTTTTCTTTAAAAGAAAGACTTGAAAGCTGAAAAACCTGAAGGCTGCCGCATAAGCATTGTGAATTTCAATAAGAGAGCTATGTGACAACAAATGGTTTAAGTTCAACAAATATTTGTGTCACATAAAGAGGTTAAAATAGCTTTCGTTGGCCTTAATAATGATGTGGATTTATCGCTGTGTTTCCTGTGTCCACACACAGCTGAATGGAGCATTGCGTCTATTTTTACTGTTATGGAGCTGGAGGTGTGTCTAAATGGCTTTTTACAAGCACCAACATCAAGTACCCAGCTGTTTATCTGCAGTGCTTTTATATAAATGCCATTAAAATGCACAAGGGTCGTTTCTCTCTCTCTTTCTCTGGGATTTTTTTCTGTCCCTTCTCTTTATATGCCTCTGTCCTTCCCCTTCTCCTGGACATGTTACATAATTGTCTGCTTGTCTGCTTTATTTCAAACCCTCTCTGTGATATGTTTGCCGGCCATCCCTGGCTGTTTCACAGTTCCATCCCCTCGGAGCGTATTCTTTTTTTTTCTCACACTTTCACTGAATTAGCAGCAGTACTGGTTTTATAACACCATTTACAGAGAAGGAGCTCTGATAGAGAGAGGAGTGCAGCCTGGCCTGTAAAGCAGGGCCCTGTGTGTGTGTTTGTGTGTTTTTCCTCTTTCCTCTACAAACTGTACAATATGAAATATTTACAGTACATTTTAAATGTAAACTGCTTTAATTGTTTGTAGCTTCATTTGACTACAATGAAGCTCTTTGTCTATTAACAACAGCATAAACACAGCATCCCATGGACCAGTTGTTCACATTTTTGGCCCCCTGCTGTCAGTAAATGGGTACAACATGTAGGCTCTGGACAGTACCAGCACATCGCTTTCAGGCTCTGGTCACACAGCCTTAGAGACCATTAGCAACCGCCTAACAATCACCAGTTGCCAGGGAAAAAATGAGTATTTGTCAACTGGTTGCTAGATGTTGCTGGCAGTCGCAGTGAAATCAGCTGCTAAAGCTCAACTGACACAGGCTCTAGACACTGGTCAGTGATCCCCTGGTGCCCACTGCTTGCTAGGGAAAAATATGTATTCCCCACTGGCTGGTGAGTGGTTTTGTGAGGCTTCATTCTGTATTTATTGTTCAGAGAGAAGTCTATACTGCCCTGAAAACTCTTTGCATGGGTCACCTAGCATTTAGGTGGTCGCTCACAGTTTGTATGGATGTTGCCAACTTGTGTGTAAGCACTTGCCAAGTGGAAGTGAAAGCAAAGAGTGCCAGCATGTTTTTAAGTGATTATTTGGAACTCAGCTACTTTTGTTTTCTTACTTCAGGTTCTGCTGCCACCATACGAGGAAGCTGTTGCCATCCCACCAAAGGAGCCTCCCCCACAGTATATGGAGGCATGAGATATACCCTCACTGCTGGATTATGTACCCCAATCCTCCGACCACATCTCCTTACAGCAGTAGGACTCCAATGCTGGCTGCATCGTGTTGGAAAAACAATGTCTTAGATGCTGGTCCAGCTTGGATTCCTGCCAACTTTAGAGTAAATTAGGCCGACCTGAGCCAGTATTGCCATAAACTCTACTCCCCTCCTCCACCACCACCCTCCCGGTTGTTGTGACATATGCCCCCTCTTCTCGTCCCCTTTGTCCTCTTCCAAGGACAGCATCACATCAGCTTTCAGACTACAACCCCACCGCCAACGCTAATTCAGCCAATCCTCTGGGTAGCTGCTGTTCCTTGGAAGTGACTCCTGCACGCCTTGATCACCTGACTTAATGTGCACTTTTCTTCACGTGAAAAGTGCAACGGTTTGGCCACCAACTGTTAACCCACATTACTGTGAACCTCCTTTGCAGTGTTTTGTCTAGAAACAAACTACCTGAATAGAGACAAAGCAACAAAAATAGCGAGAAGGAAACTTACATTATTAGTTATACAAAAGCACTTTTTTCAGAAATTGAAAAATTTCCTTAGTTGAATGTAAATTTTGTAAGATGTTTTTGTATCACAGTAAAAACTGAGAGAAATCACACGAATACTAAAAGGATCTCCTGTTCTTATAAAATATCTCCGGCGTGCTGATGTTGCTCGTCCTGCTGGGAAAGTGTTTCAAGAAAGGTTTTGCGACCGCTAATTACTCGTCTTCCTTTTGTATCCACAGTATGTGAACCCATAACCCATCAACTGGCCGCGTAAACCCGTTCGCACCGTTGATTTAAATCCCAGTATTCCATTTTGCCTTCCTCGCCGCCTCCTTCGTATGTTCAAAATTGAAAAGGTTTGTGATAATCCAGTGAAGACCTTAGCACAAACCTGACACACATTCAAAAACCCAATACACAGAAACGTGTGTGAGTAATGATAATGATAAATATGTGGAAATGTTCCCATCGGTCTCGTGTTGTGGTCGAGTTTTGGCTGCAACAGCATCGACTGCGTCTTTGTTTGTTTTTTGTACATGGATCATGGTGTGTGAGCTGATCTTTTTAGTTGAGCTAACTTAGCTGGGCTGAGGGTATTTCCTATAAATATTCTGTGACATGCTGCTGCACATGCAGATTCTATGTGTGTCTTTACATTTTTATGTGCGCTTGCCTGCGTGTGACATTATCATGTAACTCCTAGGTCATGTATGTGTCGTAACATGTAGTTTTCCCATGCGGCGATGAGATGTTTCCTGCGTTGGTGACTTTCTTGAAATGAAAACATTGGATGGGACTCTAAAGCAGTAGTTCAGCATAATAACACAAAATCAGTATACATTATATGACGCTAGTTAAACAGTGCAAATGCTTGTCCTTTGTCAAGAACCGTTTAGGAAAACAGTCAGTAGACAGTATATAATGTATTTAATCAGTTTACATGGATTACATTTTATTATTCAGTCTATGCAACAGTGCATTCACCAACTTGTTAGGCTTGGAAATACAGATGTGGTCAGAAGTTTGCATCTACTTAGAATGGCCTGGTACTTTTGGGCTTTTAATGATTTCTTTGAACTCTTCTTTATCTGGGGTGGAATGATTGCACAACATACATCTTTAGTTACTTTAAAAATACAAGAACTAGATGCACAATTTATCTTGAATTTTCTCATAGCCTCGGATGTATACATGCAGCATTAGTATTTGGTTAAATGTCTCTTAGCAAGTGGTACCTCAACTAGACGCTTTTGTTAGACAACAGTAAGCCTCTGGCATAATTCTGGCTGGATATTTGACCACTCTTCTTGGCAGGAAAATTAATTTAAATTGGTTGGTTTCCTGGTATGGAACCGACTTTTAAATGTAGTCCATAGATTTCCAATAGGGTTGGGGTCAGAGCTGTGGGAAGGCCATTCCATAAGCTTAAGGTTGTCCTGCTCTATCCATGTGTGTTTAGGGTCATTGCCCTGTTGGAACAACCCAACTGTGTGACAATTTTAACTTTGTTCTTGTTTCTAATGTCTCTGTAAAGCACTTTGAATCACCTTGTTGTTGAATTGTGCTATACAAATAAACTTGCCTTGCCTTGCCTTGCCTTGTGCAAATCTACAATTCTCCTTACAGCTTTACGGAGTTAAGCTGTATAATCATTCTTCCCTGGAAAAACAACAGCTCAAATATATCATTATAAAAGCCAAAACTTAACCTAACATTCATGTTCAAGATGAGTGTGTGTAAACGTCTGACCACAGCTGTATGTGCACCATGAAGTAGTTTTGTTCTATTTGATACTAATACTGTAGTCCACAGTGTAGCCATGTGTCAGCCCCTCTGTCCTCATCCTTGTTTGTGTGAATTATGGCCTCTGCTTCTGCAAATCCAACAAAGCTGAACATGAAATTGCACTTTAAACTCAGTGTGCGCTCACTGAAAACTGCTGTATCTGTGGTTGTTTTTGTGTTTTCCATCTTTGTTGTGTGATCTGTCTGCAAAGTTGCAGAGGTGAACATTTTCATGAGTCTGGAGAATTTCTGCTAAGTTTTGCAGGCTTTAATGCTTGGACAGTGTCTGGACCAGTGGATGGCTGATGGCTCTTTTTTATTAGTCACTATGAGACTGTTCTCCTCTGTTTTCTTGTTGGATCTGCATGAGCTCACGTCTTTAATTCTGAATAATAAAAAAGCTAAAACATCTAGTCCGTGCTGAATTTGAGTCTGTTTTCGAGGGGGAAATTATTTATAGAGGAGCTGTTATGCTTTAACTTAATTTCTTCTTTTTCCAGGAAGTGTTGATTGGTTTTCACCTAAAGTAAAAGCACCACAGAAAGCACTTTTACAACCAAAAATGTATAATAATAGAGATATCAGGCTCTAAATAGTTTAAACAGGGTCCCCAGCCTAAGTCAAATAGTACCCTATGCCATCCTCCAATACCCAGCTTATGCTCACTAACCTCTTGTAGTAAGATGCTCTTCCCTTCGGCAAACAGGCTCTTACTTGTTAGTACGTTATTGTTACTCATCTAGCAGGAAACCCTAGAATGAGAAACATTAGTCCATCTCTAGTTTCAAACCTAATATCTTCATTCTGATAATACATCAGACCAATACCTGTGCAGTTTATCATGTGACCTGATACAATGAGTATCATCATACCTACCGGTACATTCAGCCACGTTGGTGAGAGACAGGGATTGAAATTAAATTAAACATCTTAAGATTCTCCTTACTTTCATATTTTCTGTCAGACATACATTTGTAGAAGCTTTTTTCACAGTTGTGCATAATGAGCTCACCCTGTTTGAAAATAATCTCTGCATTGGGTTTTAAACTGTTTCTCTCTCCTCTTGGCTCTGATTGATGTCAGTGGCCATCTGTTTACAGAGAGCAGCCAATCAGAATAAAGTTGGCTTTAATGGGAGGAGCCGAATGGAAGGAGCTCAAACTAGTTTTATATACTGTGATGAATGGGAGCCCAGTGTAACGGGCTTCTTTTTTTTTTTTTTTTTGTGAGGTGGGAGTCCATTTAACATGCTGATACAGAAAATTATCAAACCGGTGCTTTTCCTAAGGCATTTTTTTTGGGAATCACTGCAGCAAGTAATAAACTGAATCATATATCCCAGCTGATTTCTAGCCTCGTGTTTCTATTATTGGATTCCAAAAATAAAAACATGGAGCTGAAACTGAACATAGCCAGCTAATTTAAAGAAATACTGTTATCTAAATAAAGTGTGGAATATGTCTTTTTATGTCTGTGTCTGAGCTTTTTTCAAACTTAGCCAGCATTTTTTCTCCTCATACTTCAGCAGCAGCTCTAAACCTTTAAGCAGCCTTGTTTTGAGACTACTGGGGGGAAAAAGGTCCTCAGAGCAACTGTGTACAAACAAGCTGGCAGATGAGAGCGGATTTAAAATGCTTCATAATGGTGGCCGGCATTACCTTGGGTCTGACGGTGCGATCCCAGACAGACAAGCTCACCTACTTTCTGCCACTGGGACGCTGACAGAAAATAAACTGGGTCACATTCTGTCCCTCTTCTTGCTGAACTGCTTGTCCAGGGCAGGGCTGCAGCACTGACATCTGATTCAAAAGGACTCTTTGAAAAGGGACACAATAGCCAGAAAGGGTTTGTTTGTTTTTTTGTGTGTGGGGGTTTTTTGTTGTTTTTTTAAAAAATATTTTTCTTCAACATCTGGCAGAAGGATTTGTACAGAATGACTATCCTGAAATTCTTCACCAAAATGTTTTTCAGGATTATTTTAACCAGATAAAACAAGTAAAGATAGATTTACTGAATTAGATACAAAAGAGAGACCTAAAATAGCTCTGTATGTGCAACCAGACAATGAGGGAAGTGTAATGGACAAAGATCCCAGTAAATGTCCACTCAGATTTAGAGTAAGTGATGCTTTTTACCACTGAAAAGTAATCAGTATAACATACAGGGCCTGCCAATGTGACGCAAAGAACTTTATTTCAGTTAAAAAGTGACATCCCAGAAAAACAAAAACTCATGTTGATGCCCCCAAAGTTACGCCGATGTCCTTTGATATCGTCCTCATTTCACACAAGGCACCTGCTTCATTAGAATGATATTACCAGAAATTATTTCATTCAGTTTAATTGGGAAATGAGAAAATGGCTTAGAGAAACAATGAGTGGAAGAAAACTGGGCCAAAGCACTCGATGGATGATGGACAGCTTGTATCTCTCTGGGTCATTGGGCAGGTGCAGCAAACTTACTGTTACAGCATCTAAGAGATTAATTTATTATATCATTGGTATCTTTCAGCAGGTTTTCAGGCACTGCACTCAGCCCACATGCTCAAAACATTCAAATTTGCACTAAATAGTACATCAAACACATTTTCCCAATGCACGTCCATTCTAAGTTCATGTATGCATTTATAACTGATGTCACCAGTTTGATTATAGCTTTAAATTGGTCTCATGGTATACACAGCAGTAAAAACAAATAGTTATTTCAGTAATTTGATTAAACATGTGAAAGATCACAGTCCCATATTTCCCACAGTAAGTAAATGTATTTTAAAGCACCTTTTAAAAGACAAACTGTGACGTGCTTTATATCAGATAAAACCAACAAAATAAAATGAATGAATGAACTAACCTTATGAATAAAATAAAGTTCACTATCAGTAACATCATAGCACCCACCCAGCTGAATAGAAACTCTGTCATGCTAGCTAGTACACAGTATGAGTTATTGTAACTAACTGTAAAAAGTTGGCACAATGAAAATAAACTACACCTAAACTTAGACTGCAGGTTATAATGCCAGAAAATGCTGAGGATTTTCTATGAGTCTGTTGTGGCCAGTGCGATCCTCTATGCTGTTGCATGCTGGGGGAGCAGGCTGAGGGTCGCAGATGCCAACAGACTTAATAAACTAATCCGTAAGGCCAGCAATGTTGTGGGGATGGAGCTGGACTCCCTCAAGGTGGTGTCGGAGAGGCGGATGCTGTCCAAGATAAAGACAATGTTGGATAACACCTCCCACCCACTCCATGACATGCTGGTCAGTCACAGGAGCTCGTTCAGTGAGAGACTGAGATTACCGAAAAGCACCACTGAACGACACAGGAAATCATTCCTGCCTGTGGCCATCTCCCTGTACAACGCATCCACTTAACACACTGTTTGCTGCTACAACTACACATGTTTCTTTTCCAACTATTTATTTATGAGTGACTTATGTATGTATGTATGTATGTATAGTATATATTGTACTATTCTTAGTTAGTGTATTGTCTGTCTTGTCTTAATGTTGGTTTAAAATGGAGCACTGTAACAAAAAATAATTTCCCCCAGGGATCAATAAAGTATTCTGATTCTGATAACTTCTCACCTGAAGTTCAGTTCACCTGACACTCGGACCGGCGGCTGCCTCGGGTCTCTCCTCCTCCTGCCTCCCCTTTCCCTCATCTACCCGCTGGCATCTGTGGAAGCTCCACCATAGCCACCACCAAACAACGGAGTTATTTTTACACATCGGCCAGCATCTGGCCAATCCACCACCTTTCACTGTTTATACCCCCGCCCCCCCAAAAAAAACAAAACCCCAAAACAAGCAAACAACAAAAAAAAGACCATTGGCCATTAAAAATGAAAAATCGCCAGTCCAGCCATGCTGCTTTGTGAACGAGTCCACTAAGATTACAGGTCACAGATTGATCTCCACAACTGTAAAGGTTTTGTCTCCATTAGATGTAGGGATTGATAACAAACCGCGTGCCATTAGAGCCCTCTTGCTCGCTGATGCTCACCATTCAGAGTGCTAGAGGTCAAAACCAGACCTGTGAATTGAATTCTGATTTTAATGGGGAGCCTTGATCAGCAGAGGTGTGATGTCTCAGTCCTCAGTGAAACCCATGGATGTCTCACTTTGAAAGGCATCTTTACTAGTCTGCTGCATTCAAGGCTCGAACCAGAGCCAGTTTTTATTAAGCCCTGGCTGCTGGGGATGTAAGATATGTGTGGGGGTTACCAGCATTTTTAAAATTATTATGATCAATGCTAAACACATATGGTGATGTTAAAGTTTAAAATCACTAAGTTGGTCCATGCACATTTCCATTGTTTTAAGAAAGATTTGGATACTTTGTTAAAATCTCATTTTTAATGTGCCGTTTTCTAAAAATAGGTCTATGGGAGATAAACCCAGTGTGCTCAGAGCCTTAAGATCACATCACATGGTCATCCTCAGATTGTTTTCTCTGCTCCTCAGGAAAACTTTTCTTTATTCTGTCATATGTAAGGCCCCCTGTCTATCTGCCATTGCTCTGAATTGTTCATGTTTCCCTGAGTGGTTCTCTCTCAGATGAAATCCTGAGAGCAGGCTTCTCCTTTTTAATACAACTGATGCAACTGCTACAATTTAGGGCACCAAAAAAATAAAAAAGGCCCGAGTCAGCCTCAGTCTGACGTGCATCAGCAGTTAAACATGAAAGGATTAATCAGCTTTATCCACCCACGCTACCAAACTGCCCTTCAGCAAGGCATCCGCTACAGCAGAGGATTTTTGTGGCCACGCCGTGACCTCTGTAGAAGTAAAAAGCTACACAGAAACTCCACAGCCTCATGGATTGGTTAACACCAGTTATGCGTTTCAGTGACTGCCGGGAGCCCTGCTACATGTGAACTCACAGCATACAAGACTTGTCCAACACACTGACGTTACACAAGCGCTGAGAAATGATGCTGCTCATCACCTACACTTGTTCATGCCGGTTAAAATCTCCAGATGAGTTACATAAAAGATTACATCGACAATATTAATCTGAGGCTTTTAAAGAGTGACTGACAACCAGGAGGCTAAATTTATTAAGTCTGCATTTAGAGAAGGGGTTTATTTTAAAAATCAAGTCAGCTATGTTTACAAGAGACCTGCACCACTTTGTTTTTGGTTCTAGCATTGAAGATCCAGAGGACATCAACTTTATGTGTAACAAATGTAGCCAACACCTTTTAAAGCTTTTAATGCCTGTGACTGAAGTGTCCTTACTCAAATACAGTCACAGTGCAGCACACAGTCATCCCGAAGCTTTATGTAAGTGACGGGGAAACAAAATAAAATGGCATAATTTTGACTGTGTGATAAATGGTCAGATCCTGGTGGTTTATGAGGTGACAATCCTATGAAGAAAGACCTCTTTAAACAGCTTCCTGTAACTGTCTACACAGGAGAGAAAAGGTTACAGCAATCAGAAATGAAAAGACAGCAGCTTCTTTCTGTTAACACCAACTTTATTTATAACAACAGATCTACTGAGCAGGCTGCTGCTGTTCCGGCATGCTCCTGATGATGTCAGAATCGCCTGAAGAGGAAAAGAGGAGCAGAGTCAGAGTCACTGCCACATATACAAAGACGCACACTTATACCGCCTGAAGAAATGCTGCATGTCCTTAAATGCCCCACACAAATAAAACAATAATGACACTGTGAGGATAAATGTTGCCACTGGAAGATCTCTATATAAACTGACTGTAAAGTGCTGGCAGTTCAACTAAAAGCTCTGACTAGCATTCATCTAGCAAACCACTAGTCCTGAGTGGGACTAGTGACAGCATCTGCCTCTAACAGGCTCAAGAGAGGAGGAGGGGTGTCAATCTACTCCCCAGGGAAGTCCACCATATCAGTGTCAGATCTGTCACTTTTGAGATATTTACTGTCATTTTAAAGCTTGTTTTGAATGTTATGTTGATTCATGGATTATGGTCATTTGTTCCAGTGGCTTTTCAAACTAAGAACAGGGTGCTAAAACAAAGACCTAAAAACAATCATTCCCTCCTGGCTACTCTCCATATTATGTGTTAAATGCTGTCCCTCTAGTACTTGTTAACTAAGATAGTTACATCTGGAACGTTTAATATCTCCTAGGGAACTAAAATATTGTTTTGGCTGAAATTCTTTTAGATTTATGTTTGTGAACTCGCCGCCCACAAATCAATTTAACTTGCAGGCAGTGATGCACACCAGCTGGTGCCTCAAACATCCCACTGGGCTTTTTTAACACTTTCTCCCACAGCGTATATAACATCTAATTCCTGTGGAGGTTAAGAAGTGGTTCAGTGAAGATAGGTTTCACAACAAAAATGAGTACTCACCAGGGTCGATGATAGCCAGTGTGCACACCCTGTAGTATTTGCCGCAGGCTGTGCCCAACTCGATGTTGTTTCCACTGTAGTGGTGGACACCAGTCTTGGCCAGCATAGCATAGTATTCAATCTCAGATTTCCTGGACAGGTAATAAAGGTAAATGTGAGCCAAACGCACATGTGGTCAAATACTGCAACAAAGGGTAAAGCTGACACAAGACAATTTAAAATATAAAGAAACAAGTGCAGATAAGTACAGCCATAGATCCTTCTAACACTTGATTATACTGACTGTAGAGAAGTTTCTGCACATTGTTTTTTTGAGTTAACCACTTTATAATCAACATTTAGATGAAATTTGTTAAAATTGTAATGAATATCTCAGCATCTTCTACAAATCAATATTGGAGACAATTAGTGTACAATAAATAGCAGAGATCCCAAACTTTTCTGAATTATGACTGGCATCTGCTAGCTGTATCACATGAGTATGATTACATCAAACATGTAGCTGTCCTTACCTACTGAAAATTAAGTTTACACATGTATACTTTTGTGCCTCTGCACTAAAAGACAGCGCAACAAGTACAACCTTCCAACCTGCACAGAAATTACAAGGATGGGACCAACTATCTGATAGACCACCTGCCTCACGCCTGCATCTAAGCAACGTACGTTAAACCAAACACACACAAACGGAAAACGTATCACCACCTTCACAGGAAGATAATAGATATGAAAATCCAAACAACTGGGGTGTATAATTTCTAAATAACCTCTCCATGTGTGACGATGTTTGTGTAAAATTTTGTTCAGAGTGGCAATGGAGGCAGGGTACATACAGACATATATACATACACTATGATCAATGCAGTAAGATTTAGAGAAAGTGTTGATAATTGGTCATTTACTTTGCAGGTACACAGATTCTTACTATTGAAAATTAGTTGAACTATTTATGTTTTTGCTCATTATTACGCCATCTTTGAACATTTAGCCTGAATAATACTGATGTGAAACAACAAACAATAGAAACATTCACTGGTGAATGTCGTCTTATTCACTAGCACATATGTAGCAGCTCAATAAGGTAATACCAATTTATGTTTGCATCAGTGCCCTCCCATTAATTAACCTCACTTGACTTAAAAAATTTTTTTAAAATAATAAAGAAATAAAGAATTCCTTTTATTGTTAAACTTGTCATAGTTCTTTGTAGCACACTGAATCCCTTTCAATTCCTTAGCTAAAATAGTGTATAGAAAAATATATTTAGGAAAGTCTTAATATACCTGAGAGCTGGGCAGTTGTTGGCCAGGATAACCAACTTGGCTTTTCCCTGACGGATCATCTTCTGGGACTGTTTGTAGCCCAGGACGTATTTTCCGCTTTTCATCACCAGCTGGAGACGGGAGTTGATGGACTCCATAGACTTTTTCTGAACACAGACACACACATATATCAAAATCTGAAGTCGGTGACAGTACAGGAGCTACACACCTCTCACACTCCACTACATATCGAATATAATAAATATGATAACTATAATAGGACACATGAAAAGCGCACACATTTAAACATGTTTTAACTTTATATTAAAGGGGGAAGGGTCCACGTTGCTGTCGTCATTTTCTATTAGATTTTATGAATTAGCATTAGCTCTACTGCCGGTACAGTTAAACATGAACTAAACGGGCGGCCACTAATAAACACTGTCATAACAATCAAGTATTTCATAAGATTTAAAGCAGCAAAAAATCAACACTAAGTGACACTGAGTAGAAATATCAAGTTTTAAGCGGAGTACTACAGCGCTAGCTAGCAGGCCCCGGCAGTTACACGTCTCCACGTGAAGCCTGGCCGTGCAGTAGCGCGTGCACTCCGGCCTCGCTCACCGTCTTCTTTGCGGCCACCATGTTTGCGGTTTAGTCCGGACCGGCCAACCTGCGGGCAGAAGGAGGATAGCAGAGGACTGTCGTTAAAGAGTGGGTCACAGCAAAATGTGAAAATGTGGCGAAAATCATATTTATTTTATAAATAAAACTCGGAGCTCGTCTTACTGTGAGTTAACTCCAATATGGCCTCGGAGAGAAAGGAAGTCCCATGGTGCACTGCGCTCGTATCACTTCGGCGAGCATGCGCAGAACAGGACTGGGCAGGCGGCTAAGGGTCGTTTTCAGATACTTCTGCAGTGAGATATATAGTGGACAAACGCGTCTATTTGAAACATTTTACTTAGCCTTTTACTAAAAAATTAATTAATTAAACAATATGTTATAGCTAAACTTAAGCAAATCTGTGGTGTTTTACATTAAAAAAATGTGTATTATGGTAGTCTTTAGTATGCCTAAATATTAAAAGCAATACATAAATGGATTCATGCAACTAAATGTCATTTGCATAATATAATAAATAATAACTCAGAAGATTAACTATTTTTAATCAGTGTTAAAAAGCGATGTGTTGTTTAAAGATTGTACTTTACCACTTCCGAACGGTTGTGCTTTTATTTTGAAATTCGCTGCAGCGATCTAACTGAGTCCTCTTCACCCAGTGTCCTACTTTTAATGTAATTAGGCTGCTTTAAGTCGATTTTTAGTATCAAATCAATCATCGATTATTAGTTTGGTTTGTTATGAATATTTTCTATACTTCTGACAATCAAATGGTGAATGGAATCTTTTTAACTCCGTAATTTGCCTCGAGTTCATTGAGTTCAGTGCCATCTTCATGTTTAAAAACTAAATGCTGACATTGCTCCCCCAACTCTGGAATAGCTTGCCACACCTCATAAGAACTTCAACAATTTAAAAAATTAAATCGGCTCTTAAGACCAACATATTTTCAGTTGCTTTTGGTCAAGTCTGAGGTCCCGCGTGGATTGGTCACACAAATGTTTTCTATTATTTTGACTGTTTATATATATATATGTTTTTTGTTATTATTTTTTAATTATCCATTTTATTATGTTGTCTGTTTATGCAAATGTAATTATACAATTAGGCTCTTGAGACCTGAATTACAGATGTGTGCGCCTGTTAAGCATTTTGGGTCAAAGACCGTCTGCTATATAATTAAAATGATCATGACTTAAATTCTAATATTACAGTTAAGCAAGCTAATTAATATAAAAAATGACAAACTCAAGGCTAAATTAAATATTTTGTAAGCTATACCAGCATTAGGGCTATTTACTATTGATGTTTGCTCAGTGGCACGTCGGCAGTAGAGCTATTTGTTGGTGTGGCGAGAGCGTCGCGCTTCACTTTCCCCGCCCCAAGAGGTGGCCTTTGCGCTCTGACTGAATAATGTATTTTCGTCCCTGAGCCAGCCTCAGGGAAACAGCCTAAGTTACAGTACACAACAAAAGCCAACATTTCACCTGCGTGCCCAACTGGAGACCTGCAACCACAACACAACAACCTGAAGTCGTTTACTGCAGGAAATGTGCGTAATTACGCACGGAACTGAAGGAATTTAGCGACCAGACGGTGCGTTTAGGCTGTCCTCCGAGGGTTTCTCATTTTACAGAAGCGATATATATGCACGACGTCATCAGTGCAGGCACAGTCAGTCCTCACCTCTTAACTTTGAGCTCACAGTCCTCTGTGTGCACAGGGCAGGATGGGATGCTCCACCAGTACCCAAACTTCAGCGGTAGATACGACTCGACCAAGCGCTAAGCTCGAGGAGAGCAACGGAGCCAGCACTACAGGTGAGACAAAGAAAGAAAAAAACAAAAAGAACAAAAAACATTTATACTTGTAAAGTATATGATATTAAATAAAGGTAGTGAGATTTCTGAAAACATAAACATCTGTCCAGTCGGGAAATATGTGCCATTCACTGCAAGTATCTTGCAAGTGGACAAATTTGATATTGTTTTATTTTGTCACAGTAAATATGTGAGAGTTTGACTGGAAACAAAGCTCTCATCCAAAAACAACGACATCATATAGTTAAAAAATAACTTTGCATCTGTTTCTAAACTTACTTTCTATTGAATTCAGATTTGTTATTCAAAAAGGGTTTGATTAACAAATTTATATGGTTATTTTCATTCAGTCAACACAGTAAATAACTTTCTAACATGCTGGTAGGAATGTTGCATCATCCCTTTAATTATACTGAAGTGAGCACTGTTCTGATAAGGACTTGGTCTAAATGCAAATGTACAGCATCTGATGTCTTTATTTTTAATGAGGCAGAGCTCCACTGTGACAGGATGGGAAAGTTTATTGTCATTATTTAACGGTGGTTCCTGGCTCTGTCCTCTCTTCGAGAGAGACGGGGGCACGAAAGCAGATTTAGTGACAGTCTACAGTTTCATTAGGAAATGGAGAAGCCACTCGGACGCTCCTTTGTTGTAGTAGGTCAGCGATGGCCCCGGCTGTGGTGCGTTTCAAGATTAAATTTTTACAAAACTTTTGATGCATTTGAATGGTGGAAATGTGAGTGTGCAGTTCTGCAGGCTTAAGCATTGTTTGACATAAGTGAAAGAAAAACTGGTAAAAGATTCACTAAGTGAGACCACCTCTGAGCAAGTGTCTCTTTGCACTCATTACAGGCTGCTTACTGCCCTGAAAGCATGGAGACACATACACAGAAGTCAGTACTTTCATGGACTTAGCTGATAAACCACTGACCCTGTTAAAGTGACAAGGAGAAATTTGCTTAATAAGTATGTGAGTAAATTTCCCAGCAGCATGGAATTAAACAGCTCATTCCTGTTTGTGACTCCCCGCCTGTGCTCTGGAAATAGTGTCTTAGAGGTCACATGGAAATCCATCAGGATGTTTTCTTAAGTTTGCATGTGCCTGACTCGTTTCACTGAAAGTCACTTGTCACTCCCAACAGAGGAGGGGGAAAAGTTAGTTGATTTAAAGACAAGTTATTTCAGTGCAGACAGACATGGCAAAAAATGAACAGAGGATCTAGTCTAGAATTAGGCTTGATCAGTTTATCCATCTACATCCAGATATATTTGTATTGTTACTTGTTACAGTTATTTGATATCTCTCTTGCTGCATTGAGCATGTGTATGACAAAAGAATTTCCCTCGGGATAAATAAAGTTCTTTTTATCTTATCTTATCTTATCTTTTACATGCAGTCTATGTGGGCTTTATTGGTCCCCTTAAATCAGCAGCCTTCATTCAACTTTTCCAATTATGACCCAAAATCACAAAGACAGCATGTAGAATAATGTTTTCTGAAGTTTTATGTTGTCGTCACTGCTCCTTCGTGACACCTGTTTCAAGAAGTAATTTGCTTCTTCGCCAAAGCTTCGAGGGGAGCTTTGAAGAATATTAAAAAGTTGAGAGTTAAGACTTT